>NC_079195.1:79929264-80529264 GCF_029499605.1 Hyla sarda | reverse complement strand
GTCAGTAGTGATACCCGCTGTGATCTGTTCTTACCTGCAGGTACTACTACTCCCGCACACTCTGCTCCATGCTGGGAGCTGTAGTACCTGCATTAATAGACCGATCGCAGCGAGTGTAATTTCTGACACATGATGCCATCTGTCTATTAATGCAGATACTACAGTTCCCAGCATGGAGCAGAGTGTACTTCATGTTGGGAGTAGTAGTACTTGTAGTTAAGAACAGATCACAGCGAGTATCACTACTGACATCCGCTGTGATCCTCCTGTATAATTTATAGATGCAGCGGCCACTCTTCTATGGTCCCCTGCACTGACGTATATATACACCTATTCATATTTCCCACAGAGAGCTGTGATTGTCTGGAACCATCTGGCCAATCACAGCTCTCTGCGGAACATATGAATATGTGTGTATATATATACGTGATTGCAGGGAACAATAGAAGAGCGGCCGCCGCATCTATACATTATACAGAAAGAGGTACCAAAAGAAAAAATTCCCACACAGTAGGTCCTACGCCACAAGACATAGAATAATTCATAAAGAAAAAGGCGTCAAACAGGACATAAATACCACAAAGTATACTTTATTAACATGAAAAAATGACAAGACATTTAAGATAATTTAAAAGAATACATATATAGTAGTAAACATGAATCCAAAAAGTGCTGAGAGAGAAAAACGGGGGCTATGCTTGTCTGCCAGGGGAAGAGTTAAATAAATAGTGCACAATAAGTATTGGCTCCCGTGGATTAATGAGGGAGGCTACGGCTCAAAGGTTGTGGATTGGATATTAGAGTCGGATCCAGCAAATATGCTCGGATCGCAAATAAGTACGGAAAATCAAAGAGCAGATAAGGGAGCCTCAGGGGATCAATAACGCATTATAGGTAGGACAAACCCTGAACTAGACAGAAATAACGAAATACTTTACCAAGTGGAGCAAGGAGTACAGTGCTACAGCCACCCGCCACCCAACGTTTCACCAATGAAGGCTGCTTTTTTCCATCACTACTGTATCTTTTTTTTTTTTTTTTTTTTTTTTTTTTTATGGTACCCTACAAAATTTTAATAAAAAAAGGTATCTCTATCACTTTTTTTGGATCACTAAAGTCCAAAAAAGAATAAAAACCACCTGCAAAAACGCCAAACTAGGTTTTGTCGGGCGTTTTGAAAAATCAGCCTCTGAGCCCAAAATGGCTGAAAAACGCCAAAAGGATTTAAAAAAAAAGCCAAACTGAAAAACGCCAAATGGATCTGGCATTTTGCAGTTTACTATTGACTTGCAGGTAACATCTGGACGCTGCATTTTTTTTTTTTGCTGAAAAAACGCAGTGCGGGAAAATTGAAATTTTTTACGGCGTTTTTTGAAAAAAAAAAAAAACCTCAGTGGAATTCCAGCCTTAGAAGAGATTCGCATAATGCATATTTTTTATTTTTTTTGCAGTGAAACCAGTGAAACATTACCCAAGTTTGCACAAAATCAGTGCTGAAAAAGTATTCTGCATGTAGACCGTGGCATTCCTACTGTCTGGCACAGTTTGTTCTTGCTTCATGTAAATGGCGTTTTTTTTTTTAAATAAAAAAACCCAATCCCTATTCATAATAAATATTTGCATCTGCCATTATTTACCATGTGCTATGGTGTTTAATGTCAGCACTCAGGATAGGGTTGTCATTTCTTTGTTTGTAAATAAACAAGCAAAAACAATTATATATGAGACACAGCACTCCAAAAGTTAAAAAAACAGGTGATTTATTAATCTCATGTTACAGCAACAATGTTTCAATTCAATGATTGAAGCTGCTGAAATAATGATTTTGTTGTTCAACTGAAACATTCCTACTGTCATATGAGTAAGTTGAATAAATATCCCTATTTTTGTACTTCTAGAGTGTTGCGTCATTTTGTATGTAACTTGGATTATGGTGAGATCCGGGACGCTGGCACTAGAGATGAGCGAACTTACAGTAAATTCGATTCGTCACGAACTTCTCGGCTCGGCAGTTGATGACTTTTCCTGCGTAAATTACTTCAGCCTTCAGGTGCTCCAGTGGGCTGGAAAAGGTGGATACAGTCCTAGGAAAGAGTCTCCTAGGACTGTATTCACCTTTTCCAGCCCACGGGAGCACCTGAAAGCTGAACTAATTTATGCAGGAAAAGTCATCAACTCCCGAGCCGAGAAGTTCGTGACGAATGGAATTTACTGTAAGTTCGCTCATCTCTAGCTGGCACCTATGTAGGGTTGCATTACGTTTTGTCATATAAAAAAATGATTTCTAATAAAAATGACAACCGATTTTCATTGGAGTGCCGTTTTCAGGCTGAATGCTTCATGACAATTTTTTTTTTTTATATCTGTGAGCCTTATGTAACCTGGAGGGTTGGGTCTTGTTTATATAACTGAGAACAGTCAGCCATCCTTCTGCCATACAAGCCCTTCCTACACATATTCTATTCTATTCTTATCTTGTGTATCCACCCTAATGTTATACTTAGACATGGAAGCAATGTGATTGTGAACGCTGCAGAGTTCATTGACCTGTGGGTTTATATGAAGTACAGTGCTAGATTATTGAACAATATACGGGGTGTGTATGTGTGTATGTATGTATGTATGTATGTATGTATATATATATATATATACATACAGTAGTCCCTCAAATTACAATATTGATTGGTTCCAGGACGACCATTGTATGTTGAAACCATTGTATGTTGAGACCAGAATTCTATGGAAACCTGGTAATTGGTTCTGAAGCCACCAAAATGTCATTAAAAAAAAAATAGGAAAAAGTGAGGATTAAAGAAAAATAAGTAGATAACTAATATAGATAAGGCAAATCCTTGGGAGTTGTAGTTTTGCAACAGCTGGAGGCACCCTCTTTGGGAAACACTGGTCTATGTAGAGGACAGAAGCTTCTTCAGGGTCCTGTAAAGAACACGCAATGTCCTTAAAAAAAAAAAAAAAAAATGGAGCCGCCCTCACCTGGTGTCTAAAGGAGCAGCTAACCCTGGTGCAGGTAAAGAGTACAGAACATGTAATACCTCCCTGTACTGTAGGGGGCGCTGCCAGACACCAGTCAGTGCATACACTTCAGTAATACAGGGGTTTTTACCAGTGAAATGCCCATTCTGATTCTGATTCAGGCACCCATGCTGGTTGGTTCTTCCAGCCATTGACACGTTTCGCAGATCCCATAGCATTGTATGTTGAATCTGGTTTCAAGTTACAATAGCCCAGAAAAGACCATTATATGTTTAAACTATTGTATGTTGAGGCCATTGTAAGTTGAGGGATCACTGTATAATGTACCTAGGTGACTGGCATGAACAGGTGCCTGATGTAGGGCATTTGCTGCTGACCTTTTGTCTGAAGTTGACATCTAGTGAAAATAAGGGTGCAAGACAGTGAAATATTTTGGATGGGGTTAGAGGTCACCAGCTTAAGAATAGGTCACTGATATTTTTGGGAAGGATTCATAACCGTGAACTTAGGAAAGTGGATGTCAGCAGTGTCATTCTGTTTTTTTTTTAAAGGGTTTTTACTGCAAAGTTATGGCAGATTAGTAGTGTAGGGGAAATTTAGTATGGCAGGGCCACTTGTTTTATTTTGTCTAAACTTCTAATTAGAGATGAGCGAAGTTACAGTGATTCGAGAGTCTCCTAGGACTGTATCCACCTTTTCCAGCCCACCGGAGCACCTGAAAGCTGAACTCATTTATGCAGCCTAAAGTCGTCAACTGCAGAGCTGTAAGGTTCGTGACGAATCGAATCACTGTAGCTTCGCTCATCTCTACTTCTAATAATCAAATGAACTTCAGAGCTGCTAAAGTCACTTACAAAACTTTTGATACATCATAGGTTTTGATAGGTTGGAGTCTGGGGGTTTAGATCCCCACCAGAAGCTGAACATTTCACTCACTGTCACGCCCCCTCCCATAGGCTTGCATTGAGGGGGATGAGCGTGACAACACACAGGGACAGAGCCGTGACGTCCCAACACTCCGACCCCGTGATCGGCAGTCATCAGACCCAGAGCGAACATGCTCCGGGGGGCTGATGGTAACGGGGTACTACATGAAAGATCACGGGGGTCTCCAGCGGCGGGACCCCCACGATCAGGCATCTTATCCCCCTATCCTTTGGATAGGGGATAAGATGTCTTAGCGCCAGAGTACCCCTTTAACTTAAATCATGTAAAATAACGGGTATCTACCAAAACCCTGATGGAGTCCCCATTCAAAGGGAATGGGACCCATTGAGTTCTGTTCATGTCCACCGTCAAAACCTCCAACCCAGCCCCTTAATCAGCTGTTGTAACGGACCTCCACAGTACTGATGTGAACATAGCTTAACATGGGCTCCATAAACTTACTGTAGAGTCCATCTTTTGCAGCCAGCTGGTGAGAGAAAGGCATAGTTGAGCAGCACGGTGGCTCTGTGGTACAGTGTTGGGGTCCTAGGTTCAAATCCCACCAAAGACAACATCTGCAATAAGTTTGTATGTTCTCCCAGTGTTTGTGTGGGTTTTCTTCTGGTACTCTGGTTTCCTCTCACATATTGATAAGTGAACTTAGATTGTGGACAGTGACCAGTTTGAGTGTAGAGTGCTTTTCTCAACCTATTTTAGAGATAGGTGGCAGTCTGCACCCACACCCCAACTTATGTCAAAAGTTTTTGTAGGTTACAGCGACACTTTAAATATATTGCTTTGCTCAATATAATGTAGGACTTTTTCTGTTTAATGATGTTTTCACAGTAGCGTCCAGTACAAGCAAATATAAGAAACTTTATAATATATCTTATCAGACAAAAAGGCTTTGTTCTCCTTTTTTTTTTCCAAACTTCTTTCCACTCCCCGTCTCCTGTAAGACTTTATTCTGATCACCTTCATTTTGTGTCCGCAAGACAAGCAATACAAGTCTATGGAGGGGGAAGGAGGGAATTTCACTCACCAGCTCTGGGAGAACAGCAAATTATAGATAAAAACCTGCAGAGCAAAAACCTGCTGAAAAATACTATGCCATCACGCCCCATCCCCTAGACATGAATGGAGCATACATATACCGTATACTCTAGGACAGCCTGTCTTGTATACAGTAAATGTATACATAGGTCCCCATTATCTGACCTAGTGCCATTTTGGCTGCCATTCAGGTGGTGTACTTTGGGGTTTCCATGGATTTGCTTTTTAACCATGTTTTTTACATCAATAAATATGGTATAACATTTACTGTACTTTCTGAATCCATATTAGATTAGAACAGTATATTTAGGGTATCTAGTCTGACATCTGGGGTATTTACATCTGGGACATTTGTCATATTCCAGCAATTTCCTTCAGAACAACATTTCTTTTATAGTCCTCTTTAGATTGTGTCATCCTACTATATACTTTATTTCACCTGCTGTGGCTGCTGATCTTTGGGGGTTACAGCAGTTACATATCGAGGAGGGGATAGCCAGCTGGATAGCCCTATTTCATGTGATAAGATGACATTTACAGCCGAGTCCATTGCAATTTGAACAGATACAGTATTATTCTATGCTAATAATTATTTTTATTCGCATAAATCATTGATCCTGGTGGATTGATGGTGTCCAGTAGAATGATGCTCTTAGCCCTCTAAATGATGCATAGTGTAAGAGAACACTGTAAAGCCATCGAGGATATACATATTTTATAAGCTTTCAGCAGACAGAAGATCTAAATTGGTTCACTTTACAGCTCCTAGTGAACTCCGCCACTTACTCCTATACATCTCCCCTTCATTGGTTGACTTATCCTAGAACGGGTCCAAGGCTCTGATGTGAAAAGTTCAAGTTTCCAAAGACGTATTGTCTGGGGAATAAATATTAGTCAAGGCTATTCTCTTGTTAAGTGACAGGATCTTCTGGATGAATTCACAGCACAGGGCAAATATACTGAATATATCTTGCGTGACAGGAGATAATAAAATATACCATGTGTGTATGTTTTTATGCTTTCTGTGCCAATATAAAAAAATACCGTATATAATGTCCCCACCTTTTTGCACTCAATACCCCATAATGACAAAGTGAAAACAGAATGTTAGAAATTTAGTCTAAGTTATTGGAAAAAAAAAAAAAAAAAAAACTAAAATATTGCATTGACATAAGTATTCAAACCTATTACCCTTTACCACCTTTGGCAGTGATTACAGCCTCCAGTCCTCTTGGGTAAGATGTCACAAGGTTTGCACACCTTGATTTGCCATTCGTCCCCCATTACTTAGTTTGCTGGGGCGGTCAGCTGTACGAAGAGTCCTGGATGTTCCAAACGTCTTCCATTTAGGAACTGTGGAGGCCACTGTGCTCTTGGGAACTTTCAGTGCAGCAGAAATATTTTTGCACCTTTTTCTAGATCTGTGCCTATACACAATTGTGTCTCTGAGTTCTATAGGCAGTCCTTTCCATCTCATGGCTTGGATTTTGCTTTGATATACATTGTCAGCTGTTAGACCTTATATAGACAGGGCTGTGCCTTTCCAAATCATGTTCATTCAACTGAATTGGCGTTGGAGAAACATCTCAGATGACCAAGAGGAATGGAAGGAGCCAGAGCTAAATTTCAAGTGACATAGCAAAGGGTCCGAATACTTATGTCGATTACATTTTTTTTCTTTTCTTTTTAGAAAACAGTTCTAAAATTCTGTTTCCTCCTTGTCTTTGTAGGATATTAAAGTGGTACTCTGGTGAAAAACATATATATATTTTCTTTTTTATTTTATTTTTTTCAGATCAACTGATGCCAGAAAGTTAAACAGATTTGTAAATTACTTATTATCAAAAAATCTTAATCCTTCCAGTAGGGATGTCCCGATACTGGTATCGGTATCGGGGCCGATACTAGCTATTTGCATGGTATCGGGGACTCGTTTAATGTCCCCGATACCATGCCCGATACCTGCTGCCGCTCCACTGTCCCGTTCTTCCGTCCTCCGGGCCGCATCATGTCGTCCTATGGAGGAGCATGTGACACACGTCACTCCGCCTCCTCCCCTGTGCCCGGCGTAATGCTACGGAAGAAGAGTGATGTATATGTCACATGCTCCTCCATAGGACGACATTATACGGACCGGAGGACGGGAGAACGGGATAGCGGAGCGGCAGCACCCGACAGAGGAGGTGAGCTGCCTGCAAGGAGAGGGGCTTCTACTAATGTCTACCGGGGGGGGTAAATGTTTAAATGGGGGGCCCCTGCTGCTGTCTAAAGGGGGCCCTGCTGCTGTTTAAATGGGGGCCCACTGTCTAAAGGGGTCTTTGGTCTACAGGGGGCTGCTACTTATGTCTACAGGGGGGGCTGCTGTCTACAAGGGGGCTTCTATTAATGACTGCCGGGGGCTGCTGCTAATGTCTGCAAGGGAATACTACCTACTATTAAAGACAATCTTACAGCATTCTCACCTGCACTAACTTGAATTTATAGGTAGATAGTGCAGGTGACCCGATTTCTACTGCTGCTCATCATGTGATCATAGGTCTCGCCGCCAATGCAAATTCCCTGTTCTGTCCAATGGAGAAGAGAGAAATCTTGGTTCATACTACAGCAGCCGCCTCCATTGTACACAACAAGGAACCCACATATCATACGGTAAACAGCGCCAGAAACCGGGTCACCCTGGTGTCAGATTCCCTTTAAAATATAAGTACTCATACTTGGTATCGGCGAGTACTAGACTTAAAGTATCGGTACTCGTACTTGGTCTTAAAAAAATGCTATCGGGACATCCCTACCTTCCAGCATTTATCAGCTGCTGTATACTACTGTCTTGCCCCCTCCTGTAGGCTTGCATTGAGGGGCGGAGCGTGACGTCACACGCCGCCGGCTCGATGGTCGTCTGTAATCAGCCCCGGAGCAAACACGCTCCGGGGACTGATTACAAACGGGGTGCCGCGTGCATGATCCCGGGGGTCCCCAGCGGCGGGACTCCCACGATCAGGCATCTTATCCCCTATCCTTTGGATAGGGGAAAAGATGTGTAAGCACCGGAGAACCCCTTTAAGCATGAGGTATGGCAGATAACAAAGGTAATCCACCCTGTTAACCTGCTGTTTTATTGTTGTTTGGACTACTCGATGGTCAAGTCATAAATGCATTCTAAGCTGGACAGCCACTTGTTTGACCCCTGGTAAGACACCTTGATGATTGGAGCTTAGGGTGCCAGCACCCCATGAAGTTTATCAGGATTTTGCATGTTTTTGCAGCAGATACTGATAAAGCACAAGAAAAGCGTGCAAAACCAGTCAAGATGTCATTGTTAAACCTCACGGTGGAACAATAAATCACTGGACTTGTATGGGCATGAATGTGTGCTTGTATCAGTGTTTAGAGGGATGGTCCCATGATGGTATCCTTATGAAATTGAAGCTGTCCCAGTGATCAGCTGATCTTCACAAGTGCGGTTTCTGACACTGGCTGATCGGCTGTGATCATTGGGGAGTTGTGGCCAGCTACACAGTTCCACTGGAGAAGAATTGTTGTTACATGAAGGTGACTGAAATGTCTCTCCATGTAATACTTGGGTGGGCAGGTCCGCCATAGCGGAATCCACAGATACTCAGTTACTCTCAGCTCTATAACTCAGACTCAAGAAATGTCAACACCAAAACCTAGATTCAAACTTCAGGGTCCCGAATCCATTTCATTATGATATTAATCATCACTATCTCTGAGAATTATGTGGATGTTTTGGAAATCCCATATATACTCGAGTATAAGCCAACCCGAACATAAGCCGTGGCCCCTAATTTCACCCCAAAAACCCAGGAAAAGTTATTGACTCGACTACAAGCCTAGGGTTATATACATCATCCCCCCCCCATGTAATCATCCAGACCCCCATCATTAACACCCCTGTCATCATCCCCCTCATCATCATCCCCCCCCCCCTTCATCATAACCGCCTGTCAATCCCTTCATCAGTGGTCTTCAATCACGGATGTCCATATGCGTCATCGTTAAGGCAACGTCACTAGTCCAGGGCCAGCCCAGAGCGTAGAAGAGGGCCTCCCGGTGGAGATGGACAGCCCGGAATGACTAACCCTCCCCACCGGACGGTCCCAGCAGCATAGATGGCCTGGACCAGCTCACCCTTCCTTCCCACCGAGGGGAGGTGAGTAGAAAACTAAAGGGGGGTCTGGATGATGACGAAGGCCGCAGTAGTCTTCAACCTGCGAACCTCCAGATATATCAAAACTACAACTCCCAGCATGCCCGGACAGCCGATGGCTGTCCAGGCATGCTGGGAGTTGTAGCTTTGCAACATTTGGAGGTCTGCAGGTTAAAGACCACTGAGAAGGGATTGACAGGTGGAGAGTTCACACGGATATAAGCAGGGGGGCATTTTCAACATGAAAAATCGTGCTGAAAAACTCGGCTTATACTCGAGTATATACGGTACATAAATATTACAGACTCTCTTTACACTGCTTCATCGGTACTTTAGCTGTGCGATTTCTTTATTAATCCATTGGATTTAAATATGAGAAGATTCATGCGACGTCTCAATGTGGACACTGGATGGTTGGACGCACCGCACTGACATGCTAGACAACTGATGGTTTATGTTATCATTTATGCCATCAGTTACGAACAGTTTAAAGGGGTTTTCCAGGAAAATACTTTTTTTTTATATATCAACTGACTCCAGAAAGTTAAACAGATTTGTAAATGACTTCTATTAAAAAATCTTAATCCTTTCAGTACTTATGAGCTTCTGAAGTGGAGTTGTTCTTTTCCGTCTAAGTGCTCTTTAATGACACGTGTCTCGGGAACCGCCCAGTTTAGAAGAGGTTTGCTATGGGGATTTGCTTCTAAACTGGGCGGTTCCCGAGACCCGTGTCATCAGAGAGGACTTAGACAGAAAAGAACAGCTCCACTTCAGAAGCTCATAAGTACTGAAAGGATTAAGATTTTTCAATAGAAGTAATTTACAAATTTGTTTAACTTTCTGGAGCCAGTTGATATATAGAAAAGTTTTTTTCCTGGATAACCCCTTTAAGGCTAGGTTCACTGAGCCGGATGCTGCAAATATGTGAACCCAGCCTAAGTAAAAACCTTAAAAATCAGTTATGGACCCCATCTGAATATTTCCCAGTAGTGACTGCATCTTTGGTCACACAACAGTGGTAGCACTGGCTGTTCTTTTTTTTTTGTTGAATTTTACCGGAGGGTTAGATTAGAGGAAACCACTTTTGTCCGGCATCCAATACCACATTGTTCTGAACCACATGAGAGCTGCTGTTCTCCTAGTTCCATCTCTTATCACATTAGATTGTTTACTGGAAACTTTTATCTGCTCTGACTTTCCTGGGCTATATAATGTTTATTCAGTTATGGTCTGTGGTATTTTACAAGTGCAGACCTGCTCAGCTGTGCACACAATAATCCTTGCTTCAGACCTGTTTTTCATTACTGACATTTCAAGGAGTTGGTCACAAAGACATATAAGGTCTACGTTTGAACTTTTAATACTAAAAGGAGTTTTCCATGCATACTGTCCCATGCGTTTGGACATCAGACGTGGAGTTGCTGCTGCCTGGTGGGCGATCGTGTTGACTCTTGCATTATATGTCCTGGACTTATGATTACCTAGCTTGTACTTGGGTCTTTCTATGCTTGATGTCAGGTTGTGCATGGCAGTATACCTTAAAGGGGTTATCCAGGGAAAAACTTTTTTTTATATCTCAACTGGCTCCAGAAAGTTAAACAGATTTGTAAATTACTTCTATTAAAAAATCTAATCCTTTCAGTACTTATGAGCTTCTGAAGTTAAGGTTGTTCTTTTCTGTTGAAGTGCTCTATGATGACACGTGTCTCGGGAACCGCCCAGTTTAGAAGAGGTTTGCTATGGGGATTTGCTTCTAAACTGGGAGGTTCCCGAGACACGTGTCATCAGAGAGGACTGAGACAGAAAAGAACTAACCTTAAGTTCAGAAGCTCATAAGTACTGAAAGGATTAAGATTTTTTAATAGAAGTAATATTCAGCAAATCAATACATGAAATTTGGGGGGGGGGGGGGGGGCGGGGGCAGATGACGGGGGCAAACAGATAGAGATGACAGGGGCAATGGCCAAAGGAAGTGCATTCCTTACACTAAACTGCCGTCAACCTTCTTTTTTTTTTTTTTTTTGTATCCTTGTCTTCTGTTTGTTCTCCCCTGTTCCTTGTATTGATTAACTGAATGGAGATTTTCTACTCTGGGTGAGTGCCGCATCTGTTCGTCTATTGTACTTTTACATGAATATGTTGTATGGGTAAAAAAGGCCACTGTCTTTGCCTTTGTGTTTCCATGTGAAGCTACTTTGCCCTTACATGTAACAGGAGCTAATATACATGGTTGCATTGTACAGAGCCATTTAAGGGTTACAGTAGAGGCCCATGAATCCCTAGTTTCGGATTTTATATAAAAGATGTGGCATCTTCCATAGGACTTCTTATATACTGTGGTAGAGAATATCTTTATCATGGCAGTGAACAGAGCCTACTAAAAATGCTCTGTGTGCTGCCATACATATTATTGTACACAAACCGTGAATAAGTGTTTGTTTGGAGTAATGTTTGGTCCCGATAATTGGCCCATGTAAGACGGCCAGAAAACAGACAACAAGACAACGCTTGTTTTTCAGATGAGTGGATCCTTCATGCCGGCCTAAAAATCATTACGCGTGGCCTGCATGTTGCCTGTGTACATGGGGAATGGGCAGCAGCCAATGGTGAAAGTGAAGGGCCACATGAATGGCCTAGGAACTGTTTGTGTGGCCCTGCATGCATTATGATTGAGCCTTGTAAAAGGCGTCTTAAACGTGTTGATAAGTCTGGTAATCTGCACCTTTTTGCTCCCATTATTTCCATTTGTAATGTAAGAAATTTTCCATTCATCTATTGTATGTTGGGTTCCTAATATAGAGGTTTCCCCACAAAGTGACGCATCTGTTGAAAGGGTTTTTGAACTGACAACCACACAGTCCATTAATAACTCTATTGATTGAGCAGCTGTCCTACCTCTAACAGAGCCGCTCTTTGTAGGACTGATATAAGGTGTGAGGGGTGCAGCTGGCAGGAGTGACGTCCAGACCATGCAGGCCTCAGTCATGTCCATGTAAATGTTATGCTTTTATTTATAATTTACATGTAGTCCTATTAAGAAGTGTCATATGGATGGCAAATTCTATTCCAGTAGAGCAGTAGGAACATACAGGTTAGGTCATAAAAATAAACTAGTGCAAGAGAGAACCTATTGTAGATGTGTGGTAGCAGACATGGTATTATAGAATGGCTGTTTATGACATAATAAACAGTAATGGATCAATTACCATACATTTTTGGAACCAGTTACACCTGTCTGACTTTGGGAAAAAAGGTGACCAAGCAGGCTTAAGCAGCAGGTCTCCAGACACATTGGTTTTCTGGCTCTTGGTTGTTCAACCCTGTGTTAGTGAATCCCGTCCATACACATTAGATAGCTGTTAAAGGGGTACAGCGCTGCCCCATTGTTCAGGACATTTTGTTCCGAATGCTTGGAGTGGGCGACCGCCACGCCTCCTCCCATAGACTTTCATTGAGGGGGGGTGGTTGTGATGTCACGACCCCCGCCGCAGGCACCCAGCGTTCTAGACGAATGCTGGGTGCTGCACAGAGATTGCGGGGTTCCCAGCTGTGGGACCCCCCCTCGATCAGACATCTTATCCCCTATCCTTTGGACAGAGGATAAGATGTCTTGGGGGGGTAGAGTACCCCTTTAAACCAACAATGATCAGAAGGTGCTCACGCACTGCAAAGTGAAATCCACTGATTTGTCCTAGCTGTCACCCTATGGCAAATATTGGGGAAGGAGGGGGGGGGGGGGGAGAATCAGGCTTATTCAGTCCAACATGCCTAATCTATTGTTCTCGAGAGATCAGCCACCAACAGAGGTGCCTGGCAGCAGATTTTTCTCCGCTCCTCATTGAGAACAAGAGCATGCATGTGTGTATGTGGAGTTGGGAAGAATAACTTTTGGCCTTTAAAAGTATATGGACACCTTAAAGGGGTAGTCCAGGAAAAAACTTTTATTTATATATATATATATATATATATATATATATATATATATATACTGGCTTCAAAAAGTTAAAAAGATTTGTAAATTACTTCTATTAAAAAATCTTAATCCTTTCAGTACTTATGAGCTTCTGAAGTTAAAGGTTGTTCTTTTCTGTCTAAATCCTCTCTGATGACACCTGTCTCGGGAAACGCCCAGTTTAGAAGAGGTTTGCTATGGGGATTTGCTTCTAAACTGGACGTTTCCCGAGACAGATGTCATCAGAGAGGATTTAGACAGAAAAGAACAACCTTAACTTCAGAAGCTCATAAGTACTGAAAGGATTAAGATTTTTTAATAGAAGCAATTTACAAATCTGTTTAACTTTCTGGAGCCAGTTGATATATTAAAAAAAAGTTTTTTCCTGGAATACCCCTTTAACTCAACTGTTTCCCTAAGGAATATTAGTAGGTGGGATCCCTCAAATCATTGTGTCTCTGGGACAATCCCTTTTAATGGAGTCTTGTGTAATCCTGGTCAAACATGATGCGGGTGTGCATGTATATAGCATATAGCTTGTAAGGGGACTTTATTTCTGAGAATTGTGATACATTAGGCACAGAGAGTTTCCTAGCAACATATGAAGACAAGAAGTGTATTACTGGTTTCAGAAGAAAAGACTCTCCTATAAAAATATATATGACTAAATGTACATAGCATAATATGTCCTTTTATTGTGTCCAAGTGGATGGCGTCTTAGCATGTGAAAATGATTCCTTGTCATGTCTTGGCAATGTGCTTCCATTTCCCTCATACTCCCATTATAATAAGCCTGTAGTCACTGTTCAGACTCATATCCTGGGCATGCAAAGACAGATGAGCTGAGTATGTAACTCCATGCTATGAGATTTAATAAGAGAAACACCCTTTACTGGAATGTGTCCTTAATTCTCTGTGTTTAGTGAATGTTACATCATGTGTCATAAGAAAAGACAAGAGCCAAACAACATGAATGTGTCGCTTTGTTTTTTCGTTTTGTAACGTGCATTTTGTAGGGCAAGTTCAGTGCGCTTTTCTCTGATCTGATCTGAAACTGATCTGTCCGTATGAAATCAGAGGTGTGCAAAGGTACAGTATAGCGCCATAGTCTTTTATAAGGCAGGTCTGTCACATGGTTTCATATGGAGATGCTGAAAAAGAAACAATAGATTTAATAAGCCCTTAGGTCTAATGCACATGGTTACATTCTGTACAATTATGCAACTGAAAGAACGGTAATAGGGCAACCTACTACATTCCGTATGATGGAGGTACTCTCCCCAATAAACATTGAGTTTGCACTTCTAGCTCCAAAGATATGGAAACAGCATACAGTCATGGCCATAAATGTTGGCACCTCTAAAATTTTTCAAGAAAATGAAGTATTTCTGACAGAAAAGGATTGCAGTAACACATGTTTTGCTATACACATGTTTATTCCCTTTGTGTGTATCGGAACTAAACTAAAAAAGAGAAAAAACTAAAAAGCGAAATTGGACATAATGTCACACCAAACTCCGTAAATGGTCTGAACAAAATTATTGGCACCATTTCAAAATTGTGGAAAAAAGGATTGTTTCAAGCATGTGATGCTCCTTTAAACTCGCATGGGGCAAGTAACAGGTGTGGGCAATATAAAAATCACACCTGAAAGCAGATAAAAAGGAGAGGAGTTCACTTAGTCTTTGCATTGTGTGTCTGTGTGTGCCACACTAAGCATGGACAATAGAAAGAGGAGAAGAGATCTGTCTGAGGACTTGAGAACCAAAATTGTGGAAAAATATCAACAATCTCAAGGTTACAAGTCCATCTCCCGAGATCTAGATTTGTCTTTGTCCACAGTGCACAACATTATCAAGAAGTTTGCAACCCCTGGCACTGTATCTAATCTCCCTAGGTATGAATGGAGGAAAAAAATGTATGAAAGGTGTCAACGCACGATAGTCCAGTGGGTGGATAAGCAGCCCCAAACAAGTTCCAAAGATATTCAAGCTGTCCTGCAGGCTCAGGGAGCTTCAGTGTCAGCGCGAACTATCCGTTTGATGTGTTGTACATCTTGGCAAAACATTCACCTTCCTAATATACTTCATAACAAAATTGTGTTTCTTTTTTTTATAGAAATAATGGCTTCTAAAATCATGGCTTTGTCCAAACTAAAGCACAAGCATGGACAAAGTCCAGTAGGTGAGGGTGGACTATTACTCCTCTCTGCTCTCTCCTGTCTGATATAAGATGGGAGAGAGCACAGAGGAGTGCTATCAGACAGGAGAGAGCACAGAGGAGTGCTATCAGACAGGAGAGAGCACAGAGGAGTAGTATCAGACTGGAGAGAGCACAGAGGAGTACTATCAGACAGGAGAGAGCACAGAGGAGTGCTATCAGACAGGAGAGAGCACAGAGGAGTGCTATCAGACAGGAGAGAGCACAGAGGAGTGCTATCAGACAGGAGAGAGCACAGAGGAGTGCTAGCCTACCCTCACTTACTGGAATTTGTCCATGCCTGTGCTTCTGCTTGGTCAAAGCCATGATTTTATAAGCCATAATTTCTATTAAAAGGAAAATAACATTTTCATATGAAGTATATTAGAAAGGTTAATGTTTTGCCAAGATTTACAACATTTAGCTGTTGTGCCCATTTAACTTTTCTTTAAAAAAAAAGGAGAGAAATCCAAAAGGATGTCTCCTTGTTCTACATTACCACACGGCTCCTGCTGTGGTTCTTGGTGCCGGATACTTGCTGCTCCTGGCCTAGAAAGGAATTCTGCTTGATCCAGGTGCATTATAGTGTTGTGCCCGAAGAGCAATACGATCAGGTGACCATATGACCGTTTCTGTATTCTATCACTCAAATGCATAGAATAACTACTCGGTAGCGCCTATTATTTGCTCTTACGTTTTCATATTTTGCACTGATTTTTTTTTTAGGCATCCAATATATGCACTAGTATTAAAAACACCTACACCCACAGCCAGTCTGCATTTTATTAATGTTTATGTTTCTGAACCCAAAATGTACGTCACGTAACTTTGCCTTATAGATAACTGCAGCCCACTGTTGCTGTATAGATAACTGCACCCCACAGCTATGATACGGAGAAGCCGACTGTAGCGTTCTATATTGGTATTAGTCGCTGGAAGTCCATGAAATAATTAGTTGGGTTTCGATCAGGGCTCAAGTCCTGCAGGAACGCATGGAAACGGAGTTCCTTCACTTTTTCCAGAGCAGGAACACTGTTCCCATTAGCAGGAGTCCTACAGGACCAGCCCTAGAGTGAAAATCATAGGTTAGTTTCCTCACTTTTTTTTCCCAGGACTTGACCCTGGGTTGACCCTGTTTTTGATGCTTCTTCTAAAATCCTGGGAAACCCTTTAACTAAACCATAGATAGTCCAGGAAATTGATTTGGGAGAATTCTGGTAATGGTTAAAGGGGTACTCCAGTGGAAAACTTTTTATTTATTTATTTTTTAAATCAACTGGTACCAGAAAGTTAAACACATCTGTAAATTATTTCTATTTAAAAATCTTAAGATCAGCTGCTGTATGCTCCACAGGAAGTTCTTTTTCTTTTTGAATTTCTTTTTTGTCTGACCACAGTGCTCTCTGCTGACACCTCCATGTCAGGAATTGTCCAGAGCAGGAACAAATCCCCATAGCAAACCTCTCCTGCTCTGGACAGTTCCTGACGTGGACAGAGGTGTCAGCAGAGAGCACTGTGGTCAGACAGAGACGAAATTAGAAAAGAAAAGAACTTCCTCTGTAGCATACAGCATTTGATAAGTACTGGAAGGATTAAGATTTTTAAATAGAAATAGTTTATAAATGTATTTAACTTTCTGGCACCAGTTGATTATACAAAAATGTTTTCCACCAGAGGACCCTTTTAATTTGGGATAAAACAACCCGCATATTTTTTAGATGAATATCCTGTCTTGATAGTATTTACAGTCTGTCCCACATACAGAAAACCATACAGCCAGCTAAGTTTTGCCTACAAAGTAAACTCTGGCCTCTGTTCCAGCAATAAATGTCTGTAGATAATTCGGTTGTACCCGTTGTCGCTTTACAACATATATAATGGCTTTTTGTTTTGCCTGCACTTTCCAGGCAACTATTGTTCTGTCCTTTTTTAAATTTTCTCCTGCAAGAATATCATACTGTGTGGCCAAACTCATGCACATGTGCTTCGCTTGACTCATCTCTTGCCATTGAGATTAGTTTATTTTGTCAGAGGATCCGAAAAATATTTCCAGATGTATGTGGGTGTGAACATGTTGAAACTGGAGAGTGATGTAACCATGTTTTATAATCTGCCTTGCTTATACATCGGGGGGGACATATATAAATTGGATTAAAGTCATCAGCCTTCAGTCTAATATGTATGGCGGCCTTCTGAAAGCCTTAAAGGGGTAGTCCCAAGATAGACACTCATCATCTATATACAGTGGTCCCTCAAGTTACAATATTAATTGGTTCCAGGACGACCATTGTATGTTGAAACCATTGTATGTTGAGACCAGAACTCTATGGAAACCTGGTAATTGGTTCTGAAGCCACCAAAATGTCATCCAAAAATAGGAAAAAGTGAGGATCAAAGAAAAATAAGTAGATAACTAATAGAGATAAAGCAATTCCATAGATATAAAAGTAGAGCTGTAAATCACGGTCTATGTCAGTGTTTCCCAACCAGGGTGCCTCCAGCTATTGCAAAACTACAACTCCCAGCATGCCCGGACAGCCGTTGGCTGTCCGGGCATGCTGGGAGTTGTAGTTTTGAAACCGCTGGGGGCACCCTGATTGGGAAACAATGGTTTATGTAGAGGACAGGAGCTTCTTCAGTGTCCTATACAGTATACTCAGTGTCCTAAATGGAGCCACCCTTACTTGGTGTCCAAAGGAGCAGCTAACTCAGGCACAGGTAAGGAGTAGTACAGAACTTGTAGTTCCTCCATGTACTGTAGGGGACGCTACCAGACAGCCAGTCAGTGCATACACTTCAGTAATACAGGTGATTTACCAGTGAATGCCCATTCTGATTGGTCAGTTCCTCCAGTTGTGACACATCACTGCCTATGACGACTCAGTGAGCGGGCATGAATATTCAATAGAAAGGACGAGCCGACTCGGAGCATGAGAGGTTGGGACCCGAGGTCGGGACCCAGACCCTCCAGCGCTTCCGGTCCAGAAAAAGGTGGGTGCCGCATGTTATATTGCAGGGGTCCCCAGCGGCGGGACCTCCGCGATCAGACATCTTATCCCCTATCCTTTGGATAGAGGATAAAATGTCTAGGGGTGGAGTACCCCTTTAAAGGGGTATTCCGGGATTTTTAAAATTTTTATTTTTATTTTACAGGGGCTGTAACGTTAGTGTAGTTCATACTATAGTGTATGTACCTGTGTGTGACGGTTTTCTCACAATTCTTATGTGATTTTCATCCCAATATTTATTTTTAACAGCATACAAAATGACTGCTGTCTCAGATTTTTCCCAGCTTGCAATGCGGTCGAGACCTGACTCACTAGTCAGCTGATGACAGGGAGCCTGTCTGCTTCAATGGGTGGAGAGAGCAATCTGCAAGTAATACAACAGCTGGAGGCACTCTGATTGAAAACCACAGGTCTGCAGCTCATTTATGTTTCAATGGGTGGGGTGGCTGATGTGTGGGAAGGAGGAAAATGGTATCATGGGATTTGAAGGCAAACAAGAAAACATGAAATACAAGTTCAGAGAAAGCTAGTCACAGTGTTCTGGCAATCTCACATAGCCATTTAGCCCAAGACAAGTGCAGATCCTTCCTAAGCATGTCCATTACGGTCTGCCAGGTACGTACTAAAATCACCTTATGCTGGATAACCCCTTTAAGTTTGTATGGACTGAAGTAGTATTAGAAAGTACAGGTTTCCTCCCCGTTTGAGCACCTGCCATTTATGTCAATTATAGTTAAGCAAATTGTGTAACACAGCAGGCTCTTGTACTTTTTGTACCTGCTATAACTCTGTTGGCCAAAAGCAGGCTGGGGATGGGTGGGCAGCTATATTTTTAATTGGTTGGCAACCCCCTTTAAAATGATGCGGATTGGTTAAACAGTCTGGTAGGTCTTGTGGTATGACCTGGAGTATAAGAGTAGACCAAAGGATAATACAATAAATATTTTTGTATTGGTATATCTTCATATAAGCAAACTAAACATGACATTTTATGGTTAAATGGTTATTTTCAAAGGAGTTTACACAATTTTGTGTGAAATCCATCAAAGTGGAAAATGAAGAAAACGTCTAGAAATGAATGCAGATTACAGTGATGCATTGTGCTGTTTTGTGTTGATCCATCATGTGACACGTCTAGACTTGGTGGACTTTCAGTGACAAATTCCATCTGTCCAGTGAAATTACTGTAAGCCTGGGAAACAGTCAGACATACACATTTCCCATATTTGTTCCAATGTAAAGTAAAAAAAAAGACATCAAGAGAGACTTTTTCATACAACATTGTACACACTTGTGTTTCCACTTGGATGAAATGGTGACCAACAACCCCTATTAATTTAAAATAGAGTCTGTCAGGGTGCTGTTGAGTTATGTCATTTTGATGGCAATGTATGCTATATATTCTTGCTGTCAAAAGTAATGGATCGGAGTTGAGCAGAGCCTACAAGGATCAATTCTACTATGCACAGGTCCATTTGTTGTGCTGTTAGGGTATCTATTATGGTATACAATATGGAGAGATGGAAATAAAAAAGATGGCATCTTCTTTGAAAATACATGAATTTTTACTTCCCAATTACTCCGAGTCATGGTCCAAGCCGAAGTTACAACTATGATCACTCGAAAATAGCACGGTCGTTCAGAGTGAATCCTAGGTCACTTTGATAAGGGACCCTGACAGTGTTTTATATTGCCCTTAATCAGCCTCTGTGTCATGTCATTCCCCCCTTGATCACCCCTTTGTGATTACATCTCCCCCTTAATAAACCCCTGTGCCATTTCATATCCCCCTGTGCCCCTTCACCCCCTGATCAGCCCCTGCACTAACCCATCCCCCCCTTGATCACCTTGTGCCACTTTATTCCCCCTTAATCACCCACTGTGCCATTTCATCCCCCCATGTCACCCCCTGTGCCACCTGACTCCTCCCCCTTAATTACCCTTCATTCTTCCCTTGATCACCCCATCTTTATCAATTCCCCCCCTTGATCTC
The DNA here is from genome assembly GCF_029499605.1 of Hyla sarda. Classification (NCBI taxonomy): domain Eukaryota; kingdom Metazoa; phylum Chordata; class Amphibia; order Anura; family Hylidae; genus Hyla; species Hyla sarda. The sequence goes on along the minus strand of NC_079195.1, from coordinate 80,508,970 downwards.
CTTCTGTGCCCTATCTCACCTGGTTTGTTTTTCTCCAGCAGACTCCGGTACAGGCTTGGCACGGGTTTGGCGACTTACATCTTTCACTGAGCAATCTTAAGAGCGTCAATCTTTATGAATCTCGGCATGCCTTCTGCTCACTGATTTAAAGTGGCCAGTTTATGATCAGGCAGCGCAGGCCGGAGGCCACTTAAGAACAGTGACCGGTGGCTGCTGTGGTACAGGATGGCCCCGCGACACACCTGTGGACCGCCCCCGACACACTAATGTATAGCGGCACCTGATTTGGAAAGCTCTATGTTAGACTTTGAAATTTGAATTAGTCTTTTTATGGTGAGTGAATGTTTAACCTGCTTCAAGATGCTGCTGGGTTTATGATGAGAATGTGAAATATCTGGAAGAGACATGCGGCATTTTCGGTGAACAGCCAAGATGAATATTGGTTTAATTGGAACCAAATACTTGATTTGTTAATGATCTTGATGATCTTCATTCATCAGTGAGCAGATTGGTTACCCCTCTCGAAAAATAGAATTATGATGTTGTCCACTGTGGCATGTAGTATTATTCTTGGTTCACAGGCTGCCAAGAACCATGTGGCAAAACCACATGCAGATTACTGCAGATTGCTGCGGTTTCACAGCAAGTATCATTGAAGCACATAACAACCATGTGTTTCACCTGAACTTGAACCTGTAGTAATTTGCGTCTGGTTGTGCCACACAGCATACTACTACCCTGCAGCTACAATGTGTAAACCCAGCCGTATACCTATATATTGAAAGTCTGACTTTGACAACCTGTAATGAAGGGCTTAAAGTGTACCTGTCGTTAACAAAAACTTTTTTTTATATAATGTAGATAATACCATTATATGTATACTTGTAATTTGCATTAGGGCTCTGTGCACTGAGGACAAGCAGGGCTCTGTGCACTGAGGACAAGCAGGGCTCTGTGCACTGAGGACAAGCAGGGCTCTGTGCACTGAGGACAAGCAGGGCTCTGTGCACTGAGGACAAGCAGGGCTCTGTACACTGAGGACAAGCAGGGCTCTACACTGAGGACAAGCATTGCTCTGTGCACTGAGGAAAAGCAGGGCTCTGTACACTGAGGAAAAGCAGGGCTCTGTACACTGAGGAAAAGCAGGGCGCTGTACACTGAGGAAAAGCAGGGCGCTGTACACTGAGGACAAGCAGGGCTCTGTACACTGAGGACAAGCGGGGCTCTGTACACTGAGGAAAAGCAGGGCGCTGTACACTGAGGACAAGCAGGGCTCTGTACACTGAGGGCAAGCGGGGCCCTGTGCACTGAGGGCAAGCGGGGCCCTGTGCACTGAGGGCAAACGGGGCCCTGTGCACTGAGGGCAAGCGGGGCCCTGTGCACTGAGGGCAAGCGGGGCCCTGTGCACTGAGGGCAAGCGGGGCCCTGTGCACTGAGGGCAAGCGGGGCCCTGTGCACTGAGGGCAAGCGGGGCCCTGTGCACTGAGGATAAGAAGGGCTCTGTGCAGTGGGGACAAGCAGGGCTCTGTGCAGTGGGGACAAGCAGGGCTCTGTGCACTGGGGACAAGCAGGGCTTTGTGCAGTGAGGTTCTGTGACATGCCCCCGGCTCACACATCAGGATGATTGATAAGCCTGAAGCATGCACAGAGCCCTGCTTGTCCTGCCCTCACTTCCTGTAGTTGGACTCCTCATAGAGACACACAGGCAATGGCTGCAGGGACAAGACAAACTTTTCTCCCAAAAATATACAAATGTTTTAATCAATATATATTACAAATATACAGTGGTCCCCCGACATACGATGGCCCTGATATACCATCATTTCAACATATGCTGGCCCCTCAGAGGCCATTGTATGTTGAAGGCAGCTTATTTTTTCTTTCTTTCTTTCTCTCTCTCTTATTTATTTATTGATTTATGTAGCTATTTATTTTATTTATTTGTGTATGTATTTTTATTTATTTAATATCTTAAATGTTATAAACTTTCAAAAGGAGCAATACTTATCTGCTGATCCTTGCTTGGTTCCCCACTCTCTCTGTTCATCTGGCAGCAAATCGTATTGACCTCAGTGTTTGGCTGGAGTAGTGACATGTTGTGTTGTCCATCAAAGCTAGAACTAGTTGAGGAAAGACTGGTAGGGGACATGGGAAGTGTTGGCAGGGGAGCGACAGTAGATTGTTAATATTAGTATTGCTTATTTTGTTATGGGGGCTGGACAAGTCCTCTATGGTAGTGAGTGATAGAGTCAGGAAGTATATAGGGCCATTTATAGGGATAGTAGTGTACACTTGAGGGCACAATGGTTTGCCAGGCATTAAAAACGCTGTGGATGTTCTCTTATATATAACATGCTGCTTCAAAGCATTAGATGTCCTTATGTGAAAAAGGAAAATGTTGTTGGGCAATAAGGAAGAAATTGTTTTTATACCACCTCTTTTTGTTGTAAATATAATTTGTCTTTTCATTGATACATATTTGTAAAACTGCAATAAAAGGACATTTTCAACCTGTGATATCGGTGATTCCGCAAAGACAAGGCTTCACATGTCTAGACAAACAAATATTATATCTAGTAGTTGTTGTAGAAAGCCTGCTGCTGCTCGGGAAAATCTCCATTTATACTTGTGGGAGTACAAGAAGGACAACTGCTTTATAACAAATCACCCAAAATGGAATTGAATGTCTTAAGGGTTGAGATTTGCCATATAGCAAATTCCATTTCGAGTACATAATAGAGCACAGCTACTCTGTTTTAAGGGCTATGAATTTGTCCCCTCATAATAACATAGGGCATAGTAGTAATCTAGCAAGAAGTAATGGTCCTTTACTTCAAAAAAGTTAAAAGTAAAATAAATTGATTTGCTGGATCAGCACACTGAAATTGAAAATCTCATTTTATTGCTTTCTGCATAGAATTCGATACGTTTCCATGTATTTTTTTCAGAGTCTACTAGCATGAAGGACTCTTAGCGGCTATTGGATATATGGGCAGCCTCTTCCTCCCAACTAAAAAAAGGCTAGGTCCATCTTTGCAACCATTTTATTTCTTTTGCTTTAATGTGTGAAAAATGTTAAATCCATTTTGATTGAATCCTATGAATTAGTTGTATTTTCTTGGCTCTATTTTACGGTAACATACAGCTCGTTGATTAAGTTTTATTAAAGTACAACTGTAGTGGTACACTTTTATATTTGCCGGGCCCTTCCTACGAGCCCCCGTTGGTCCGGCACAGGCCTGACATCATTCCACTTCCTCGGGACGGGGACGCCGCAGAGCCATCGGCGTATCGCCGGCCATAGCGATGTCCCGCCCCGGTCGGTGATAGGCTGAGCCCACTGTCATGTAAGAAGCCGGCCAGAGCTCCTTACATGACAGTGGGCTCAGCCTATCACAGGCCGGAGCGGGACATTGCTGCGGGTGGTGATACGCCAACGGCTCTGCGGCGTCCCCGTCCGCAGGAAGTGGAATGAGGTCAGCACTGTTGGACCGTGAGGCCTGTGCCGGACCAACGGGGGCTCGTAGGAAGGTATGTATGAGTTTATTTTTGTTTGTTTTTGAGGCCCGGGCAAAGGCATATATAAAAATGTTCCATTACAGTTGTCCTTTAACTTTTTTGGAGGACAGTGGGAAAAAGGGGCAATTGTGCATCTTTTTTTTGCATTATAATTTTTCTCAGTCCACCAATGCTGTGTTAATATTACTTTACACATTTGGTCTCACCCTAATGGTACTGGCCCATGGAATAAAGGGGGCTGGGGGATGAGTCGTCATCTACGGTATATTCTTTTTAAAAATAAAACCGTATTGCGAATGGAGTGGAAAAGAATATCAAAATTGCCATCTTGTGTTTAATAGGTGTTATTACACAGTTACAGGCTGGGGGTTTGGCCTTGTAGCACTGGGGTCCTAATGCTCTCCCTCTGTTTGTATGGGTTTTCTCTGGGTACTCCGGTTACTACCCACACTCCACAACATACTTTTAGCTTAATTTGGAATTTAGGTTATAAGTCCTATTAGGGACAGTAACCAGTTTGAGTAAAGACCATCTCTGTAAAGCGCTGCAGAATATGCTGGCGCTGTGTGTGTGTGTGTGTGTGTGTGTGTGTGTGTATGTATATATATATATATATAATATATATATATATATATATATATATATATATATATATATATATGCAGACAAGGTAAGGCTGCTCACCACTCCTGCATTTACTGCACGTCCTCGTGCTGCAGACACCGGTACCGCTCCCGGCTCAATAGAAGTCACACAAGAAAACGTCCGGCACTCAGGAAGTTGCAGATAAAACTTATAAATGACTTTATTCACACGCTGTAAGGCAGGATACAAACTGACGCGTTTCGCACGCTCAGGTGCTTAGTCGTAGACTATGGGAACCTCAAGTTGAACGTTCCCAGAAAGGTCCTTTGTCCGTCACTTGGTGTCATTGATCATGTATGGCCAGCAAACAACTCTAACAGCCAATATAGACTATTAGGTATGTGGCTGCAAAATGATTGTTCATAAAATGATCAATTGTTCAACTATTAGCCACCTTCTATCTAATGTGTTTGGCTCCTTTAGGCTATAACTTCATGCTTAGATTTGTTTGCTGCATGTTGCAGTAAAATCATTATCGAAAGACATCCTTTGTTACCTTTGGGAAGCAAGCTTGTGTGCGACCATGGACAAAAATTCAGAGAGGGCTATCCTTTAAAAGCAAAGCTAATGAACCAAATGTTTTACATAGTGTCATTCATGCACCTTGTTATTTTAGGCCATATTTTTTTTTTTATAAAATAGTGGTAAGTCAGGATATATACCGTATATACTCGAGTATAAGCAACGTTTTTCAGCACGATTTTTCATTCTGAAAATGCCCCCCTTGGCTTATATTCGAGAGAACTCTCCGCCTGTCAATCCCTTCTCAGTAGTCTTCAACCTGCGGACCTCCAGATGTTGCAAAACTACAACTCCCAGCATGCCCGGACATGCTGGGAGTTGTAGTTTTGAAACATCTGGAGGTTCGCAGGTTGAAAACCACTGCCGGGCCTTCTTCATCATCCAGACCCCCCCCCCCCCTTTAGTTTTCTACTCTCCTCCCCTCAGTGGGAAGGAAGGGTGAGCTGGTCCGGGCCATGCGCAGGGACGTCCCTGTGCGTCATCGTCAAGGCAACGTCACTAGTCCGGGGCCGGGCCCAGAGCGGAGAAGAGGGCCTCCCGGTGAAGATGGACAGCCCGGAACGACTAACCCTCCCCACCGGATGGTCCCTGCACCATAGATGGCCCGGACCAGCTCACCCTTCCTTCCCACCCAGGGGAGGTGAGTAGAAAACTAAAGGGGGGGGGGGGGGGGTCTGGATGATGACGAAGGCCCGACAGTGGTCTTCAACCTGCGGACCTCCAGATGTATGCTGGGAGTTGTAGTTTTGCAACATCTGGAGGTCCGCAGGTTGAAGACCACTGATTGAAGGCATTGACAGGCGGTGATGATGAAGGGGGGGGGGGGTGACGACAGGGTGATGATGACGGGGTCTGGATGATGACGAGGGTCTGGATGATGACAGGGGTGTTAATGACGGGGGTCTGGATGATGACGGGGGGATCATGTATTTCCCACCCTAGACTTATAGTCGAGTCAATAACTTTTCCTGGGTTTTTGGGGTGAAATTAGGGGCCTTGGCTTATATTCGGGTTGGCTTATACTCGAGTATATACGGTATATATATATATATATATATATATATATATATATATATATATGTGTGTGTACATCTCTGTTTGATGGATTCCGCTCAGGAATAAAGTGTGTAAAGTTGACTGTATAATAATCAGTAAGAATAAAGACCGCAGCATCAGCTCTTCTCTGCATTTGCTATGGACTCTTTCTTCGGATTGATTTCTAGTCTGTTTCCATGGCAGTATTCTCAAGCAGAACAGGGTGTGCAGCCAATGAGAGGCACAGGCTCTTCTCCCAGTGGTGCCAATGAGCCTAATCTCCTCTCTTCAAAGCATCTGTTTCTCTGATTCTTCTGTCACCAGAGTGTGACCTTCAGAGCCCGGCAGTAGCTGCACCTTACCCATCACTGGCAATGTTGTTTTGTTGGCATTAATGTGACAGATGTCCAAAACTCTGTATAGCAACAGTGACCCTGGCGATGGTATGAGCAAAATGATAACAAAGGAATTACCATAACAACAATTAACTGTGACATCACACAAGAATGTATTACAGTCTGTTCATCTGCATATCCGCGCACAGCACGGGACTCCTCAGTAATTTTCAGGTCCTGGGATGTGCATGTACAGTAAATATTGAAAACCTCAGGATCTTTTTCTTTATTTTCAACTTTTGTATTTAAAGAAAGTACTTTTTGTGTAATGTTCTTTGTCTGCAGTTTTTGGCTCTAATGTTCTGGGGAAAACAAAAACAAACTTTAAATGTTTGCACTGGAAACAGACTATTAAAGAGGTATTCCAGCCCTAAAAACGTATATATCCCCCAGCCACAGAATAGGAGACAGACAGAGGTGTCCGCAGAGAGCACTGTGGTCAGACAGATTTTTTTTTTTTTAAAGAAAAGAACTTCTTGTGGAGCAAACAGCATTTGATAAGTACTGGAAGGATTAAGATTTAATAGAAGTAATTTTACAAATCTGTTTAACGTTCTGGCACCAGTTGATTTAAAAAAAATTAGTTTTTTACCAAAGTAACCCTTTAATGAAAGTGATTGAAATAGAATAGCAAAGCCCTAGTAAGAAAGTCTAGGCGGATTACTTGTGAAGTTCACTGATGATTATAAATAAAAGAAACTCTCTGATTTGAACAATTCCTACTTGTTAAAAAAGCCCTTTAACAACAAGGGACAATAAGTTCATCACTGGAAGTCCTACTGGTGAGACCTACAACAGTTAGGCTTGTAAAAGGGAATCTATCAGTCCTATGTCATGCTCAGAGCTCCTGTGTCAAGGAGGTGTTGCCGAGCTGCAGCATGCATGCCTTCTCCCTGCCAGGTAGGGGTGGTGGAGGGATCAGGCATGCATGCTTTTTCTCTGCAATGCTTTCTTGAAAGTTCAGATCTGAACATGACTTAAAGCTGACAGGTTCTCTTTAAGATTTGCACAGCTCTCATTTATATCCAGAAGAGCTTGTTCGCCTGTCAGGTTTTGTCAGCGACCCTTAGGATTTCTGCTGTGGATTTCCATTTTAATATGCCACAGATATGGACAGGTCATTGCTTCGGGCTAATCTGCATGTGAATACCTAGCAGAGTTTATGTGCAGAAATTGTTTATGTACCGTAATGTAGGACAGGAAAGGTCCTCTAGACGGAGAAATGTTCTTTGTTCTTTCATTCTGGCGAAGAGAAGAGGTTTCTGGACTTAATAACTCAAAGTTCCTTTTAATTGATGTGTAATTATGGTTTTTGGAAGTGTAAGCCTGGTTTTTTATTTGGACAACACTTTGTATAAGAGATAGAATAAGGTACCGTATATACTCGACTATAAGCAGACCCGAATATAAGCAGAGGCCCCTAATTTCACCCCAAAAACCCAGGAAAAGTTATTGACTCGACTATAAGCCTAGGGTGGGAAATACATCATCCAGACCCCCCGTCATCATCCAGACCCCCCGTCATCAACCAGACCCCCCGTCATCATCCAGACCCCCGTCATCATCACTCTGTCATCATCCAGACCCCCCCATCATCATCATCACCCTGTCATCATCCCCCCCCCTTCATCATCACCGCCTGTCAATCCCTTCAATCAGTTGTCTTCAACCTGCGGACCTCCAGATGTTGCTAAACTACAACTCCGGGCATGCTGGGAGTTGTAGTTTTGAAACATCTGGAGGTCCGCAGGTTGAAGACCACTGCGGCCTTTATCATCATCCAGACCACCCCTTTAGTTTTCTACTCCCCTCCCCTTGGTGGGAAGGAAGGGTGAGCTGGTCCGGGCCATCTATGCTGCAGGGACCGTCCGGTGGGGAGGGTTAGTCGTTCCGGGCTGTCCATCTTCACCGGGAGGCCCTCTTCTCTGCTCCGCTGCGGGCCGGCCTCGGACTAGTGACATTGCCTTGATGACGACGCACAGGGACGTTCAAGCGCAGGGACATCCCTGTGCGCCGTCGTCAAGGCAACGTCACTAGTGCGGGGCCGACCCGGAGTGGAGAAGAGGGCCCTCCCGGTGAAGATGGACAGCCCGGAACGACTAACCCTCCCCAACGGATGGTCCCTGCAGCATAGATGGCCCGGACCAGCTCACCCTTCTTTCCCACCGAGGGGAGGTGAGTAGAAAACTAAAGGGGGGGGGGGGGGGGGGGGTTCTGGATGATGACAAAGGCCCGCCCGCAGTGTTCCTCAACCTGCGGACCTCCAGATGTTTCAAAACTACAACTCCCAGCATACCCAGACAGCCGATGGCTGTCCAGGCATGCTGAAAGTTGTAGTTTTGCAATATCTGGAGGTCCGCAGGTTGAAGAGCACTGAGAAGGGATTGACAGGCGGAGAGTTTAAGCCGAGGGGGGTGTTTTCAGCACGAAAAATCGTGCTGAAAAACTCGGCTTATACTCGAGTATATACGGTAAAGTATATGTAACAAAAATGTAACTGAGTTGGGACCTTGAAGGCTGTGAAAGGGTTAACCAGACATTAATATAGAACACTATACAGTGTTAAGGTGATAAAAGAGAAGCCGCATTCTTCCTCCTGTCCTCACTCTTGTGTGCAAAGGAAATAATAATGGAAAATTCAATGTCTCCAAAGCAATTGAGAAATCCATTCCAGAGAGCTTTCAGAAAAGAAATAGGCCAAACATTTACAGCTTCATCTAAATTCTCTGCAGAAAGGAACATGTTGTGTGCAGGCTGCTGGAGCAGACTGTTTACTTAATGGTGGAAATGTATATACTGTGCGTTATATGTTTTATCCATATGTCTTCATCATTCCCCTTTGTCAAACCTCTGCTGTGTAAGTGCTCCTCTGTAAGAGAATTTCTATTTACACCGCCTCACAAGTTCATCTCGTGCCATCTAAATAAATGTGCTTCGGTATAACGTGACCTGAACATGAAGGAGACCAAGCAGGGAGATGTTTTCTTGTAGACATGAACACCTTGTACTTGCAGATGATTCTTTTGTTGCGATCAGAAAACCATTATGGTTTTAGCGAGGTAGAACACAATGAAGCTGAATTGATGCCGGACGTATCAGCAGTCTGTCGACTTTATAATGATTAGCACAAGGTCTCTGGTTAGAAAGATATGAATTGTTCCTGTGTCTGCTACTATAAAAATGGGTCATACACTGTGTTAATATTATACTTTTACACCATCCCTAAAATGAAGCAAATCTAAGTATTACCCTATTTTTTTCACCATATAAGACGCTCCGGCATATAAGACGCACCCAATTTTAAAGGCAGAAAATCTAGAAAAAAAAGATTCTGAATCAAATACAATGTAAAGTATAGGACAGGGATCTTCAACCTGCGGACCTCCACATGTTGCAAAACTACAACTCCCGGCATGCCCGAACAGCCGTTGGCTCTCCGGGCATGTCAGGAGTTGTAGTTTTGCAACATCTGGAGGTCCGCAGGTTGAAGACCACTGGTATAGGAGGTAGTACTCACGTGTCCCCGCCGTTCCGGACCCGTCACCGCTGCCCTGGATGTCGCCCTCCATCACACTGTTGCCGTGTCCCTGTCGCTCCGGAACGTCTCTTCTGCCGGGGATCCTCGCTCTCAGTCACTGCCATCCCGTCGCTACGCACGCCGCTACACACGCCGCTACGCATGACGGGACGGCGTGCGCGATGACGTGATGACGACGAAGGAGAGCGCCGGCCATGCAGGGGATCCCGGCACGGAGCAGTTATTCGCCGATCGGAACCCGAGAAGGCATTTAAGGTCCCTCCCGGTGTCCTGTAAGCTGTTCGGGACGCCGCGATTTCACCGCGGCGGTCCCAAACAGCCCGACTGAGCAGCCGGGTTAGTTTCACTTTCGCTTCAGATGCGCCGGTCAGCTTTGATCGCTGCGTCTAAAGGGTTAATACAGGGCATCACCGTGATCGGTGATGTCCTGTATTAGCCGCGGGTCCCGGCTGTTGATGGCTGCAGGGACCGCCGAGATATGACAGGGTTTTAATGTGTATTTGCTGTATAAGACGCACCAACTTTCCCCCCCAGTTTTGGGGGATAAAAAGTACGTCTTATACGGCGTAAAATACGGTATGTATCACTCCTGAAAACGTAGCAATCAGATGTAATCTTCATGGAAACCTTATTGCACTTATTTGGGCTCTGCAGTGCCCCCAAAGATGAAATGAAGCATTAGCATTACATGGTACATGTTGAAGTTGTTGGGTGGCCAATGTAATGCACTGATGTGCTGAGTCCTCCTGCATTTATCCTTTTTGCAGTTTTGCTATATGTATATGACAGGGATGTCCTACTTTCAAGACTACCCCTACCTTAACGAGGTACTCCGCTGCTCAGCATTTGGAACATTTTGTTCCAAATGCTGAGCAGCGGAGTACCCCTTTAATCCATAACAGTGGTTTTATCAATATGGACACATTTGCTACTTAATCTTGTATTCTAACCTTAACTAAACTTTTTCTTAAAGGGGTTCTGTGTTCAGGGCCGCCCCTCGTGATGTCATTCCCGCCTCCTCAACGAAAGTCTATGGGAAGGGGGTATCACTCCCCCTTCCCATAGACTTTCGTTGAGGGGGCGGGTGTGACGTCACGAAGGGCTGCCCTGAACACGGAAGCACGCACACAGTGTTCAGAGCAATAAACTTCCGGACGCAGGGCAGCGGAGCTTCCGAAGCAGGGCAGCTGAGTACCCCTTTAAAAGGCCACTTTTGATGTTTATTTCATATCCTCTGAATATGCCATAAATGTTGCATAAATACATATGCTTTCTCTAAGACTTGCACCTCTGTGGATGATTGTGGACCCAATACCTGGGATATCCAGACTGCTGCTTTATCTAGCAGGGAATGAATAGATAAGCTCTCTTGATTCATTTCTATGGGGGGGTTACCACAGCAACTGAGCACAGCCCCCATTTCTCCACATAGATACAGCTCCCAGAGGCGGGGACCTATGAATATGTCTGGTAGTCATAGAAACATAGAATGTGTCGGCAGATAAGTACCATTCCGCCCATCTAGTCTGCCCATTATTCTGAATCCTATGAATAGTCCCTGGTCCCATCTTATATGAAGGATAGACTTATGCCTATCCCATACATACTTAAACTCCTTCACTGTATTTGGAGCGACCACTTCTACTGGAAGCTTCTTGAGGCTATGCCATATATGTCCAGGGCGGTAATAGCCCTTTAACCTGATTTTAGACTTTCTTGGTGATGAGTGAAGGCATGGCGTCCTCTCCATACTTCTCTGTCATGATGTGATGGCTTTTGAGGGACACTTGTCTGTTGGACAGTAAGGCATAATAACCTAATAAGTCATAGGGTTCTAAGATAAGAAAACCTATTTAGGAGGCTAATAGTAGTTTTACAGATACATCTGATAATAAGTACTGATAATGCTATATACTTCTAATAGCCATCACCTGAACGCTCATTCAGCCATCTCTCCTGACACCCCACAACTCGCCCCCCCCCCCCCCCCACACACACACACACATGCATGCTTGGTATGGTCATGTGTTCTAGTCAGGTTGGGGGATGTAAGTGCGGCCAGATATCTGTAAGTTGCTGATCTTTCCTAAGAACAAAAGGATCTCCATGTTGAAATCCAACCTGCATGATACTTCTCTCCCTTGGTTTTTGCCATTGGTTTCAAACGTGGCCTAAAAACACATCTCTTCAGACAGGCCTATAACAGTCTCTAATTGGCCCCAACATATCCCCAACCTATCCCCCAACCTATCCCCCAACCTATCCCCCAACATATCCCCACGCCTCTTGTTTGAATAGTTATTGTGTAATTTTATGTCTGATACTTGTCTTTGTTTGTACCCCATAATTGTAAGCGCTGCGGAATCAGTAGGAGCTATATAAATAAATATATATATTCTCTTAATGAAAAATGTTAAAATGTTCCACTTGTAGCAATGCCTGTATATGTATATGTAACAAACTATCCAGTAATGGTAACTATAAAGTGCTTCTCTAATCAAGAGTAATGTTTGTATCTGAGGCTCTGCTGCGGTTGCCTTTCTTTTCCTTCTTTATTTGGCTTGATGCCATGGTGTTCTATCTCCTCACAATGCCGTCAGGCTTACAATGACGGGTACCAGTATCTAGACACCCATGAGCGTCTGTGCAAGTCTGCGGTATGCCAGTATTAACTTATGAGGAAAATGGAACAAATGTTATTATTATATTTGAGACAAGGAACAGTATCAAAAAAACGACTGTCCGGCACTGCTAGACTAAGGTGAATGGCAGCAGGTGAGGCGTGGATAGTGCTGTCTCTCCTGTATGTGGAACTCTAGTAGCGGTGGTGCTAAGCTTAAAGGCAGTAAGCAGAAACAATGGCAAAGAAAAAAGAGCTTGCACTCACCATCCAAAGTAAATTCTTTATTTCTTCGTGTCAGGCATAACAGGCTGGTAGGGGTGGAGGCGGGTGGGACCGTGACAAACTGTTTCACGCCGCTCGGGCGCTTCTTTGAAGCGCCCGAGCGGCGTGAAACAGTCTGTCCCGGTCCCACCCCACCAGCCTGTTATGCCTGACACGAGGAAATAAAGAATTTACTTTGGATGGTGAGTGCAAGCTCTGTTTTCTTTGCCATTGATTTTACTATTTTTGCCAACACATTTAGTCTCTCTTTGGGATTAGATATATTTTTGGGTGGGGGGTTTAATCGCTACACTAGCGTTGCTCTTCTGCAAAGTTCAGATGCAAGTGCTGGGTGTCTGGGTTGCCAAGGTAACCATACTATGCCAAGTGAGTTCTGTGCACGAGTGGACTGGTGCACAAAACTTGTTGGACATGGTATGGTTGCCTCGACAATTGTACTGCCAAGCGTAGCCTGCGTCTCTCCACTCCAAACTATGCAGGAGGGAAAGGAGTTACCCTGGAGCTACCCTTGAATATTTCTCTATGAAATGTCCCCCCTTAATATCGAGACTGGCTAGTGGAAGGTCTCTTTAGCCTTGGCTCGGCTTCTTACAGATTGCTTTACTGGAATCACAGTGTGCAGAGCTTGTTCTGATCATTTGGACTCTATCAAGTATAATGTTCCACTTTCTGCTGACTCTACATGTTACTGAATGTGCTGTAATCTCTCTAGATAACAAAGAACAGTACAGACAGATTATAGAGTTCAGAGTAAAGGCATTTATGCATTTCCATATTTGTATCTTCTTGTTATGAATTTTCATGGATGACGCTAAATCTTGTATAAAATCTGTGACAGAACATTGTTTCTAAACTTGGCTCTCCAGCTGTTGACTCCCCATATGCCCCGACGGCCATGCTGGGAGTTGTAGTTTTTCAGTAGCTGGACAACACTGTCCAAGAGCTTCTTCTTATGTCTGTTTCAAAGGGCTGTAACACAACCTCAACACCTGGACCCCCTTATGGTGATTTGAGTTGGATTCTGTAGACACGTGAATACCATTTGTAATAATCTTTCTTATTACAAACAGTTGTCTCAGTTTTGCTTTCCTTGTGTGTATCACACATTTTACATGTTGTATACCAGTAAGTAAGGTATTGACCTTCACATTGACAGAGCTGTCATGCTTGGGTTGCCTAAGGCCATATAAATATGTCTGTATAATACATCTGGCGTGCATACTTCCAGTTGGACAGATTTGCAGTATAATAGTCCTAGAGAGCAATCAGTTGATTAACGGTTCTCTAGAACACCTAAAGGGGTTAACTAACATAATGCGATTTTAGTACTTGCCTGCAAGACAGTAATGGACATGTATTGGAAGGATCCATGATTTTCTTGGAGCTAAACAGCTATGTTCTGAGTCAACCATAACCCTGTGGCTATCTTTTTGTGAACTGGCTATTTCTTGTTGGAGTTCTCTCCCTCAAACTACAACTTCCATGATTCCTTGTTTTTAAGTGTGAGGCCACTTTTCTCCCTCCCACACATCAGCCACCCCACCCATTGAAACACACCTGTTCTCCCTTTAATGCAACTCCCTTCTGACCAGGGTTCCTCCAGCTGTTGCAAAACTACAATTCTTGCAGAATGATCTCCCTCCCACCCAGCAGTTGCTCCACCCATTAAAGCAAAGACAGGCTCCCTCTGAACACCTGACTAGTGATGTAATGTCTCAGGCTGCACTGCAACCTGGGAAAACCTGAGACAACACTCATTTTGTATGCTGGTAAAAATAATCATTGGGGCAAATATCACAGAATTGCGAGACCACTATTTAACACAGGTACAGACACTATATTATGAACTACGCTAACTTTAAAGCCCCTGTAGCATAGTCAAATAAAAAAAACAACAAAAAAAAAAAGGAATACCGCTTTAAGCTACATTCACACACTGCAGTAGAGTTGCACTTGAGACCACAACATATTATTTTATGCAATATTTGGCTGCATGGTTTTAAAGGAAAACTGTAAGCTCGCTCCCCCTGCACTAACCAGCGGTACTGGCTGACGCTGATCAGTTTGATGCTTACTGTGCCTGGATCTGCCCGGCAGTTCAGCCAATATCTTCGTTTTTCCCTATATACTAATGAAGTGCTAACTGGCACATGCAGGGTATCTGGCACTCTGACGATGACTCGGCCAGCCACAGTACCACCCAGCTCATCAATATTCCTCCCCTCCCACTGCTACACCCTCTCCATTACAGAGCGGGAAGAAGAGGCGGAGGGAGGGGAGGAATATTGATGAGCTGGGCGGTGCTGCAGCCGGTGGCGGCGACGTCAGAGTGCCAGTTAGCCCGGCCTGGGCCAGTTAGCACCTAATTAGCATATAGGGAAAACCGAAGATATCGGCAGAACGGGCAGATCCGGGCACTGTAAGGATCAAACTGATCAGCATCCCCCGCACTACCAGCCAGTACCGCTGGTTAGTGCGGGGGGAGCAAGCTGACAGTTTTCCTTTAAATGTCGTTCTCCTGTAAAAACTGTGTGGCCAATAAATGCATCACAAAAAATGTAAAAACTGCGTGGTTTTAAATGCATTATTTTATGTGGTTTTTAAGCGTCCATCTTATAGCAGATTTAGGACGCTAAATGTTCTTTGTCATTTGAACTATATTTAAATAAACCCTACAAATCCATTTAATTGCCTCATATATTTTGTTTATAGGCCTACAATTCATGACATGTTGACATAGTATTTTCCTTATAAATAGCAGATTCCATGCCAGTGTGTAGCCTATAGATACTGTAACAACCCAGTAACAGTGTCCTATGCTCTTATTGTTCTTCTTTACAAGAACTCAGGATTGCTGTTGGGCCCCATAAGGTTTGGTTTATTCTGTGTGGGTGAGAAGGAAAGAAATAAGTTATGGTTTCTAAACCCTGTATGGCTGCTTGTCTGCTGCTCAACTCTTGGATATTCTTGGAATATGGAACATATTTTTTTTTCTCTTTGCTCCGACTCAGAACTCTGCGTTCTCTCCTGACTAAACACTAATGTTCCAAGTCTCTGTAACTCTGCCAGGGAAATTTTTAAAGGCTCTGCGCAAAAGTTCCTAAACTGAAGTGATATAAGGCCGTCTGTAAGTTGAGAACACAAATAAATAAGGTTGGCTTGGACATTTGTCAGCGCCATATTTACCATTCGATTTCTGCTGACATCCAGCTCTGTGCGATATTTGGCAGGGGGGTGATGATGTTTTCCAGCTGTTCAGCCTGTATATCTACAGATACTCTGTGGGCTCAGGCATGGAAACAGCAAATGGAAATCTCTTCCTTGCTAATGTTTGAAATAAAAGTAGATTGAGCAAAGAAGACAAATTGACTAATAATATATCAATTGTGCGGCCCGTAGAAGAAGGTAGCTCCTCTGCTAGGTATTTTAAAGTGTACCTGTCATTTTTAAAAACGTTTTGTATAATGTAGATAATACCATTATATGTATATTTGTACTAAACACGCCCCTGGCTCACACAGCAGGCTGGCAGACAAATGAGGAGTCTGCACAGAGCCCAGCTTGTCCCGCCCACATTTCCTGTATTTTGTCTCCGCACAGAGACACACAAGCTATAGCTGCAGGAACAGCATTTATTCACCCAAAAATATACACCGTTTTTAACCAATGTATATTACAAATGTACATATAATGTTATTATCTACATTATATACAAAGTTTGTGCAACCGACAGGTACACTTTAAAGAGAAATTTCTCTGCATGTTTAATTCTTAAAGTAAGGCAGATCCTTGTCTTCAGGGCTAGGCTTCTTGTTGTGATCATGGTCAGGGCATGATCATCATTGGTGCTCATGGAGCGCCTGCTCCGGGCCCTGTGCCCGTAGGGGGCCCCCGTCACATTCTGGACATCTTTGTGTCCCGAAAAAACTTTTCGGGACACAAGGATGTCCCTGTTACCTCTCTGCGGCCCCGTGCTAACTTTAGAAGTACAGGGTCGCCGGGAGGTAGCGCACGCAGAGACGTCACTGATGTCCCGTGCATTCATCCATAGAAGAGCAGAGCAGCAAGGAGGAGGACGCGTGCATAGTAAGTTACCACTCACCAGCACGTCATCCTCAGTGTTCCGACCACCGCTCCTCTCCAGTCCCGGGACCTACTGCTATGGCCCATAGGCCATAGCAGTAGATCATGACCTCGGACCGGAGGAGTGGTGGTCGGAACACTCGGGCAGTAAACAGGCATACAGCCTCCAGCCATACACTGTGTATGGCTGAAGGCTGTATGTCTGTGGGGGAACTGTACTGCACCTAATGTGGGGAACTATACTGCACCTAATAAGGGGGAACTGTTGGGGGGGCATTATAATGAAGTGCTCCGTCTTCCAGGCAGCCTTAATCTGGCCCTGATCATGGTATATTTATAGTGATCATCAATCTCCCTTTCCAAGCTCTTAAAGGAGTACTCCCCTTTCCCCTTGGACATCATATCCCCAAAGGTTAGGGGATAAGATGTCTGTTCGTGGGGAGTCCGGCCACTAGGAGCTCCCCTCCACATGATCTCCGGCCCCGCACCCCGGTGTTCTAAACATTTATGTTTAGAAGTTGGGTTATGGCGGCCGTGGTTGTGACATCATGCCACACCCCCTTAATTCATGTGTATAGGAGGGGGTGTGACGAGTGACCACAGCCTTCACGCCTCCTCCCATAGACATGAATGCAGGTGACGACCACGGCCACCTGAACTGAGCGTTCTGACCATAAATATTTAGAACGCCGGTGTGCAGGCCCGGAGATCATGGGGGGTCCTAGTGACCAGACCCCCTGCGATCAGACATCTTATCCCCCATCCTTTAGATAGGGGATAAGATGTCTAGGGGCATCAGACGAAACACCCCTATAGAAAACAGTAACATGGTGCACCATACAGAACATGCAGCAGTAGCAAATCACATCGTGGAAAGGTAATATTTTTTTACAAACAAACATGAGCCATACTGTGTGTTCAGGTATACAGATAACCACAATAAAGTGTATACTTATAGCCAAGACATTGCCTCTCTCATGTGTTAATAATAGCAAAAAGGTGCAACAAAGTATAAGGCATCTATGTTAGGCACTGCCAATATCTAATAAGCTATTAAGAACAGTTTTTCCCAATCAATGTGCCTCCAGCTGTTGCAAAACTACAACTCCCAGCATGCCTGGACAGCCTTTGGCTGTCCAGGCATGCTGGGAGTTGTAGTTTTGCAACAGCTGGATGCACACTTGTTGCGATACACTGCTCTAGAAGCTAAGCCAGGGGCAATCACAGAAATATGACTTATTACTGGATGACTGTGTACATACCATATGTTATCAGTTATTCATTATGCATCTTGGCTTACTATTATTCTATTCACAGCAGGAAATATCATCGGCTGACCCACATCTCATACGACTTAATTGTTGTGGCTTACCAATACACTGTTTTTTTGTTTTGTGTTGGTTTCCTTGGCTGCTATCCATAGCCATCGACAAGGAAAGCAAAAGTTTTATGGGTTAGTTATCACAATATGGCGTGTTATTTTGTTACTACATAGGAACCGCAATAATACTTGGAGGTATGTTGGGTGCTTCTAATCCCAGTTCAATACACAGTGCTCTCTGCTGACACCTCTGTCCGTGTCAGGAACTGTAGGAGCAAATCCCCATAGCAAACCTATCCTGCTCCGGACAGTTCCTGAAACGGATAAAGGTGGCAGCAGAGAGCACTGTGGTCAAACTGGAAAGTGTGCACAACTTACTCTGGAGCATTAAGCATCTGTTAAGTACTGGAAGGGTTAAGCTTTTTAAATAGAAATCCTTTACAAATGTGTATACCTTTCTGGCACCAGTTGATTTGAAAACCTTTCCTTCTCTTCCGGAGTACCCCTTTAAGAAATCATGAAAAGGTTTTCTCTCTGGGTCAGCGCTGCACTTCTGCTGGCTTCCCGGTTGGCTCCCTGCACGGGAATTTGAAGCTACAGCCCTGTGATGTCATTTTCCCCACCGGGAGATCTGATTGGTCGGCATCGATTGACCAGATCTTCTGGCGGGGAATATGACATCACTGCACAGTCATATTCCCCGCTTGGAGCTGGCTGGGGTGGGGGTGGGGGGCGGGGGGGGGGTTACGGATCAGTTAGGGCATAATGCGATCTAAGAGAAGGTCCTATTCCTTACCTTGCTGGTCCTGTATGATTGACAGAGGCGTGCTGCTGCGAGAGTCGGCCTGCCCCTCAGACTGGGCATGCTGGTAGTTGTAACAAAGGTGTGGTGATGTCCAGCTCCCTTCCCAAGCCCGCAGCGCCCCCGGACTGGCATGGGCAACGCCCGGATATGCAAGTTCAAATACAAAGGGATTTCCAGCGCAGATAGATGCAGAACGATGCTCTTTATTGCGTTAAAAATTCAGTACATATAAGACATGGGTGCAAGTGACGCGTTTCGGCCCTGGCGTTGGGCCTTAGTCATACCAAGTCCCAACGCCAGGCTGAAATGCATCACTTGCACCCATGTCTTACATGTACTGAAGTTTTAACGCAATAAAGAGCATCGTTCTGCATCTATCTGCGCTGGACATCCTTTGGATTTGAACTTGCTGGTAGTTGTAGTTTTGTAACAGCTGGAGGCACCCTGCTTAGGAAACACTGTGCCAAATAATAGGGGGGAGGGGGGACAAAAAACCTTGTTCACTTGTCTTACATGTCTACTGTACATATTTTCTTTTTTAAAGTTTAGCCCCAAAAAAACCTTTTTGGGTAATTTTGATGTTTTTTGCCCCTTGTTAATCAATTTAATTTATAAACCACGAATCGTTGGGCAATTAATCGCTTGTTGCAGGCCTAGTTTTAACCATATTTTTAATAACTGATGGCAATAGTGGTAAAATGCTACCTTTCATGAGCTGCCGGAGATATTGGATAAATCTGGTATGCAGAGCACACTAACTAAGCTGTGAAGATAAATGACAAGTAGTGTAATGACTAGCAGGGAGTAATGTGTGCTTGTGATGCCGTGTGCATGCATAATAGCCCTAATATGTGGTGCCAACATCTCTTTCTCTTTACCATATTAATTCCCCGGCATGTGCAGGTTTCTCGTACAATTAATACTGTATTCTTTTCTGGTCTATCCTAGAAAGCAGAGCTCCGTGGGACTTCAGAGTCTGATAATTAAAAGAGCTTGTTAATTCCTATGTTGTATGAAGATAGAGCGGTTATAAATAAACCTCCCACTACTCCTAGATAGATCTGTTTTAGGGTGTGTTCTATTAAAGGGGTACTCCGGTGGGAAAAAATGTTTTATAATCAACTGGTGTCGGAAAGTTAAACAGATTTGTAAATTATTTCTATTTAAAAATCTTAATCCTTCCAGTACTTAGCAGCTGCAATATGCTCCACATTTCTATAGTTCTCTACTGTCTGCCCACAGTGCTCTCTACTGACACATCTGTCCATATCAGGAACTGTCCAGAGCAGGAGCAAATCCCCATAGCAAACCTCTCCTGCTCTGGACAGTTCCTGACATGGACTGCACAGAGCACTATGGTCAGACAGAAGAGAAATTCAAAAAGAAAAGAACTTCCTCTGGAGCATACAGCAGCAGATAAGTACCGGGAGAACTTTCTGGCACCAGTTGATTTAAAAAATAAAAATAAAATGTCTTCCACCGTAGTATTCCTTTAATGTGGCCATTGCATGCTCACAAAACCATACCGTCACACACTTTTGCCTGCAATAATAAATACGGCAAAATCGTGAATCCATTGGCTAAGGCAAATTACATGGCTCTGTCTGCATGTGACAGCAACAATATGGGAACCCACTGTTCATCCTGCTGAAGTATCCTGCAGTGTAAACTATTGCATCCTTTATTGCGACCTCAGACATCTAAAGTGGGGCTTTTCAAGCTTTTTTGTTTTGCTTGAGTCTCATTAGTTAATCCATGGTGATACTGGAGTCTCACCAGCGAACAAATAGTCCCATGCAGTTCGCCAGATGCCACAGTGCTTTGCCCACATTACTCCTAACAGTGCCAACCAAATACCACCATACAGCACACAAAACAGCCCCGAGCTACACCTACAAAACATACCTGCCAATACGAAAACCACAGTGCAGCTCAAAATACCTCCCCGGAAGCACCAAATACTACAGTGCAGCACAAAATATCTCTCCTCCAGCAGTGCCAAAAATTCCACAGAGCAACTCAAAATATATTTTCAGCAGGAATAAATAAATACTGCAGTGCAGCACTGGCATCACCACTGTCCTCATTCCCACCACTCCACCTATGGCAACAGTTCTGTACCCATATGATGCAGGGCTGGCATTATCGGCCAATTTCTACTGTGAAGTCCCGGCTTTTTGCCTAACCTGCAGGGTCTCTGTTTCTTACTACATGGTATAGGTATCTCACGTATGATCGATTTATGTGTTATAACTCAAGATGATCATAATGAATTCAGTCATACACCTTTCCATAGGATGTAAAGGCACCTTTAAATGGGTTATATAAGCAAACATCCTGCATTAAGGTGGTCACTAAATAGAATCAAAAGCTCATAATAATAGACGTTAACTTCATTTACACAGCTGTATATAAGCATTTCTGTAGGTTCTGGGAAACTAAAGATGTATAGAGTAAAGTCGTGGCTATGGGGTCATGACTTCCTGTAAGCCACTATAGTTTCCTTAATCCTTTTACCTTGTTCTGTTATCATTACGATAAACTGTAAACTACAAAATTTCGCCAATTATTGGTTTATTTAGGGCGCTTTACATGTACCTAGATGCAGGTAAAGCCCCTGTAAAAATAAATACAGTGATCCCTCAACTTACAATGGCCTCAACATACAATGGTCTTTTCTGGACCATTGTAAGTTGAAACCAGACTGCTACAGACAGTCCAGATCTGTGAAACGTGTCAATAGCCGGAAGAACTGACCAATCAGAATGGGCATTCACTGGTAAAACCCCTGTATTACTGAAGCGTATGCACTGACTGATGTCTGATAGTGCCCCCTACAGTACAGGAAGGTACTACATGTTCTGTACACTTTACCTGTATCAGGCTTACCTGCTCCTCTGGACACCAGGTAAGGGCGACTCCATGTTACTTTTTTTAGGACATTGCGTGTACTGTACAGGACCCTGAAGAAGCTCCTGTCCTCTACATAGACCAGTGTTTCCCAAGCAGGGGGGGAGCTGTTGCAAAACACTGACGCAGACAGTGATTTACAGTTCCCAGCAGATCTTTCTTTCTTTAATATGTAAGAATTTTCTTTATCTATATTAGTTATCTACTTATTTTTCTTTAATTCTCACTTTTTCCTATTTTTTGGATGACATTTTGGTGCCTTTAGAACCAATTACCAGGTTTCCATAGAGTTCTGGCCTCAACATACAATGGTTTCAACATACAATGGTCCTCCTGGAACCAATTAGAGGGGTTATCCAGGAAAAAACTTTTTTTCATATATCAACTGGCTCCAGAAAGTGAAACAGATTTGTAAATTACTTCTATTAAAAAATCTTAATCCTTTCAGTACTTATGAGCTTCTGAAGTTAAGGTTGTTCTTTTCTGTCTAAGTGCTCTCTGATGACACGTGTCCCGGGAACTGCCCAGTTTAGAAGAGGTTTGCTATGGGGATTTGCTTCTAAACTGGGCGGTTCCCGAGACACGTCATCAGAGAGCACTTAGACAGAAAAGAACAACCTTAACTTCAGAAGCTCATAAGTACTGAAAGGATTAAAGGGGTACTCCGGTGAAAACCTTTTTTCTTTTAAATCAACTGGTGGCAGAAAGTTAAACATATTTGTAAAATACTTCTATTAAAAAATCTTAATCCTTCCTGTACTTATTAGCTGCTGAATACTACAGAGGAAATTCTTTTCTTTTTGGAATGCTCTCTGATGACATCATGAGCACGGTTCTCTCTGCTGACGTTATTATAATAATAACACTTTATTTATTGTTGTCCTTAGTGGGATTTTAACCCAAGTCCCCGCCACTGCAAGGCAGCAGTGCTAACCACTGAGCCACCATGCTGCCCTTAGCATATATCTGCCATGCTAAAATGGACAGAGATGTCAGCAGAGAGCACTGTGCTCGTGATGTCATCAGTGTTCCAAAAAGAAAGGAATTTCCTCTGTATCATTCAGCAGCTAATAAGTACTGGAAGGATTAAGATTTTTTAATAGAAGTAATTTACAAATATGTTTAACTTTCTGCCACCAGTTTATGTAAAAGAAAAAAGTTTTTCACCGGAGTACCCCTTTAAGATTTTTTATGGCAAATACGTTTTTATTTGAGTTTAACGATAAAAATATAACAAGACAGTTGAAAACAATCAATTGCTTACACAGAAGACCTGAATGAGTAGGGGTACACAATACCATGCAGGAGTGGCCAGCCGTCCCTAAAGAATAAATCGCAACCTCCATAAGGAAGCCGCTACCAGCAAATCCCCATAAATGCCATAACACTGCTCACAACAGCCACAACCATCAAAGGGATGCATTAATAGAGAGGGAAGGCATAGCCCCCACTGCACTAATTTAAACACCAGCTCAAAATATCCCCTTATTACCCAATCATGCCGGTCACAATAACACCAATAGATGCACAGCAAAAGGAATACAAGACAAAAGAAAGAAGCAAAGTCGAAGGACACACTGAGAGGAGTGCAGTAGGACAAACATGTAGGAAAAGTAAGAAAAGAATAAGAGAAAAAAATAAAATAAAAATAAGAAAGTCAGGAGGAGAGGAGGCGGGGGAACGGGTAAGGAAGGGAGGGAGGGAAGAGAAGCCACCATGGAAAGGACATATGAACTAGCATAACCAAGTTAGAAATTCTGCCGATTCCCTATAATTGTCCCAGGAGGCCCAGACCGCCGTAAAGACATCCAATTTATCATTATCAGTAGCTACCATCTCCTCCATCCTACGAATCCTATTTATCGTTTCTACCAGCTCGACTCTCGTGGGCGTCACCATAGTCTTCCAGTGGCGAGGGATAACCGCTATTGCAGCACCAAGAAAGTGCCTCAGGAGACCATTCTTTGCCCTGGACAATGAGCCAGGCAATAGATAGAGAAGAGCTATGGCGGGGTCAGGAGAGATCGAACCCGAGGAAACCCTATTGTACAAATCAAACACCTCCTCCCAGAAGGAGTGGATTAGAGGGCAATCCCACCAGGTATGAAGGTAAGAACCCACTCCCTGACAACAACGCCAACACGTCGCCGGTACCGTAGGGAAAATTCTATGTAAGCGGTCAGGGCATCTATACCACCTACACAGAACCTTGAAATTACGCTCCTGTATCCTAGAGGAAAGAGAAGCCCTGTGTGTCAGAGTAAAGATCTTAACTATCTCAGAGTCAGAGAAAACACAATCCAGATCCGTCTCCCATCGAGTAATAAAGTCTGGTTTGATCGGGTCCTCTACAGTACTTCGCAGCATCGCGTAGACTGAGGAAATGGTATGTAAAGGTGGAGAGGAAAGAGTGCACAGAGTCTCAAAACCAGTCGGTGATCTATGTAATTGTGAGTTCGGATGCAGGGATAGGTAGTATGACCGAAGGCGCTCATAGGTGAACCATGAACCAGGAGAGTCAGAACTGAGGGAAGCCAGGGGGACCAGGGTAGAGGAGGTGATCACCACATGTAATCTGGGGAGGGATGTAGCGGAGCAGGACAATAAGGCAAGGACTGCCGAGTCATGACCAAGAGCCGGGTTACTAAACAGAGGAGTGAAGGGTCCAGGGCGGGATGAAATGTCTGAGGTATGTAGAATGGAGTCCCACACCGGCAAAAGAAGGCGTGTGAGAAAAGGAAGAGCAACACTAGAAGGACCCCGGGGGAAACCAGGGAAGAGCCACAGGATGTAATGGAGAAAGATCAGTTTCCAGAGCTACCCATTGTTTGGAGGAGGCATGATGGCAGAAATCCAGGATGCGAGAGCAAATCACCACCTTATAATAAAGACGGAAGTCCGGGAGTCCTGCGCCTCCCCTCTCCCGGCTCCGTATCAGGATCTGATAACGTAATCTCGGACCACCCACAGACCAAATGAATCTGGTTATCATGGAGCGGAGCCTGGAGAAGGACACCGGAATCCGAAAGGGTAGCGTCTGCATAAGATATAGTAAACGTGGTAAAACATCCATCTTGACCACCGCCATCCTGCCAAACCATGAGAGCGTGAGCTTGCCCCAGGAGAAGTCCCGTTCCAGTGAGCTCAGTAAGGGGAGATAATTAACATGAAACAAGATCAGGTACCAATTGTATGCCTAAATACGTAATTGTGTAGTGGGGAGTTTTGAAGGGAAATTGGGAGTTAATCTTGAAATTACTCAAAGCACCATAGTCTGCAAACTCAGAAAGAATAACAGGAATGGAAATACAAGGGGAGGAAACATATAACAGTAAGTAGTCAGCAAAAAGCGACAACTTATAAGTGGAGGAACGGAAGGAGAGACCCCTGATGGAGTCGTTCTGTCTCAATGCCACAGCCAAATATTCCATCGCAATCACATAAAGATGTGGGGACAGGGGCAACCCTGCCGTGTCCCATTTCTAACATCAAACGGGGCCGACAGCACACCATTCACCTTAACTTAGGCTGTTGCACTTCTGTAAAGGGCCAGAATATGGTTGTGAAACCTAGGTCCCATCCCCATATGGGCGAAAGCCAGATCCAGAAACTCCCAACCTACTCTATCAAAGGGCTTTTCAGCGTCTATAGAAAGAAGGCAAAGGGGAAAGCCTTTGGATTTGGCTGCGGCAATGAGAGAGAACGACTTAAATATGCCACGGACCGTACACTTCAACGCCTCCCATTGAGTAGGCGCCGAGGTAGCGTCGGAGGCATGGATTTCCAAAAAGTCAGAGATCACACTTTTAACTTCCTGCAGACATAAAACATCCTTAAGAAGATGATCATTTAGCCTCCAGGAGAACGCACAGGGAGGACTAGGAGAGAATTGTATGCTGACAAGGACCGGGGCATGGTCCGACCATACTATTGGGGGCAATAGTTGCGCGTGGGGAAAGAGAAAGGAGAGGATGGCTAAGGAACACCATATCTAGGCGACTATAGGATTTATGGGCAGGTGAAAAAAAGGTGAAGTTCCTAACCCCGGGGTGAGTAGTGCGCCACACGTCCACCTGCCGGCGATCAAGGAGTTCTTTCCTCAGTCTACGCAAAGGACAAAGAGGACTTACCAGTGGATGTGTCCAAGAGAGGATCCCATACCCAGTTGAAATCACCCCCCAAGATTATCTGTGAGGAGCCAGCAAATTCATCCAGAAGACGGAGGACCTTAGAGACAAAGGAAACCTGTCCCTGGTTAGGAAAATAAACAGAGGCAACAGTGAATACATGGGAGGAATGAGAGAATTGTATAAACACATAGCTACCATGAGGGTCACATGATGATTTCAATACAGTAGGCTGGAAGGACCTATGAAAGGCTATAGATACCCCTTTAGATTTAGAATCAGTAGACATTGAGTGAAACCATACCGGACATAACCGGTCAGTAATCACTGGGCAACTAGTAGATAGAAAATGCGTTTCCTGAAACACTGCAATTAACACCTTTTGTTTATGTAGGTACCTAGATATTTGGCGTCGCTTTTCAGGGAGAATTCAGACCCTTCACATTAAACGAACAGACAGATAATGTATCCATGGTGGTTCACCAAGGGTCAGGGGGACGGGGAGGATGGGGAGGGGCATAAAAGAGGGTAGGAGAAAGAGAAGAGACAAACCAAGAGAGAAGATAAGAGAGAAAGAAAGGAAGGACAGAAACAAGAGGAAGAAACATATACGAAAAAACATAAAAGTTTTGGTAACAGCACTAACAGTGAACAGTATACTAGCCACTAGGAGAGCAGCATAAGGCGGTATCCCACCCACCGCAGGGTTCTTGGCAGGGCAATGCCAGCCCATCTCAGTCCAAAGTAAAGGCAATCCAAGGTATGACCGAACAAGCAGTCAGAAACGATAAATCACCCCCATTACACCCCCCCCCCCCAAATCACTAAGTAACACAAGGACCTTCCCATGAGAAGGCATGAAGATACAAACAAGAACAGCACTAATATATAAAATGAAGCACTAGATAATACAAATATAAAGGTAGGAACTGGCAACGGCAAGCAGGAATCAGGGCCACAGTCCAAGCATATCTTAAATAAGGCACAGGAGATACTTAAAGTCGCATCAGATAGCCACCATATAAGAGAGCCTCAGCGGACATAAGGCATCCAGAGAGAAACACACCGATTCAAGCAGCAGAAGGTCCCTGGGAAGATTTATTGCGACTTTTCTGCTTCGGAGGAACCGTGGCCCATTTCTCCCCCTGCGGCGGGTCCAGGGGACACATGACAGTCGGCCAGTCCGGCAAGGAGACCATGGGGAGTTCAAGTGTCGCCAAGAACTTTGGTAGGTCCCCAAGATGGCGGAAGATTGCCGTCTTGCCTTAGTATCGAACGATCAGTTGAAATGGGAAGCCCCATCTATAGGGGATCTCCTTCTCCCACAACAGGTCTAAGATGGGTTTCAGGGCGCGGCGAAGCTGCAGAGTGCGTCTAGCTAAATCCGGCAGGAGAGTCACAGTTGCACCATCCAGCTCATTTGGTCCATGCGATCGCTTTGCGGACATGATCCTATCCTTTTCTTTGTAAAAATGGACCCGACAGATCACATCCCGTGGGGGCGCATTTTCAGGGGGTTTTGCACCCAAAGAGCGATGGATACGGTCCAGCTCAATGGAGGAGGGTGCATCCAGGCCCAACAACATGCCAAATACCTTCTGAGCTGTGCTGTCTAAATCAGGCGGTAATACAGTCTCAGGTATGCCCCGCAGTCTAATATTATTCCGCCTATGACTGTTTTCAATGTCCTCCTGTTGATACATAAGGTCTGAGATCTTAGCAGCATGGTCTTGCAGGACCTGCTGGTGATAGTCCATTCTGTCACCAAGAGCCTCCTGGTGTTTCTCAATGTCTTCAATATGCTGCCCCAGCTGCCACATGTCCCCTTTAAGGGAGTCCATTTCCCTCTTATAGCTGGCCTCCAATCTATGCACACATTTATCAAAGTCCTTTTTAGTAGGTAAAGCTTTTAAATAAGATTTGAGGTCCCACCCACCCTCCTCGTCTGTTCTGTCAGAGTGGGAGCCGTGGGAGACATGGGAGAGAGCAGGCGAAGGGGGACACATGCGTGCAGTCAAGCGCTGTGAAGACCGCGCGCCTGCAGCCGCCATCTTAGGCCTCGGAGAGCCGCTTCTGTCTGACCGCTGGCTGCCGAAATAGTGAGCAATGGAGCCGCCGTCAGGAGGTATGGAGGTAGCCTGTTTCTTCCCCCGCTTGTTAGGCATCAGATGGGTCTGGATAAGGCGTTGCCGGAGCCCGGTAAGTGCTGTTGAGTCAGGGCCGAGGAGAAGTGCGTCTTCACGCCGCCATGAGCAAGCCACGCCCCCCTTTAAGATTTTTTAAAGTAATTTACAAATCTGCTTAACTTTCTGGAGCCTGTTGATATATAAAAAAAAGTTTTTTCCTGGATAACCCCTTTAATATTGTAACTTGAGGGACCACTGTACAGCCATACGCTCTGCTGGTAAATAGCTGAATATTAAATGAAGACTTTATCACTCCAATATAACATTTGACGTGCAGAGCGCTGACGCAGGCAGTTTACTGTGTGATTTTTCTGTAATCTATTTTCCTAAAACTTTTCTTTTGTTACGCTGTTGCATGTTTTTGTAAATTTTATTTTGCTTGTGTTTTTTTTTCTTTTTCCCATTTTTTTTCCATTCCCCTCCCCCCCAACCTAGATGAAACCTTGACAGAAAGCCTGGAGTCTGGCCAACTGCAAGCTCTGCGCCGCTTCCTAAGGCCGTGAATTACAATCTGTTGTTGCTGTGCTGTTCCTCGGGTTGCCAAAGCAACAGCAGAAGAGTGAATTAAAGGCTGGGTGGACCTCCTCATGTAAACCGCTGGAGAGGAAAAGAAAATAAGATTGCAAGGGCATAAAAGCAAACGTGATATCGGTGCGGCGAGCCTAAATGAGGAAGTGGGGTGTATTTACAAACTGTGCATACGTTTGGATGGGGATAATTATGTGTTTTTGAATTTTGTTTTGAAATAGAATTTGCTTGGCTGCTTCCCAATGTGAAACAATAGCTTTTGTTTTGGCACATGATGTGCAGTGCTGCGGCTCACCGTCGTCTCTTGCTGAACGCTGTTATTTCATGCAGACCTGGAAATGAAGGTGTAGGGGCCTGCATCGTGACAATTGGCAGTCTAGAGAGTTCATGCAAAATAGTTGGCTGGGCTTAAAGGCCAAAAATGACTTATCTGAGTGGCTTGGTTTCATCTAATTATACATACACAATCCGGTGCTGTCGGTGATGATTGTGAACACGGTCCGTTGCGTTGTGATATCCAATAGTATAGACTAGATTTTCTAAATCATCTGGCTGTTCCTTTTATATTAGGCTGCATTCACACCACGTTTTTTACATACGGGTGCCGGATCCGGCGGGGGAGGGACAAACCGGGTGCTCCCGTACCCCAGTCGGATCAGCCCGTGACTCCATTTACTTTAATGAGCAGACCGGAGTCAAACGGTGACTCCGGTCGGCCCAGTTTTGACCCGTATGCGGTTTTGGACCAGACCTAAAACCGTAGTATACTACGGTTTTAGGTCCGGTCAGGAAACCGCATACGGGTCAAAACTGAGCTGAACGGAGTCACCGTTTTATTCCGGTCTGCTCATTAAAGTAAATGGAGTCACGGGCTGATCCGACTGGGGTACGGGAGCACCCGATTTGCCCCTCCCCCCGCCGGATCCGGCACCCGTATGTAAAAATCGTGGTGTGAATGCAGCCTTAGCTGTCTGAACACTGCAGGGCAGATTTATGAGATGACAGTGTCTAGAATGCAGCAAATCTATCAACAGCATGTGTCACTGTGATTTGACGCTTTTTTGACAATCTATGTTATAGGTTAGAATAGAAAGTATGGTAATCCGAAATTGTATTGTGAGACATTCTACACATAAGCATAGACTTTATGTCTCTAACTCTATCTATCCTAGCGTTTATTTTACTTAAAAATCACATAAAAATACCTTTTTATGTTCATCTTCGGTAGCTCAGAGAGGATAGTCTGAGAAGGGAGGAAGTGGGCGGGTCCCGGCAGACGCAACGTCATCTGAAGCCTTGCCGGGCCACTTCCGCCCTTCTTCCTGTATGCTGCGCTCCCTCTCGGGAGTGCGCGTACTGGCGGAGTGCAGGGCAGGGACGGTGTGAGGTAGATTTTTCAAATCCATGCAAAAGTCGGACCGCGGTCCGACTTTTGCATGGGTTTGAAAAATCCACCTTACACCGGCTCACCTTGTCAGTGGGAGGAGCTTGAGACACCGCTGGCCAGCAGGGTCACGAGCGTGCCTGGCAGGGATGCACGCACAACGCTCGCTCCCACCTGTCTGCTTGACAGGCGGGAGCTGCGCTGAGTATCAGAGTTCGGACTCGGCCGGCGTGAGTCCGAAATCACCAAAAAAAGGGACTCCTAGGGAGACCCCTAGTGGCCAAAAGTTTAAACACACAAAAAAAACATAGAAGAATACATTTTTTATTAATAGAACCCTATTAGTAAATTGTTTTATATATAATAAACTATAAAATATTTTTAAAAAATTTGGATGAGAGGTACTCTTTAAATTATATCCAGTAACACTATTCACTGAAATGTGTTGCTCTATCATTGTAGCCAAATATTATATAGATTTCATTGACCCACATGGGCCTCTCTTTGTCATTGAGGAACATGTGGTCATGATGATCAAACATATGTTTATAAATATTTTTGTGTGTAATATAATTGTACAGATGAATACGTACATCGGACATTTATAATAAATGTATCATTGGGAGTTTGAAAAATATTTTTTTATATATATATTTTTTTTATATTTTTTTGTCTCCATGTGTTGTGCAGGTAAATATTTTTTTTTCTTTTAGTAGCTTTTTCAAGAAGAAGTGACTGCAGAGTTGTGCAGGTAGATTACTGACTGGGGCTCTAGAATGGTGTCTGCCCCCTGAGGTTATGTACATGTTTTACGGCTCTAAAAAGAAAGGCATTTTTTTTTCTAAAGCAAAAAATCTGACATTTTTTTGAGTCGTTAAGTACAGGCGTTTCTTTGGATGCATTTTAAAGGGATATTCCAGTGTTCTTTCTTGCTTCTGAGAAGAGCTTGGTGCAGGACCTGCCTGCTCAACCAATCACTGGCCATAGCGGTGTTCCTTAGTGGAGATTGCTGGACCAAAAGGAGACAGACTGAAGCTTTGGGGGATTTTGGGTAGGCAAGTATAGCTGCCCTAGCAACATATAATAATTTTTTTTCAAATGCTGGATAAAGCCATCTTTTTGGCCCTACGAAAAAAAAAATTGCTCTTTTCAGTTGTGATTTATTTTGGCTTGTTTACAGCTGGAACATGTTTTGACTGGTAAGGCTAGGTTAACATTGCCGTTTGCATCCAATAAGGGTCCAATTGGCTCTTTTTTTTTTCTTGAGCTGATCAGACACGTGTTGGCTGAAGGCTGTCCGGGCATGCTGGGAGTTGTAGTTTTGCAACAGCTGGAAAACACTGTGGAAAACACTGATGTAGATGGTAGAATTGCAGAACTAATTGTGGTTATGTGTTTCATAATCCTGAACCCCATTGCTCTGCGGGGTGTTCCTTTATGCTCGGGTAATTGTGACATTGCTTTTGTTTGGCTTGTGGTTTTGTTTTGCTGGTGTGAGCAGTTTTGTCTGAAAAGGGAACATAAAATGAAAGCCTTGTGATAAACAAGTTGTGATTTAATTGCATTGTAATGTGGATGTTTATAGGAGGTTTTAGAATGATGCTTTAAATACAGCGGTTCGGGCTGATGGGATTTTTGTTGCTTACAGCATTAATATTCTATGGAAGCGATTTGCAATAAAAAGGGCAGACAAAATGTACTGTATATAAAATACTGGATCAGAGTGGTCTGTATTAATGGAGATGTGACTGGCGAGTTGATGTGATAGGACTGAGTACCAAACAGACTTTAGGTCTCTACATCATACCGGCTCCGTCGGACTCCATGGAACAGATAGACTCTCACCTAGAGGCAAGATTCTAGGGGAGAATACCTCTGTATATACAACATCTGATGGAGCATGCCTCAATATTATGCAGAATCCTATCAGAGTAAAATCTCCATAAGCCTCCATATGTCATCAGATTCCCAAACCCTTGTCAGGCACGCAAATATAATCCGCTATAAAAGGAAAAGCATTGGATGTTTTTTTATTTATTTATTTATTTATTGTTTATTTATTTATTTTTTAATTCCTTAGCTACAACTATCTAAGGAGAGCTGGGTTGTGTAGTCATCTGCAAACATCTCTTATGTCTATTTTTCGTTTAATAGATCTTATGAAAATCCCATTTTAAAAATGCTATCTAGATCTAAAAAAAGATGGTCTCTACTGTTAAAGGGGTACTCCAGTGAAAAACTTTTTTTTTATTTTTTTATTTTTTTTTAATCACACTGGTGCCAGAAAGTTTAACAGATATTTGTAAATTACTTCTATTAAAAAATCTTAATCCTTCCAGTACTTATCAGCTGCTGTATACTACAGAGGAAGTTATTTTCTTTTTGAATTTCTTTCCAGTCTGACCACAGTGCTCTCTGCTGACACCTCTGTCCATGTCAGGAACGGTCCAGAGCAGGATAGGTTTGCTATGGGGATTTGCTCCTATTTTGGACAGTTCCTGACATGGACAGAGGTGTCAGCAGAGAGCACTGTGGTCAGACTGGAAAGAAATTCTAAAAGAAAAGAACTTCCTCTGTAGTATACAGCAGATGATAAGTACTGGAAGGATTAAGATTTTTAAATAGTAGTAATAAGGTTTTAATTCTAAATATGTTTTAGAGGGATTATCCAAAATTAGAAAAATAGAGATAGTATCTTCAAAAAAAAAAAAAAAAAACTGCCATACCAGTCCTCAGGTTGTGTGTGGCATTGCAGTTCACTTCCATTGAAATGAAGGAAGCCAAGTTGTAATACCACACATAACCTGAGGACAAGTATGGTGCTGTTTTTGGAAGAAATAAGCTGTGTTTTTCTATTCCCAGATTAATAGTTGTCACTGTACATGTTAAAGGGTACCTCTCATCAAATAAACTTTTGATATATTTTAGATTAATGAATGTTGAATAACTTTCCAGTAGCATGTTAATGAAAAATATGCTTCTTTCTTTTGTATTTTTCCCGATCAGTCCTGTCAGCAAACATTTCTGACTCATGCTGGAGTCCTAAACACTCAGAGCTGCCAGCCTGCTTTGTTCACAGCCAAACAGGCTGTGAACAAAGCAGGCTGGCAGCTCTGATTGTTCTCCTTTGTGAACAAAGCAGACTGGCAGCTCGTAGTGTTTAGGACTCCAGCATGAGTCTGAAATGCTTGCTGCCAGGACTGGTAGGGAGACCCCTAGTGGTCATTTCTTCAAAGTGGAAAATTAAATAGAAAGAAGCATATTTTTTAATAACATGCAATTGTAAAGTTATTCTGCATACATTAATCTATAATATATCAAAAGTTTTTTTGATGAGAGGTACCCTTTAACTCCCTTCCCTTCATGGGCTGCAGCACTTGGTAAACTCTAATCCTATTCTAATTTTGATAAACTGTATCTTTAATAATCTCTAATCCTAGAAAAGGGTATGGTTGTAGAATTAGATTGGTCATGTTGCAACAGAATAAATATAGGATTGTATGTGTCCTCAGATGATATTTTCAAATCTACTTAAAGGGGTATTCCGGGAAAAAACATTTTATCCCCTAATCAATTCTATGCAGGGACTGCATCTCTAGTTTCAGAAACCTCTGGGTTTCCGGGACTGGGGATGTGACGCCACTCCCCCTCCATTCATGTCTATGGGAGGGGGCGTGTCGTTATTCACGCCCCCTCCCATAGACATGAATGGAGGGGGGGTGGCGTGACGTCATGTCCCTGGTCCCGGAAACCCGGAGGTTTCCGAAACTAGAGACGCAGTCCCTGCATAGAATGCAGGTGCTGCAGGGAGAGCGCGGGTCCCAGCAGCGGGCCCTCCGCGATCAGACATCTTATCCCCTATCCTTTGGATAGGGGATACAATGTTTTTGCCTGGAATACCCCTTTAATCTTTCTTTCTTTCTTTTCCTGATGAAGGCGATTCAGCATGCATACAGCCTACCCCCAGACTAGCCACCATCAATACTTGTATTATTTATAAAAAAAAAAGCAAAAAAACATAAAGCTGTCATCTGAATACAGGTTGTTTGTGTTTTGTTGTGGGTTGTTTGCATATAGAATTGTCCTAATTATATGTAACCCTCCTGGTAATTTATAAAAGTCACACTCCAGGAGTGAATTCCCCCCCCCCTCCCCCACCACGCTTTTTTTCTTAAGAACACGCTGTCAAGGTTTTTTAAGGTTAGGCTGCAGTGGAAGAACGCTACATTAATTGCTGTGTGCAGCCGGGAAGCTGAAAGCAGGGCATTTTACTGGCAGACATGGCCAAGCAAGACTAGCCATAAATCTCACAGTGCGGAACGTAATAAATTAGATTCAGCTGAAACCCGCTTCCAGATTATATTAAAAAAAGAAAAAAAAAAGTTTCTTTGTTCCAGTTGGTATATCAGATCCGTGACTCTTATTGTCTGCAAGCAATATTTTTTTTCTAGAACATTTTCTTGTTTCATGTGGAGGCTGTAATGTGGGGAAATGTGATGTAGACAGTGAATAAAAAAGAAAAAGTTTTATGATTTCAGATTACAACCATTTCCTTCCTTCCTTCCTGGTCTGGCGGGAGTGTTAGTGACTCGGTATGGTTGTGGTTGTGTTTCTGTTTTCCCCTGTTTCCAGACGCCGGTAGATCGATCTTAGTGGGTAATGGGGGAAATAGCAATATTCTCTTTAAAATATGTCAAAATTCATTTACTTAGTATTATTACAGTATTCCATGCATCAATTTGGGCCCCAAGAAGTGGAATCACTGGGGCCACAGGTGCTTAAACAGTAATCTGTATTTACACAGGCAAAATATGCAAACATCATAAAATCATCATCATAAAACATCATAAAATCGCCTATGTGTTTTATCTCTTTTAGCGCAGTTTAGAAAAGGAAAGCTAAAATCTAGTTGCTATGGGCAACATAAATGCCTGATGTATGGATACCAGAAAGTTCTATAAATCTTGTGTATGAAAGTGGTCTCTGAGGTGAAGCGGTCTAGTATATACACTTCACTATATACACTCTGCTATATAGCCATACAGTATATCTACCTCACTCCAGAGGATTTTGTTGGTGTACGCAAAGAGTGCTCTTTGGAACATTGTGACTTTGTTTAGTATGTGTAAAATAAAATATTCTTCTAAATAGGGCTGGGCGGTATACCGGTTTATACCGAATACCGACATTTTTTGTGCTGTACGATATTAATTTTAACCCATACCGCAATACCGGTTTGGCCCCTCCCCCTCGGGAATGAATGAATTGTCAGCTAAGCGCTGCGCTGTCCCCACATTGGGGAACTAATCATATGTGACCTGCAAGTGCTGTTCTGCCCCCCCCCCCAATTAATTATTAGCCCAGCGCTGCGCTGTCCCCATCTGGGTAAATACTCACATATGTCACCCGCAAGCACTGCCCTCCTCGTCCTCCTGTTTGTTGCGGCCGCCTGCAGGCATGTTGAGAGTTGTAGTTTTGCAACATCTGGAGGTCTGCAGGTTGAAGACCACTGCTCTAAACTGTATTCCTATGCCCGGGCTGCAAAAGGTAAACAAAATAAACTTTAACTCACCTTCCCCGTCGGTCCGGACCAGCTTCCTAGGGAATGAAACAGCAGAAAGCCGTCAGCCTATCACCGGCCGCAGTGATGTTCCGCCTCGGCCGGTGATAGGTTGAGCCCACTGTCATGTAAGAAGCCGGCTTCTTACATGACATTGGGCTCAGCCTATCACCGGCCGAGGCGGAACATCGCTGCGGCCGGTGATAGGCTGACGGCTGTCCGACGTTCACGTCCCCAGCATAAGGCCGACGTCGGAACATGCATTAAAGTTTATTTTTGTTTACCTTTTGAAGCCCGGGCATAGGGATACAGCAGACAGTATAGAGTGTCAGCGCCGGCGGCCCGCAACAAACAGGAGGACGAGGAGGGCAGCGCTTGCGGGTGATATATGAGTATTTACCCCGATGGGGACAGTGCAGCGCTGGGCTAATAATTTTAAAAAAAATTTGGGGGGGGGGGGAATACAGTTATATACCGTGGAACCGCCATAAGTTACAAAAATACCGCGATACACATATTTGACCATACCGCCCAGCCCTACTTCTAAATTGTACACTGTGTAAACATAGCCTAACGCTAATATCCTATGTTCCATCATACTCTGTCAGAAGGCACAGCATATCATCATGTCTGCTCCTCTCTTAGTGGAAGTGTAACCCTCTGTTTTCCTCCTTTTTCAGGCTGGTGTTTGGTATTCTGTATCCAGCTTACAATTCCTACAAGGCTGTGAAGACGAAGAATGTGAAAGAATATGTAAGTAGCACATTATGAAATTCAGAATATCTAAGGCTTGTTACGCTCCAGGTATACTCCATATCTGTGCTGTGCAGGTTTTTACAGAGTTTGTGTTATTTATGCCATTGTACAGAAGTTCTCACTTTTAAGGGAGGCGATAGTCTGCAGCTGTATAATTTTATAGAACCTGTTCTCGTAGCACTGCTGGCTTGTTGGTTTAGTCATTGTGTCTGTGTTTTTCAGACACAATGGGCTGGATCTATGAAAAGGAAAAAAAACTGAGTGTTAGAGCTGTACAATGGGAATAGGGAAACTTCTAGAATACATTTTTAAATCCTGGTCTGAACTACAAGAATCTTCAAATTCCAGTCAGAGATTTATTATTCTTTTTCTTATATTAAGGAACAAATTAGCAATTAGACTAGGATATGCAACAACGTTAATGAAGTGGCAGTCAGACACTGTTGTATGCAAATCTTTCCCGTTAGGAACAATTAAAGTTGTATTGTATGTGTGATTAAAATACTTAGGGCAAGCTTACCAGGGGCAAATCCCCACCATGTAAGTTTAGCCAACAAAAACAAAAAAAACAGGCTCTGACAGAATTGAGAGGGGTGCTACCCATGTCTTAAACAAGGAGTGAAGGAAGTAGAAAGATAAAGCATTGATAAATAAACCATAAAAAATAATGAATAAATATGCACACCCATAATAGTTAGAAATCTAAACAAACACTTTTATTAGATCATACTACAGCTGTTACAAGCAAATACAGGTGTCCATCATGGATAAATTTGTCCCACTGCAGTACAAATAGATAAAGCATAGTAAACAATAGTAATAGTCAAGGGAAATGTATAATGTGACATCCAAATGACTATTAGGAAATGGAGTGATACCCAGGGTCTCAAGTGCGTGTGTGCATATATTTTGACCTGAGAGGAGAACCAAAGTAATAAGCTTCACGTGTGTCGCTCTTAGCAAGTGCAATGATTTACACAAAACGTAATGGTGTTGTGTAGCCTAGAGCTATTCAATGTCTATGGTGACCTTATCTCCTGCCAGGATCTAGAGGTTTTGACTGTCTTGTCCTTTGTTTCTTGGTAGATCAGTGGCTTGGCACACCACTACTTTCCCATCTCTCAGTAGAATCGCATACAGTAGGTGTTATACTGGGAGAGCTGGGGTGTGTAGTCATCTGCAGACATCTCTTATGTTTATTGTCTGTTATATTGATCTGTTCAGTAAGAAAAAACAAAGCATCTGCACTCACTGCTAGTAGACTCTAAATTCCTCCATGAGACTTAACCGGGCACGCCGGGTAGCAGAAGCTGTGCGCTCAGAGGTGAACGACCAGTGGTTTTCGCGCAGTAAAGCACTTCTTCCGGCCTAAGGCCGGAAGAAGTGCTTTACTGCGCGAAAACCACCAGTTGTTCGCCTCTGAGCGCACAGCTTCTGCTACCCGGCGTCCCCGGTTAAGTCCCGTGGAGGAATTTAGAGTTTACTAGCGGTGAGTGCGGATGCTTTCTTTGTTTCTTCTTACTGAACCGTTACTCATACATCTTTTTGTATACGTCCTAGCACCTCCGTATTCGACTCAGTATCATTGGTCCGGATGACTACTATATTGCTACAGGCTCACACATCATACATCTGACCCTATGCTATTAGGTGGTGCCATCGTTCATCTCCTTATCCACATTCATTGTTATATAGATCTTTAAAAAATCCCACAAATGCTATCTAGATCTCAAAAAGAGATGGTCTCTACTGTTAAAGCCATGGTGAATTTTCAGTGAAGCTCAGTAATTCTCATTTTCTATTTAAAAATATAGATTTGCACGATATCCGGCACCACTGAAATTCAGTGCAGCTTTTTAGCAGTTATGTTTTCGTAGTGTATGCATGAGTAATAAAATAAACCCATTCACATGCATGGATGGGTAGAATTGCGTTACAAGGAGAATTCTGTTCAAAATGAAACATGTAATTCTGTCAACTACTGTAATAAGTTGTGCAAATTTGGCCACTTAGTGCAGACCCTGGGCTCACATATCCTCCTTGTTGGCCACCTACATTGATTTCCGTATGTTAAAACCAAGCAGCTGGAACAGAGGCAGCTGTGTGTGAGGCCATCTTAAAACGGAGCTTTCCCGGCTTTATGGGTGCAGTCATTTGGTGAATTGTAGTGTATGAGAGCCATTAGGCTGTGTTATTAGCGCTGTGTTCTTAATGCTGCTACTTTTCTAACTTGTGGCATCTCAGATTTTATTTGCTACTAAATTTATGATTCCCCTTAACTCCTTATGTGCTTAGTTCTTGGATTCTAGAGGCAATACTGCTTTGGGTGCATCCATGTGAAATAACTACATAACCACAATTGCCTACTGATTCTGTGGAAAACAATATATATGTAAAAGCTCCTGCAGGGCTTAAGGATCTGTTGTACGTGCAATGTGTTATTGTAGACAAAAAATACAGAATACTGTACTTGGAATATTTCCATCATTGCCCGATCTTGCATACAGTAGTGTTGGATAAACCATGTGTGATAGTTTCGATTCTATCATATCATATACTATATTTTAGTATTTTTTGTCTGGATAGTTCAATATGTGAATGGTTAATGCTTAACAGTTTAACATGGAGGTTTCCTGACTTATGATTATTCTAAATAAATGAGCATACGGAATTCCCAAGGATAAGAAAGCCAGATGGTCTTGTTCTCACATGTGAATCTTGTGGCAGCAATAACATGCATACAAGAAGAAAAGTTCTTGCCAATAATAATTCAGCAAAACTCCCTTTCGGGCCTCAGAGTCATAATTTTAGATCAGATTTGCTTCCCGTATCCCGACGTGTCTCAGAATTTTTGGCAGAACATTTGTTGGGTCTGAAGAAAAACTGCTGTAGGATTCACAAGACTTGACAAACATGAGGTTGGCGAGTTTTGTTGTTTATCGCAGTTGTAGGGGGAAATGTTTGTGGTTTTTGTGTTGTTTATTATGTTGTTCCTACTCACCCTGTTATGCCTTATCTTGGTGCTTAGAGAGTAGAAATGCCTTTGCATTTACTTTATATTTTATTCTTTATTCTGGTTGCTCTGGGGATGCTTTCACATAGGATGGGTGTACTGCGGGTTTCCTTTAGAAAACCATTGGTGCAGATTTTTGGAAGAAATAAAAACTGACTAACCGCAAAACTACCTTACTTTCCCTTAACAACCAATCACAGCTCAACTTTCCTTTTGAGCTTGTTGCGGTTTAAAAGCTGTGCTGTGATTGGTTGCTATGGACAAAACCAGATGGGGTTTGTTGTTAGTTTTTCTTTCTTTCTATAACTACATATTGACAATTGTATCCACAGTAGCGAATAAGCACAATTAGTGGCCGATTTTCTACTGGGAATTCCTAGTGGACCTGTCCTGTGTGACCCTAAAAACATCAATTCAGGTATTATTTTACTCTTCCCTTTATTTTCATTGGATAATGGCTCTGATTTACTAAGAGTGGAGTGTAGTTTTCTTTGTGGGTTTTTTCCCCAACAGATATTTTTCCACAGTATTTACTAAGGTTTCTCTCCATTTTGCACTTTTCCCTGTGTTTTGCTTTTTTAACACATGCTCTAAGCTGTAGGATTTTCCTCAGCTCAAATCCACCACACTTTTTTTTGTGGAAGCTTAAGTAAATATGTTGGGATTTTTCGAAAATGTCAGGGACACATTCCGTTTTCGGGGACCATTCCCCCTTTTCCCCCGATGGCCAAAGCCCTTTGTTGGAGTTTTCTCAGTAAAATGGAGAGTTGATCGGGTTTTTTCAGAATCTGGCGCACAACCCAGCAAAACAGGTTGGGTTTTCAATAGTAAATCAGGGCTAATGTGTTTTTTGTTTAGTTGAGTAATTTGGAAGATTAAAAAGGTGAATTGGAATGTTCTAAGGTTGAATTCACATTACATTTTGTAAATGTTAATAAATGGGTAAATTTGATTTTCCATTACGTACGTTTTTAACGAAACCAACAAATACAGCAAAAAAACAAAAACAAAAAAATTAGTTGTAGTTTTATGCAAAAGTGGTGCACTTTTCAACTTCATCAATAATACTCAGCGCTATCTAAATGTGATTGAGTCATGAATATTTTACTAAACACCAGGTCCCACAGTACGCAGCAGCCAGTACATTAAAAAAAGAATTTCCCACATCTGTCAATCAGAAAACAGGAATCGGTTACTCAGGGCCGGGATTTGTTTTTCTATTGTCAGGACTGGGTCTGTTTCCCGTGCTGCCTGGTTTTCCATGTGTCCGGTGAGAGATGCCGTCTCATGCTGTCTTAGCTCTGCAGATACATATGAGCACACCTTGGCAGACTGCCAGATGCAAAGTTGAAATTTTAAACCCTAATTTGTTTAATTATCGTGGTGGTAAAAACATGGAAAACTTTCTGTCAAATCTTTTTAGCCCTGTTTGCAAGGATGATGAATCCTAATATAGCTTCAAGAAGCCGTTATCCCGGAAATACTTGCTTACTTGTCTTTAGTAAAACTCACCCAGACTTTAATAACACGGGAATATGAGCCATAGGATTTCTGAAACAGATTTGGGTGCTGACTATTTTTAGCAGATTACAATGGCAGCAATGTGGATGACATTTTACCAAACCTTAGTCACGCACTGCAAAAACAATAGCGTATGGAATCCATAGCAGCAATGGTAGTGCTAATTTATTGTTGTGGATTGTCCTGCAATTGTGGATTTTAGTGTAAGAAATGAAAAAAGACTCCAATGTTTAAAAGCTACAATTGAGGATTTTGCTGTGGATGCACCGATAATCCAGAGCAAACTGTGCAACAATACATTCAATTGCACATTTGCCGCATATTTTGATTTCCCCATCGAATAAACAAAAAAAATCAAATGCAAATCTACAGTGGTTTCACAACAGAAATTGACATACTATGGATTTAAAGTCTGTCCTATAGGTCAATCTTCACAGAGATTTTGTGTGGATTTTTACTTAATATCTCGTTAATATTAACGTTGCCAGTAGTATAATTCATTGGGGATTTTCCATACCAAAATGCGCTGCAAGAAAATCTTTGGGAACATATTCTTATAATTTCTCCAGATTTTATGATAATAGAGACCAGCACCAAGACCCCCCAAAAATGCTTGCGGTTAACAACACTGCCAATCTAGATCAGTGGTCTCCAACCCAGTTCCCCTTAACCTAGCCTCCAGCTTAGTTCACCAAAAATCTAATCCTGGACTGTTGGTGGGCTAAGAGGACTGGGTGAGGGATCTCTGGTCTAGATTCAGCCACTATTCAATGTTAAAGGGGTACTCCGTTGAAAACCTTTTTTCTTTTAAATCAACTGGTGGCAGAAAGTTAAACATATTTGTAAATTACTTCTATTAAAAAATCTTAATCCTTCCTGTACTTATTAGCTGCTGAATACTACAGAGGAAATTCTTTTCTTTTTGGAATGCTCTCTGATGACATCACGAGCACAGTTCTCTCTGCTGACGTTATTATAATAATAATAACGCTTTATTTATTTATTGTTGTCCGTAGTGGGATTTTAACCCAAGTCCCCAGCACTGCAAGGCAGCAGTGCTAACCACTGAGCCACCATGCTGCCCTTAGCATACATCTGCTATGCATGGTTGCTAAAATGGACAGAGATGTCAGCAGAGAGCACTGTGCTCGTGATGTCATCAGTGTTCCAAAAATAAAGGAATTTCCTCTGTAGCATTCAGCAGCTAATAAGTACTGGAAGGATTAAGATTTTTTTAATAGAAGTAATTTACAAATATGTTTAACTTTCTGCCACCAGTTGATTTAAAAGAAAAAAGGTTTTCACCGGAGTACCCCTTTAAAAGGATCACAGCATAATTGGAGGTCTGAAATAAATGTTGCTTGTTTGGTGTTACGAATAAACAAAGCTGTTAATCTTTATTCTGGACATCTGACTATTCTGCGATCTTTTAAAATTGTATATTGCTTATAATTTCCCTGAATATTTTCAGAAGTTGCCAAAACTCCTATGGATTTTCAAAACATGCAACCAATAATACCTTAAAGTGTACCTAGCATTAAGAAAAAAGCTTGACAAAGTGCTTGATAGTGTTGCAGTGCTGAGACCCCTACCGATCAGGAGAACGTACTGGGAGAAGTATGCAGCAGCAGGCTTCACTCCACAGCTTGCAGCTATCTCTTTTAAACCTCTTTTGACATTCCCTTACACTTTATAAAGGGGCCACTGGTGCCGCTCTCCTGATCAATGGGGGATTCTTAGCACTGAAACCCTTGGCGATCAAAACTTTTGACACGTCTCTGAGACATGTTTAAAGGTTTTTTGTTAGAAACATTTAAATACACAAAAGTGTAAGAATCACATCAATCAACTAAAAAGGAGCCACTATCCTGATAAAATTAACGCTGGGCCTAGTGGGGGACCAACAATATTCACTCTCTGGTGGCTGTTGGCACATACACTACATAGACCAACTTGTAGATGTAAAGGGGGATGAATCACTTGTTAATAAACAAACATAAATCCAGTTTATTAGATAAAAAAACAAGTCCAAACTTCCTCTACTGAGATTTGTTAATATATCCAAAAATGAATATGTCCTCATTGTAAGTGGCTCCTAATTTATATATAGTCGCAATCATATTATATCTGCTATAGAATCCAAGTTCATGAATCCTCTTAGTACAATATATACTGTTATGGCCGCAAATGTTGGCACCCTTGAAATTTTTCAAGAAAATTAAGTATTTCTCACAGAAAAGGATTGCAGTAACACATGTTTTGCTATACACATGTTTATTCTTTGTGTGTATTGGAACTAAACCAAAAAAGGGAGGGAAAAAAAGCAAATTGGACATAATGTCACACCAAACTCCAAAAATGGGCTGGAAAAAATTATTGGCGCCCTTTCAAAATTGTGAATAAATAAGATTGTTTCAAGCATGTGATACTCCTTTAAACTCACCTGGGGCAAGTAATAGGTGTGTGGCAATATAAAAATCACACCTGAAAGCAGATAAAAAGGGGAGAAGTTCACTTAGTCTTTGCATTGTGTCTCTGTATGTGCCACACTAAGCATGGACAACAGAAAGAGAAGAGAATTGTCTGAGGACTTAAGAACCAAAATTGTGGAAAATATCAACAATTTAAAGGTTACAAGTCCATTTCCAGAGATCTAGATTTGCCTTTGTCCACAGTGTGCAACATTATCAAGAAGTTTGCAACCCATGGCACTGTAGCTCATCTCCCTGGGAGTGGACAGAAGAGAAAAATTGATGAAAGGTGTCAACGCAGGGTAGTCCGGATGGTGGATAAGCAGCCCCAAACAAGTTCCAAAGATAGTTCGCGCTGACACTAATGCTCCCTGAGCCTGCAGGACAGCTTGAATATCTGTCCACATTTAAATTAAATGAAACGCTATGGCAGGAGACCCAGGAGGACCCCACTGCTGACACAAATACATAAAAAAGCAAGTATAGATTTTGCCAAAATGAACTTGAGTAAGCCAAAATCCTTCTGAGAAAACATCTTGTGAACAGATGAGACCAAGATAGAGCTTTTCGGTAAAGCACATAATTCTACCGTTTACCGAAAAAGGAATGAGGCCTACAAAGAAAAGAGCACAGTACAATACAGTGAAATATGGTGGAGGTTCAATGATGTTTTGGGGGTGTTTTGCTGCCTCTGGCACTGGGTGCCTTGAATGTGTGCATCATGAAATCTGAGGATTACCAATTGATTTTGGGTCACACTGTACATCCCAGTGTCAGAAAGCTTGGTTTGCGTCCGAGATCTTGGGTCTTCCAGCAGGACAATGACCCCAAGCATACGTCAAAAATCACCCAGAAATAGATGGCAACAAAGTGCTGAAGAGTTGTGAAGTGGCCAGCAATGATTCCATATCTAAATCCTATTGAACACCTGTGGATAGATCTTAAAATTGCTGTTGGGAAAAGGCGCCCTTCCAATAAGAGAGACCTGGAGCAGTTTGTAAAGGAAGAGTGGTCCAACATTCCGGCTGAGAGGTGGAAGAAGCTTATTGATAATAATAGTAAGCGACCGATTTCAGTAATTTTTTCCAAAGGGTTTGAAACCAAATATTAAGTTAAGGGTGCCAATAATTTTGTCCAGCCCATTTTTGGAGTTTGGTGTGACATTATGTCCAATTAGCTTTTTTTCCTCCCTTTTTTGGTTTAGTTCCAATACACACAAAGGGAATAAACATGTGTATAGCAAAACATGTGTTACTGCAATCCTTTTCTTTGAGAAATACAGAATTTTCTTGAAAAATGTCAGGGGTGCCAACATTTACGGCCATGACTGTAAGTAGAAAAAGGAAGCACAAGACAGCTCACCGTTCCGATGTGGAAGTCTTTGTTCTCAAGCTGCAGACTCTGGGTGCATGGAAATAGCCATAGCCGTGGTACAGTGCGGAGAAACAGGAAAGATCCACCTCCAGGAGAAGTCCCATGAGGAAAATATCCAGCACATCCAGAGTGTTAAAAGTATAAAGTCTTTATTTCAGTTCCGTAGAGATAAAAAGCATGTCACAGCAAGTGGTAATGGATAAAAACACCTTTTTATCTCTACGTAGCTGAAATAAACACTTTATGGGACTTCTCCTAAAG
Organism: Hyla sarda; assembly: GCF_029499605.1. Taxonomy (NCBI): domain Eukaryota; kingdom Metazoa; phylum Chordata; class Amphibia; order Anura; family Hylidae; genus Hyla; species Hyla sarda. The sequence continues at coordinate 80,464,111 of NC_079195.1, read as the reverse complement.
GGGGATCTTTCCTGTTTCCCTACCTATTTATGATGAACTTCCCTGGATAGAGAGGAGTGAAACATAACTGCAGGATTTACGCAGAATATAGAATATTTGACACAGTCCTGACCTCAGTATCTATTAAGGAGTAATTATTTCAGAAAACTTAAAGGGGTATTCCAGGATTTTTTTTTATTTGACTATGTTACAGGGGCTGTAAAGTTAGTGTAGTTCATAATATAGTGTCTGTACCTGTGTGTGACGGTTTTCTCACAATTCTTCTGTGATTTTCACCCCAATATTTATTTTTACCAGCATACAAAATGACTGTTGTCTCATATTTTTCCCTGCTTGCAATGCGGCCGAGACCTGACTCACTAGTCAGCTGATAACAGGGAGCCTGTCTGCTTCAATGGGTGGAGTGATCGTTTGGTGGGAGAGAGATGGGAGTTTCAATGGGTGGGGTGGCTGATGTGTGGGAGGGAGGAAAATGGAATTGTGGGATTTGTAGTCAAAAAAAGTAAAGTCAAACAGGAAATGCCAGTTCACAAACAGCTAGCCACAGTATTATGGTAATCTCACAACATAGCCATTTAGCCCCAAGACAAGAGCAGATCCTTCCTAAGCATGTCCATTACTGCCTGGCAGGTACGTACTAAAATCACCTTATGGTGGAGAACCCCTTTAAAGGTAGGAAGACAATGTAATAGAGCAGCAGGAAACACTAGCAGAATACTTGGATGTATAGGGAGAGGTATAAGCAGTAGAAAGAGAGAAGTGCTCATGCCACTGTACAGAACACTGGTGAGGCCTTAATTGGAGTATTGTGCGCAGTACTGGAGGCCGTGGCCGGCATTTATCATCCAGACACAAAAAAACAGTCTAAGGACAATGATAAATGTCGGCCTGTATCTCCAGAAGGATAAAGATATTCTAGAGAGAGTTCAGAGAAGAGCATCTAAACTAGTACATGGATTGCAGGATAAAACTTACCAGGAAAGGTTAAAGGACCTTAACATGTATAGCTTGGAAGAAAGAAGAGACAGAGGGGCTATGATAGAGACTTTTAAATACATAAAGGGAATCAACACGGTAAAGGAGGAGAGCATATTTAAAAGAAGAAAAACTACCACAATAGGACAAAGGTTTAAAAGGAATATCAGGAAGTATTACTTTACTGAGAGAGTAGTGGTCGCTGCAAATACAGTGAAGGAGTTTAAAGGAGATATCCGGTGCAGACTTTTTCTATTCCGTCCTGCCCGGGCTGCAAAAAAAGACAAAACAAACTTTCACTTACCTCCATATGTTCTCCCGGAGCTCCGCTACAGCTGATCGTTCGGCCGGGCTGTTTACTTCCTACTTCTTTTAGGCCGGTACGTCACACGGCGCTTCAGCCTATCACCGGCTGAGGCGGGACATTGCTGCAGCCGGTGATAGGCTGAAGCGCCGTGTGACGTATCGAGCTAAAGGAAGTAGGAAGCAGACAGCCCGGCTGACCAATCAGCTGTTGCAGAGCTCCGGGAGAACATATGGAGTTAAGTGGAAGTTTGTTTTGTCTTTTTTTGCAGCCCGGGCAGGATGGAATAGAAAAAGTCTGCGCTGGACATCTCCTTTAAGTATGTATGGGATAGGTATAAGGCTATCCTTCATGTAAGATAGGGCCAGGGACTATTGATAGGATTCAGAATATTGGGCAGACTAGATGGGCCAAATGGTTCCAACATTCTATGTTTCAATCCATACGCCTGCACAGCAACTGTACATACAATATGGTATGAGAATTGAAATCAAGAATACCTGCAAAGTTGATTTTTTTTTTTAATGTATTGTTTTTGCCTTTGCAAAGGTGTACATGGTTTTTACACGGTAAAGCAGCACTGATATATTTTATGAGTTTCTAATCTTATTGTTACATGAATTAAGCTAAACAAATCTATGGTTTTATTTCTCCTTGCTTTTACCCATTCCTTTCAAGGATTCAGTTTGTTCCTTGGTGGAAAATGGAGAAGTGTACATGTTGAGCAGAATAGATGTTTGGTTAAATAATTCATAGAACCTGCATCTTGAAAGCTTCCAGAGGACATAGGAAGCCACCAGGGCTCACATTCCTGAAGACAAATAACTTGAGAGCACACAACGGGGACATTTAAAGTACATACAGAAAGCTGAGTAGAAAGACTTCATTTACATATAAATAGTTTCAGAATCCAGGTCAGGAATCTGTGACAGTCGGTCTGATTGATGAGGTCTCCAGCTGTCCATATGAGAAGTTTATATGTGCAGCTGTGACTCAATTACCACAATGCAATCATTGCGCTAATCTCTGTAATGTTAGGGTCTTGCTAAATACTTTATATAGAATCTTACTCTGCTGTATCCAAGCTAAAATAAAAACAAAAAACATGGATTGGGTTTTTTCATGACGCTACTTGTCCGTGAAAACATTTTTTTTTCGGTCTGCAATAACAGACTGGGTTTTAATCTGTCACTAAGGAAACAATTGAATGAGACTTGAATTCACTTGAATGAGACTGGGCTGGAATACCGTACACATACCGCAGACCTAGAATGCGTCGCTGTTTCTGAATGAAAGGAGCCATGTTTTGCCTAATCATGCAACCTCTTTAATTGACAGTGAATGTGTTGTAAGCATTGTTACTGCAATTGGAAGGATTTTTGCAATAGTAAATAATTGCAATTGGAGAATTTGTATGTTCTATTATTACATTAATGATGTCTTCTTCTGCCATTGATTTCCCTGGTAACTGGACACCGATGTGTATGAGGAGCAGTGGAGCCACAGTCTGTACCAATACATCGGGGGTTATAAGTATTGAACACATCATCATTTTTCTCACAAAATATATTTCCAAAGGTGCTATTGACATGAATTTTTTACCAGATGTTGGTAACATCCCATGTAATCCATATGTAAAAAGAAACCAAAACAAATACGCTCAGAAATTAAGTTATGTGTAAGGTTATGTTCACACAGCAGAATTCCTGCAGAATTCCGTGAGGGGAATCCCGCGAGAGGAATTCCGGGCAGTGAACATTACCATCAGACCCATTCACACTGAGGAATTTCAGCAGCGGACAATTCCGACTTGGAAATTGTTCCGCACAGAGAATGAACATGTTCATTCTTTGTGCGGAATTCCGCGAGCACTGCATAGCCGACACTGTGGCCTTACCGCTGAAGTAGTTTAGGCGGTGGCCGCCAGACGGAATTTCCACTTGCAGAATTGTGCGAACGAACATACCCTAATAGATGCCTCCTGTATGAAGAAACTAATTGCATGCATTGTTCTGGATTTTGACCTATTCTTCCACACAAACAGTATTTCAATCTTGAAGGTTCTGTGGGCCTCTTCTATGAATCTTGATCTTCAGTTCTTTCTATATATTTTCATTGGGATAGAAGTCAGATGACTAGCTGGGCCATTCAAGCAGCTTTATTTTCTTTCTTTGAAACCATTTGAGCATTTTCTTGGCTGTGTGTTTGGGATCATGGGATCATAGTTTTGCTGAAATGTCCACCCTCGTTTCATCTTCATTATCCTGGTAGATGGCAGCAGATGTTTGTCAAGAATGTCTCAGTAAATTTTTTCCATTCATCCTTCCTCCAATTATGTGAAGTTTGTTACACCACACCATGATGTTCCCGATGTTCCCACCTCCAAACTTCCCCGTTGTTATGGTATTTTTAGGGTGATGTGCCGTGCTATTTCTCCTCCAGACATGGAGGGATATTTATCAAAACCTGTCCAGAGGAAAAGTTGCTGAGTTGTCTATAGAAATCTTATTGCTTGCTATGGGCAACTCAGCAGCTATTCCTCTGTACAGGATTTAATAAATCTCCCCTTTAGTGTGCATTATGGCATCCAAACAGATCAATTTTGCTCAATTGTGCAAAGCAAAAGGAGTAACTGGTTGTTTATATAGAAACTGGGCTAGGGCTATACGGCAATTTTGGACATGATATTGGTTGTGTGGTCAAAAATCGCTATGTTGTACTCCCTAAGTCATGCAGCATTGCAGATAATGGAATTGGTGGTGGTGGGGGCTCTCTTTGGGACCTGCTAGTGGCCACAACTATGACCAGAAATGTATCCTGGATGATTTGCTGAAACCCTAGACCCTTTTAGCAGCAATGCATCACATTTCTGATACAGTGTGATACAGCGATCTTTCAGTGCACACAAGTCGATGTGTTGCCGCAGCCTTACAGTCTCCTGTGAAAGTGCATCTTGGACTGATGGTAAATCTATGACTTTGCAGTCATTTGAAAACGGTCACTCCTGCGGATCATTGTCAATTTCTGAGGGACCAGTTCAGAGGTCAATCTCACCGCAGTTTCTGCTACTGCTTTTGCAAAAATGGTCTTATCAGCAAAACCCATTTTTAAGTCGTAGCAGAGTTCTAAGTAGTTTAGAGTTTCCCCTGTAAACAGCAAGAGTATAATGTTCATGTAGCCATATAACAAAATGGAAAAAACTTTTGTCTGCCTGCAGCGATCACTAGGGGAGATCACTGCTAACATATTTATAAAGCTTCCTTTGAAGACATTGTTAGAGATATGCATACAAGATGTGTCCATCCTTACCTTTTCATCTTAAGATAACGTGCAACATAAGCATGTTCAAAAAACCCTCAAAAAACATTTCGTTCTATTCACTGTACGATTTCTTCAACAAAGGTTTGTCGACGTATACCTCAAATGTTCCTGGCAGGCCCATGGGCTTGACTGGGCCAAAAATGATCTACTATTGAATACCTTCAGTCCATTTCTTGAACAGTATTTAGTCTGGCGCAGACAAAGTGTATGCTTGAAAAATGGATCTAGCTGTTAGACTATTTTCGGACCATTAATTCAGTGAATAGATATTTTGTCTATTTTACAGGTGCATACAAACCATAGAAAGTGATACGTTAAAGGGGTATTCCAGGAAAAAACATTTTTTTATATCCACTGGCTCCAGAAAGTTAAACAGATTTGTAAATTAATTATTGTATTAAATCCCAATCCTTCCAGTAGTTATCCGTTGCTGAAGTTAAGTTCTTTTCTTTCTGACAACAGTGCTCTCTGCTGACGCCTCTGCTTGTCTCAGGAACTGTCCGAAGCATTAGAGGTTTGCTATGGGGATTTGCTCATACTCTGGACAGTTCCTGAGACAATAAGAGGTGTCAGCAGAGAGCACTGTTGTCAGAAAGAAAAGAGCAACTTAACTTCGGTAGCTGATAACTACTGGAAGGACTAAGATTTATTTAATAGAAGTAATTTACAAATCTGTTACACTTTCTGTAGTCATTTGAGATATATATTTATAAAAGGTTTTTCCTGTAATACCCCTTTAGAGGTTTAGTCAATGAATTCCATACCTTGTGAGTGTCGCAGGCCAGGAATGTGGTCACATAACTTGTCATGAATACAAGAGAGATGGCAAAACACAAACCTTGTGAACGTCTTGATGACGTTGTAGTTATTTCAATGAATGGAGGTTCTTAGCAAATGCTGTCATACCCAGGTAACTTCATTTGTGCCTTGTTTTAGATCTACCTTATATTTTCATGCTTGACATAGGGGAAGAGGAGAAGTTTGTGGAAAAAACCCCTTTGGAGATGGCGCTGCGGCTTCCTTAGAAATGAAGGAGATGGACTGGATGTATATTTTAAAAGGTTCACAGTGGAACCACTTTATTAAATCAAGAAAATAAAAAAAGTGGAGATGACGCGTTTCGGGAGGTGCCCTCCCTTCCTCAGATCAGGATACTGATCTGAGGAAGGGAGGGCACCTTCCGAAACGCGTCATCTCCACTTTTTTTATTTTCTTGATTTAATAAAGTGGTTCCACTGCGAACCTTTTAAAATATACATCCAGTCTATCTCCTTTTATTCTAAGGAAGCCGCAGCGCCATCTCCAAAGGTTTTTTTTCCACAAACTTCGCCTCTATCGCAACAGGACAGCAGTGCAGCTGTTCCCTGCAACCCAGAAGGCCAGCAGCGACTCCACGTACATTGAGTACCCCATTATCACTGGGGTGATAGGCTTGCATTTATATGACTCAAGGTGAGCGGCCATCTATATGGTCTCCTCTGTTAACCCTTGAATCCACTACTCCTGTTACCATGGGTAATGCGCTAGGCGCCGGTATCGGTCTCTTCACTTTTGAGATCGCTATTTCATTCATGAGACTGTTTTTTTTTTCTTTTTTCCCCCTCTAATTACAATAAGTTGATTTTGTAAACTATAGGAGGAAATAAGAAAATAAAAAATTCTGTCAGAACATCTCTCCATGGAGACTGGATATATTTTTCTCCTATTTTGAATGATAAAATTACATTTTGCTAGGATACAGAAACTAGGCTGATGCGTCGGTTACTGCGTTACCATGGAAACTAGCGTAAATGAAGCTTGATGGTAAGGTGAAAATTAGCCTTCCTGCTAGTGTTAGCTTCTAGCCTTGAAATAATCAATCATATTTAAAGGAACGCCTCTAAAGGAGAGAAGTTATTCATTTTTATTTTGATTATTTTTATATATTTGTATTATTTTATGATTTTATTTCTGTGACTGCGTAATGAGTCTTTATTGCTTTTTTATTTTTATTTTTTTTACTAGTTTGTAATATCATTATCGTTTGCATTTAACATTGACTATTGAATGTAAGGTCGGTTGAAACCTCATAAAGAAATCTATATGTTTTTTGATATTCGGTTGTAATAAATATGCATACATTTTGCCACCTTGTATGTAACATTGTGTCTTTTTGTATTGTTAGACAGTGTTTGCAAATGCCAAAACCATTACCGGGATGAGGGTTTAGATCTTGGAGACTGTGCGGATGACCTCTCGGATGCAGTTGCTATGTGCGGCATACTTTGGTTACTGTTGCTAGGTATTTGGAGCCTTCGGGGAGAATGAATGCAGCAGATCTATATGTAGCTTGGGAACAAGAGCTGAAAGAGCAAAATATAGAAGTATGGGAAAAGCATAGCACATACATCAACACAATTCGAACATAGCGTTGAATGTGGAAGTGACCCAAGGGTCAAGGCTCTGGGAGACTAGGAAGGGAGTTGTGAATGCTAATGGTATTTGTAGACTATATAGAAAAACATAGACTATTAAAGACAGAATAAGTGATTCTGCATGAATAGGACCTGTATATGGACAATGGGGGAGATTTATCAAAACATGTGCAGAGGAAAAGTTGTTCAGTTGCCCATAGCAACCAATCAGATCGCTGCTTTCATTTTGCAGAGGCCTTGTTAAAATGAAAGAAGCGATCTGATTGGTTGCTATGGGCAACTGGGCAACTTTTCCTCTGCACAGGTTTTGATAAATCTCCCCCCCAATATGTTTAATGGAATAAAAAGCAAAAGAAGAACATATTGATTATGAAGATTTGTCATTTACATAACATCAATAGACTGTCTGAAGCCCTGTTTCCCAACCAATGTGCCTCCAGCTGTTGTAAAACTACACCTCCCAGCATGGCCGGACAGCCTTTGGCTGTCCGGGCATGCTGGGAGGTGTAGTTTTACAACAGCTGGAGGCATACTGGTTGGAAAACACTTGTCTAAAATATAATTTCGCCTACTAAGACAATGGGGAGAGTTATCAAAGCCTGTGCAGAGGGAAAGTGGTCCAGTTGCCCATAGCAACCAGATCGCTTCTTTCATTTTTCGCAGGCCTTCCTAAGAATAAAAGAAGCGATCTGATTGGTTGCTATGGGCAACTGGGCCAGTTTTCCTCTGCGCATGTTTTGATAAATCTCCCCCAATCTTCCAAATATAGGGCTCAATCACGCAGCTGTTGTGCTCCGGTAAAGGGAACACGGTCAAGGCCAGTCCGTAAGAGGAATGGGAGTTATACAGAGAAAAAATAGTTCATGTCCTATTTTATTTATTTATTTTTTTCGATAAAAAAAAAAAAAAAAAAAAAAAAAAAAGATCCCTGACGGACCCCTTTCAAGTCAGTGGGATCCATTGGGACCTAGCTGTGTCAGTTGTGCTTCAAGCAGCCATTCTGGGTCTGTTCGGCGCACAAGAAAGGAGTTGAATGGCCACAGAATTTGTCTGACCACAACGACAGTGTAAACTTGGCTTAAAAGATGCATGCAATGACGAAAACCATCTGTATAAATCGCCATATTGTTTCTAAAATAGTTGGATATGTCCAACAGAGATCAACATTGTTGAATTCTAAGGATCGTTTGTATCAAGGTGAAACGTCTGTGTGTCCTTACACTGATAAAGTGTGTCTTATTGCGTCAGATTGAGGGAAACACAAGACATTTTTATTGGAGTACTTCTTTGTAGCACACAAATGGAGATATATACACTGACTTTAGAATATGTTTAGACCGAAAGTGAATCGGTCACCCACATTGGCAGGTCATACCAGAGTAGCACACTTGGTGCACAATGTATTTGCAGACCCACTGTTTCATGCAGTGGGAAGAGACGGAGCCCCATTCTGGAAATTGCTGGGTATGGGCCCAGAGGTCTGGAATTCCCATTTAGGATAAAATGTATAATTCCAGTACTTAGGTATCTAGACAATCCAAAAAAACAAGAGAAGGGAAGCATACCATGTTATGACTTAAAGTCCCGTATAGGGTTTCCAACCTAAGTTGGGGGCTCAGCTCCAGGACCCAACCCCTGGTCCAGAATAGAGGTAACCAGATGGGGGAATAAATGCACTATGAAGGAGATTTATCATTCTTTTCAAACGTATGGCTTTTATATGACATTTTTTTTTTACTTTCTTTTGCTTACAAGCAATCTATTTATCAAATATTCGCACGACCTTGATAAATAAATAACACGTAAGCAAAACCGAGGTGACCCGCTTACAAAAGCATTTTTTTAAAGCAGAAATGTTTCCCTTATGTTAATAGTCGAGGTTCTTTATCTACCCTTTATTACCAGTAGTGTTTCTATGGTAACATATGGGTTATTTACTTGGCACTAAAATTTTTTATTATTAATTATTTTGTGCCTTATTCTATTTTAACACAAAATAAATTTTAAAATTTTGTGGGTACACCAGCATGTACGTGTCCTAAAATTAAAAAGGTGTGCAGTGTGTATTTTCAACCTTAAAATTTAGTTATTAGTTATATAATTAATTTTATCTATAATTAACATTAACACCAACTTTAACAACTGTTCTTGTTCTGCATCATGAAACAAATGTACTACATTAATGAGGGACATTTATCAATGTTTGCTTATGTATTCTTTTTTTTAGTAGTTTTTTCCTTACTTTTTTTTTTTGCTTATGTGTGACGTATTTATCAACTGGTTTCAGCCTGTTGATAATTTTCTTTCACGTAAGCAATTTTTCCTTTTTTACTTTTGGTAGTAGCTTTTTCTGCTCCATGTTTGAGCTGGAGTAAATTTAGTCAATTTTTAATGCTGTTGCGACTTTTTTTTTGCGCATTTGCGACTGTCGCAGTTAATAAATACCTGACTACCCGTAGTCCATTTTAAAATTATTACTACATAGTTAAGTTTGGGAAAACTTGCTTTTCTCGCTTTCCAGTCAAAATGTCGCACGAAAAATCGCGTAGTCGCAGTTGCGACAACTTTGCGACAATTATAGTAAAGAAAACCTGACTAAACCCGTTGATAAATGTCCATAATTGTCCTTTTCTGTAAGCCAGGTTGGACCTGGAATACATATGCTACTTTTAAATGATGTGACTTTTTTTCTTCATAAATAGCGACTATCTCATTTGATAAATACATGACCACTGCAAAGTAAAAAAAATGTGCTTTGGATTAAGCAAAAATCAAAAAGTCGCAGCATGTATAGAAAAGTTTTTTTACACAAAAAAAAAATCTACTACAGAGCTTGAAAAATCTCCTATATTTTTTCACGATTTGGCTGTCCGGAGTTCCGCTTCTTCCTCTATATTTAGTTATATAGACATATAGTAGGAACAGAGTTACAGAATACAGTTGTGTCTCCTTCAGTTGGTGTGTACCATGTAAGTAGGAGTTTGGGGACATTCCAGGGCAATTGACAGCTTTCCGCTTTTTACTGAAAAGGAAATAAAAGGGTCAAGGCAACTTGTTTTCATATTCCAAAAATCTGTTCTAATCCACAAATGGACAATGTATAATGAAGGGCACTGTTCTGATACTCTAGTTGTCATGACCTAACAATTACAGTATGGCCCGAAAGTTGGAGAGACATAAGCTGATGTCGTGTATATTCCTGTAAATCTTAAGCTGACCTATGGCTCTCCATCTGTTGTCGGACTACAACTCCAATCATGTCTAATTGTAACATGATGGGAATTAGTTTTATGCCAGCTGGAGAACCACAGGTTGGACAACACGGTAGCTATTAATCATTACTTTATCATTAGTTCTATTATTTCAGACTCGAGCAAGAACAAAGAACTGATGTTTGTGTGGTGGTCAAAGATGCCACTGGCATGTTGGAAAGTAGTGTTGCCATGGTAACCATATGACACCAAAAGCCTTTCCTGCAAAGCACCTCTGCAGTACAGCGCATAGTTTATATAGGAGATTGACAATTTGTTGTCAGTCTGTTCCTGAAATCCCTGCATTGTGTACACTACTTTGTATTATGCCTTTTTAGTCAACCATGCATTGCAATGTTTTTATAATATTTCTATATCTATGAGATTTGGCGTGTGCCAGCACCAATGCCATATTTCCGAGGGACACTTGAAGTGTTCATCAGGTCAATGTAGGACAGTCATACACTTCTGAGGAAGGGGTAAAGCACAAAGCTGAGCACTTCTACCCATTGCTTTAGTGATCAGTGGGAGTTTCAGCACCAATACACACACCAACCAAAACTCCTCATGTAGGGCTGGGCGTTATGACCAAATGTGTGTATCACGGTATTTTTTAAACTTTTGGTGGTCCCACGGTATATAAGGGTATTTCCTAGACCCCCCCCCCATATTAATTATCAGCACACATCCCCATCGGGGTACTACTCACATATGTCAACCGCATGCGCTGCCCTCCTCATACTGTTTGTTGCGGCCACCGGCACTGGCACTCTATACTGTGCAGTATCCCTATGCCTGGGCTGCAAAAGGTAAACAAAATAAATTTTAACGCACCTACGTTGGCCTTACGCTGGGGACAGGAACGTCAGACAGCCGTCAGCCTATCACCAGCTGCAACGATGTCCCGCCCCGGCCGGGATTGGCTGAGTCCACTGTCATGTAAGGAGCTCTGTCCGGCTTCTTACATGACAGTGGGCTCAGCCTATCACCGGCCGAGGCGGGACATTGCTGCGGCCGGTGATAGGCTGACAGCTGTCCGATGTTCCCGTCCCCAGGAAAAAAGTGAAGCCAGTACCGGACCAACGGGAGGTGAGTTAAAGTTTTTTTTTGTTTATTTTTTGCTGCCCGTGCATAGGGATACCGCACAGTATAGAGCAGTGGTCTCCAACCTGCGGACCTCCAGATGTTGCAAAACTACAACTCCTAGCATGCCCAGACAGCCAACGGCTGTCTGGGCATGCTGGGAGTTGTAGTTTTGCAACATCTGGAGGTCCGCAGGTTGAAGAACACTTATATAGAGTGTCAGCGCCGGCGGCCGCAACAACCAGGATGAGGAGGGCAGCATGTGGGTGACATGTGAGTAGTACCCTGTTGGGGACAGCGCAGTGTTGGGCTAATAATTAATTGGGGGAGCAGAACAGCTGATTCATTCATTCCCGAGGGGGAGGGGCCAAACCGGTATTGGGTTAAAATTCATATCGTGCAGCACAAAAATTTCGGTATTCGGTATGAACCGGTATACCGCCCAGCCCTATCCTCTTGTGTCAAAATGTATTTATTCATTTTTTTAAACCTAGAAGTGAATTGCTTGTAAGAAAGTTATCTTGGGTGATGTCTTTTAAAGGATTGAAAGACCTGGTATGAGATGATGGATGATCCAGTGGAGAAAGGAATAATTAAACATACTGTGTTTGATAATACTTTTCAGTATTCAGGTTTTCCTCTATTCAACACGACATCATTGTGTCTGCTTTTCAATTTGCTTCCAACTGCATGAGCCAATGTATAATGAATTCCTAAGGACGAACTGCATGTCTGTGGTGTTTCATTGGGTCTGCAATTCCATTTCCCGCTGAGCGGTTTATGTAACATACTTCAATATCTAGTTATTGGACACCCACTTTTGGAAGAGAGCCTTCTGCTACATTTACAGGTTATCAAGTGTTTATTTTATTTCAGATGGATTGTATAATTACATAGCCTTATGTTACATACATGAGCACAGAAGAAATGAAGGCCTTGACTCACTGGGGTTATTTGCTATAAAGTACAAATTTTCCAAGAATTTTTCAATGATCTACTCAAAATCAGAGAGGTGCAGCCATTGTCTATGAAGTCGATTACATTCTTGTGTGTGCAGCCTACCACAGCACTTTACTTCTTAGGATACATCGAAATGAAATCTTTTATTGGCCAAGCCCTATTATAATATATGAAACCGTTCCAAAAACTGTACGACAAATCTGCTGGGTGTGATTTCATCCTAAGGGCAGTTTTTCTGACACAGTTTTGCTTCCATAGTATGGCCACAAGTCCTGGCCTGATCACGGGGCTGATGACCCTATCTGATCTGTTAGTTAAAGGAAATCTGTCATCAGAATCACCCGCACTAAACCTGTTACACAGGCTTGTAGTGCGGGTGATCCTGATTAAAACGCTTCTTACCTGGTTAAAAATGGTTCAGCGGTTCTTCAGATATCTATATTTTTAGTTTTCTGTTATACCCTGGCTTGGGACTCAGTGGGAGGTCTTATCAGCTCGGACTCGGCTACACGTCATTCTAGCTGGGCGGAGCGGCCGCCCGGCTCATGAATATTCATGAACTTATCCTCGTAATCTAACTCCTTTTTCTAGGTCTGGTGGGGAGGGCCGCGCATGCGCCGCATTCCGTACACCCGCAAGCGGCGTTCTCCCCCTCGGCTTTTCACTCATGCAGCCCGTCTTCTTACTTGTATTGGGCCGCAGCTCGAGTGAAGCCGGGGGGAGAACGCCGCTTCCGGGTGTACGGAATGCGGCGCATGCGCGGCCCTCCCCACCAGACCTAGAAAAAGGAGTTAGACTACGAGGATAAGTTCATGAATATTCATGAGCCGGGCGTCCGCTCCGCCCCGCTAGAATGACGTGTAGCCGAGTCCGAGATGATAAAACCTCCCACTGAGTCCCAAGCCAGGGAATAACAGAAAACTAAAAATAAAGATATCTGAAGAACCGCTGAACCATTTTTAACCAGATAAGAAGCGTTTTAATCAGGATCACCCGCACTACAAGCCTGTGTAACAGGTTTAGTGCGGATGATTCTGATGACAGATTTCCTTTATGGTTGCAGTCAGGCCCGGTATTTTCTCCAGTAATATGGACTCAAAAATGTGCCCATAAAATGCCCATGTGAAAGCGGCTTTAGAATGGATTCATTCTTGACAAAGGAAACATTCTTATTTTGAGATGTGTTCCCATTAAAAAAATAGTTTGTTTAAAAATAAATATAAATCAATAATAAAAAAATAAAAAAAACAATATATATATATATATATATATATATATGTTGCTATATATATATATGTATATATTTTTCTTTTTTTTCTGGCAGATAAAAAAACTGCTTATTTAAGCAGATTTGTGCACATTGACATTTTTGCAAAAAGTGGTGATGTTTTCTTGTTTGCACCTGTGGGGGAGGTTTATACCCACTGACCGACATATTAACCAAAATTTATTCCATAAATTGATGTAAATTATGGGGCAGATGTACATCTGCTCATAGCATGCATAGATTGGTTTTCCTGGCACACAGACAACAGAAGCTGTGCCAACTTAATTAAGATATGTGCCAATAAAGTTGGTGCTTCTAGTAAAGTTGGTGCTTCCGATTTTAGTAAATTTCCCCCATAAATTTTACTTTATAAAAATTTCCCAGTGAACTCCCTAGAAAATCTATTGTAAATTGTTTATTTGTTTATTCATTATTGTGGAAAAAATGTGTGAGGTCCCCCTATTTTCATTATCAGCCAGATATCAGAAACAGCTAGCGCTACCCCCCAATTGTTACTCCAGTACCCACAGCCACAAGGGTACTGGAAAGAGCTGGTACCAATAGGCTCAGAGCTTTAAAAATGGTGTTTCTGGGCCTAGAGGGTAACAAGCTGGCATTATTTAGGCTGGGGTAGGCCAAAAACAATGGTATTGTTGGTATCTGGTTTACCACCCACATTCGAGCTCTGTGATGTTGATGAATAGTCCCACCTCTAGAGATATCATCACTAGAGGCGTGGCTACACAGGACCAGACCAAGAAAGAAGGTGGGTAAGTGATCTTCTGCTTACTTTGAACAGCATAAAGCCATCTATATAGATGGCTGTATACCCCCAATGAGTTAACTAGCGCTGCTTAGCAGTGCTAGTTAACTCTTTCCTTGCTGGCTCCGCTCATGGTGCTCAGCCTAGCAAGGGGTTACAGAAAAACAGAGATCTATAAAGATCTTTGCTTCACTGTATGCTGACAAGAGTTAAGTGGGCACTGTCAGATCCATGAGTCATGGACAAGAGATGACTCATGGACAAGGCTGTATGAGCAGACACACCAATCGCCTCCCACCACCACAAGGAGGGACACGCCCATTTCCCCTGAAAGGATTTCTAATACTGTGAGCTAATGAAAAGAGGTATTTTTAAAATAAATATAGGTGATAGAGGCATAAAAAATTGATGTACATGGTCGGGATTAGGTACGGAGTAACATAAAAACTGTTTTTGTGGGATCTGACAGCTACTCTTTTATTGCTGGGCTGGCATTAGATAGAATTTAGTAAATTCCCCACTATTAAAAAATTTCCCAGTAAATTCCATAGTAAATCTGTCTTCAGTAAGCTCCTCCTAATGGTGGCGGCCAGCTGTCACAATTTGATTTATTCCCCTGTTATGGAGGGAATTTATAGCTCTCTAGCTCATAAATAGAGCTTTGCTGCTATAGATATTTTCCAAGGCAATTTATAATCATAATCAGCGCAAAATATTAGTCGTATTTTGTAAAAATAAACAAAAGTTTTCTTTTGAAAAGCAACTTCATGTATATCAATATGAACATGTTTGTGTTTTTTTTTTTAATTTTTACTTTTTTATTCTAAAAAGAAATGCGCAGGAACTATTTGCCCTGAGGGCGACTTATACGATCAGCATTCCAGGCAGGTATCGCTAGTCAATATGATTTGAGGCCATGCTTCCATTACCACAGTGGAAGCGAGATCTTCAAGGCAGGCCGAGCTGTCGGCAATGAGGTCCCCTGCCTGGATCAGGAGTCAGGTGCGGGCAACCGACATGGAAAATAAACATGTCTCTGGGCAATGCCTTCCAGGGGGTGTCAATCACGAACAAAGTCCTGGGCATGCGTTTGTTTTATTTCTTTTGTTTGTCATTTACATTCTCGACCTGATGATGCTTAATAGAGACTTGTTGTGCATTTGCCTTGTGGGGAGTCAATGATGTGTTAAAATGCTCAGCTATAAATTGCCTGGGCCCCCTCCCCCAACTATGTACTGGGTATCCCAAGTAAAATGAGTTATTCTTGTGACTGTATGAGGCTGCCTGTCTGCCTGCCGTTGCCGTTGTGTTGCCTGCCACCTACTGACTAAACCATGTTCTTGTTATTTCCTATGCCCTTAATTGGTGTTCGCTGGAGTTGGCACATTACATTCTTAAATTTAAGGGTAATGCGTTCACTTCAGTCTATAGAACTGTTTTTGTAAACAAATTAACAAAAGAAGGGCTAATTGTCAGACGTGTGATTTATGTAGAGCAGTGTTTCCCAACCAGTGAGCCTCCAGCTGTTGCAAAACTACAACTCCCAGCATGCCCGGACAGCCAAAGGCTGTCCGGGCATGCTGGGAGTTGTAGTTTTGCAACAGCTGGAGGCACCCTGGTTGGGAAACACCGATCCAGAGAAACATAAGCATGGTATACAAGGTTGTAGAATTACATTTCATGGAAAGATGGTTGAAAACTCAAAAACAATAGCAGAAAAACAAGAGATATGCACTCATTTGAACTGTGAGACCCTAAATGAAATAACGAAATCTCTGTGGGCATATTTGGCATATTTCAAATGGTTAACAAAATAAAAATGCAGAGATCCAGGGTACTCTATTATTAATTTTTTTTGCTATGCAGAATAGTAATGGGGCTTCTCCTTCTTTGTATATGTATTAGGCTAGGTTTCCACTTGTTTTAGGCAAAAATGCTCCCCAAAAACACCACAACTGGTGCATTTTTTTGGGGGGGGTTTATGGCTAAAACACAGCAGCCAGATGTTGGTAGGGAATTTAAAATGCCAAACCCACTTTGCCTCTTTTTGGTTTGCTGTTTTTTCTATGCTTTCAGGCATTTTTGGTATAACTGGATGTTTCCCAAAAACCCAGCATGCTGAGACTATGGCGGGTTTTTTTACTGCAAAAAAAAAACAAAACGCCATAGTAACAGCATCTACTTACCTCTGCCAGCTGTACAGTATAAACTAGCGATCTGTATAGATGGCTGGTTTACTGTAACCTTTAGCTGGTCTAAGAGCTATGCACCATCCCAGCAATGAAAGAGTTAAGTTGCGCTGCTATGCAGCACAACTTAAAGGAGCACTCCGTTAGAATTATTTCTTTTAATGAACTGATGCTAGAAAGTTAAATAGATTCGTAAATTACTTTTATTTAAACATATTAACCCTTCCAGTACTTTTCAGCTGCAGTTCTTATCTTTTTGAATTTCTTTCCAGTCTGACCACAGTGCTCTCTGCTGACACCTCTGTCCATTTTTGGAACTGACCAGAGTAGGAGCAAATCCCCATAGCAAGATTCTCCTGCTCTGGACAGTTTCTGACATGGACAGATATGTCAGTAGAGAGCACTGTGGTCAGACAGAAAAGAAATTAAAAAAGAAAAGAACTTCCTGTGGAGCATACAGCAGCTGATAAGTACTGGAAAGATTACAATTTTTAAATAGAAGTAATTTACAAATCTGTTTAACTTTCTGGCACCAGTTCATTTAAAAAAAAAAAAAAGTTCCAATCCACATGGGCAATGAATAACTGGCGCGGCAGTGGGCATGCCTGACTTTCACTCCATTCCTATGAGAACCCTGAATCTATTTTTGAAATTCCAGAAGTCTTGCAAAAAAGAAAGAGAGAATGTAATAAAGAAGAATGAGAATTTGTAGGTTGCTGATGAAGCGTGGGTCATATAATTAAAGCCAGAGCATTACTTTAAAATGTGTTGTAACTCACTTAGAGCACTTGAGATATACATAATAGTAATACAGTATATTAATTTGCTAATCCTGGTTACTGATCATACTAGCCTACTAGACTTGCTATTGTCTGTACTGCTGAAATACTGTATTAGGGAATTTTATACACTCCTCCCATTGTCTGAATGCATGAAATGGACAGCATTAAAGGGGTATTCCAGGAAAAAACTTTTTTTTTTATATATCAACTGGCTCCAGAAAGGTAAACAGATTTGTAAATTACTTCTATTAAAAAATCTTAATCCTTTCAGTACTTATGACCTACTGAAGTTAAGGTTGTTCTTTTCTGTCTAAGTCCTCTCTGATGACACCTGTCTCGGGAAACGCCCGAGGGGATTTGCTTCTAAAATGGGCGTTTCCCGAGACAGGTGTCATCAGAGAGCACTTAGACAGAAAAGAACAACCTTAACTTCAGAAGCTCATAAGTACTGAAAGGATTAAGATTTTTTAATAGAAGTAATTTACAAATTTGTTTAACTTTCTGGAGCCAGTTGATATATAAAAAAAAAGTTTTTTCCTGGATAACCCCTTTAAAAGAAATACCTATAGAAAAATCAATTTGCCATATAGTGCATTAGCGTTTCTGTTCTATTCTCATGAATTTATTGTTCATGAATGCATTTGTTATGTTCTTTGAAACCACATGTCAGATTGTTGTCAATATGACTTTAGTAGAGCTTTTGCACTCCTGACACCCTCCTACATTGTGATCTGGAAACACACGGAAAACCACTTATGCAGTGTATAAATGTGCATTCAAACTTCCTCAAGCATTTTAAATCTAACTCAGTGGCCCTGATTTATTAAGAGTGTTGTGTAGTTTTCTTTGTGGGTTTTAATTCCCTACAATTTTTTTTTCATGGTATTCACTAAGGTTTCCCTACATTTTGCTTTTTTTTACACATGCTCTGATATGTAGGGTTTTCCTCAGCTGAAATCCACCACATTTTCTGTGGAAACCTTAGTAAATATTTTGGGTTTTTGTGAAAATGTCGGGGACACGCCCCCTTTTCTGTGACCACGCCCCTTTCCCTGATGTCCACGCACCCTTTTTCGGGTTTTCTCAGTAAAATGGAGAGTTGGTCGGGTTTTTTAATTTCTGACGCAATAAGACAAATAGTAAATGAGAGATAGTAAATGAGATAGTAAATCAGGGCCAGTGTTTCCCAACCATGATGCCAATCCAATACAAGTCACTGGGAATATTGTTTTGGTCGCACACGGAACCCCTTTTGAAAGGAATTAGACAGCATATAATCAGAGCAACAAAAAAAAAAAAAAATTGTCACAGTCCAATATCGAGCGTGCCCGACACTGCAACACCACTTAATGAAAATGTTCCGGTAGGCTATTCCGGCACAATGACCATCTCGGTGCTCACATATAAAGGTTCAAGATGCAAACCAACTGAAGGTAATAGAAATGAAGCACTCGTCAGGTCTTGATACGAATCGCCTGCTCTATATTTCACTTTCAGCTTACAGCGATCCTGTGGATTCAGGGAGAGCAGACAGGTGGAACAAGGTGGGGGAAGAGGATGGGCGGTGGTCCGTTATCGCGCTTGCGCGCTTCGTCAGGCCCCTAGGGGCCTGACGAAGCGCGCAAGCGCGATAACGGACCACCGCCCATCCTCTTCCCTCACCTTGTTCCACCTGTCCGCTCTCCCTGTATCCACAGGATCGCTGTAAGCTGAAAATGAAATAAAGAGCTGGCGATTCGTATCAAGACCTGGTGAGTGCTTCATTTCTATTACCTTCAGTTGGTTTGCAAAAAAAAAAATTAAAAATAGTGTACTAAAATATAACATTTATTAAGTAGTATTAAAGGGTACCTTTCATCAAAAAAACTTTTGATATATCATAGATTAATGTATGCAGAATAACTTTCCAATAGCATATTATTAAAAAATATGCTTCTTTCTATTTAATTTTCCACTTTGAAAAAATGACCACTAGGGGTCTCCCTACCAGTCCTTTTTTCTTATAGATTTCAGACTTATGCTGGAGACCTAAATCTCAGACTGCAGCCGGGACACAGACAAACTCCTTGGCAGGGAGCAGTGCTGAGCTTGTCTGTGTCCCGGCTGCAGTCTGAGATTTAGGACTCTGAAGTCTGAAATCTATAAAAAAAGGACTAGTAGGGAAACCTCTAGTGCATGCTATTGGAAAGTTATTCTGCATACATTAATCTATAATATATCAAAAGTTTTTTTAATGAAAGGTACCCTTTAATAAATAATATTGAAAAAACCTAATCACCATAAAACTGAGAGTGTACTCAATTAATTGTGTAAACAATTTAAAGTGACCACAGTTTCTGTTATTCCAGTAGCACCAAAGTCTATGTAAACTCCTAGCTCAGGGTTTTATTGGAACAACTAGAAATAACCACAGTTGCTCTGTAACAATACGTGATCACCAAGGTCTGCTCAACCTCCCATATCATGGTTTGGATTGCAGAGTCAATGGCGCTAATTGAGGTCAATACTTCCAGCTATTATATCTCAATACCGCCAATGCGTTTCTGTCACTCTGTATCTAGTGACGTCATCAGGGTAGCATTGAATGTAGAAGACTCCATAGTACATACTTAAAATGTTGCAAACAGACTCAGGAAAGGAACAATAAGGGCGGGTTCACAAGACCAAAAAAGACATGGGAGGACATTCCGCACATTTGAATGATCCGAGGGACACTAGGACCACTGGGAGATGCATCATCTCGTAGACAGCAATGTGTGTTTCAGCGGAATCCGCAGAAAGAATAGAAATGACTATTCTTTCTGCGGATGCCGGAATCGGGATTTCCGCCATGTGCACAGTGCAGCAGAATTCCATTGAAATCAATGGCACTCTGCTGCAGCGGAATGTACATTACTCCTTAATAATTGTAGTTGTGGCCTATAAAAGAGGGAAAGCAAATAGCACATCATAGAGGTGGCTGGTACGTATAAATTACTGCCCCATCTCCAGCAGTGGTCTCGGGTATAATACAGAGGAAGTTCATTTATTTTTGTATTTCTTTTCTGTCTGTCCATGGTGCTTTCTGCTGACACCTCTGTCCATGTCAGGAACTGTCCAGAGCAGGAGAGGTTTGCTATGGGGATTTGCTCCTGCTCTGGACAGTTCCTGACATGGACAGAGGTGTCAGCAGAGAGCACTGTGGTCAGACAGAAAAGAAATTAAAAAAGAAAAGCTCTGTATTATACAGCACTGATAAGTACTGGAAGGATTAAGATTTTTTTAATAGAAGTAATTTACAAATCTGTTTAACTTTCTGTCACCAGTGGATTTAAAAAAATAATAATAAGATTTTCCACCAGAGTACCCCTTTAATAGTAGATACTACTTTATGTTCTGCTAAGAGCTTCCAAAGCAGACAATAGAGGGCAGGGAAAAAAATGGCAGAGGGAACAGAAAAGTCTCTGGTATTTTATATAGTTTATTGTTATGCAGTTTTGTATCTGGGCAAAAGGAAAGTAGATCAGACAGCAACACAACACACACAAGTTTAGCTGGCTCAAAGAAAAGCAGCTTTCACTAATCACTGTGGCTGCTTAGGTTTATGGGTCTGCAAACCACCATCTAAACATGATGTTTATATTCCCATCATTTGTGCAATCCTGTAGAAAATGGGTAGGAAAATGTGTTTTCTCCCAATTGTTAACAAGAAACACGCAACCTAAATACAATGTTCAGGGAATAGTTTATTGTAGCTGGACCGAAGTTTACTAAATCGGAGTGTTTCCCATCTTGGAGCTCTTCCTAAGGTTACGCTCACTCGACAGATTTTCGGAAATCTGATGCCCCCTTTGATTCCAGTGGGAATCCCATACGCAGTTCATACAGTGTGGATTTTTTTGCAAACCTGCGTTGGGCTGGAATTCCACTAGTTTTTTTGTGTGGGAAAAACCCCAATTTCGGCCATTAAACGCTGCGGCCAAACATTAGCTTTAAATCAATGAAAAACGCAAAATTATTGTGTTTTTTTGTTTTTAAATCCTTTTGGTGTTTTTTCACTCTTTTTCAGCTCCTTGGCGGTTTAGCAAAATTGCAGCATGTTGAGCCTATGGCGTTTTTTTCCCCTGAAATTGTGGCGTTTTTCTCCCATAGAAGTCTATGGGAGTAAAAAAACGCCATGTGGGTTTTAACTTTGACGTTTTTGCAGGTGGGTTTTATTTTTTTTTATTTTTTTCCGGACTTTAACGATCCAAAAAGTGATGGAGATACCCTTTTTAATAAAATTTCGTAGGGTAGCATTAAAAAAAAATAATAAAAAAGATACAGTAGTGATGGAAAAAATAGTATTTAACGAAATTTATCTTTTTTTATAACAAAATTTTTATACAATTTTAAACAGGGATCAATTTATGTGTGCGGGCAGGGAACTAAAAATGTAGCCGACAATAATAAAAATTTAGTGTGTGTTTTTCACTTTTTATTCTTAATCTTTACAATTTTTTAGCTAGTACCACTACTCCCAGCATGGAACACACTGTTCCATGATGGGAATAGTAGTACCCGTACTAATTGAAAGATCGCCTCGGGTCCATTGCGATCCTTCTGTATAGATGCGGGCGGCTGCTCTTCTATGGTCCCCTGCACTGCCGTATATATACCTATTCATATTTCCCGCAGAGCTGTGATTGACCAGATGGTTCCAGCCAGTCACAGCTCTCTGCGGGAAATTTAAATAGGTGTATATGTACATCAGTGCAGGGGACCATAGAAGAGTGGCCGCCCACATCTATACATTATACAGTGGGATCACAGCGGGTGTCAGGAGTGACATCTGCTGTAATCTTTCCTTAACTGCAGGCACTACAGTTCCCAACAAGGAGCACACTCTGCTTGATTGTCCTATCTATTGCAGAGATGCGGAACGGCTCTATGCTGCGCTCGCATCTCTGCTCTGTACTCCAGTTGGCCAGTGATGTGAAAAGAACATCACTCATTCACATTTCCCACTGAGAGCGGTGATTGTCTGCAACTAGAGATGAGCGAACTTACAGTAAATTCGATTCGTCACGAACTTCTCGGCTCGGCAGTTGATGACTTATCCTGCATAAATTAGTTCAGCTTTAAGGTGCTCCGGTGGGCTGGAAAAGGTCACACACCGGGAGCTCGCGGTAGCGAGCGATCGCACTTGCCGGTGCTTTCGCCGCTTCCAGCTGGAGCAAGAAGCTAACATCCCCAGGATTCTCGGGACTTGCATGGAGTGGGTGAGTGGCCCTTAGTGCCTGTTACTTTCATTTTCAGGAACCGCCTACCGGCAAATGCCAACAGCCGGACTGCCAGGCTCCTAATGTGATAACCTAATGTGTTAACTCTACTATTGGTGCTCCTCACATGGAACTCCGCTTGCTGCCATTCAATACACAAGATATACTTTTCTCCCACTAGGACATTTTGCTACAGTCTATTTATCTACAGGATTGGCAACAATTTCATGAAACAACTGGGAACTGTTACATTGCGATAATAGGACTTGCTCTACAATTTGTTTTTTGCAGGTTTTGTGCTATATTTTTTATTCCATTTGATTTTACAGGACAGGTCCTAGTCATTCATGATATAGTTAGGAATTGTCAACAATTTATCTACAATATTATATACCCATTTTATCTCTCCAGGTATATATATTTTATGATTTATACAGCCGTAGGGCCCTGCGGCTGATATATTTATATTCTCCATATATTTGTTGTTAGGGATAGACCGATATTGATTTTTCAGGGCCGATACCGATAATCAGTGACCTTTCAGGCCAATAGCCGATAACTTATACCGATATTCCGGTATAAGTTATCGGCTATTTCCCCTACCCGGCCCTGCAGAAGCCACTGCAGATCAATGATTTAAAGCGGGCGATTTAAAGCCGCCGCCACTCCCCGTCTCTCCCCCTGCCTGTCCTGGGGTCCTCCCTATTCCAACCACCACCGCCGCCGTCCCGTTGCCTCCCCCATCCCCGGTTTTATAATTACCTGTTCCCGGGGTCCGCGCTACTTCTGGCTCCGGCGGCGTCCTGAGCTGTCACTGTGCGCACTGAAGGTGATGTCGCGTTGAGGACGTCACTCGTCATTGCAGCATGCAGGACGTCGCAGGAGCCAGAAGTAGCGTGGACCTCGGGCCCCGGGAACAGGTAAATATAAAAATGGGGATGGGGGAGGCAATGGGGCAGCGGCAGTGGCGGCGGTGGTCTCTGGGGGGAGGGGGGGCGAGGCTTTATCAGCAAGGTAATTGCTGATACAGATAATGTCCAAAATAGTGAAATTCGGCCGATAATATTGGCCAAACCGATAATCTGTCCATCCCTATTTGTTGTACAGATTTTATGCATATAATAAATTACATTTAGTTCTGGAAACTTGCCTTTTTTTCCACATTTTTTAACCACCCATCCATCATATTACCTAATTTGGGGTTAGTTTGCTGAGGACTGAGTACCCCCTTTTTTTCAAATTATAATCTTGTTCTCTTGGGTAAGAGAACTGCTCAGTTAAACCTCGCAATCTTTTAATTTACAAATCTGTTTAACTTTCTGGCACCAGTTGATTTAAAAAAAAATAAAAAATAAAAAAGATTTCCACCGGAGTACCCCTTTAATGTAAATAATAGACATGTGCATCTGTATATACGTTAGATCCCTAGTGGTCACATTATGTAGGGCAGTGTTTTCCAAACCGTGTCTCCAGCTGTTTAAAAACTACAACTCCCAACATGCCCGGACAGCCTACGGCTGTCCGGGCATGTTGGGAGTTGTAGTTTTGCAACAGCTGGAGACACTGTTAAAAAAACACTGAAAATCATTTTTTGTGCTGTGGGTAGCTAAAACTATATCCTCACAAAATGCAATAGAATATAATCAAATTACTCTGCTTTAATGTGTTCTGCAGAGAGCCGTAAAACGCTAGGTAAACTATATGGCATTATTCTCAATAATGTCTTTTTTTTAGTTTAACAGAAATGCCAATAAAAATACTGTTTAATGTTTAAATAGGTTTCAAGCCAGTTTTAGAAATGTCCACTTTCTCCCGTAATGTTTGAAATTCTAAATGTAGCCAATGCATAGCAAAAGTAAAAAAAAGGTAATGCATACTTCCCCCCCGCAGCACAAACGACCAGCTCCACTGTGCTTGCTAGGAGCTGCTTTTTCTTTTACAGTATGACTGTAAATTTGTCATGCCAGCTGTGCTGTTCCAATCTACATAGCCTCTTTATATAACCCTTCTTTGACCCTGGCTTGGAGTATAGCTTTCATGCAGAAATAGACTTGGAAATCTGGCGCTGCTTATTGTCCGCGCGCACAGATGTAAACACATGGATTTGGTAGTGTTAGGTCAATCCTTTCATTACAGAATGTAAAAAAAATATATATTTATGGACGACAAAATAGCATGAGTTTTCCCCTGTCTTTAGTTCTCTTCTTTAGGTTGAAAAAGCTAGCCCTTTTGCAGCAGCTTCTTGACACTGAGCATGCAGCTATATAAACTATACGCTCACTGATTTATTACATGTAACATTGTGGGTGGTCTCGTAGTAAAATAATGACATCATTGGGATAAATGTGCTTAAGAGATAGCAGCCAAGAGTAATAATACAGATGGCAGATATTTATTTATTCTTCATGTAGTCTATTTAGTGACCTAGGGAAATATGAATGGGCTATGTACTAAGCATATTTCTGCATGTGTCATATTTTCATATGCACATATTAACACTGTAATATGTGCATAGTAATAGTATAAATAGCTATAGACACATTCCTATGGGTGGTCCTACTTGAATAGTAAAAGCAGAGTTTGACTCGCTCCACACCTGCCAAGCAGAGAAGACTGCACATAGCAGCTGTCAGATACTGACAGCTGCTGTTTGCTTGTTCTGCATTGATCTCTATGGGGTTGTCCAGGGACTAAATGTTATGTAAATGTGGACAGGCTGCACTTTCTGGTCTTGACACCAGGATGAGCCCTATCAGCTAATCACTGGCTGAGTGGGACATCACTGCGGCCAAAACTTGCTTGAGTGAACACCTCCTTGTTTGGACACCAAGGCCAGAAAGTGCTGAGCAGCGTAGCAAGAGATCAGGGCAAGGTAAGTACACATACATTTTTCTTCCCAGCCCGGCCACATTGTACGGAAATGTGGAAAGGCAGAATCTGGTCCCACTGCTGCACTTTCTGGTCTTGGTCTGGACACCAGTATGAGCCCTCCCAGCTATTCTCTGGCTGAGGTGGGAAATCACTACAGCCAAGAATTGCTTGAGCGGCACTACAGGAGATCAGGGCAAGGTGAGTACACATTTCTTTACTTTTTCATCCCAGCTTGGCCGCATTTTATATATAACAGATTTTTGCTGTGAATTTTCATGTTATACGTTGTAGAACTGGCTTCAGTTTTGGACACAGAATAACCTCGTTGAATTGGGCTACGCCGCATCCATGCCACTCGATATCTGAAGAGTCTATTAGGGAACTACAACAATAAACAATTCACAGACCGTCATCTACATGAGACTACCTGACACGATATCTATGCTGAATCCACATGGAGTCAGCATTAAAAAAGCAACATACAAACTTTTTTTTAATTTTTTTTATAGTGTGCATTTCTAATCCGTATCAGAGAAAAATCTGTACCATGTGAACTAGGACATATAAAACTGTAAATCCACAGCAGAAATCAAAGGGTCTGCCTTAGAATCCGCAATGTATTTTTCAGACTGAAAATTACATTGAGTTAACATGCCCTTAAAGGTGACCTATCAGGTTTTTTGAAGTATAAATCTAGAGCCCAGCAAAATTCTACTCCTAGTGGCTGTCAATCAGGGGTAAAGGAGGTACACAGAGGAAAGTGACTTAAAGGAGAACTCCGGAATATAAAAATTGTCCCCCATACTGCCGGCAGTAAAAAAAATAAAGATGTACATACCTTCCTCCGCTCCCCCGGGGCCTCCGGTAACAGTCTCCGGTCTCCGCTGTGATCCTCTTCCTGGTTGCCGGTGGTCGGAGAATCATACTGTGCTCAGCCAATCACCAGCCGCAGTGAAGTCCCGACTCGGCCGGCAATAGGATGAGCGGCAGTGTGAGAACGCTTCAGGACACAAAATTCTTCACTACACCGGCACCTGTTGCCGGGGCCGAAAACGTAACACTGCCACTCAGCCTATCGCCGGCCGAGTCGGGACTTCACTGCGGCTGGTGATTGGCTGAGCGCAGGAAGACTCTCTGACCACCGGCAACCAGGAAGAGGATCGTGGCGGAGGCCGGAGCCGGTTGTCGGAGGCCCCGGGGGAGCGGAGGAAGGTATGTACATCTTTATTTTTTTACTGCCGGCAGTATGGGGGACAATTTTTATATTCCGGAGTTCTCCTTTAATGATGAAGGGACCAAGCTTTGCTGCAATCTGTTGTCTGATGAAAATGTCCAGTGGGTTTCAAAGCCTCATTTACATATCTTTTTATTCTCTAATATATCTGAGCTGGAGGGGTCAATTAACTAATGACAGCTATGTACAGATTCAAAAGCCCAAGACACTTTGTATTATATCTTATCAGAGAAAAGTGTTTATTTTTCCTCTTTTCAAGCTTCTTAAGAGCCCAAAGCTAAACTTTTATTCATCATAAAACCACTAAGTGATCACTTACATGCAGCCCCTACAAATCTAGGGGAGGTAGGAAAGGTAGTGAGTTCAGAAGGCAGAGGCAGACAGAGAGACTGCAAAAAGATTAAAAAGCTAACTGTATTTATTAGATCCCACCCCAATGCGGGTTTCACAGCTCAGACTGTTTATTACTGCTCTATAATGCTCTTCATGCTGCTGATTCTTCTTAGGGAATGTCCGGAAACGTAGAAGAGCAGAATCCCCTTTTCTGTGTGTGTAGTGTATAGGAAACATCATAAAGGTGGCTCCATCAACACGATCAGGGATAACTGAAAATGAGAGATCAAGCCATAATATATACATTTGTTAATACTTGTCGGGTTTATATATTGTGACATTTGTGTATCTTATTAATGGAGAATAAATGTTTACAGAACTGGATTATGAGGTATCAGGTTTTCTGATGTAATTTTTTTCCAACACTAGAAAAAAAGACTTTTATTCTTAATTATTCTTCTTTATTCTTAATGCTCTTTTTGTTTTCACATTTGCAATAGTCTGTATTTTTTTTAAACTTTATTAAAGAGTAGCTCCCACCATCCTATATATTTTTTTTCTGTCCATGCCTATTGCCCATCTATCCCTAACCCCCTCCCTGCCTTTAATTTTTTTTTTTACTATCTTAGAAATAACTTTGTCTGCCTGGTAGTGTCCATCCTTAGTTCACCTATACAGGGTGCCTCCAGCTGTTTCACCACTACAACTCCCAGCTTGCCCTGACATCTATTGGCTGTCAGGGCAAGCTGGGAGTTGTAGTGGTGAAACAACTAGAGGCACCCTGTGCTGATAACAATCTTGTAATGTAACGGTCACGGCGCCCCGCTCCCCCATAACCCCCCAATTCCTTATAAGACCACGGCCGCAGCGCAAATCGCCCCCAAACCCCCGGCCCGCCTCCAAAAAACTCTCTATAAAGCGCTGCCCGCTCCCCCGATACCTTACAACTCCCCATGTCCAAGATAGCAGCACAGGATTTCAGCGCACTTGCTCCCGGTTGTCTGATTGACAGGCAGGGAGTTAGCGCAGGCTGAATGTATAAGGACCGGCATTGGTCCGAATTCAAGCATGGCGTCACGCCAGCCTGCAGCCGGCCACAAGGAGGGAGACCCCTAGTGGCCGGTTTTCAAATGTAAATTAAAGCATTTTAATAAATAAATGAAACTATATTAGAGATATGTTGTAGTACATAAGTGCTACAGCATATAAAAAAAATTTTGGTGACAGTGCCCATTTAACAACTTGAACATGTGTTTTTTTGTTTTTTTTGTATAGCTTTTTCAGTGGAGATGGCCTCTAATAACAATGGTAGAAGAGCAGAGAATTTTTAGCATCCAGCTGCCTATATATTTTATAAATTTCAGTGCATATTCTGAGTAATTGAATCCTATAACCGCAGCCCTACTCTCTTATTATTCCGCTAAAAAGTGAAACAACAACCAACTCGGCTAAAAATATTTTAATATGGCCACATAGAGGGGTATGTAATTTTAAAGTAAAAAAGTTTAGTATTGCAATGATAATTCTAAGTATATATTATGCATTTCTGTGTTCTAGATCTCTACATGTGGTTTTAATGTTGGTTTTATTTCATTGTAGTAATTTTTACTGCTTCCAGAAAATTGATACTGTGTTGGTGAGGTAAATTTCATTTTACCAATGTGCAGAGGTGACACATGTTTGTTCCAGCAAAAAAATCAAAACTACTGAACTTTTTTCTCATTTTCCTCTCTAATTGTGTGTATTTTAGTTTCATCTCAGACACTCTGGAAATCTGTCAGTTTCTCATTGAATTGCTTGGGAAATAACACTGGAAATATTTGGGAACTAGTTGGCTATGAAAAGTGGTCTGCCACTATCCTCAGTCCAGCAATGAAATTACATATCTACAAACTATGTGTTTTGCCAGCCTGTAGATGTGGACTTCCCAGAGGGGCTATAAAGTGTACATGGAGCTATATAAAACCTTAACAGAAGGAGAAAGCAATTATAAGTCCAACAGTTAAAATAGAAATGTACCAATATTTTGAAATGTTTTCCTGTAGTAAAATCCTTTAATCTGATTCTATGAACCGGTATTGGTGGTTATACTATTAAAGGGGTATTCCATTTTTTTTTAAATCAACTGGTGCCAAAAAGTTAAACAGATTAGTAAATTACTTCTATTTAAAAATCTTAACCCTGATACGTACTAGAAGGATTAAGATTTTTTTTTAAATAAAACCAATCTACAAATCTTTCTGGCACCAGTTGTTTAGAATTTTTTTTTCCACTGGAGTACCCCTTTAAAGAGTACCTGTCACCAAATAAAACTTTTAATATAGTGTTCCTTGTGTGATTGTTAGACTTTCCCATTCCCTTGCTTTTAAAATTATCAACATAAATATGTGTAAAATGTAATAGAAACAATGGCCACTAGGTGGCTCTGTTCTGTTCCCTGCCACAATTAATACAGTGAGTTGGGTCTCCTCCCAGCCTGGCAGGAGACCAAACTCAGGAAGTGTTTCTCTGCACTGAGCTTGATTGACAGCTGCATAGAGCCTCACTAAAACATGCATAGAGCATCACTGAAAGCTGCAAAGAGCCCCACTGAAACATGCACACAACTTGAGGTCTTCTATTCATCACAGCGCTGCAAAGATGTAAGGGCGAAGGTGGTCCCCCAGCAGGCTTCAGTGATGTCATGTCTGCTGGGAAACGCCGAATTTCTCTTGCTGGGAGATTGCACTATGTGAGCAAGAATAAACGTAGGAGTGGGAGAAGTGTTAGGAGCAGTTGGGAACATAGCCTGAGTTAGTTTAGAAAAGTTTATTTGGTGACAGCTACTTTTTAAAGGAGGGCGTCTATAACATCAGTATGGACGTAATACAGAATAGCTTTGATATTTGCTTTCCACTGTGTTTTGTGAACCTATTGACAGATTCAGAGACATCTTTGTTTGCAATTTTTCATAAAGAAATTCTGCAGTACAGGTTGCTTATATGACTTTCGGAGACATTTTAAGTCCCACCCAAAGCTGGGCTATGTTTGTCAGGCCCATAGAACAGAATCGAGCTACAGCACATGTGTCAGACCTCCACTTAGTAAGAAATAATTAGTTCAAATGATGTATTTGCTTGGCAGCACCCAAGGCTGTAGTCTATCAAGAGTCACCAAAACCTGCAAGTGACAATCCTGTAATATCATGACTTACCGACTAATGTTGTCTGCTGAAACGCATGGATGATGTGTCTTCATCACTTTCCCACTAGATTTCTCCTTGGAAGATGAGAAGGGGAAGCAAAGTATTTGAGTTATTTTCCCCCCCCCCGTATAGGTTACAGACTAGACAGAAAGGATGAGGGCTATTATTCTTTACAAAATGGTGGTCTAATCTATTGAAAAGCATTACTGACAGTGGCATATTTTAGCTGTCAGTTTATACTTCCATCTTCCTCTTCTAATTCATATTTACCTTGAAATGCACTTGGCTCTTTGTATCTCAGCAATAGCAGATGCAACTGGGAACAACATTACTAGATTGAAAAAGCTATTAGCGTTGCAGATAATGCCACTTATTTAGATGTATAGAAGGTAAGCCATATAGACCTATAAAATGATCTACAAATAAAGTACATCAATTTCATCTCCGGTTTATACTGATGTGGCACATATATACCAGTATTCTGTTCTATTATCATTGATTACCTTTTGCAGGGCCGCCATCAGGAATTTCAGTGCCCCATACAGCCATTGCGTCTGGGTCCCCCCCTTACCAAAAGCAATAGTCCAAAAAACGCTTTTTAACTTGTCATATTTTTGGCTGTTTAAAGCAGAAAATATGTGCAGCATTATGGACAGATATTGGCATGTTAATGGGCACAAACAGGGCCTGTACATACTTTTTTCAATCTTTGACAGTGGGGTCTGGCTGCTGAGACCCCACTGATCATTAAAACAAAGGAACAAGAGAGCCATTGCTATCAAATACTGTGATATAATATTTGCACTATATGTGTGCTGAACTTTTCCTTAAGAAATCCTACATATATATACCAGCACATTTAAATATAGATTATATACATACAATGGCGAATTAAAGGAGTAGTCCAGTGGTGAAAAACTTATTTCCTATCCTAAGGATGGGGGATAAGTTCCTGATCGCAGGGGGTCCGACCGCTGGGGCCCCCCGCGATCTCCTGTACGGAGCCCCGACAGCCCGCGGGAAGGGGGCGTGTTGACCACCGCGACACGCCCCCTCAATTCAACTCTATGGCAGAGCCGGAGCGCTGCCTTCAGCAATCTCCGGCTCTGCCGTAGAGATGTATTTAGGGGGCGTGTCGGTCACCGCTCTGTGCAGTGGTCAACACATGCATCTGGCCAGCAAGCCGGGCCCCGTACAGAGATATTGCCGGGGGCCCCAGCGGTCGGACCCCCCACGATCTGAAACTTATCCCCTATCCTTAGGATAGGGGATAAGTTTTTCACCACTGGACTACACCTTTAACTACTTTAGACCAGGCTGTTCACAAATCTCAGACCCCCCCCCCCAACCCTACATCATACCAAACAAAACCAGTATACTAATACTAACATAAAAAAAAAAATGCTACTACACAAAAGACAAATAATACCGCCACATCTTATTATACAGTACCGGTACACAGAGACCGAAAAACATCACCATATATGAATAATGTGTGAATAAGTCAAAGTATCAAGACCAATTTTATTAATGATATCTCCATACAGGATACAAATAGTCAGTTACATCCTGATCACATATTTCTACCCTTTAATGACTGAATAATCCTGCCATACTGTTACTGTATACCAGTGGTCTTCAACCTGCAGATCTCCAGATGTTGCAAAACTACAATTCCCAGCATGCCCGGACTGGCGACTTCTTTCAGCTGTGACTTGTTTCCGCAGAATCTGTCAGACAAAAATTGTAGGCTCTGCACTTTTCCTTCATCCTACACCTATACACACTTTCTATCCATAGTGCCCCATATAGTTATAATGCCCCCGTTTGTGCCCCACACAATAACAGTGCCTCTCAAATAGAAGTTACTCCTCTAATAGT
Organism: Hyla sarda; assembly: GCF_029499605.1. Classification (NCBI taxonomy): domain Eukaryota; kingdom Metazoa; phylum Chordata; class Amphibia; order Anura; family Hylidae; genus Hyla; species Hyla sarda. Next base: position 80,432,059 of record NC_079195.1, on the reverse strand, counting down.
GCCCCCATACAGTAAATTGCCCCCAATAATACCCATACACACATTAGCTAACTCCATAATAATGCTCTGACACTGGATATTGTAACATTTGCATGATATCTCTATTTCAATACCTGCCAGGGAAACAAAGGAAGAAGGGGCACTGAGCAGCATGCTGAGTGGTGGTGTTGCAGAGTTAGTGCCAGGGGCGATAAGAGCAGAGGCAGGTAGAGAACTCAGCTGCCATAATACACAGTGACAACTAGAGGGAGGACAAGTAGCCCATCACATCTGGGGTTTCAGGAGCCTAGGAAAGCTGGGTGACTCGCAGTACACAGTGCAGGGCTCATAGTACTTCCCCAGCTTTATGGACTGCCTGTCACCCTGTCTCCTGAACGGAATGTCTGTATGGTGAAGCAGCCATATTGGAGAGATGAAGTAACAGATGTCACACTAGTATTCTGCCACTCAGGAGTCATATAAAGCTGGGGAAATACTAAGAGTTCTAGTGTAACATCTGGTACTTCATGTCTTCTCTCCAATGTGGCTGCTTCACCAGACAGATGTTCCCTTCAGAAGTCTGGGAAAGCCGGGTGACAGGCAGTACACATAAAGCTGGTGAAGTACGGTGAGCCCTGCACTGTGTCACCTAGCTTTTCCAGTCTCCTGAAGAGAGCCCCCATACGCCCATATAGTGCCCCACACAAGGAATACACTGATACATACACATTACACAGATACAGTCACATGCACTTTACATGTGTGCAATTTCAATACTAAAAGACATACACACACAGTTAGGTGATACATGACATATATACGCACACACAAACACACACACACACACACACACACACACACACACACACACACTTACTTTTAGGCAGGATAAGACAGCTCCAGGGTGTTCCACATCTGTAGACTCCTTACTTCACCTCTGCTCCCAGCTGCACTGTGTAGCCTGCAGCCCTTCCCTCCTCCTATTCCCCGACTGCCGACCTGTATACAGCAGGAGGCCGGGGATCTCCTCAATTCACTGTGGAAGTAGCCTGAGGGCTTACTTTTCCTTCCCTGGCTGCTGTGGATCTGAGATTGATAAAGCCTAGCTGAACCAGGCTTTATCAATCAAGCACAGAGCACACAGAACAATGGAGTTCCATTGATCTGTATGAGGAATCTAATGATTCCTCCTGAAAGTCCTCTAAGGGGACTAATAAAGTGTAAACAAAAGTTGAATAAAAGTAAAAAAAAAAACACCCATTAACCCTTTCTATATTAAAAGTTTGAATCACCCCCTTTTCCCAAATTAAATATAAAAAATATGTAAACATACTAAAAATAAACATATGTGGTATCACCATGTGCACAAATGTCTGAACTTTAAAAATATAATGTTAATCAAACCGCACAGTCAATGGCGTACAAGTTTCGTATTTTTGGTCACTTTGTATACCTTAAAAAAAGTATAAAAAGCAATCAAAAAGTCCCATCAAAACAAAAATGGTACCCATAAAAACTTCAGATCACGGCGCCAAAAATTTGCCTTCATACATCCCTGTATATGGAAAAATAAAAAAGTTATTGGGGTCAGAAGATGGCAATCTTACACATACTAATTTGGTGCATGTAGTTATAATTTTTTAAAGCAGTAAAATAAAATAAAACCTATATAAATTAGGTATCCTTGTAACCGTATGGACCTACAGAATAAAGATCTGGGGTCATTTTTACCGGAAAGTGCACTGCATGGAGGCCCTTAAAAGTAAAAAAAAAAAAATGCATTTTTTTTTCCAATTTTGCCCCCCGAATAATTTTTTTCTTGTTTCGCCATAAATTTTATGGTTGAATTATTGATCTAATTTACAAAGTACAATTGTTGGTGCAAAAAATAAGCCCTCATGTGAGTCTGTAGGTTAAAAAATAAAAGCGTTATGATTTTTAGAAAGTGATGAAGAAAAAATGTAAGTGCAAAAACTGAAAAGCCGTGAGTCCTTAAGGGGTTAATATCTCACCACAACTACTACTACTTGGACAATCCACCCTAAATGGTGGCCCCTAAGTTGGCTATGGTCCCTATGCTGGACTAAATGGAGAGGAGTCAAAAGAGGCAGAAAGTCTGGGTCTTCAATGAACAGGCAACTCACTACGCAAACAAGGGATTATCTAAGCAACATACACAATCATAAGGCAATGGGTCAAACCTATGGAGCAGCAAAGTACAAAATCAGAAGACCGGAGCAAAGTCAGTAAACAAACAGGTCAAGTTTCAGGAAGCCAGAATAACAACAGGGAACTAAACACTAGTGTAGAGTAGAAAAACACTATCATGAGCAGGCAGCAGTGCAGCTACTGGTTCATATATGCACCCTCAGAAGTGTGAGAAGCAGGGCTGTCAGCAAAATGATATGCACCACTGCACTGAGCAGAACTGGTTGTTATATTGACCACTACAAATGTATGTCATGTTTTTTTTTATTATTTCTTTAAAAAAAAATCATATTGATGCTTTTACTTGCTAAAAATGTCAGAACAAATGGGAAGATGAGAAGTGGCTGTGATTGCCTCTTACCCTCATTGACTTGAGCTGTAATACGAGAAACGGCCCAAGTACAAAATTGGCACTGTTTCTGGAAAAAACTGAAGATATTTCCAAATACCAGACAATGCATTTAAAGGCAAACTAATGCACAGGAAAATAATTTATTTATCTGCCTTAGTAGGCTTACCAGACAGTACCCCGATATCTGCTGTTTGGGAGTAAACATAGAATCCGGTTTCATCCGTTTTCCAAGAGATAGCAAGGCAGCAGTGCCATCTGACAGCCACACATCTGCTCGTACTCTATTCAGCTATCATGGACATTTGGCTAACCACCAATTTCGGAATGACAAGTGGACTCTGAATCGCTTTGGGCATCAAGACTATTTCCACTAATATGATACATGACCCCAATGTGTCATCTGCTGGATCATCGGTGCCACATGCAGTAAATCCTTTCAGGAGAAACTGCTAGGATTCATTGTATACACAATAGGCTGTATTTGTCAACAGCGACGTTTTAGCTTTATTTAGAAGCCTGTTGGATTCAGTATTTTGCATCTGGTTGCAGCACTGTGGTCAATGTTTTTACATACAGACCGCTCCATCTGAGATTAACTAGATCCTGAGAGCATTGCCAGTTATCTATGGACTTGTATGGAACTATTTAGAGTCAGTGGGTCGTGATGACTTTGTTCCAGGGTCATAGTAGCTGAGAGTCAAAAAGCAGAGGGAAAAAATGAGTTGTATCTGGTTTTCTCTTCAGAATAGAATCTTGAGCTGTACTAGCTGGCTATTCAAAATTTGGAGGAATAAACCTGATCTGCAGCTTTGAGAGTTATTCTGTGTATTTATTATTTATATCTTAATAATTAATCTTGGTAAATATATATTTATGGAAATGTATCTTTTAATAAGAGATTTAAAAATGGCAGATTTAGTTTATTTATTCTGTATTCTTGAGTTATTTACTTGTAAACTCGGTGTTATCGAATCCTATCGACAACCCCTTTGAAGTGAAATGGGCCCAATGATCACAAAAAGTCCCACCAGGGATCATTGAAGGCTAGGTTCACATTGCCATTGTCCCTGAACAGGTGAGAGCACAATCAACCTTTCGATGGACTGACCAACAGAGCTTCCTTTGGTGGAGCACGCCAGCAGTGTGAATGAGCCCTAAAATCACGGGGTTCATTGCATACTCAAATGTTGTCCATGATAGCTGCTATCATTTAGTAGCCCTCTATGCTCTTGCTCATATAGTGCGGTGTCAAAACATGAGGTGCTACCACTATATAGACTAATAAGAGACACAGAACAGAGTTGTCTTTGCGAGACTGGACTTATTGGTGGCATTTGCTCCACTATTATGTAAATTCGAGATAAATGCTATTAAGCTACTGAGCCCTTATACAAAAAACCATAGTAGGGTACCAATAGGATAGGGGATAAGATGTATGATTACAGGGGTCCTGCCGCTGGGGAACCCCGCAATCTCTGTGCAGCCGCCGGCATTCTGTGCCGGGCACAGCCTCTGGGACGGGGACGTCACGTCATGCCACCTTCATTCATGTCTATGGGAGGGAGCGTGACGGCCGTCACGCTCCCTCCCATAGACATGAATGGAGGGGGCATGGTGCGGCGTCACGGCCCCGTCTCGGAGGCAGCGCCTGGCACAGAATGCCGGGGGCTGCACTGAAATCGCAGGGCTCCCCAGCAGCCCCTGCGATCTTGCATCTTATCTCCTATCCTTTAAATAGGGGATAAGATGCATAAAGCTGGAATACCCTTTAAGGATCAACCAAGTATAGTGGACTCCATATGTATTTTCATTGCTGTAGATCTGATCTGTGATACTGGAAACATTTTATCGGACAAAAGGGACTTATTGGAAGGGTCCTAAGTAGGTACCAATGAGGGAGATTTATCAAAACCTGTGCAAAGGAAAAGTTGCCCATAGCAACCAATCCGATTGCTTTTTTCATTTTGCAGAGGCCTTGATAAAAATGAAAGAAGCGATCTGACTGGTTGCTATGGGTAACTCGGTAACTTTTCCTCTGGACAGGTTTTGATAAAGCTCCCCGATATGATTTTTATTTTCTATAAACTAATCAGGATTTTCTGTAAATTTTGGGAGATAACAATTCTTTATATTGTAAAACACTGAACAGGATGACATATTTATGGTGCTAAGTAGGCAGTTTTTGGCACTGAAACTGTTAAAATCTGTTGTGTACTAATATCACGTCACATAAGATTTGTTCTGACATTGCGCTTAATTCATTTTTATACCTGACCCATTGGCAATCATTCTGAAGATGTCTGCGACGCAATACAAGGTTGGAGGGTGACTGCTTTAGCAAGAAACCCATGACTTGAGTGACAGGGCATTTAAATATAAATGGGATTCCTAAGATCAAGGAAGTGTTATCGACCAACATGTCGTGCTTCTGTCTGAATTATTATTGCGGTGAAATTGCTGGTTTTAGCCCTGTGCTAGGGGAATGTCTTTTCATCATCTACGGTGCAAGATGAACTCGTGTGTATTTCACTGTCATTAAAAAATATATATTTTGTGATTGAAAAGATGGTGTATTTTTTTATTTGGTACACGTATAGTTAATCTTTCAAAATCTTGTTCTACTGTGTTAGATTATTTCGACTGACAGTCGGCCGCGCTGGACAATTGGCCATTGGAAAAAAGTAGAGTTTTTGCTTCTTCTTTGTAAATCTGACCTTCTTTTTTACGAAATTTTATGGTGGCATTGACCTGACATATGTTCAACCTGTCAGATATCCTGTCTGTAGGCTTTTGATGTGAAGTGTAGCTACATACTAATAAAAAATAATAATTCTTAGTGGAGCAAGTTGAGATTAGTAGGTTCATACGGATGGACATTTTTGTCACATTACTGCTTTCTGATGTTTATGTATTGTATATCAGGTTGGTAATGTATGTGTTAAAGGGATTATCCAGGAAAAAAACTTTTTTTTATATATTTCAACTGGCTCCAGAAAGTTAAACAGATTTGTAAATTACTCCTATTAAAAAATCTTAATCCTTTCAGTACTTATGAGCTGCTGAAGTTGAGTTTTTCTTTTCTGTCTTAGTGCTCTCTGATGACACGTGTCTCGGGAACCGCCCAGTTTAGAAGCAAATCCCCATAGCAAACCTCTTCTACTCTGTGCAGTTCCCGAGACAAGCAGAGATGTCAGCAGAGAGCACTGTTGCCAGACAGAAAACAACGGCTCAACTTCAGCAGCTGATAATTATTGAAAGGATTAAGATTTTTTTTATAGAAGTAATTTACAAATCTGTTTAACTTTCTGGAGCCAGTTGATATAAAAAAAACTGTTTTTTTCTAGAATACCCCTTTAAGTATATAAGGTAGGTATACATGTAGACAGGCAGGTTATATACTAGAGTACCTCCATTTAACTTCTTAATCTATGCACCTTGGTGCGACAAATTAAGTCTATAATCAGGGTAGAAAACAAAGTGCTGTATTCTTTTTATTAGTTCATTTACTTGCAGAATGCACTCTCTATTTATTTTAATGTGGAGCAGAATAGGAGGAGACTGGAATTACTACAACCGTTTACTTCCTTCCTGCTGATGACACACACAGAAGTAGGTAGATAGTGTTACCTAACAGAACTTAAAGGGGTACTCCACCCCTAGACATCTTATTCTCTATCCAAAGGATGTAAGATGTCTGATCACTGGATTCCCTCCTCTGGTGACCCCTGTGATGTCCCTGCGGCACCCGCTGCGTGCAGCACCAGAGCCTCGTGACGTCACGGTCATGCCCCCTCAATGCCAGTCTATGAGAGGGGGCGTGACTGCCGTCACGCCCCCTCTCATAGACTGGCATTGAGGGGACATGGCCATGACGTCACAAGTGGGGTATGATCCTGACGTCACAAGCCTCCGCCCCGCATCACCAGTTATCCGGCACGGAGCAAAGTTTTCTCAGTGCACCGGATGTCTGGGGTGCTGCAGCCAAGATCACGGGGGTCCAAAGTGGGGGGACCCCCGCGATCAGACCTTTGGAAAGGGGATAAGATGTCTAGGGGCGGCGTACCCCTTTAAATATCTTACACAATAGGGAATTACAGACTAGCTGTTTATAAGTAGCCAAAAATGTACTATTTAATAAAGTTAAGTGATAACAGTCGTGGCACTTATTGAAGAACTTTATTAGAGGGAAATAAGAGTTCCCTTTTGGGTTGGTTTCAGATCATGGGATGTAGGTGTGCAGGCCGTTACTGAGAAGTTTACAGCACAAACATCTTAGCTTAGTTAGGCCACATACAAGACACAAATTTTGGAAATATTTGAAATTTTGTTGCCGGGAAGATTTTGTTAAAGTGAAATCCATAGTATGTGGATGAGATTTCTACCTCTCTTCTGCTGTAAAATGCAGTTTATTTCCGCACCCAAATCTGCTCCAGAACATCTGTCTCATATACACCATGTGAACATACCCTTAGGATTCCCAAAGGTACTCGAAATGGGGATATAGATGCAGTCTCTTTTTTTTTTTTTACAGTCCTGGCTGTCATTTTTATATTTTGCATTTAATCATCTATTTATGAAAATGACATATGAAAAAGAGAAAATTCACTATGTGGTTTGTCCCATGAATATTTTATCGCTGACAGCAAAATATGGAGAACTTGTGCTTTTAAACATTGCAAGGTAATAGATTTCTAAATAATTGAAGAAGCAATCAAAGCCCGAAGCCCGAACCGCTGCCTGACGTCCCGTCCTCATTTCTAATTTCAGATAAATATTTAAATCTTTTAATTGTTCCCCTTGTGGTTTTTTTTTTCTTACAAAAAAATTGTAAAGCCTTCAAGAGTTTCAGTCCCTATGGATATAAACCTCAACAAAGGAGTAAATATTCTTACGCTAATAGAAAAGACATTGTGCTATGTGTTTTTTTATAAAAAAATTTTATTTTGAGTTTCACTACCATCATGCTCCTGTGTACCACTACTTCCTTCTTTGTCTCTATCTCTTTAGTAATACAGTTTACATAAACTGTGTGGTGGTAAACATATTCCCAGAAAAAATGGTCGTCACCTAACTCATTCTACTAGGACTATTAAAAAAACAAAAACAAAAAAACAAAACACTAATTTGTTTAACTCCTTATGTACCTTTTATGCAGCTGTCAAGACCAGTAGTGTGCATGCTCAGCCACCAAACTCCTCCCCACCACAGAGGACATTCTTGTGGTCATGCCTTCTAGCATGTTAGTTTGGAATCGGTACCTACTGTAAAATGTGAATAATGTGTTTAAAGGGGTATTCCAGGATTTTTTTTTATTTGACTATGCTACAGGGGCTGTAAAGTTAGTGTAGTTCATAATATAGTGTCCAACACAAATGGAGAAACATGGCCGCACATCCACCATTTGTATTTTGATCTACTTGCTTCTCAGCATAATTAAAATAACTAACAGGTTGTTAGTATACATTGTGATCAAAAAGTACAAGCCCACTCGCTCGTCAAGGCCACCTAGGGTTTCCTCCTAACATTGTCCCAGCCCTTTGGTAAGGAGCACATGGTAAGTGTTCCCACTGGTGTTGTTCTCTCTGGCGGCCATTGTTTCTGTGATGCTTTGTCTGTGGGGTGGTGCAGCCCAGAGCCAGGGGTATGGTTGGACAGCAATGGGGCTGCTTGGCCACTGGGTCATTCCTCCTGTAGGCATGGTGTCTGGGAGGCGGTGGTCGGCGCTATGCCAGTGTTTGGTGAGGGACCTACTCTGATTAGGTGGCCTTGATGGGGTGAGTGGGCTTGTACTTTTTGATCAAAATGTATCCTAACAACCTGTTAGTTTTTTAATCATGCTGAGAAGCAAGTAGATCAAAATACAAATGGTGGATGTGCGGCCATGTTTCTCTATTTGTGTTGTACATAATATAGTGTCTGTACCCGTGTGTGTGACGGTTTTCTTACAATTCTTCTGTGATTTTCACCCCAATATTTATTTTTAACAGCATACAAAATGACTGTCTCAGATTTTTCCCAGGTTGCAATGCGGCCGTGACCTGAGCCACTAGTCAGCTGATGACAGGGAGCCTGTCTGCTTCAATGGGTGGAGGGATCACTTGGTGGGAGAGAGATCAATCTGCAACTAATGCAACAGCTGTAGGCACCCTGATTGAAAACTGCAGGTCTTTTGAATGGATGCAGCTCATTTATGCTTCAATGGGTGGGGTGGCTGATGTGTGAGAGGGAGGAAAATGGAATTCTGGGATTTTTAGGCAAAAAAGTAAAGTCAAACAGGAAATGCCCGTTCGCAAAAAGCTAGCCACAGTGTTATGGTAATCTCATGACATAGCCATTTATCCCCAGGACAAGCGCAGATCCTTCCTAAGGGTGCGTTCCCACACGGCGTATACGCAGCGTATTTCACACTGCACAAAATTTACGGCAGCAGCGGAAAATACGCTGCATATTCCTTGCTCACTATACACACAGGGCTTTCCGGCGGCAGCTCTATGTGTGCAGTGCGTTTTGGAGGCGGGGCCGTGTGACTGACGTGCGGCTCCGCCTCCAAAACTCACTACACACATAGGGCTGCCGCTGGAAAGCCCTGTGTGCTTAGTGAGCAAGGAATACGCAGTGTTTTTCCCACTGCTGCTGTAAATTTTGTGCAGCGTGAAATACGCTGCGTATACGCCGTGTGGGAATGCACCCTAAGCATGTCCATTACTGTCTGCCAGATACGTACTAAAATTACCTTATGTTGGATAACCCCTTTAAATATTTTGCACCTTAAAATAGCAGCTTTTAAGGTGTCCATTACTGTCTGCCAGGTACGTACTAAAATCACCTTATGGTGGATAACCCCTTTAAATATTTTGCACCTTAAAATAGCAGCTAAAGCATATTGGATTAGTAAGTGACACATTTAAACACATATAGGTATCATTCGTAATAAAAGTGAGCTTTCTAAACAGACAGTCCAACAACATCCTGAGGGGTTCTCCTCGTACCTACACATTCTCTGTGGTCCACAGTTCAGCTGTTTTGCATGTCTATTTCTCAATCCCATTTCTGGCTTTACAGAACATTTGAGCTTGAAGCAATTAAATTGCAGGACTTTTATTCAGTCATGTGTAAAGTCTAATTCACAACTGAGAGACTATGACAATATTACACTCAAATATTATGATGTATATCACACTAGTTTTTTTCCAGATTTATAGTGGGTAGCTGTTCAAATTCAAATTTCCTAAAATAGTTTTGCTAACTAAATGTTTCTTATAAGAATCTGTACACACGGCATATTTTTCCATCCGTAAAATAGGCAGCAGAAGTGTGAGGCATACTCTGGGATTTCAGTCTGCCGCATAGTTCAATGTCTATTGGTGCAGATTGAACCCATTCAATGGGGGCTAATCCAAGTCCATGTGAAATGAGAGACATATGACTTAAAGGGGTACTCCGGTGGGAGAAAAAAATGGTTTTTAAATCAACTAGTACCAGAAACTTAAATAGATTTGCAAATTATTTAAAATCTTACCCCTTCCAGTACTTATCAGCTGCTGTATGCTACAGATATACTATAGAGAAAGTTGTGTAGTTCTTTCCAGTCTGACAACAGTGCTCTTTGCTGACACCTCTGCCGTGTCAGGAACTGACCAGAGCAGGAGTGTTTTCTTTGGGGATTTCCTTCTGCCCTGGACAGTTCGTGACATAGACAGAGGTGTCAGCAGAGCAATGTGGTCAGACAGAAAAGAACTACACAACTTCCCCTGGAGCATAGAGCAGCTGATAAGTTCTGGAAGGCTTGAGATATTTAAATAGAAGTTAAAAATATTTATAACCTTCAGGCACCAGTTGATTTGACAACATTTGTTTTCCACTTGTTTTCCATCAGAGTTTTCCTTTAATGCAAATTTCAAATCCAGGGTGGAAAAAACGCACATGGTGACCTACAGTGCATATTGCCCTGGGATGCATATTACACATGGTTTTTACTCACATTCTAATGCAGGATATGTGTGAACATTACAGCTTGTGAACATATACTAAGAACTCACATTTATTATGGATCTGTTTTCTATCATAATAAGTTAAAGGGGTATTCCGCTGCTCAAACGCTGGAGCCGGCGCCGGGAACTCTTGACGTCATAGCCCCGCCCCCTCATGATGTCACGCCCCTTCCCTTCAATGCAAGTCTGTGAAGGGGCATGAAAGCCGTCACGCCCCCTCCCATAGACTTGCATTGAGGGGGCGGGGCCATGACATCACGAGCTCCTGGCTCCACCGTTCGGAACAGTTTGTTCCAAACACTGAGCAGCGGAATACCCCTTTAATCTTCAGTGAGCTTTTATCTCAGCTATTCAGATAGGAAGGAGATGTGATGGTTCCACCATTGGATATCATAAACTGTATCTCTTATTTTCCCGAATATTATAGGGAATAACTTAGTGGCGCCATATGGCAGCATAAAAGTGGCAATGGTGCGTACTACCATGCCCATAGATTATGTGACCATACTGTATCTCCCTCTGCCTCCATACAATGGCGCTGTTGTTGCCAATCAGACTAATTTGCAATTTCATATTGTCTGTATTTCAGAAAAGAATACACCTTTTTTGATGGACGTATGTCTTTTTTCAACCATACTAACTATGTAACCTTTTTTTTTTTTTTAAATAGCTTGGGGTACGTAGGGAATGGAAAAAATCACTTGTCAGCTCTCCTGCTTATTATTCCTAAATGGGAATTAAAAAGGTTGTGCCATCAAGACCATGCCTGTCCATGTGCCCCACTGGGGGTTATAGATGGCATTAAAGAGGGTCCCCAGTTAGGACTCCCTCTATGATCCGTATCAGGACTGCTATGTATGACTTAAATCACCCATACATTCACAGCCATTCATCTAAACGGCTGCAATGCAATATAAAATTTTCACTGCAGGAGAAATGTCTGGCTGGCCGCGGCTCCCCCCACCAAAGACAGCTGCGGCAGCTCCAATCTTAAAGGGGTACTCCAGAGGAAAACAATTTTTTTTAATCAACTGGTGCCAGAACATTAAACAGTTTTGTAAATGACTTCTATTAAAAATCTTAATCCTTTCAGTACTCTGTCTAAGTGCTCTCTGATGACACGTGTCTCGGGAAACGCCCAGTTTAGAAGCAAATCCCCATAGCAAACCTCTTCTAAACTGGGCGGTTCCCAAGACAGGTGTCATCAGAGAGCACTAAGATAGAAAAGAACAACCTTAACTTCAGAAGCTCATAAGTACTGAAAGGATTAAGATTTTTTAATAGAAGTAATTTACAAATCTGTTTAACTTTCTGGAGCCAATTGATATATATATATATAAAAAAACGTTTTTTCCTGGAATACCCCTTTAACAACGGGTGATAACGGGTTACAATGGCTATTAGAAAAATCCCATAGACTATAATGGGATTTTCTAACGGCCGATTTTCAAGATTTTTATGACGGACGTTTATAACGGAGGTATTTTTATAGTGTGAAAGGGGCCTTAGAATACAATGTGCATTTGTCTAGACCAGCAATGTTCAGCCATAGTGACGACCTTACATAGCATTGTGTTATTTGAGAACATTAGTATTTAGCATTGGGTACAGCAGTGACATTTGTCTCTCTCCTTGTTTTCTAGGTACGCTGGATGATGTATTGGATTGTTTTTGCCCTTTACACTGTGACTGAAACATTAGCAGATTTAACAATATCCTGGTAAGTTCCCGTAATGACTTTACTAATGTTCTTGTAGACAGCAGTGTACGGCTTTGGTGCGCTGTACGGTAAGTACCACGTTACACGTATTCCATACTGAGAAGAAATGGTTTGTTATAAAACTATAGTGAAGCATGTAGAAACCTGGCATGTCGTTTTCTGCAGCCATTTCTACCTAATGTAGTTCTCCACAATGAAGCTGATGAGTAAAAGCTCCGTCAGACTTGGAACAATATGCCACAGTGCTCACGATCACAGCATGAGAATTGGATTCGGTAAAATGTCATTCACTCAGCAATAACAGCTTGTAATGCATAAAACTGCACCAGATAAACCCCACAAAGCTGCAAGAGTGTGAACAAGCATAGAGAGCAATCTTATTTCTCTTTGTCCCTGGCATACGGCCTCTCCTGACCTGGCACTGTGTACGGCAGTGTTTCCCAACCAGGGTGCCTCCAGCTGTTGCAAAACTACAACTCCCAGCACGCCCGGACAGCCAAAGGCTGTCCGGGCATGCTGGGTGTTGTAGTTTTGCAACAGCTGGAGGCACCCTGGTTGGGAAACACTGGTGTACGGACTACAACACAGCAACATCCACTTGATTGAAGATAATTGCGATCCAGGCTTAAAGGGGTACTCCAGTGAAATTTTTTATTTTTTAAATCAACTGGTGCCAGAAAGTTAAACAGATTTGTAAAGTATTTCTATTAAAAAAATCTTAATCCTTTCTGTACTTATTAGCTGCTGAATACTACAGAGGAAATTATTTTCTTTTTGGAACACAGTGCTCTCTGCTGACATCACAAGCACAGTGCTCTCTGCTGACATTTCTGTCCATTTTAAGAACTGTCCAGAGCAGCATATGTTTGCTATGGGGATTTTCTCCTACTCTGGACAGTTCTTAAAATGGACAGAGATGTCAGCAGAGAGCACTGTGCTTTTAATATCAGCAGAGAGCACGGTGTTCCAAAAAAGAAAATAATTTTACTCTGTAGTATTCCAACAGCTAATAAGTACTGGAAGGATTAAGATTTTTGAATAGAAGCCATTTACAAATCTGTTTAACTTTCTTGCACCAGTTGATAAAAAAATAAAAATAAAAAAAAGTTTTCCGCCGGAGTACCCCTTTAAAGTGCTTGGCATCTTCATCCAGGGTCAGACTATGGAACAGTCTATGATCTCCTCAATGTTATCCATGTCTGTGGTAGAAAGCACAGTGCCTCTGGTGCAAACCTAAGCAGTTGCCTAGACTTATATATAGTCCACTTATTCTGTGCATCAATATATTCCACTAGTATTTCAGGTCCAGCAGTGTTAAAGGGTTACTTCGCTGGAAAAATTATTTTATTTTTTATTTTTTAAATCAACTGGTGCCAGAAAGTTAAACAGATTTGTAAATTACTTCTATTAAAACATTTTAATCCTTCCAGTACTTATCAGCTGCTGTATGCTCCACAGGAAGTTCTTTTCTTTTTTAATTTCCTTTCTGTCTGACCACAGTGCTCTCTGCTGACACCTCTGTCCATTTTAGGAACTGTCCAGAGCAGGATAGGTTTTCTATGGGAATTTGCTCCTGCTCTGGACAGTTCTTGAAATTGACAGAGGTGTCAGCAGAGAGCACTGTGGTCAGACAGAAAGGAAATTCAAAAAGAAAAGAACTTCCTCTGGAACATATAGCAGCTGATAAGTACTTGAAGGGTTAAGATTTTTAAATAGAAGTAATTTACAAATCTGTTCAACTTTCTGGCACCAGTTGATTTAAAAAAAATAAATATATATATATATATATATATATATATATATATATATATATATATATATATATATATTATTTCCAGCAGAGTACCCCTTTTAAGGGAGCAAAATAGCAGTCGACCCCTCATGCTGCTATGAATATGTCATCAAGTAAACTTTTAAGTATTGCTTTTATATAGTGCTGCTTCCAAGGCAATGGAGTCGATGGGGCGACAGTGGTATTGGTCGTGTGACAGATCCAGCAGTGTGTTGTGTTTACATTATAAACAGCGACCCCAACACAGATGGGAATAAAGCGAATAAGTTGATGGGGGGGACTCATAGTACACCACCTTTGTGGCTTTCAATAGGTCTGCCTATTCACTAGTAACCTGGGGATGGGCCATGGATGGAGATTACTGTAGTCTCTCCTATGTAATCTTATAGACAGAAGACAGCCCTATCGTTTGCAGTACTATGTGGATTCACACTGTTTCCGTTTAACATTGACATTTTATAGGAAAAATGTAATATGTTAATGGATGCGAAAAACGCTTGCTACTGTATGTTACACTGCAGAATGTGTTCCCCATTCATTAATAATGTAAAAAAAAAGGATTGTAATGGATACGTTTTTTTTTTGCCACACACAATATCATAATTAAATATATTTTTGAATACAGCAAGATTAAACCTAAAGTAACGGAAACAATGAAATGGAGACAAAAACGCATTGTGACTGCACCCTGATTAAATGAAATTCAGATATAAACTAATAATACTCTGAGATACACAATATAAAGTGTCATTGTTTTAATATATAATAACGGTAAATGTTCCTGGACATTGTATAATTGGAATTCCTGTGCAGTCCAGTTTACTCTGGGAGGGTTCATTTACTATTTAAATAGAGGAAAAGTAAGAATGATAGATAAATAACACAATATTAGGAAGGTACTGTGAGCCCTGCACTGTGTACTGCCTGCCATCCAGCTTTCCCAGTCTCTGGAAATCATGTCTGGTAAAGCAGCCATATTGGAGCCCTTTTGGAAAGCTGGGTGGCACACATACTGCCTGCCACCCAGTTTTCTCAGTCTCCTGAAGCCCCAGAAGATGATAGACTGCTTATCCTCCCTGCATTTTTTTTAAAGAAAATGCACATTCCATTTTCAAGTATTCAAATGTACCTACCGTACATTTGAATACTTGAAAATGGAATGTGAATTTTCTTTAAAAAAAAATGCAGGGGTTACTGTAGGCAAATCAAATGTATTTAAAAAAAAAAAAAAAAAAACTGACACAAATCTGAGGCTAACACTTGGATTACTACCATGTATGTGACACCAGATCCACACGAGAATTACAATGGTGGTCATCTACGGCTTTTCCATGTGGAATTCATGCAAAAAATGAGTATGGTGCTGACTTAGAAATCCGCAACGCAGTTATTATTACACACAAATATTAACCACTGCTTGTGAATAGAGTATTAAAGGGGTATTCTGGCTTTATACATCGTATCCCCTATCCAAAGTTAAGATGATTCTGTGCCTGGCGCTGCCTCACGCCCCCTCCCATAAACATGAATGGAGGGGGCGTGGTGTGACATCACTAGGGGGCATGGCCATTATGTCACGTCCCCGTCACGCTGGAAGTGCCCGGCACAGAATGCTGGGGGCTTCATCGAGATCAAGGGGGTCCCCAGCGGCAGGACCCCTGCAATCATACATACTATCCCCTATCCTTTGTATAGGGCAGTGGTGGGCAACCTTTTTTTTCAACTGAGCCAAATGTCGCCAAAACCACGATTGAAATTTATTTTGAGAGCCACATTTTTAAAACCGAAAATACATAGGATGGTACACTGTTTTTAGTTTCAATAAGTTTTTATTGAGAAAATTCTGCATGCAAGTATCCACATAGTTCGGGAGGATACAAATAACACAACTAATAAAACAAAAACTTTAGAACGATATTATTTATCGATAACGTTAAATTCCGTAAAATTTGCCTTACAATGTAGAGAAAATTACATCCTGACAATGACTGACAAAGTCACAACCACTAATGTTAACATTGGCCTTGCATTTCCTTGGATAGTTTGAGTAAGTCAGGTTTGTATGTTGTTGTTTTTAATTTTAGGCACGATTCCAGGTTCTCATCGATGAGACGATTTCTCAATTTACAACCGCAGCAGCACCCCATATATCCCATAAGCTGATGCTATTACTACGGGAGGTGGGGGAATTGTGGTGTTGCTGGTGGATGATAAGGGTGCTACTACCCCACACCCCCAGTTTCCACACATAAGGAAGCATAATTTCCCCACATTAGGAAGCAGTTTCCCCATATTGGGTCATTAGGTAGCAGGTTCCCCACATTAAGTAGCAGGTTTTCCACATAAGGTCGCAGGTTTCCCACATTAGGTCATTAGGTAGCAGGTTCCCCACATCAAGTAGCAGGTTCTCCACATAAGGTCACAGGTTCCCCACATTAGGATTCCCCCATTAAGTAGCAGGTTCCCCACATTAGGCTTCCCCATATTAAGTCATAGGCTTCCCCACATTAAGTAGCAGGTTCAGCACGGTAGCATAGTTACTCCCCACCCCCCCCCCCACACACATACACAGACTCACACACACGCACACACTGACCACCCCCACCCCACACACACACACACGCACACACTGACCACCCCCACCCCACACACACACAGGCAAACACAGACTCTCACACTGACCACCCCCACCCCACACACACACACACACTGGCACACACACTGCACCACAACACCCCCCCACACATAGACACATGGCAACACTTACCTGGCATAGGCTTCGCTTCTCCTCTCCGGCGGTAGCCCACTAGTCCTCTCCTCCGGCGTCCTCCTTTGCGGGTCTGCGGAGTGACGTCACTAGCGCGATCTCTCTCAGCAGGCCCGGGCTGCCGCCGCAACTGGACACACGGCATGAATAACACAGCGGGCGGTGCAACAAAGCATAAAAAAAAAAAAAAAAAAAAGTCCTTGATTTTTCCGCCCCCTGGTCCTTGCGCCCTTAAGCGACCGCTTGATCTGCCTAATGCAAGCGCTGGGCCTGCGGGCGCCCGGCACACAGAAGTGCCACATTAAAGTGTGTAAAGAACACACTTTAATCGACCACTGGTATAGGGGATAAGATGTATAAAGCCGGAATACCCCTTTAAGTTGCACCATGCACTTGCCTTAGATCCAGAATGTCAGTGGATTTGATGAGGATTTAGGAGCAGAATCCATGCCTCCATCCTGAACGTGTAAATGGATCCCTATTGTATTCCCTTCCAGGACATAAACAAAGGTTTAGAAATTCTATCCAGCATTTGTTTCCATAAGTGCAGGACACATAACACACACCCTGCCTGGTCTTCCTGGAGCCGGCATCATACATGAGAAAAAGACTTGGCAGCGACCCCCAATACATAATTGATTTCATGTGTTCTTCTTGCTCTTGCCAGAGTTGTGTTGCACAATGTTGAGTAAGAAGCCAGAAAACCCTGAGAGTTCACAATGTTTTATTTCATTTATTCATGGGCTTAGATTTCCACTTATGCAGTCATACTTGACACAGGATGTTTACCATTGGTTCTACTGCGGATGGAGTTCTTTCTGTGGTCTAACAATTGCTGATTTATAGTATGTGTATCTTATGGTAAATGTGGATACCGAAAAAACATAGCATAAGGAATTAACCAAAAACAATATTTACTTTTTGGAGGTTATGAGATTGATTTATGGGCGACTTTCAGCATAGCCCCACTGTACCATTGAGATTCAATGGAAGGATTTATTCAAACGAACCATAATACAGCTCCATATGATAAATGTATACAATGCCAGAATAGGATCAGATGCTCGGTAAAAGATTTCCCTGATCCCTGTTCTTGTTTTTTATTACTAAATATTTTGCCTTTTAAAGATCACATCCATTACAAAGCCATAGGTATAAGGCACAGACATGGGTATTCCAGGAAAAAACTTTTTTTTTATATCAACTGGCTCCAGAAAGTTAAACAGATTTGTAAATGACTTCTATTAAAAAAAAAAAATAATATGTAATCCTTCCAATAATTATCAGCTGCTGAAGTGGAGTTGTTCTTTTCTGTCTGGAAACAGTGCTCTCTGCTGACCTCTCTGCTTGTCTCAGGAACTGCACAGAGTAGAAGAGGTTTGCTATGGGGATTTGCTTCTACTCTGGTCAGTTTCCGAGACAGGTGTCATCAGAGAGCACTTAGACAGAAAAGAACAACTCAACTTCAACAGCTCATAAGTACTGAAAGGATTAAGATTTTTTAAGAGAAGTAATTTACAAATCTGTTTAACTTTCTGGAGCCAGTTGATATATACATTTTTTCCCTGGATAACCCCTTTAAATCTCTCCAAAAACTCAGGAGGGCAGACTAAGGCCATTGCATGGATCTGCATGTGGTTTTCATAATAAAAGATATCCTGTTAGGATTCTAGAGTCTCAGAACTCAAATGTACACAGATTAGCCAGGGAAATCGGGGGCCTTAAAGGGGTTATCCAGGAAAAAACTTTTTATTTATATATCAACTGGCTCAAGAAAGTTAAACAGATTTGTAAATTACTTCTATTGAAAAATCTTAATCCTTTCAGTACTTATGAGCTTCTGAAGTTAAGGTTGTTCTTTTCTGTCTAAGTGCTCTCTGATGATGTGTCTCGGGAACCGCCCAGTTTAGAAGAGATTTGCTATGGGGATTTGCTTCTAAACTGGGCAGTTCCCGAGACACGTGTCATCAGAGAGCACTTAGACAGAAAAGAACAACCTTAACTTCAGAAGCTCATAAGTACTGAAAGGATTAATATTTTTTAATAGAAGTAATATACAAATCTGTTTAGCTTTCTGGAGCCAGTATATATATATATATATAAAAAGTTTTTTCCTGGATAAACCCTTTAAATTCAGGACCCAACGGACACTTTTAGCCCCTTGGTTGCTAGGTACTCACTATGGAACTTCAAGGCCATGTGTTAAAAAGGAACATATAACCTGTTCTTCCCTGGAGTATTGGAATCTGTGTTAAGCAGGTTGGTATTGTGGTCTATTTTGTGTTGGACTTGTGCAGTCGTAACATATGCATCATAGATTTCTATTTAGGTACACAGGAAATTTATGGAAAAAAGTAATATCTTTAGACCTCTTAGAGTTTCAGCAATCATTCCCTCATCTTGTCCCTCCACTGTTTTAAGGCTTATTATAGTGAAGAATAAAGAACTAAAACCCTTAGAATACAATATGTGAATAGTTGGTAGTAGTTAGTTGTGTGGTAATGCTTAAAGGGAACGTGTCAAATTGAACATGCAGTCCAATCTGTGTGTTGTATATTATAGAGCTGAGCAGATTGATGTATAGTTTAGCATCAAAAGTTTTAGCATAACTTGTTAATTATTGACTTTGGAGTCATGTGGTCTGTCCTACTTAGTGATTGACAGCCTTTCCCGTTTCCCATATGTATAACTAGATAGCAGAAAAATCACTGATTAGGACCACCCACTGGACTGCTAAGCCCAAAATGAGCAGAGAATAAAATGAAATGAATTGAAAGTTCTACTAAATACTTTCCTACAAAGCTTTATATCAATTTGCTCAGCTCCTCCTGCCCTATAATATGATCCTCTCATACGCACTGCACCTTTAGAAGTGTGACAGGTTCCCATTAATATTGTTCT
Source organism: Hyla sarda (assembly GCF_029499605.1). Lineage (NCBI taxonomy): Eukaryota > Metazoa > Chordata > Amphibia > Anura > Hylidae > Hyla > Hyla sarda. The sequence continues at coordinate 80,412,349 of NC_079195.1, read as the reverse complement.
TAATGTGGTTTAATGACCCATTAATATTGTGACACCAAAGAGCACTGCTCTACGGGGTACTCCGATGCTCAGCGTTTGGAACAAACTGTTCCGAAAGCTGGAGCTAGAGCCGGCGCCGGGACCTTGTGACGTCTTAGCCCCGCCCCTTCTTGATGTCACTTCCTGCCCCCTCAATGCAAGTCTATGGGAGGGGGCGTCACGCCCCCTCCCATAGACTTGCATTGAGGGGGCAGGGCGTGACATCATGAGCTCCCGCCACCTGCTCCAGCATTCGGAACAGTTTGTTCCAAACGCTGAGCAGCGGAGTACCCCTTTAACTAATAATATTATTGTTACAACAACTACCACCTACTTATACTAATATTTTGATGTTGATACCAAAAGTGACTGGCAGCGGTTCATTTTTGCAGATTTCACAGCAAAATGTAATCTATTTTGGTCAGAGTCTACCCAATTATTGGTTTTGCCACCATCGACATCTTTATCTTTATAGTTTATTTTTTTATGATGTTCTTCCATATCAGAACTTTTCAACATGACTTCACATCCACATGAGACCAGAAAGGAGAGATGAAGGGAAAATGGGAAAGTATGACAAGTTATGTGAAGAGCCACGTCTCTTCAGGCAGTCTTGGAGACAGGGTCATCGAGCATGCCACATATAATTGGATGGCGCTCTCGGTCTCTCACAAACTCATCAAAACACGTCTATATGCGACATAGTTCAGATTTCCAGCATGCTTTTTTCCTTCTTACTGTATTCTGACTCACTGTCCTTAGCTGACCTCACATTACTTGATACATTCAGAACCAGACACTGAACAGCAGTGCCGATAATCGCAGATTTCATCTATTTTTACTTCTTGTGTAAACCATTTGGCATTTTCATTTTCTTTATGGGCATTTGTATAACATATTTTCTTTTTGGCTTAGGAGGTTGTTGCTTTATAAATATAGATAGCTAGATAGCATTATGAGAATGTACAATGGTATCTACCGATTTTTCTCTTTTGTAGGTTTCCTTTGTATTATGAGTTGAAGATTGGTTTTGTAGTCTGGTTGTTATCTCCATATACAAGAGGTGCTAGCTTATTGTACCGAAAGTTTTTGCATCCTCTACTTTCCAAAAAAGAAAAGGTAAGTTTAATCTGTTGGGTTTCGAAAGTTTATGGATGGTTTACTAGCCTCAAATAGTAGCATAAAGAGGAAAATGGATACAACCTCACCCCTCTAAGTGAAGAGAGAAATTGGCATATATATTCATAGTAAATAGACTCAACCAATGAGGCATAGATAATATAAAATATAACTTTTACTAAATTCATATAAAATACAACAAAGACATCGAAATACACACTGAATAATATGTTTGATAGAAATGATATTTCTGTGAACCTCAGCAGTTCTCTAAGAGCAATAGTTGCTTACACAATATCACTCGATAATAGCCAGCTGGCTAACTGTAGGGAGGGAAAAAGGATACAGGTGAGTACCCTATGCATTAACTATCCCTGCCTATTCTATATACCCATGCCCTAACTACTGTAAGTGTGGGTGAGGAAGGGGTATGTAGTAACCACTATCAGATAAGCATTAAAGTGGTGATTACATGTACAAATTTCTCATTCTTCATATTCCTACGTGTTTCTCCCATATTATTCGGATGGGTTCATCAGGGTTGAAGGAGAAATTATGAACATATGATAGATCGTGAATTAAGATGTGCTGAAGGTAAAATAATAGACAGTAATAAGATGGTTGTTGTCAGTCACCATCAAATAGTCATGGTCAGTCATCAGTAATCATAAGTCAGTGTATATAGTAGCGGAGGGTGTTTCAATGACAACCAGTTTAATATCTAATAATTAAAGGGGTATTCCAGGAAAAAACTTTTTTTTATATATATCAACTGGCTCCAGAAAGTTAAACAGATTTGTAAATGACTTCTATTAAAAAAATCTTAATCCTTTCAGTACTTATGAGCTTCTGAAGTTAAGGTTGTTCTTTTATGTCTAAATCCTCTCTGATGACACCTGTCTTGGGAACCGTCCAGTTTAGAAGAGGTTTGCTATGGGGATTTGCTTCTAAACTAGGTGTTTCCCGAGACAGGTGTCATCAGAGAGGACTTAGACAGAAAAGAACAACCTTAATTCAGAAGCTCATAAGTACTGAAAGGATTAAGTTTTTTTAATAGAAGTAATTTACAAATCTGTTTAACCTTCTGGAGCCAGTTGATATATAAAAAAAGTTTTTTCCTGGAATACCCCTTTAATATAAAGCTATTATAGAAGCAGAACCAAGTGACCTGTTGATTTCAACAATTGAGAGGTGGATTGATGTCGTAGGTTAGTATACATCGATGATGAAAACCTAAAACAAAATTAAAGAGAACACCAATTTACCTTTATTTTAATAATATATAATAGATGTATAAGAAGTCATTATATCTTAGTAGACTCATACCTTCTCACTTGGATACCATAAGGCTGATGATTTAACTGGAGTCAATGAAGAGGTAACAGCCCCACAATTAGATGTCTGGATAAAGAATGGTACATATGTAACTTAGGGACGTATATTAATATTAGGCCCCTCATGGCACAACGTGCCATATTATATTATAACAATACACATTGTTGCCAAGCTCATAAATTATTCAAAACAAATGCTGTACCTTGTTAGTCCAAATCTTATAGGACCGATAGATGAACTGAAACCAAGGATAAAAAGAGTGTTCCCCATAAACAAGCTGGATGACTGTGCGGCTGGATAAAAGAGGTGAAGGTGTGGCTTAAAAATATATTAAAGCCCCTCATTAAACACCATACTTGGTTCAATATTATTCTTACCAGGCTTAGATGTTCACCAGATAAATATGATGTATTATGCATTCCCTTTAATAGTCTGGCTGATATGCCAGGTAAATAGCTGATATTTTATATGAATTTTATATGAATTTAGTAAAAGTTATATTTTATATTATCGCTGCCTCATTGGTTGAGTCTATTTACTATGATCATATCCTCAAATAGAACAATTCCCTGCAGACTTATTTATGTGTCTGTATTATAGCAGCAGGTCCTGGCCTGACTGCGGTTTTTATGACCCAAACTGACAGCTCTCAGCTGTTTTCCTCACCTATCAGGTCTTGGGGTCGATCTGTGAGGTCTTGGGGACCTGACAGGTTTTCTTTTAGAGGGGTTGTCTCATCAGGACAAGCCATTTCCTTATGGCTTGTTGTTCCCTGGCTGGCTTCTGTATTTGTTCCAGTGTGGTTGTCTTGGATGTGACTACCCCTTTTAAGGACTCTATGTGATAATAAAAAATATATGTTGAATTAGTCGGGTTTCTCTGACATGTATATCTGTTTTATTACATTAAAGGGGTACTTTTTATTAAATTAACTGGTGCCAGAAAGTTAAACAGATTTGTAAATTACTTCTCTTTAAAACCTTAATCCTTCCAGTACTTATCAACTTCTGTATGTTCCACAGGAAGTTCTTTTCTTTTTGAATTTCTTTTCTGTCTCACCACAGTGCTCTGTGCTGACACCTCTGTCCATATCAGGAAATGTCCAGAGCAGGATAGGTTTGCTATGGGGATTTGCTCCTGCTCTGGACAGTTCTAGAAATGGACAGAGATGTCAGCAGAGAGCACTGTGATCAGAAAGAAACTAAATTCAAAAAGAAAAGAACTTCCTGTGGAACATACAGCAGCTGAGAAGTACTGGAAGGATTAAGTGTTTTAAATAGAAGTAATTTACAAATCTATAGATAAAGAGAGGCAGTTCGGCACAGCTTAGTTTGGGATCCCTGGGTAGTAAGCACTATAGCAGCATGCACATAAGAAGCAGGTGGTGCTCTGACCATAAAGAAGATAAATCCAAATGTACTTGCAGATGTGGAGGAAAAAGTCGGCCACTCACCGGTCTTCTTGTTTCAGCAAATTTCTTTTATTAAGCACATACTCACAACCGTGTTGCCCAGGGAGAAGACATAGATGGTAACGGGCAGGGGGGGGCACCACTGAGAGGCCCAGAGCAGAGCAGAGCTATCATTAGGTGAAGTGACAAGGTTCTGCTGTAGTTCTGATGCCACCTCCTTTAGAGATTGGCCAGGCTGGCATCAGATGGATCCTTTTTGTTAGGGCTGGTAGCATATTCTTGCAATATGGTGCCAATATAAAGGTGCACCCTGATATGTTTTGTTCCCCTTTCTGCTAGTACAGTGAGTAATGTAAAAAGCAACGTAGGTAATTCTCTTTTGTTTTTAATATACGATCCTGTTCTGATACCACGTTTCCACAGATCTGACTTGCAATTCAACAGCGTCTGCTATGTGGTTGGAGGTCACTTTATCTATTTCTAAGGAAAACTTGCTGTCAGTCTTATAGATATGAATAAAGAAAGTGACTTTCTGTCCACAAAGCAGATGATGTGGGATTTTGAAACCTATACTGAAAAGAAAGCTGCCGGAAAGAGAAGTACCTGTGTGGTTATTTACTTGATACACAGTATTATCAGTGAAAGGGAAAAAGTACTGGAGTGCTGCTTGAAGAGAAAAAAAAATAGAATTATTTATAGGAGATATATATATATATATATATATATATATATACACACACACACACACACACACACACACACACACACACATATAGCAAATATTAAAAATATTGTGGTCATTCCACATGGACAGCCAAGATATGGATTACCTTTTACCTGAGACTCTGCCGTCTTCTACTTGATATTCCTTCAGAATGTATTTTCGGTTAATGAGTTACGTGTTACAGCAGATGTTCTGTGTTTCCTGAACAGGAGATTGATGACTATATTGTTCAAGCCAAAGAAAAGGGCTATGAAACCATGGTGAACTTTGGCAAGCAAGGCTTGAATCTTGCTGCTACCGCTGCTGTGACGGCCGCTGTGAAGGTGAGAGTCCCACTTTATTACGCATTAGCGCACAGTTCTAATTATTCCTTCTTGTACAGCGCAGTATAGATCATTACCTAATTGTAAAAGTCATTCACTATTCTTAGCTGGTCTTTATTTTCTGATTAAATTCTGGCTGATAATGTGGATGTAAACCAGCAAGGCACTTGGGTTTTACAATTGAATGGTTATTGGTTTCAGTTTATGGAGCTGCTTAGTTTTGTAAATATAAGACTGCTACAGATTATGTAGTTTATTTTCATTCCATGATTGATATGAACCAGCACTGTGGGTGGTAAATACAGAAATTGCGCTATGGATACTCGTATCGGTAAAACGCGGTTTTCCAGTTACATCTAATACTTACAGATTTAAACTTCTGTTTGGAATGAAAACACTTAAAGGGGTACTCCACGCCTAGACATCTTATCCCCCATCCAAAGGATAGGGGATAAGATGTCTGATCATGGGGGTCTGGCCGTTGGGAACTCTGGCCGCTGCCAACTCTGCTCCGTGCTGGATGAAGGGCGACCACAGCCATCACGCCCCCTACATTCATGTCTAGGAGGAGGCGTGACGGCTATGTACTAGCCATCACACCCCCTCCTATAGACAAGAGGGGGCGTGGCCCGTTGTCACGGCCAAGTAAGTGCAAGCCCAAAGATTGCATGGGAATTCCAGAGATCGGAACCCACACCCCCTACCCCCACAATCAGACATCTTATACCCTATTCTTTGGATAGGGGATAAGATGTTTAGGGCCAGAGTACCCATTTAACAATTATTGGTCATACAGGATAATAGCTATACCAATGTATTGCATTACTTGTCTAGAATTGATCCTGATTTGCAGCCTGTGTTTTAGTCCAAGTATTTATTTTCTATTCTGGTTGCTATGGTTACTAATTAGACAGTAATCTGAGGAAAAATCATCTTGGCGCAAAGAGTAAAACTAAAGATGCCCATACACCTTTAATAGCTGTTGGTTGCCAATTTGTTTGCCTGACCGTTCTCTCACCCCATATGAATTTTAGGCTCAACCAAAGTTTGTTTTCTGAATGAAGGGAGGGGAGGTAAGTCATTGCCAGACGGCACTGTGAGGGCTTATCTCTCCAAAAATAAAAGGGTCAGACAGATGAAATTCAACATGCCCGTCCCTTTTCTTTTCTGACAGATAATATCAGGGGAGATACGGGAGGCCTCTATGGACATTAGGTAGTTGGAGGGTTGATCCAACTTTTGAATCATGCATCAGTATCAACTGAACCAGGGAATATCAGTGAAACTGGCTGACCTTCTAATGTGTATGGTGCCCTCCCAACTATTCCCCAATTTTGATTACCTGATTCTTTTTTTCTCATGGGGATATCATGGTGCCAGAGGTGTCTGACAGCAGCCTTCTCTTCCCATTCGGAACAAATGCGTGCTTGCCAGTGCATGTGTATACTGGGATAGTGAAAGATAGCCGACAAGTAACTTATGCTTATGTCTAGGATGGCTTAAGATGTGGTCTATTATAGGTTGAGTTTCCCTTATTCAACAAGACAGGGAGAGCAGCAAGCCAGTGAGTGAAGTGCTCAGCCAAGTACTTATCCTATCTAATGATCAGTGGGGGGGGGGGGGGGGGGGTCAAAGCTTTTGACATGTCGGTGTGACAGTAACGCCTATTTGTGTGACAGTAACGCTTTAAGCTAGAAAGGAGATTTCACCTCTCAGGCCTGGAAATACAACTTTGGAAACCTCTGAATTGGAAGTTCAGCTTTGGACTATAACAACAGCCTGTAATTCGGGATTAGTTCAGGATTTGTAATGTTGTTAAGCAGAGTTATCTGTCTGACCATTGTTTTATGAAATAAAACAAATAGAAACCTTTTTCCCCCACTCCACTGTTTGTATTGGACAAAAAAGCTTTAATTGGACCCCACTTCAACTAATCTCAACCTGAAGGCAGAGGGGACCAGGATGGTTTAGATTTCCTCTAAAGAAACTACTTTCTGAATATTGTAGACTGCCACATGAAGGTTCTTTCATGTTTAGTGTCATTTACTATTTTAGAACTACTGTTTTATTTTTATTTTTTTTTAATCTACAATGGAAGTTCATGAACTCAAGTTCTCAAGATGACCATTCATTTTATATCAATTTCTCCTGCCACCCTCAATGCATATGCATGCTCGGCTTCCCTAGGCATTCATGTATTTTCTATTGGGGAAGTGGTGAAAGCTTCTGGTGGTCTTCTGTATAAATAACATCTCCCTACTGGAAGACTTGGGGTACTCACATGCACATAATAAGATAGAGTGTCCTGCCGTGATTGTCAAATTTGGCGGACGTTCATCTAATAATGTGGTCTCTAACTGTGGCCCTCCAGATGTTGCAAAACTTCAACTCTCAGCATGCCCGGACAGCCAACGGCTGTCCGGGCATGCTGGGAGTTGAAGTTTTGCAACATCTGGAGGGCCACAGTTTAAGACCACTGATCTAATATGTATTGGACAACTTGAATTGGTGGTTATCCCATCGTAGGCTCTTCACCCAATCAGTCCTTGTGTTAAACTCATCACAACTCTAGTCCTGGTTACCTCTTCCTTATGAGGCAGTTCCTTAAAGGGGTTATCCAGGAATAGAAAAACAGAGCTACTTTCTATCAAAAACTACTCCCTGTCTGTCTCCAGGTTGGGTGTGGTTCTGCAGTTCAGTTCCATGGAATTAAATCTAGCCACGTTGTAAAACCACACCCATCCTGGAGATAGACATGGAGCTGTTTTGGAAAGAGATTAGCTGTGTTTTTCTATTCCTAGATAACCCCTTTAATAGGGAACACTGGCAAGCCAAAGATTCAGTAGGTATTGTAGAAAAGTCTTCTGCACAGCTTGTTGGAGTAAATATGTTTGTGGAATCAGTAGTTTATGGGAAGTGTCCCTTATTAAATGACTTTTCTCTCTCTTTTCTCGTTTTGCTGTCCTTGGCTAATATTCATTCAGCAATCTGTCTACTGTTCTCCTTGAATCAAGTGAAGGTAAATAGTCACCAACTCCAAGCATGGAATCTGGTTTAACATACTAGAGGAAGCATATTACACACCAATGATTTAACGTACTAGAGCTACATTCTGGGTCTAACACAAATAGAGAAACACGGCCGCACATCCACCATTTGTATTTTGATCTACTTGCTTCTCAGCATAATTTTATAAACTAACAGGTTGTTAGTATACATTTTGATCAAAACGTACAAGCCCACTCGCCACGTCAAGGCCATCTAGTCAGAGTGGGTCCCTAACCTAACACTGGCGTAGCACCGGGTGGCGACCACTGCCTCCGAGACACCATGCCCACAGGGGGAACGACCCAGTGGCCAGGCAGCCCCACTGCTGCCCGACCAAGCCCCTGGCTCTGGGCCACTCCACCCCACAGACAAAGCATCATAGAAACTATGGCCGCCACAGAGAACAACACCATTGGGAACACCTACCATGTGCTCCTTACCAGAGGGCTGGGATAATGTAAGGAGGAAACCCTTATGCAGTCTTCTGTTTATTAAAAATGCCTGGGCCGAATGGGTGGAGTGGAGTTCTGGCCATGGAAGAAGGGAGAGACTACAAATGTACAACACAAATAGAGAAACATAGCCGCACATCCACCATTTGTAATTTGATCTACTTGCTTATCAGCGTAATTAAAAAAAACTAACAGGTTGTTAGTATACAAGCCCACTCACCACATCAAATCCACCTAGTCAGAGTGGGTCCCTAACTTAAAACTGGCATAGCGCAGGGCGGCGACCACCTCCTCTAAGACACCAAGCCCACAGGGGGAATGACCTAGTGGTCAGGCAGCCCCAATACATTCTGGGCCTGTATACATACTTACATTATAATATACACAAAAACATGTGAAGTGAGTAACTGATTAACAATATAAGGCAAATCATTTGACCCAGGCCTCTCAATTAAAGCTTAAAATAATTTTGTTTTTAAGTCATTAATTGAAGGAGCCATTAATCTTTGCAAATTTTTTAACTATAGAATATTCTTCTTAATGTTTATTTCATATACTGGTTGTCCTACTACCAAAATCCATTAGGATGTGGAGAGTGTCATTTTATTGTGAATGTATTTCACAAACCAGATTCAACAGAACCCCAGCTTTCCTTGTCAGGGCTCTACAGACTGGTTTTGAGTAAATGCAGATAGCTGGCACTACATGGGTACCATTCTTCATTATTTCCTATGCAAACAGATTTGCAGGATCATCAGGGTGGCTGAAAGGGGTGTTGGCTAGATGTGTTTTTGAAATCTGAATTTTAGGTACTGTAGGGCACATAGTTTTGATTAAAAAAATGAGACTGTATTCTAAAAAGCATATGTATTTTAACCTTTCTGTGTGTACGAAATTACCTAGAGTCCCAGTCACTACATGTATTAACTCATCACGGCAGTAGTTTACCATATCCTCGCATACCCGTAATTTCACTATCATCCAATGAGAACTCTGTGAAGAGAATGCTACAACCACATAAATGAAAGGTTGACGGGATTTTGACCATTTTAATTTAAAATTACAGTACTGTATCCAGAAGGAAAGCAGCACCCTTATGTATTGTATTATATGCAGAACACAGACAACTTGTAATTGGAAATGACTCATTTGTTTGCAAATTACAGAAATTGGACTCTAAATGTCAGGTGGCAGCCTGTTATTTTCTACCTCGCCCACTGATGCCTAATTAATTGAATATAATCACAAAGCTGAATTTAAATAAAAATGGTGTTTGCTGTTTTCTAGCAAACAGATTTTTCCAGAAATACTTAAACGGGTGCTACAGGATTAGAAGAACATGCCCGCTTTCTTCAACAAACAGTGCCACTCTTGTTCTGGGGTTGTATTTGTGCAGCTCAGCTCCGTAAAATTTAAAGATGTTGTCTGGTGAAAAATATGTTATCCCCTATTCACAGGATAAGGGCTAAGTAGCTGGTGGTCTGACACCTAAGACCCCCAGTATGTGCGACCACTCTGGGAGCCGGAATGAGACCCCGGCTCCCAGAGTGGTCGCACATACTCTCTCTAAGAGCTGTGGTTCCGATTCAGAGATTGTGGGGGATCCGAGTGGTTGGACCCCTGTGTTTAGATACTTATCCCCTATCCTTCAATTATTAGAGTGGCTAAATGTCTGGCATCTTTAGCTGCTTTTGTCTAACTTTACACTAAAATTTTTGTGAACAGTATTGCCGCCCAAGCTACACCCCTTTCAGGTGTTCATGTCCCCTTTACAGATGAGGTAAAATACATAGTGAAGGTGGTAGAAGGCATATATGCCAGTTTTTAGCTGTAAATTGCATCTGAATCCTGGTATATTTTGTAACTTATATATAAGTCTTCCCAATGTCTTCACTATGATGATTTACTGCATTATATGCTCAGTTAGTAGCAATTTTTTGTTAGATGTATTAGAAGTTTCTATAGTGTACAATGCAAATATTGATCATATGCATACAGTTCTCTTTTCTAACAGTATATATATACTGTATTGAATGTATTAAATGTAAACAAAAGTAAAAGTAAGCAATACAAATCTGCCTTCATTTGTGCTGGTGGGCCATAGTTGCTGCCACCCCTGCTACTTTCTATTTTTGTGACTGAGACAGAAAATATGCAGCTGGGAAAAGCTGCGCTACCAAAGGTTGTTGACCTATAAAGAGAGCAGATGTGTACTGACCTTTTTTTTTATTTATTTTTTTTATTTTTCCATCGTTTAGTTTAACTTTTCTGTCAAATAAAATGTCTATAAGGCTGTGTTTCCACTTGGCATTTTTTTTTTTTTTTTTTAAACTGCCACTGCAGTTTTTGGGCCAAAGCTAGTAGTATATTCAAAAGGAATGGGAAATATAAAGGAAGGACTTATACTTCTCCCTCCTGCTGGTTCCACTCCTGACTTTGTCTCAAAGACTGCAGTGGTAATATAAAAAAAAAACAAAAACAGCCAAATAGAATCCCAGCCTAAGGGTAGGGTTACAGGGACTGCATCCGCAGCGTATTTCACACTGTGGATGCGCCAACGGCAGTCCCACAAGTGAGCTCCCTGCTGCGACCGGGTGGCTCTGTACATCCGCGTGTAACGGCACAGTGTCTATACTGGGAAATCCACTTAACACTCAACTGCTGCAGAAAAAAAACACCTTAACATGAAAACATAATTGAATTTTGTCTGCCGAAAAACAATTGGGGAGATTTATCAAAACCTGTCCAGAGAAGAAGCTGACCAGTTTCCTAAAGCAACCAATCAGATCGCTTCTTTTTATATTTCAGAGGCCTTTCTAAAAATGAAAGAAGCGATCTGACTGGTTACTATGGAAAACTGGTCAACTTTTCCTCTGCACCAGGTTTAGATAAATCTCCCTAATTTTGTCCATCCAGTCTGCCCTAGATTTAATAATTATAGTAGCTAGCTTTTTAGTTACCTTACTAGTTGTATTTTAGCCAAAAAATCTTGAGGTTTTAGTAAAATGTAGCTTTTTTTTTTTTTTTTTTTTTAGAGCATTTCCCTGGTTAAAATAACTTGCATCACTTTTTGACAGGTAAAATTTGCATTACTTAAAAATGGGAAGGTTCATAGATGAATGCACAAGCTGGGATCAGGAATCTGTGGACAAATAGCTCTTTCAATGGTGCCTTTCCAACCTCCCGCATTCTGTCTCAGCATCACTTTATTGTATTACAGGTTGTTTCCCACTTCTCCTTCATGCTACATCTGCAGCTGTCACAGTATATTGCGTGGTGTGTTACTGGGCTCTGAATGCAAATGAATAATTTAGCTTAATTTGTTTGTGTTCTGTGTCATGTAATCTAGCTCATTGAAGAACATTAAGGCAAGCAAGACATTGGAAGTAGGGAGTGAGGTCTTGTCATGTATTATAGTCCCATAATAGAAAATCGTCATACCTACTGTAATTTAGTCATTATGTTGACGTAGTGTATAAGCAAAGTCAAAGACATTAAAATGTATTGCCAGCAGGTATGTTATTTACGCTAATGTATCAGGAAATAGTCAAGCATGGTATGAAGCCAAAAATCTTGTCCCTGTCCTTGCTGGCTTCATACATTGACAAACCACTGTGTATTAGTGCTATAGAGTTTAATATTTTTCAAACTTTATGCTTTTTATACTTATCAAAACATAAAAAATTGATGACATGTCCTTAGGGTTAGCTATTAATATTAGATTGCATGGAAAAGACACAAAGTCAGCATGGAAAACATTTTTATATGAGGAAATAAAGATTGGTTGGATCACCATAGATCATCTCTGCATCAAGGTATCTTTGGATCTATGTTTTGGCAAAACTTGGAAATTGCTATATCAGCATCAATATTAGATCGGCAGGGTCTGCCTCCTAGCACCCAAGCTGATCAGCTGTATGAAGGGGCTGCTACAGTGTTTAAATGTGCTCATGCTTTCAATCGCCATACTGTTTGTAGCTGGGATGGGATCCACATTTTCTGACAGGGTCCACTACTTTCTGGAAGGATCACTTGACAGTAAGCTGCTTGGAGAAGGATAAAAAACACAGTGGGCGCTCCCTGATGAGGGGTATCTGCTGGTGTGTGCCCTTCACCACGCCACAGTTAGATACCCACCTTGTATAGCCGTGGAATGGATGGTGCGGCGATAAGCACGGGCTGGGTCAATAGTGTTAGTTGGCTGCTGCGCTCTTACCGGTATCGGGCCCCAATAATGGGGGCCGATAGTAATGGTAGACAGATAAGGCTGCCGCCGGTCCGGCGGCAGCACAGACGCACTCAGGATCTCTACCCAGCTCTACAGTACTACCACAAGCATCTTATTGGGCACTGTAAGTGGACCTGAGGAAGGCATGAGTTCATGCCGAAACGCATTGTCCCCGTTATACCAATAAAAGCATTTTATTGTCCTGTGCTGCTCGAGTCCTCACTTCATGTTCTTGTTGTGCAGCGCCTCCGCCAAACCGTCTTTTTCCGCCTTATCTGTCTTGACAGTAATCTGGGACTCCCAACAATCTCTGTTCTCTGTGGGGAAACCTGGCAGTAAGTGTCCTGTTTCTCTGCAGCGCCACCATAGGACATATAAAACATTACACAGTGCTAATTCTAATCAATAGATTGTCAGTGTTATACAGGGCAGGATAGGTCTTCTAGAGAGAGACAAACACTCTTTGTATGGAATCCTTATCTCTGGCCCATAAAGGGAACTATTACAGAGACTCTCTATTAACTCACAGTGTATGTTTAATAAATCTCTAGAACGATTTCTCTGCCAGACTTCTTTGGCAAATGAATGTATTGTATATTGTTACAGCGTGTTCCATGGCTTTCCCCTGACTTTGGACTGTTTATATTTCTTTTTATTGTGGTGTGATAAACCACGGTGGTATTTTTGCTTTGACATGGCACGCGTGCTGCTGCATGTACATAGTGACTGTTGCTAAGATCTGTTCTACAATTGTGCCAGTAATCTGCCTGTGAATTTTCTTTATCAGGTCTGATAATAACCTGACCGTCATGTCATATAAGTGTCATAGTGACAGTCGACTTCAGAGAATACACTGCATTTTCTTTGCAGCAGGTCTCCTATTGATTATGGCCATATCTCTACGGTTGTGGTCATCCGATGTGACCTCATTGGGTAGACCATATTGACCATGTTTAGTTTGGCACACAGCCACTTCCTCGTGAAGTTTAATGGTGTTTGATCTATTTGTTCTGAAGGGGGATCTCATGTAGGAGATATCTATGCTACCAATGATGCAAATTTGCTTGCTACCAATAGAAGTCAGTTTTAATTTTTTGGCTTTAGTTCATCTTTTATCATTCTAAACAGTTAATCCTCTCTGTAGACATAAAATTGATATGCTGTGTTAACATAAAAAAACATAAATGGATGGCATCCAATGAATACTAAAGCTAGAATCTCTGTGTTGTACACAACATAGCAGGCTCTCTACTAACACAGTGTTTCAGCAGGTAAAGCATTGTTTTCTATGCAACATTTTTTCTATTTTTATAAGTTAAAATTGTTTAGAAAACCTAAAAGGGATATTCCAAACAAGGGCATTAACAGGATATACCGTCTAATAGATAAGTTATAGCACCGATCTGATCAGCCTAGTGAGGGGACGCAGACTGCCGCATCCAACGCAGAGGAGGCTGTACATAGGCATGTCTTGATGGGAATACCACTTTAATGTTAAAGCCTATTCTATAATATATTTAATATTTGTTGCATTCATTTGTGATGACCCATGATACATTGCTTGCACTGGAGAAATGTATTGTCTTTGCACCACCCCATTTTTGGTTACCACTAGTATCGCTTACACGTGCCAAGCATAAAATGGAAAAATCTTTTAATGCTTGTGTTGGCTCGTTTTCACTTTCTCTTTAATACAGATGTATTGACAAAAATGCAGATTTTAGATTTAATTTGTTTTCTTTGTCTGTGTCCCTGGCCAGGGTCAAGGGGCGATTACGGAACGGCTAAGAAGTTTCAGTATGCATGACTTGACAGCAATACAAGGTGATGAGACTGTCGACAACAGACTGTACAAATCTTTTTCTGATACCCAAAAGAAACCTAAAAATGTTGGCGATGAAGGGCCTGGTAAGTTTTCTATATATATATATTTTTTAAATAAAATGTTTTCAATATTTGTGTTCATATAACATGTGATCACGACATATATCTTCTGGGAAAGCATTTTGTGCTTTGGCCAAACATATCCATTGCTCCCTATGGAACTGATATATGTCAAAAGGACCTTTAAAAGTGTCCATTTGGTGTATGCCAGGCTGTTATACTTCTCTGTAAATTATTATTATTTATGCTTACTTTTGCTACTTGTTAAACTATGCTACTTATTGCAGAGGCATTCAGTAAAAAAAGATGTATACTCTGTGCTATACCTTTTATTGCACAGTGGGTCATTTGGGCGCTTATACTGTGACATAAGTTGGAGCCTGTTCACATGGTGGAAAATTCTGCCCAAAAATCTGCGTAGTGTCCGCGTCTGAAATCAGGGCGTTTTTTATGGCAGTTTTAAATGTGGTTTTATTTACAGTTGGTAAAATCTGCAGTGTGTCCTTGCATAAACACACAAATAAGTGACATGACACTTTATCTTCAGTGCTGAAATATCTGCAATGCAGCCTTTTCATTGCTGTGAGGGCCATGCATGGTGTTTCTCAGATTTGAGAGGGGATTCCATACAGAAATATGCTGATTTGGCTGAGAAAATCATCCAGATTCTGTGTGCAAATCAGAACAGATTTTAAAGGGATATTCTGGGATTTATATTTAAGTATGTTGCTCAGGGGCTGATAAAAAAAATAAAAAAATACTGATACTTACCTAACCCAGTCCCATGCAGCTTCCAATCCGGACATGTTGGTCCCCCACTGCTCTTTGCTTGGAGCTGCTTCTGGGACACCAAAGGAGAACCACTCAGGTAGTCACTGACCGAGCTCTACGACCAGTGATAAGCTAAGTCATAACATTTTTAGAAACATATCCATTTTTAAAAATCCTGGTATACCCCTATAACCGTGTGAACGTTCCCTTTAGTTGGGAAATATGTGCGATATATACGTCCTACTGAAGACTTTGTCATGTATAAAGCCTTACTATATAAAAGCCTCACTATATACCATGACATTTTCTTGACTTCAATATTATTATCAGTATTGTTTCTGGAACGTTTGCCCTGTATAACTGCCTTGGGCCAAACAAGTGTTATTTTATTCGTGGACTTGACTGCTTTTTGATTTGGGGGTCTTTATGTGAATTCGCTTTTTTTTTCTTTTTTTCATTTATTTATTTATTTATTTTTGCTGTGTCTATAGACATAATAAATTCATATTGATTCTGGGTTTTGTTCAGTAAAGCAATTGGCATGGAATAGACATTGAGGATTCATTTGTGATATTCTGTCAAATCAAAATGGGATGGACATACCCGAAGGCTTGATTTGTCACCCACTCCCCCAGTTTCTGTAAAGGTTGTAGAGGCAGACGCTACTGATTCATCACCACCTTGTAAGGTCTAAGGCAGTGGTCTACAACCTGCGGACCTCCAGATGTTGCAAAACTACAACTCCCAGCATGCCCGGACAGCCGTTGGCTGTTCGGGCATACTGGGAGTTGTAGTTTTGCAACATCTGGAGGTCCGCAGGTTGAAGACCACTGGTCTAGGGTATTGATCTGCTATTTGTGGAAACCCGTCTCCGGTTATTTCTCGGTACGATGTGTTGCTATACAATTACCATAAGAAGCTGGCATGCCCCATTTCTGCAGCAATATAAGTGTGACAGCCATCTCGGGCAGGCACCTGGCTTGCTTACTTTTTCTGCAGCAGGAAAACAAAGTCCTCCTGTATAATACATTATCACACAGTGTGTTAATCTCAACATAATTTGCAGAATGTCTGTCTGATATATTGCCGTTTTTCCCCAGACACTTGACTAGCCTATCTAGCAAGCTTCACGGTGATAGAATACAATGTAGAAGATGGGAATTCATAAGCAAGTAGGGGGGAAAAAAATGGAAGATAAAAAGATTTCAGAGAAGCTAGTCTGGAAATCGTTCAGCGCTGTGCAGACATGACTGCAATGCACAATGCTCCGCCAGTCTACCAGGAATGTTAATGGTGCAGCTCAGAGTCTCACGCCGAGGGCCTCATCCTTGAAGTATATGAAATCTGAGGCTTCCATAAAATAAAGCCGATATTTTGAGTTTAGACTTAGTCACCCTAGACGGTATTACCACTAAATAGCGATGTGTTAGTAATGGAAAAAGTCCTAACTAATTCTCATGTTCACCGCAGGGACTGCCGTTTCATCAAGTAAAACAATTCATATGGCTATTGTAATCCAAATAATTTAGGACGTTTCATAATAATCTGTGTGTTCGAAGATGTGATGTAGAACGGTTTGTTTTAAAAAAAGACAGGAAGTAGGAAATAATATAACCCAGATGTCTGTGTTACAGAGGGTTTCACAACACCATTGAATGCCAATTGTGCCACCCAGTGGTTCTGTGGGGAATATATATATTTTTTTTACAAATGGCTATGTGTATTGTCATTTTTTATTTTTTTATTTCATTTTTACGTAAAGGGATTGTTTGAAATATGAGTGGGAACCACCATTGATTGTGAAAATGGGTCAGTACCAGGCATGCACCAGCCTTGTTATCTGAAGCTCCTTGGCCATAATGCAAAATCTATAACAGGGTCCCCATTTACCATGTGCCTTTTATAATACTGGGGCTTCATTATGTGGCAGAGGGGCTTTTTGCCCCTTCTCACATCAAGTCCTGGATGCAAATGCTGCCCTGTTTGGGATGAGGGCTTTACTTATAATCATGTCTAATAGTAAGTGATAGGGCTGGGCGATATACCGGTTCATACCGAATACCGAAATTTTTGTGCTGCACGATATGAATTTTAACCCATATCGCAATACCGGTTGGGCCCCTCCCCCTCGGGAATGAATGAATTATCAGCCCAGTGCTGTGCTGTCTCCACATCGGGGAACTAATCATATGTGACCCACGAGCGCTGTTCTGCCCCCCCCACAATTAATTATCAGCCCAGCGCTGCTACTCACATATGTCACCCGCAAGCGCTGCCCTCCTGGTCCTCCTGTTTGTTGCGGCCACTGGCGCTGACACTGTATACCAGTGGTCTTCAACCTCCAGATGTTGCAAAACTACAACCCCCAGCATGCCCGGACAGCCGTTGGCTGTCCAGGCATGCTGGAAGTTGTAGTTTTGCAACATCTGGAGGTCTGCAGATTGCAAACCACTGCTCTATACTGTATCCCTATGCCCGGGCTGCAAAAGATAAACAAAGCCGGCTTCTTACATGACATTGGGCTCAGCCTATCACTGGCCAAGGTGGAACATTGCTGCGGCCGGTGATAGGCTGACGGCTGTCCGACGTTCACGTCCCCAGCGTAAGGCCAACGTCGGAACATGCGTTAGGAGGACGAGGAGGCAGCGCTTGCGGGTGACGTGAGTAGTACCCTGACGGGGACAGCGCTGGGCTGATAATTAATTTTGGGGGGGGAGGGGGGAGTAATACCGTTATTTACCGTAGAACCACCATAAGTTACAAAAATACAGCGATACACATATTTGCACATACCGCCCAGCCCTAGTAAGTGATATCTAATAAGGGTTTATATACATCGATTTTTTTGTTCCTGCATAGAAACACAAAGCAGGAAATGAATTAAAGGGGTATTCCGGGCAAAAACATCTTATCCCCTATCGAGACGGGCTTCTGAGACGGGGACGTCACGCTACGCCCCCTCCATTCATTTCTATGGGAGGGGGTATAACGGCCGCAACGCCCCCTCCCATAGACATGAATGCGGGCTGCTGCAGGGAGATTGTGGGGACTGCCAGCGGCGGGCCCCCCGCGATCAGACATCTTACCCCCTATCCTTTCTATAGGGGATAAGATGTTTTTGCCCGGAATACCCCTTTAAGATCAACATTTCATGTTAGTCTCAATAATAAAAAAAGTTCTGACTGTCCTTTGCATGAGAAATGAAAATCTACCCGAGCTATTAGTTGGCATAGATAGTAAGCATAATTTCTTCTATGGACTGTAGAAGACCATACCCATCATTTAGGGAAGAGGTATGTGCAGCACAGGATTGAAATAAGTCACAAACTTTAGTGTAAAATTAGTCCTTTGTATGTTGTGAATTCCTGCCAATTCTTGCACCAGAGCTGAAGCGCTATTTACTGTCCACAACAGCCTAGTGCCTGCATTTCTCCGCTGCGGTCCTCCTGTTCTTCTCTTTGGGCAATGATGTCAGTTAGTAACAGCAGCCACTGCTCACCTTTTTAAATGGCTGTGGTGCCCTCTGTCACTTTAAGATAAAGCAACTTGGGCCACGACCACTTTATAAGCATTGACCGCCATTATGAATTTTTTTTCCCCAGAAGAACTGCTAAGTACCCCTTATCAACCTAACAATTAGCACCTTTAATTTACTCACCCTTAATGTGATGGCAAGAACTGCTTTTCGTAGGGAGCGTTTGATGTCAGCTGGGTGATGTTGCTTTTTGCAACTACTTTTGAAGGTTTATGTCCGTCAGTTTAGGGGTACCTTTTACTTTTTCCTCCATTGGTGCCCTGCACAGTATGAGTGAGTAGGTAAATGTGTTGCGGGAGGGGTAGGGGTGGTGGTGGCGAGGTAACCCCCTATTAGGTAGATGCCCCAAGTAGGTAGGTAGGAAATCTTTCCAATTAGGTAGATGCCCCAATAGGTACATAAGCACCTTCCCATCAGGTAGAATCCCCCGGTGGGTAGGAAATCCTATTGGGTAAAAGCCACCAGTAGGTAGGTAGCTAGGGAATCTGCCCTATAAGTTAGAAGCCCAGCAGGTAGGTAGGAGGTAGGTAACTTTCTCCCCCTCCCCCAATTAGGTAGATGCCCCCTGTAAATAGGTAGGTGATTCTCCTGACCCCCCCCCCCCCAATGAATTAAAAGCCCACAGTAGATAGATAGGGAATCCCCCCTATTATGTAGAAGCCCCTAGGTAGGCAACTCTCCCCCCTTCCATCCCCAATAAGGTAAAAGCCCCAGTAGCTACATAGGTAGCGTAATCCCCCCCCCCTTCCTAATCACTACATTTACACTAAGCCGTATGGGTGCAGAAAACAGCCTTACCATTACAGTCTGACTGCTCAGCTGCATGTAAATGTTTGCCTTTGTAACAACTGCATGGGAATATTTATTTCCCTATGGTGCTGATATTAGCAGCTGACTGTGCATTTTAGTATGTAAGATACATGTATACACACATGTATAGAAGTCAGGTGGCAGTAGCATATTTAAGGTGGGATGAATGGTTGGAGCAAGGTCTTATTGCCTGGTTACTCCAACATGAGCATTCAAAGGCAAGGGCACACATCAAGGTGAGAATACAAATGGGCCCACTTGTGATGACTGTTAAAGGAATACTCCAGTGCAGGAACACTTATCCCCTATCCAAAGTGTCTAATTGCAGGGGGTCTGACCGCTAGATCCCTCCGTGATCTCCTGCATGGCACCCCGGCAATCCCCCAGGAAGACAGCGTGTTGCACCCCACACGAAGTGGTGGCCAACACGCCTCCTCCATGTATCTCTATGGGAGAGTGCCGGAGATACCTGGACGCTGTATCTCCGGCTCTCCCATAGCGATATATGAAGGGGGCATATCGGTCGCTGCCCTGTTTCTGGGACCTGCTGGGGTGCTGTGCAAGAGATTGCGGGGGGTCCCAACGGTTGGACCCCTGCGATCAGACACTTATACCCTATTCTTTGGATAAAGGATAAGTGTTCCTGCACCAGTCTACCTTTAATACCATCAAACCTCTAATCAACTAGGACAGACGGATGTGGTGCTTTTTAGACCCCATCCACTTTTGAGAATCATTGTTTCCTAACATCTATAGGAAGAGAACTCCCGCACTTTTTCTCAGTAGTAATTATACTGACAGACACCATTAACCTGGGTTGGGCTCTCTCCCTCTTGGGGCACCATAACACCTACGTGGGCTTCCCTTTTTGTTACTTATGCCCTGACTTTGTCATTGATTAGATATGCACAGGATAGGTCCTCAATATCTGCTCAATGGGGATCTGACCTAAAGGCCTATCCTGAAGTCTAGAAATCGATAGTATTTAATCTATCTCTATATAAAACAGGGCTATAAAGCCATAAACATTTTAGACACACATACACAAATATACTGGTCAGTTATCAAGCTCAATATCACTCCCACTTGAAAACCTTAGTAAGTGAAAAGTAAGACACCCCACTTCATCATAACGCATAGCTTTCTATCATAGACTTTGGGTGTGTGCCAGGTGATCTACTGCCAGATGGATCGTACCATTGATAATTAAATCTAATTTTTAAAAGATAAATGGTGTCATTTTAATTCAGTAATTCTCTTTATTCCTCATATTAAACCGTGGATTTTCCCCTTTAATGTGATTAATGCAACACACAGTCATGGTTTATAGGCCGGAGCATGCAGAATCGTCAATACTTAATTTGACTTTATACCACACCAGTAGAAGTGTTAAAACCATATATTCATCTTACTCTTCCCCGGATTATGTTAGTCTTGGCTTTTCCATATGTTTTATCTTCCTTTTAGAAAGTACCACTATTCCAAGTTCAACAAGGCTCTTGCCTGTGAAAATCTGTTTATCCAAGAGAGACCAAAGAACTGTCCGGCATTGCTTTGTGCGCCGCTCATTCCAGCTTGTCTAGTTTCTTCTCCAAATACTCTAAATACAGCATACCAGCGCCTCATATAAAGAATCTCTGAGTATTGCTTCCTAGCTATGTATATACATATATGGAGCGAGGCAGTCTGTTTAACTTGACTGTCCTCACACTGTGACTAGCTCCAGATTTGACTTTCCATATTAATGTGAATTATAGTACACAGCTGCCAGTTGTCCCCAACATTCAGACATGGTACTGGGTTATCTAACTTTTATACCTTGAAATATTTGTGCTTGGCAGACCAAGGCTTTACTGGTCAGGGGGCATCACACCCCATGCCAGCTGAAACGAAGGCCCAAGTCTGTAACGTGCTACTTTTTTATTTTGTCCCAGTCCATAGCAGCCTGTAATAAACTGGGACAGTAAAGAGTTGGTGACCAGCAATTCAAGGAAGGGCTGAGAATGACCAAAGCGGTGTTCAATAGGATTATTTAGAGTACAACTCCTTATATGACCAGTTCTGGAAACTGACAAAAGCTGTAAACACGTTTATCTTTTGTTGTCTCCATTTTCTTGCAGGGGTGTGAAGAATGGGATATTCAATGTTATTATAATACAACCGTTTATTTCAGACTTAGTATTAAACTTCCTATACTGCAATTATTGGTATTTTTTTAACCTTTACCTCAAAATTTTGTTTTTGTTAAGTGGTATTAACATTTATACTACTGCATGTTATCAAAGCTGACTAAGAACCTCATAATGTCCCATTTATTAGCCATATAGCACCTTATTTAGTTGCTAAATGCGGATATTGTAATAGCTTGTTTAACTGTTTAAGTAATCAGAACAGTGGTTTCTAGACCCTTAGTTTCTCCTCACTCACATGGTATAAGCAAAAACAAACAAACACAATAGTGGTGCTGCCTGGTGCCATTACCCCAGGTTAGACAAATAGAGAAGTACCAGAAAACTTGCTTACCTGGGTGTGTTAAACTAAGAGCACAACACCTTAGATCACCTTGTGACACTTTCGGAGGCTGCCACAGACCCAAACACATCCAGACGGAACGGGTGTAGAAGTGCAGAAATAATCCGGTCGTCTGAGCTTATCCGGAGCAAGACAAAAAGGGTCTTTAGGTGGAATGGATAAACCGCGGACACCAAATAACATAAAAACAGGAATTTATTAAGGACAACGCGTTTCGGAAGCTTGTGCTTACTTTTTCAAGTCTGTATAAAATGTACATATATAAGGTATGTGGTACATGTTTTACACAGACTTGAAAAAGGAAGCACAAGCTTCTGAAACGCATTATGTTATTCGGTGTCTGCGATTTATCCGTTCCACCTCGGTGCGCGCCCCAAAAAAAACTTTTTTTCCTTGATGACCGGAAAATTTCTGCACTTCCTCACCCACATGACCACAGTAAGGAGGAGCATTCATACCTCCCACTGCCACTGTTCCAGTAAGTCCCTTTGAGTCCACAAGTACTGACTGTGCAGAATTCCAACTCTTCCTCACTGTGGTCATGACCGCTTATACAGCATGGATAGAAATCTATATAGGTCCACACTGTGTATGAAACACAAGACAAGTAGTATGGACCACTGGGCTGACCCCATTTGTTAAGGAGTATCAAGAAAGGCCAGTATATACAACAAGATAAATAAATAAAAACCTACTCGGCAAGAAAAAAACACAAGTAAGATGTGATAGAAAGGAAAGAAAGAGTCTAAATGAATAGCACATATGCAAATGTACCAACGGATTTCTTTCTGGAAGGTACCAGGATCCTCAGGGGACAACTTGGGGAGAAAGTACAGTATACTACAATAATGCATATAACACTGCACAGCATAGAAAACAGCCAATTATTGGTAACAGGAAAAAGAACCAATAATGGGTCCTGTACTGATACATATAAATAAAAATCTACCAGAGACAGAGATAGAATTAGGTCATAGTAAATAAATAGATCTGACAGCTCTCAATGAAGCCACTCACTATTCCCCACATATATATGAAGTTGGGCAAGGAGGATACTGGGTATGACTCTCAACTTTACCTAATAACATTTGATATTTTGGATATAACCTTTGGATACTTTGTTTCATACAGAATCAAAGAGGTTTTCCAGGCAAAAATGATTGATGATCTATCTTCAGGATAGGCCGTCGATAACAGACTAGCAGGGTGCTGACACCGGACACCCCTATACCGATCAGCTGTTCTTCTGGGCTGCCGTTTCTGGATCTATGCAGTAAACATGGCTAGAAGCAGTTAGCTGCATTCACTGTGATTACTGCAGCTCAGTTCCCGTTCAATAGTATCTGCACCCCTTTGATCAACTATTGATATCCTGCCCTGAGGATAGGCCTTCTATAATTTTTGCTTGGAAAATCCCTTTAAAGGGGTACTCCGCCCCTGGCATCTTATCCCCTATCCAAAGGATAGGGGATAAGATGTTAGATCGCCGCGGTCCCGCTGCTTGGGACCCCGGGGATCGCCGCTGCGGCACCCCCCTATCATTACTGCACAGAGCTCTGTGCATAATGACGGGCGATACAGGGGCCGGAGCAGCGTGACGTCATGGCCCCGCCCCTCATGACATCACGGCCCGTCCCCTTAATGCAAGTCTATGGCAGGGGGCGTGATAACTGCCACGCCCCCTTCCCATAGACTTGTATTGACGGGGGCGGGCCGTGACGTAACGATGCTCCGGCCCCTGTATTGCCCGTCATTATGTGCAGAGCGATCTCGCTCTGCGCAGTAATGATAGCGGGGAGCTGCAGCAGCGATCCCCGGGGTCCCCAGCAGCGGGACCCCGGCGATCTGACGTCTTATCCCCTATCCTTTGGATAGGGGATAAGATGTCTAGGGGCGGAGTACCCCTTTAACACAGTGGTCTCAAACTGTGGCCCTCTAGATGTTGCAAAACTTCAACTCACAGCATGCCCGGACAGCCGTTGGCTGTCCGGGCATGCTGTGAGTTGAAGTTTTGCAACATCTGAAGGGCAACAGTTTGAGACCACTGTGTTAATTAAAAAAAATGGCACCATGCTTCATCAAGTGTAAATAACGCCATATGGAGGCATAGGGCTGCCATACAGGCTTTATAAATACTGCTCTGCCGTGTATATAATATCGTTGAAACGGTATTGAATGATGGTGAGAAGCGGTGCCTTCCTTTAATTTCTGATTCCCACCCCAGTTTAGCCCCGTACTCTGCTTCACAGTTTTTTGCTCTGATTTTTGTAGGATTCGGCTCATCAAGAAAAGATTCCGGAGATGACAAATCTGATGAAGAAACTGAAGGGGCACACTCGGAAGATGAAATGTATGCACAAAAGGGGCTTCGGAGATCACAGAGCATGAGATCTGTAAAGGTCATAAAAGGCCGCAAAGAGGTATTTGCTGTTTTTTTTATACATTAATAAACAGAGCTAGTTTATTTTGGCAGCAATTCATACTGAACAGCACAGTGCAAGCTTCAGAGTTTGTATGTGTTTTATTAAACTTTAGATGAACTGTGTATTGCACCCACCCCTCCAATCCTCCATATGTTCTGAACGGATAGTGTTCCCTGCCAGATAGCAGAGGCAGTGATGATTCACAGCAATACAGTTATAATACTTTGTTAGGTTAACACTATTGCATTGCCTGTTCTGGTGCGCCTTCTGGCAAGCTATTATTGTAACAATATGTAATTTGTTTTTTGTTTTGACATATTTATTAAAATGAAAATCCAAATAAGGGTGAATTCACACCACATTTCATCCATACGGCAGCCGGGTCCGGCTGGGATACGGTAGCGGATGTTTTTTAAATTTCAGATTGTGACTCAGGTCAGCTCATTTTTGCACTGCATCAGTTTTATGGCAACAAAACTGATACGGTGCAAAACTGAGCCGATCGGATTTACGTTCTGACTCCGGCTGGCTCATTTAAACCAATGGGACCTGGCTGCCGTATGGCTGAAACATGCTGTAACCCAGCCTAAGGCTCAATTTGTTATATACATATGGAGATGTCTCTACCATAATCATAAGTCCACAATAAGCAAAAGAAGAATGGAGCACTCACCAGTTCTTGAAGGACAATTCAAGCTTCTTTATTTCATCTTGCTTGACAACACATGAACACGAAAGGGAGAGCGGACAGAACAAACAGGTGGGGGAGAGGCTAAGGGCGATGGGTCCGTGTTCGCGCACGTAGCGCTTCGTCAGGCCCATGACTCATTACCTCCACAGGTGTGTTATAAAGGCAAGGGGAAACCATTACCATGGATTCCATTACATACACATGACAACAACATCAGTGCTAGACAAAGAAACCTTTAAAAACAATTGACACCTGTAAATGCGAGACAAAGAGAGAACATGCATCAGTTCAGAAAAAACTTTTTTCTATTCTATCATTTAGTCCTAAACCAGATGTAGCATTTAATCTGGATATCCATCTGGATTCTTTAATTAGAAGTTGCTGATGTCTGTTCTTTCTTGTACCGGATATTTCTATCCTCTCCAAAGCTGCAAATTTGAGACATTTTGCGGATCCATCATGATGTATCTTTTACATGTGTGATCAGCTTTGTGGCTCCAGTGCCCGTCTTCAGTGATCTAAAATGTTCCCTTACACGGTGGAAAAGTGGGTGGATAGTTTTTCCCACATAAAAATATCCACAGTCATAGAAAACGGCATAGACCACAAAGTCTAATCTAATAAATTGCTTCACTTTGACCACGTAACCTCCTAATTTTACTTCTTTTGATTTTGAGTTGTGACTACAGAAAGTGCTCCATTCTTCTTTTGCTTATTGCACCGGGAAGGTCTGACAGAGTGCAGCATTAGCGGTTTTAGTGGACGGCCACACAGCAGTGCCGGGCGGCCTTCTGTTTAAGGACTCTACCAAATACTGTACAGTACCATGATTATGGTAGAGTAGCGCTGTCTTATGGTTGTGAACATTGCTATTTCATGTAGGACACAGTTCACACTGCAATTACAGTTCCTGATTATTATATGCAATGGTAAAGCTTCTGGCATATATGGTAAACATATCCATAGACCCTCATTACCCAATGGAGGTCAAAAGAATGTCATTATACCTCAGGGTTTGATGTATGTATAGTACAGAAAGCAGTATACAGTCCAATATATATATATATATATATATATATATATATATATATATATATTTTTTTTTTTATTTATTTATTTATTTTTTTGCATTGAGGTCTTTGTAAATGATGGATGCCAGATAATACATAGTTGAAATGAAAGGTTATTTTTACCTTTTTAGTTGAATAAAACCTTATTGTTTCATCATTTTAAAATATTTAGAAGATATATGGATGTAATCCTATCCAAAAAAAGTATATATATCTCTTTATAAAACATTGTTAATTAATTTTTCTGTGCAATCTCATCACTGGGCCAATAGTTTGGCATTATATGGGACACTTTGTTATTGCTTAAAGAGTACCTGTCATCAAACCATATTTCCTAAATTTACTCAGATTATATTCTCTAACTACTCCTAACACCCCTCCTGCCCTTACATTTTTTTTTACAAGCCTTAAAAAGCTCTGTATCATACCTTTCCCCTTGCTCACATTCTGTGAGCTCCTGGCAGGAGAAAGTGGGTGTTCCCCAGCAGGTGCAATGTCACTGAAGCCTGTGAGAGCTGTGCCCTGCACACTTTTCCTGAGTTTGGTCTCCTGCCAGGCCGGGAGGCGACCAAGCGAACAGTTTTTACTTTTGCAGGGAACAGAACAGAGCCAAATTCACATTAAAAACATATAAAGGTTGAGAACTTTAACAGCAAGTAAATAGCAAAGTGTCTTATAATTACATAAGGAACAATACATTAAAAGTTTAGTTTGGTGATAGGTACTCTTTAAAAAATATTTACAGCATGTAAAGTAGGAGTTAGATGATTATTTTCATCTCTCTTATTAAAGGAAAGGATCTGGTGCATCTGCTGTACCAGGTAGGATAAGGAAAGCAAATGTCCAATATGGCAGCCTCTTTCCATGTGCTCTGTTAGGGCATGTGGACATCATAGAAGGACCTCCCTCTATTAGTTGAAGTAGAGAGATGGTAACAATGTGGGACATGTATCAAAGGTTTTACCCCTGTTTTGTGTTAAAATTTTTGGTCAAAATTTTGCGCAAGCAGTTTTTTTTTTTGCGTACATTCTGGTGGAGCATTTCCTCCAGATGTGTAGGTTTCGGTGTACCTTGGAGTTACATATTTAGTACACACGTACAGTGTCCATTTTAGGACATCGTCAGTCATCAGACATAACTCAGTCCTTCGTCAGGTGAAACGGCATCCCGCCTCCTCCCTCGGACCAATCGCCATCAGTCGTCAGCCGCAACTCCATCCTCCCTCAGGTGAAACGGAGTCCCGTCTACTCCCTCGGACCAATCACCACCAGTCGTTAGCCGGAACTCCGTCCTCCATCATGTGAAACGGCGTCCCGCCTCCTCCCTTACACCAATTGCCGTCCACCTTCAGCCACAACTCCTTCCTCCCTCATCTGAAACTCCATCGTCCAAAATGCCTTCATGCCTCAGACGATTCTCCCTCTGACGCAACTTCCTGCCGCATAGCAGACCCGACGCTGCAAAGCATTGTATAGCAGAGTCGAAAATGTGAAACTTACACGTGTACTACATGTGCTACAGAGTCTGTAAAGCAGAGCCGACATTGAATAGTGTGTACAGCAGAACCCGTATAGCAGAGAGCCGACTGACTCGGCTCTGCTACATGGCAGGAAAGTTTTTCGTCTGAGGGATGACGGAATTTTGGATGAGAGACTTTAGGATGACAAAGGAGGGAGGAGGGATTTGCGGCTGACGCCTGACGGACATTGGCTCGAGGGAGGAGGCAGGACGCCGTTTCACCTGACGGAGGACGGAGTTACGACTGACGATGTCCTATAATGGACACCGTACACACAAATTTATTAACTGCGTACATTTCATTTACCCGCAGAAATCTTGCGCAATGACCATATTTTTAAAGCAAATATAAGCCATCTTGGACTGCAAGATGCCCTAAATCATCGATTTCATTTTTCAAAGAGTGGAGGTATGAGGAGATTACTACGGTATATTTGCCCGCAATTTATGAAACTCTTTGCGCTTGATTGATAAATTTAGCGCTTCTGCGCATACTTTAGAATTCGGCAAAAGGGGTAACCTGCTCCTACCATACACAAGTAATGATACATGTCCCCCAATGAGCGTCTCTGTCACACTCAGTATGACAACCTGTAACATTAAAATGATAGACATGATAAAATAAATCTATTGCTGGCCCCATTTTCACTTTGCTCGAAACGGCTTCAATTTGGATCTCTAGACCCCAAGTAAGAAAAATTCCACCAAAATTGACATAGGACAATCAAAACCAAGGGTAAATCCAGAAAGGTAGCAGATATTGAAGACATTTTTGTATGTCACTTTTAAATCTAATCCTTAGTTTTGATTTACTAAACAAATTCCAATATCAGAATTCTCAAATTTTTGTGCAGTTGTACTTGGAACACGTCAGTGTTTCCTTTTCCAACTTTCTAGACTGTTTATATAACAAAAGCCATTAAGCTGTTATTAACAGACAAAACACCTAAATAAATTCTAAAAACTTGTAGAAAATGTGTCTGGATCTGAATTATTTTCACATTAAGAGTAGGGTCTCGTGCTGTATTTTACTGAATATTTCCTGCAGCTGATTTTGCTACCCATTGACTTCAATAAGTAGAAAAATACACAGCAACAAATATGAAGAAAAATACGGCACATTTGACTCTACTCTTAATCATGATTAACCCTTTTTGTCATATTCAACTTTTTTTTGTTTTTTATTAACTCTGGTGTGGTAACCAGAGCAGAAGTGACTCCCCTTCCCAGGAAAGAAAGGAAATCAAGATCTTGCAGTGTAGGTAGAAGATCCAACCAGTTGATGTTGGAATGTGGCTGTAAGGTATCTTGATCCTGAATTTGCCTTTAAAAAAAACAAAAAAAAGCAGGGGCAGTAATGATAGGGTGTCAAGTCAGCAGTGTGCCAGTACAGTTTGTGCCGGGATTAATAGTATGGTGCACTCCTTGATGAATCTGCCTAGGCTACAGTAAAAGTCAGGTTGGACCTGTCATTGTTTTTCTTACTTTAAAAAAAATTGAACAGGAGCTACAGAGATTTGTTGCTTGGCCTAAAACCAATATTTTTAGCCACACAAACCCCTGCCAAACAGCAGAATGGAGGAATTATCTTTCATTGTTTATGGACACAGGTGCTCCTCTGTCTGGTTGGTATAAGCATTCTGAGATTTTTCGCTGCCAGGTTATGGTTTATGGTAAGGTTGGAGGATTTGTAATGATATTGTTGGGCTGCATTTTATCAGGCTACACTCATGTATTTATTCAGCTCACTTAAAGAAGATGTCAAGCGAAAAAAAGATTATCCCATATCCGACCGCTGTGACCCCCCACTATCTCCCGTACGGAGCCCCGACTCTGCTCCTGTAAATGACGTTTCGCACCCAGCATGTCAGCTGGTCGAAACATGCCCCCTCCATTCATCTCTGTGGGAGAGGTGGAGACACGGCATTCATGTGCTGCTGCGTCTCTCATACATATGAATGGAAGGGCGTGTCATGTTTCGACCAGCTGACGTGCTTGGTACAAAACGTGCATGAGCAGAGCAGAGCCAAGGCCCTATGCAGGAGATCGTGGGGAGGAAGGGGGGTGTCACGCGGTCGGATCCCCTCGCGATCAGACACTTGTCTCCTGCAGATAATTTTTTTTGCTGTACATCTTCTTTAAAGTGTACCTGTCATCAACAAAAACTTTTTATATAATGTAGATAATACAATTATATGTATATTTGTAATATACATTGGTTAAAAAATGTGTATAATTATGGGTGAAAAAGTGCTGTCCCTGCAGCTATTGCCTGTGAGGAGTCCAAATACAGGAAGTGAGGACAGGACAGGCTCTGTGCAGGCTCCTGGCTTGTCAATCCTCCTCATGTGTGAGCCCATAGCATGCAACAGAGCCTCACTGCACAGAGCCCTGCTTGTCTTCACTGCACAGAGCCCTGCTTGTCTTCACTGCACAGAGCCCTGCTTGTCTTCACTGCACAGAGCCCTGCTTGTCTTCACTGCACAGAGCCCTGCTTGTCTTCACTGCACAGAGCCCTGCTTGTCTTCACTGCACAGAGCCCTGATTGTCCTCAGTGTACAGAGCCCTGCTTGTCCTCGGTGTACAGAGCCCTGCTTGTCCTCGGTGTACAGAGCCCTGCTTGTCCTCGGTGTACAGAGCCCTGCTTGTCCTCGGTGTACAGAGCCCTGCTTGTCCTCGGTGTACAGAGCCCTGCTTGTCCTCGGTGTACAGAGCCCTGCTTGTCCTCGGTGTACAGAGCCCTGCTTGTCCTCGGTGTACAGAGCCCTGCTTGTCCTCGGTGTACAGAGCCCTGCTTGTGCTCGGTGTACAGAGCCCTGCTTGTCCTCGGCGTACAGAGCCCTGCTTGTCCTAGGTGTACAGAGCCTTGCTTGTCCTCAGTATACAGAGCCCTGCTTGTCCTCAGTGTACAGAGCCCTGCTTGTCCTCAGTGTACAGAGCCCTGCTTGTCCACCCTCACTTCCTGTATGTGGACTCCTCATAGAGACACACAGGCAATAGCTGCAGGGACAAAAATTTACATATTTTTTAACCAATGTATATTACAAATATACATATAATTGTATTATCTACATTATATAAAAAGTTTTTGTTGATGACAGTCACACTTTAAGTGATTTGCATAAACACATGTATATAGCTTGATGAAATGCAGCCCACATACACTCAGACACTTAACCTCTAGGGGATTAATTTTTTTTTTCACTCGACGTCTTCTTTAATATTTTACATTCACAAATTGCCCTTGCTATTTTGCAGGTACGATATGGATCACTGAAGTACAAAGTGAAGAAAAGACCCCAAGTTTACTTCTGAAGGGGCATAATGGAATGCCCTGAACTGCTGTGCTACAATCATTTTCTATGCTCCACGTGACGTACTAAGATACTGTACACTTTAGATGCAGTATTAGACCCTAGGAAATGATAACATTGTTATCAGTATTTATTGTTGTGAACTTCTTTATGTTCTGTGGAACGTTTTATATCTGTAACTTTATAACCACTTCTGATATTTAGTACAGAGCTAGTGGTTTCTACTTAACACTTCTTAGTTATGAGGTTGGGTGGATCAGCATCTGGAGCACTGGACCATATTTTTAAGGTTTTTATTACAATTTTATGCAATACGCATGGTCTTATGGATAAAAAAAAAATTCTATGCACCAAGATGCCTTACCATATCCTGACAATTCTATAAAATGGAAGCTGCCTTTAATTTTTTTCCATGATCCTGCAGTTTACAGTATGATCTATTTTAAAGGGGTACTCTGCTGCTCAGCGTTTGGAACAAACTATTCTGAACGTTGGACCCGGGAGCTCGTAACGTCATAGCTCTGCCCCCCTCATGACATCACGCCCGCCCCCTCAATGCAAGTCTATGGGAGGGGGCGTGACAGCCGCCACGCCCCCTCCCATAGACTTGCATTGAGGGGGCAGGTGTGATGTCATGGGGGGCGGGGCTATGACGTCACGAGTTCCCGGCTCCAGTGTTCGGAACAGTTTGTTCCAAACGCTGAGCAGTGTAAACGCTGTAAACGCTGAGTAAATATACTTACTAAACAGCAATTATTATTTCTTATGACCAAAAGCAGTTCACCATAAAGACCAACATTTTCTGTCTTAAATAGGATCAGTCATTTATACATGTCTGTTCTAGTATATACTTCATAAAATTGCTATTCTGGAGCATCAGGGAGCTCTGCTCTGTGATATTCTTCCTGGTAATGTATATGTACAAATTGTCTGCTGGTTGTAACAATTCCTTGCGTCAACAAATTGTCTAACACTGTAAGCACTGATTAGACAGTATTATTGTGTAGGGGCGCACTCTGTGAACAAGGGGATTGGCAACACCCTGTTGTGCATTAATATGTCTCCAAGAGGAATAACTGAGGAAGAGCACAATGGACAAAAAAAATAAAAATAAAATAAAATCAGAATATATTAAACAGACATGTCACGATAGCTTACACCAAAAACCAAAAGTTGGACTACAAGTAAGTTTTTTATAATACCAAATACCTGCACATAATAGTCTGTTTACTGTTGAAACATATTTCTTAGTTATTGGACCCAGAGATTCCTTTTTTTTTTTTTTTACCTCCGTGTTTAATTTTTCATTTGATTTTCCTTTTCGTCGTTTCTCTTTCGTATTTGATCCCTCTTTTATTTTTTTAATTTTTTTTTGCTGTATATAGACAACTATCGAGCCTGCTTTTAAATAGAATTTTGTTCTTTGATGCCTGTATAACCACTGCTGGCGGTGGACTGTGCCGCAGGGTGGAAGGCCTGGCAGAGCGAGTTCAGATTTCCTACTATTTAGACTTTTATTTTTTGCATTTGTTTATTACACCATTTGCGATTGCTTCAATTACTTTCTACGTTACCAATTATTAGTTGGTTCAGTACTGGTTTACATAATCTGCTATCATTTTGGTTATTAAGACTTTATTAAGGCTTTCTAATCAGTGCAATGCTAGGCTTTATTTGAAGTGCACAGTATGTGGTGTTCTATTTCTTACAATATTTCTCTGAGGTCCAGAGTAGAGACTCTTAACAATTTCATAGCCATGATGCATTGGTTAGTTTACATGCATGCATTTGAACGCAGTGTGCTTTATTTTTGGGAGTAGGAATATATTATTATTTCTTGATAAACTTGATGGTGATAATTTGAAAGCATGTTTTGTGTTTTATGTATATTATGCTGTGTGGTCTAAATGTTTTAGATACCTACCTTACTAATCCTGGAAATAACCAAATATATGTGTAAAAGGGGCTTTTATATTGCTTTTCAGGGCTCCTAGCCCTCTCTGGGCTGTTTGCGGCTGCTGGCGGTGATCGGGAAGCCAGAAGCAGGGAAGTTATGCAAGTTGCCTCCTTTTGACTTTAGCAAACTGTGTAGTCCTGTTTATAATAACTTTAGAACTATGTAATTATGTAATGTAATTGTAATGTAATTACAGGGCTATGCAATTTGCGCAATGGGAGTTCTGCAAATTGCACTACTCATCAACTTTGCCTGCTTACAGCTTCCCGACTGCCTCTGGTGGTTGCAGATAGGCCGGAGGAGCCTGGGAAGCCATTGATCTTGCGTATGGTAGGGATCCCCTGGATAGTCCATAAATATTCTAGATCGGTGTACCCCTTTAAGCCCTGACCTACTGGGAAGTTATCTCCAGCACTAGAGGGCCAGCTGTTGTCCTTTTGGAGGAGAGCTACTTTGTCTGCTTCTTTTCCCATTGAGCATTGCCTGGCCTATACGTCTCCTTATGCTGGACTGGGTGGTCTCCCCAAAGAAAACCCCTTACCTACAGATAATAGTATAAAATACATATATATAGTGTACTTTAAGGGCCGGTGGAAATCTTGCACAGTATTAGATACTTTACATTCGTTACAAAAATCTGTGAATCCCCAAAGGACTCCTGATAGGGCTACATGGACAGCATCTTGGTAATAATGTTTATTCAATCAATACTGTCTGCTGCTGATTGACAATGTAATCCTGCAGAGACAAGGGGGTTGTCTAGCAACATGACTCATAGTTCAAGCAGCATGAAAGTGATGACCGGTTCGATTTGAGAAAAATTATTCGGTAAAATAGTTGGAAACTTATATTTAGAGATGAGTGAACTTACAGTAATTCGATTCGTCGCAAACTTCTCGGCTCGGCGGTTGCTGACTTTAGCTGCATAAATGAGTTCAGCTTTCAGCTGCTCCGGAGGGCTGGAAAAGGTGGATACAGTCCTAGGAGAGAGTCTCCAGCCCACCGGAGCACCTGAAAGCTGAGCTAATTTATGCAGGATAAAGTCAGCAACTGCCGAGCCAAGAAGTGTGTGACGAATCGAATCACTGTAACTTCGCTCATCTCTACTTATATTTTCTGTTTGCTAGAAAACATCCTGACATCTTTTCTTGTCAAACTATTTACCGCCCATTGGTAATTTTAGTTTTTAACTCTCCGGGGTTAAATGGCAAGCTGTCAGAAATGTTTCTGTGTTTCCATAGGTTTCTCAGTACAGCATAGGTTTCAGTATGTCTTAGTTTACAATGTTTTAACCTTTTTAGAATCCAAAGTGCCTATAAGGAGTGCAAGGAGAGTACACACTTTTTACTACTATATTTTTAGCACTATTTCCGTTTTTTTTATGTGAGTTTTATATGTGTAGACAGGACAATACAGTTACTTGGAGTAATCCTATAAAATGTGTTTATGGGGAGGTTTTCTTCCTATGCCTATAATAGTACTGGAATCATCAATTTATCTATTGTACTCATGTGAAAGACCTACTGACTAGCTTGACTCAGAACGACCACACAGCCCAGCATAGTTTTACATGACATTGTTGAGTAACACTAAAAATGTTCTCACGTTATTTTAACCATATAAAACATCTCTTTCTAAAGTATGTGTGTTAAGGTTCTCACATCATTTTTACATGTTACAATATGTATAAGGAACTGGTTTGTCTATACAAAATTTTACCACATTTTCTATAGCATTTTAATATATATGAAAAAAACGAATATTACTCTAACATAGTAAGAATAAAAAGCTGTACAAGTATTCTGAAGCCAGTGTTCAGTATTGGCTTCTGTTATATTGACCTACCTGATCAGCAGATTCATAGTACTTGGTTATCTGGAGTCAAGCAGCCACTTTAATACATCCTAGTATTGTAAGTATGGGATTATTTGTATTTATTATGTTAAAAATAAACACTTAAAGGGGTACTCCGCTGCTCAGCGTTTGGAACAAACTGATCCGAACGCTGTAGCCGGCGTCGGGAGCTCGTTACATCATAGCCCCTCCCCCTTGTGATGTCATGCCCTGCCCCCTCAATGCAAGTCTATGGAAGGGGGCGTGGCAGCTGTCACGCCCCCTCCCATAGACTTGCATTGAGGGGCTGTGATGTCACAAGGGGGTGGGGCTATGACATCATGAGGTGCCGGCTTCCTTCAGCGTTCGGAACAGTTTGTTCCAAACGCTGAGCAGCAGAGTACCCCTTTAAACCATCAGGGTTCCTGGCCATCAGACCTCTACAATTACTTTCTACTAGAATCTAATTGATCAAAGATACCAAAGTAGACCCTTTTTTTAAGATGCAGAACAATAACAAATTGACAATATGGGACCTACTTTGGATGTGCACAAGACATTAAAGCAATAACTAGTGACATGGGCAACCATATCGATTTATGTCAATGCTTGTTATAGTATATGCAAAGCGGCTACAATATTTCAAGTATTTTGCACTAACTTTGGAAATTTACTAATATAGACTACTTTTTATACCATGGATGGAGTTTTTAAACACTTGTACAGTCTAGGAAGAAGAGGTCACCAAGGAGGATTGGTGTAGTAGAAGGTATATTGTGTGTCACTTGGGTACAATGACAACGAAAGTCACATTATCTTTCCTGATCCCATTGGGAAAGATCTGCACAACAGTAGTTTTTCTTGTAAAAGCAAACTATACCTTTTTATGGAGCTGATGATGGCTGCAAGACCTATAACTTTATTTTTTAGCCAAGTGTCAAGCAGGAAGGGCCAAGTTTCTTAGGTGCCACAGCCTGGCATGCTTCCTCTCCATGACTGATTTACAAAGCTCTATACCTCAATGAAGGAGGAGCTGGGATGTAAGGGTAAAGGAGCAAGAGTGCCAGGGTGTGACACCTGAGCTGTTCGGCTCCGCTTCCTTGACATTTGGCTATAACCGTTGCGGGGCGGCGGTCGCGGTTCGGGGCGTCGGTGGCGGTGATAGGTCTCAGGACCCCCGGACAGGCAGGGGGGGAGAAGCGGGTGGTGGCGGCGGCGGTCTATGGCACCGCAAAAGCCACTGCAGTGCATTGATTTAAAGCGCCCGCTTTAAATCAATGATCTGCAGCAGTGTTGCGGGGGGATAAATAGCCAATAACTTATACCGGAATATCGGTATAAGTTATCGGCCCTAACCTACACCGATTATCGGTATCGGCCCTAAAAAAACGATATCGGTCAATCCCTAATAAGAACCTTTACATTATTCTCTAATAATACCCTATGTTACACTGTATAGGCAAAAAAATTAATACAAAATTCCTGGAGTGCTTCTTTAACTTTATTATGTGTAACAGCTGTGTCACTCTTAGATGTTGCACCAAAGTTGCTGAAGCATTTAGCTGCATAAAAGGGGCTTTTCCATGTCTATAGATGTCTTAGACAACAATAGATCAACTAAAGTCATATGTAGATTTAGAATTCCACATTTTAGACTAAAGCCTAAAGATACCTATACATCTTAGTCAGAAGTAGGCCAACCATTAGAACTGCACTGGATTATCTATAGTGTATGAGGCCTTCCAACTCTCCCTTGATAGATGATGTCGGCTGTCGGGAGTTGTTGTTTTGCACCAGCTTTTTGCAACAGTTTTGCACACTAGTTGGAAAACACTGATCTAGTTTGTTGGATTTTAACTGCCCAACTCTTTTGTTCCCCTAGAGCTAAGCTGTCGCCAGGACTGTCTGGCAGCAGTCTACCCCTCCTCTCCATAGTAAACACATGAAAGTTTGACTGTGCCTAATAGTCATGTGTGTGGGGAGATCGGTTACAGAAAGTGTGTGGCCACCTTAAAAAATTTTCACATCCCCTATCAGGATAGGGGATACGTGTCTGATCGCGAGGGTCCGACCACTGGGATCCCCCGCGATCTCCTGCCTGGTGACCCGGCTCTCCTTATGCACGGAGTGACACTTGCTCTGTGCATGGATTACCGTCGACCACCATGCGGAGCGGTGGCCGACAAACCCCCTCCATTATTTCTATGGGAACTCCGGATATACAGCGCTCGTGTATACCCAGCGGTCAGACCCCCCACAATCAGACACTAATCCTTTATCCTGTGAATATGGAATAAGGACTTATGTACCAGAGTTTCCTTTTAAGCAAACTACTTTTCTCAACTTTTCTCTTGGGGAATATGTATCCAACCTACATAATATGTGTAAGAAGGAGTTTTACATGAGCTTTAAGGTTAAATGTATAGTGATTTAGAGCCTCCATCTTGGAATTTAACCTCTATCAGGTCTTTTCTATATAATCAGCTGTATGGAGCATCATTCCCTACCCAAGATACAATATTCTCTTAATTGCATCCCCGGTTCTCCTTCCTCACCGCCTCTACTGACAGACCTGAGTATTATTTTGTGATTAAAAGTACGGTTTTACAGGAAAGCATAAAATCAGTGCTGTAATTTGTGCTAGAATTTTCTGAATGCTTGAATTTTGTAATAGGCTACAACCCTGGATGCTGCTTCTTAAGCACAAGAAATGCAAAAATGCTGGATCTTTTTGCAAATGAGTCCAATAAAAAAAATGTTTTAAATACAGAAGGTTGCTCATGTGTTTTTTGGTTTTCAGTGTGGTGACTATGTTGTAATGTTTGATTTCTACTACATTTAATTTGCTTTTCGGTTTGTGCTAATTTGCATGGTAATATGCATGTCAAAAGTATTGCATTAAACAAAAGTAAATGCTATGAAAGCTACTAAGAAATCATTTGTATATCTATAATACTTGTGCATTGAATGTTTGTATGTTGCTGTATTATTCGTGGCTATTTTAAGGGGAAATAGTCATTGCTGTTAAAGGGGTAAAGGAAAACAAATATTTTCACATCAACTGGTGCCAAATTGTTAAACAGATTTGTAAATAACTTACAGTATCAGCTGCTGTATGCTCCAGAGGATGTTGTGTAGTTATTTTCTATCTGACCACAGTGCTCTCTGCTGACACCTCTGTCCATGTCAGGAACTGTCCAGAGTAGTAGCAAATCCCCATAGCAAACCTCTCCTGCTCTGGACAGTTCCTGACATGGGCAGAGGTGTCAGCAGAGAGCAGATTGGAACAAAGTACACAGGTTTCTCTGGAACATACAGCAGTTGATTTAAGATTTTTATATAGAAGTAATTTATAAATCTGTATAACATTCTGGCACCAGTTGATTTGAATTTTTTTTACCCCTTTAATGTGGCTAGAATCTTGTCAGTTCAGATTTGAATCCTGCAATGTGGAAAAATATAAGTGACCTTTACTAGTTGTGCAGGCCGGCACAACACCGTTGTTTAAGGGTATCTTCATTCAAATGGGAGCTGCAATCTGCTGAGACCAGACCTCCTGGACCTGATGAAGAGAGGAGTTATCCTAAAAACGCATAGTCCTTTCCCACTGTATATTATCACAAGAATCAAAGCAGTGATCTCTAAAAACCACATCTGCCATATGTGATTATCTATCTACTGGTGAGCACAGCCACAAGCTGACTTTTCTATAGGAGTTTCTGCCAAAATTCCATTATGTGCATCTTCATGTCACTTACTGGAGTTCACATAAGAAAGCCTGTGGTTTGCCACAAACAGACCCATTGGATGGGGGTCGTCTACAGGAGGACTGCAACACATCAATCTGCAACAGAAATACAATAGTCTACTTTGCATTTCTCTCATGGATTCTTTTGCAAATACACTTTCAGATTATTCTTGTTGGAATTGTGTATCTGTAATGCTGTCTTCCCTATAGTAGACATTCAGAGCTTAGCTTTCATCTTGTAAACCGCTCTAGAAACATGAAAGTCAAGCTCAGTTTGTTGCTATGGGCAACAATTACTTTTACTGTAATTTTACATGATTGAGGCCCAATGTCTTACTCCAGTTAAAGGGGTATTCCGCTGCTCAGCGTTTGGAACAAACTGTTCCGAACACTGGAGCTGGCGCTGGGAGCTCATGATGTCATAGCCCCCTCATGATGTCATGCCCCGCCCCCTCAATGCAAGTCTATGGGAGGGGGCGTGATGGCTGTCATGCCCCCTCCCATAGACTTGCATTGAGGGGGCGGGGCTATGGCATCACGAGCTCCCGGCTCCAGAATTCGGGAACAGTTTGTTCCAAACGCTGAGCAGCGGAATACCCCTTTAAAAACTGAAAATGTAGCTTCTGGTTAGACTTCACTCCTAAAGTTGAATTGACTTGAATTCTGGAATCCATGAAGCCTGACCTGCCAGGACTAGAGAAGCACTGTCATGAATGACTGGGAATCAGCATACAAAACAATAGAGTTGTCCACTGCATCACATGACTATTACATAAGTAAAACCGTCACAAGCCACTGTAGAGATTGTATACAAAATGCTCCACTCTGGTGAACACAGATATTGGTGAAGATTTATCAAAACCTGTGCAGAGGAAAATCTGGCTTGTAGCCCATAGCAACCAATCAGATCGCTTCTTTATTTTTACCAAGGCCTCAACTTTTCCTCTGCGCAGGTTTTGACAAATCTCCCCCCATTGTGCCTATCACAAGAATAAATAGTTTGGTCACTAATAGTAAAGGGGAACCTGAGTGGTAAATGTTCACTAGACGAGAAAAGAAATTGCAAGTTGTGTTGGGACTTAGGAAAAAGTATGTTCTATGTTACTAGAAAAAATGGAAATAGATAGCAAATAAAAGCATTAGGCTTTTATAGGGGAACCGTATTTAATGTATGTCTATCAGCCGACCGGAGTGAACTGCAGACTCCGGTCGGCTGCTTTTTCGGCCGTATGCGGTTTCCCGACCGCAGGCAAAAACGTAGTCGACCGCGTTTTTGCCTACGGTCAGGAAATCGCATACGGCCGAAAAAGCAGCCGACCGGAGGCTGCGGTTCACTCCGGTCGGCTCATAGACATGCATTAAATACGGTTCCCCTATACGGCTGAGTGCGGGCGCCGTGATTAAGCCCCGCCCCCTCCTCCCAGCCGTATACGGGAACCGTAGTTACAAATACTAGTGAGAACCTAGCCTTACACGTACAATTTGCCTACTTGTTGCAAAACAGTCCACATGTTATCTTTTTACTGTAAAAATATAGATTGGATTTCCAGAGTACCATTAGGCACTACACTAAATAAGGATACTACCGCTATTTGGGATTTGCTGCTGTCAACGAAACAGTCAAAACTGCTGCAGGTAGGACACAGAATTGGTCGCATGACCATTGCAGAGTACACAGCGAATGTTGTTTTATACAATGAAAAAATGAAAACCATGAGAAACAACATTTTATAGAGCAGTTTCTGTGTACGTTACATTCAGGGGCACCTGAGTTTTTTTGCATTTTTATAACCCATGGAAAAGACGGGAATAAGATGTTCCTCGATAAAACTCCTAAATTGGCCGCAAGATGTTCATCGATAAAACTCCTAAGTTGGCCGCTTGTAGTTCGACTGGACTGGTGTTAGACATATTTTTCCAAACCTTCAATAAAAATGGCTTGGTTGAGCTTGAACAGTAAGATGATAGTAGCTGCTGGCAGACCCCTCTGGCCGTGGCTTATCTCTTATCTCTACGTTCGGTAGAAGCATGGACTGGGTTACAATTGTAATAGAGACACTTAAACATAAAAGCAATTGTTCACCTAGAAAAGATCTTATTTAAAGGGGTAGTCCACTTTAGACATCAACTTACCATAGGGGGCATATGAATGTAATACCGGTATTTTTTTCCTGTAATCAGCTCATCAATAATTTAGACCTCTACAACTAACTTGATGTAGTTCTGTGAAATTGAGCAATATGATTAAAAAGGTAATGGGTAGCCTTAGGTTAGTGGATAAGGTCATTATGGTTCTAAAATAGGTCTCGATATTGGGCAAGATTTAAGCAATGATTTATATACCAACAGTATTGGATAAACGTAAAAGTGCAGGCGGTTACACAAATAACCAAGGTAAACGAGTGCTGATCACAGAGATCGGCGCTCCTTATTTGGGCCTGCTCAGCCAATCTAAAAGGACCTTTAGGCAGAGAGAGCAGAATATGTTGACAGAAGTAATGAAAGAAATAGGAAGTGTAAATATAGAGTGATAAAGTTTGTAAGCCTAAAATGGAGATTGAACCACAGGCAGGGCAAAACAGATGACCAGTTTGGTTACTGGCCAGAAGAGAGAGCAATAATTGATGAGCTTATAGTAAAAAAGAATAAATAAATGGACAAGAAACCACAACTTTATGTGTAACAGAAATGTGTGACATATGTAGCCATTTATGTCTAGATAAATTTACATGTTCATTTTATTACAATTAAAGATTTTTATGCTGATGTAGCATGTACACAGTTTCTTTTGCAGATCAATAAATTCTAGTTTGACCAATAGTTTTCTACTTTGTCTCTGCATATTATCAGTATTGTTAATAATTTTTAAAGCGTACCTGTCAGATCTCACAAAAAAGATGTTACTCAGTACCTAATCCTGACCATGTACATCTAATTTTTATGTCTCTATCACCTATATTTATCATAAAAAATACCTCTTTTCATTATCTCACAGTGTTAGAAATCCTCTCAGGGGAAGGGGGCGTGTCCCTCCGTTGTGGTGGTGGGAGGTGATTGGTGTGTCTGCTCATACAGCCTTGTCCATGAATCATCTCTTGTCCATGACTCATTAACAAACCTGATGCTGCTGCAGGTATGGGGACTCCTAGTGGTGGGAGCTGTTTTCTTTATTTAAAAAAACAACCCTATTACAAAAGGTCTTTAATTTTCATCAGTAACAACATATAAAAAGTTTTTGGAATCTGGCATTGCCCATTTGACATAAGCAATGAGGAACAGTAAACTATGAAAAGTGAAAAATGGTGAAACTAAATTCATATATACAGTCAAACTAACACCAGTTTTGGGAAATAACAAATCGGTAAATCATGCAATGGCATCTTCTTTAAAAACACTTTGTTCACTGCATTTATGAAATGATACAGGGATGCTTTATTAATAGGAAACTCTGTACAATACTCATGGCTAAACTTATAAAATTCTGAAAATGATGCAGATAGTTTATATTTATTAAAGGGGTACTCCTGTGGAAAACATTTTTTTTTTTTTTAAATCAACTGGTGCCAGAAAGTTAAACAGATTTGTAAGTCTATTAAGTCTATTCTCTGCGCAGTCTCCGAGACAAGCAGAGATGTCAGCAGAGAGCACTGTTGCCAGACAGAAAGCTCAACTTCAGCAGCTGATAATTTTAGTAGCTGTATGCTACTGTGTAAATTCTTTTCTTTTTGAATTTCTTTTTTGTCTTGTCCACAGTGCTCTCTGTTGACACCTGCTGCCCATATCAGGAACTGTCCACAGCAGGAGAAAATCAGCATTGCAAACCTATGCTGCTCTGGACAGTTCCTGACACGGACAGATAGGTCAGCAGAGAGCACTGTGGACAAAACAAAAAAGAAATTCAAAAAGAAAAGAATTTACTCGGTAGCATACAGCTACTAAAATTATCAGCTGCTGAAGTTGAGCTTTCTGTCTGTCAACAGTGCTCTCTGCTGACATCTCTGCTTGTCTCGGAGACTGCACAGAGAAGAAGAGGTTTGCTATGGGGATTTGCTTCTAAACTAGGCGGTTCCCGAGACACGTGTCATCAGAGAGCACTTAGAAAAGAACAACTCAACTTCAGCAGCTCATAAGTACTGAAAGGATTAAGATTTTTTAATAGAAGTAATTTACAAATCTGTTTAACTTTCTGGAGCCAGTTGATATATAAGTTTTTTTTCCTGGATAACCCCTTTAAGTTTGGCTGAAGATGTGTCCACTATTGAACTTGAAGATAACGTTTGTAAATTATATTCTGTCCTAACAGTATAAGGAAGGAGAGGAGCTAGGAGGCTAAGGAAGTGCTGCAATTCAGCTGCTAGGCCACGCCTCCAGGACACTTGCATGGACTATTAAAGGGGTACTCCACTGGCCAGCGTTCGGAAGTAAATGTTTAGAACTCTGTTTTCACGCTGCGGGGGTCGGCCACACCCCTCATGACATCCTGGTCATGCCCCCTCAATGCAAGTCTATGGGAGGGGGCGTGACGGCCGTCACGCCCCCTCCCATAGACTTGCATTGAGGGGGTATGGCCGTGTTGTCATGAGGGTCGTGGCCGACCCCCGCAGAGCGAAAACAGAGTTCGAAACATTTATTTTGAACACTGACCAATGGAGTACCCCTTTAAAAAATCACTGCAGCTATGAAGTGCATTTTGGGAATGATTTTAAATGTTTTTTATGACAGCAATCCAACAATGTCTAAGGTGACTAGGTTCACATCTCGATTTGTGCCTCCCCGGCAACTTCAGGAAACTGTCAAAATGACCTGCTGAAGTATCCGTCTCGGACAAGCACGGCCCCAGCCATTTTTTCTGGGCTGAACATAGTCAACTTGTTCGAGTCATTTTTTCGAATGTATTCAAGCTTCGTCTTGTTTCATGCTGCAGGCCACCCTTCCTTGTTCCATGCTGCAGGCCAAACCAAAACTTGTAAATGCTCGGAAAGTTACCCGAATGTAGTCGCTAGCGGATTATGTTCAGGCCATTAAAATAAATGATGCCTGTTCCTGTCAAAGCACGAATACGTCGGCACATCATTCTGACAGTTTCTCGACATATCTGTGCCTCGGAGGCACAAAGGGTGGTGTAAATCTGGCCTAGGCCAAAATGTCCTGACAAACTCCTGTTAAGAATTTTCTGTGTATGTGCTGCTGCTATTTCTTCCCAATTACTTGTCATCAAAACATTGTTCATTAGAAAGTATCTCAGTTTCTATGTGGCTCATCACTGTTATCATGATATCTAAGAAGGCGACGCACGGCCTGTTTAATTAGCTTATCTGATGCTTTTTAAATAGAACCTCTCCGATTAAAAGTCATTAGAGTAGATCTGATTACAACACATGCAAAAGGGAACGTGGACAATAACATCATTTATGTTAGGTTTATGTTAAAAAGATGGCGAATGTTTAATTTTTTGTGATTGATTGATTTTTTTATGTATCGATTTATTTTTCAAGCGTGTCAGCTTATTACGTTTAAGGAAAACATCATTCCTTAACAAGGCTTTTACCACTGCTTAAAGGGGTACTCCAGTGAAGAGGAAAAAACGAAAGTGGAAAAACCCTGAGTCCTTAAGGGGTTAAAGGTATATTATATAAGTATCTTGTATTATAAATATAAAGGAAACACCCATCACTTTTACCTACCAAAAAATAATCTGTTGTTGGTTGCAAATCTGCCTGTGTAATAGGGGATGTGCAGCTGACAACTGATGGAGCAAAGGCCGCATGGACAATCCCTCGATCATTCATGTGTCCCTCCCTGAATGCTGCTTGAGCTATGTAATAGGCTCTGGCCAAGGCATAGTTGTTTGTTGCCAACTCACTTTGCATCTGTGCCAATGCCCCATCAGCCAATTTTAGCTATATCCTTGGTTACCCTAGTAGGTTTCCATAACTCCTATCCGTTTTAATGGAGAATAACTGCACATTTCTCTTCGTTGAATTCAGTTACACTTGTTTTGAAAACCAGTGGAAGTATTATTTCAAGGACCCTAGAAATTAGAATAGAAATAAGGTAACACTAGCTGAAT
This sequence comes from Hyla sarda, assembly GCF_029499605.1. Taxonomy (NCBI): domain Eukaryota; kingdom Metazoa; phylum Chordata; class Amphibia; order Anura; family Hylidae; genus Hyla; species Hyla sarda. The sequence continues at coordinate 80,367,535 of NC_079195.1, read as the reverse complement.
TATATACTGTATATTGGTTGACTAGCTGCATGATGAATTATGAAAACAAAACCCAGGAGAACATCTTTAAGAGGGTTGAATGGTTTAAAAAAACAATATTTATTAAAGAAAATCTGTCATCAGTATCACCTGCACTAACCTGTTGTGCAGACTTGTAGGGTGGGTGACACCAATGACAATGATACTTACCGATCCCTGCTCACGTTGTCTTTCCACCACAATCTTGGTTGTCATCTTTTTGCCAGATTAAAGAGCAGCTCCAATAACACCATTATACATGTGACAGATATTATCACCTTACATATTACCATCATACTGTTACTGAACAAACCTAGTATACTAACCAATAACTACCAGAGATAAATAATACCACCAGACCATGACCACTTATTACCACCACAAACAGTGGCTGAATAATATTGCTATACTGTTAACAAAAAGAACGCACTATAAAAAGATCAGGTCCCCGCTGGCAGGGCCTAATCTTCCCCGGCTCTTCTGACTGGAGGCACACATCCGATTAGTGACATCATGTGTTCACCTGAATCGGTGGCAGGGCCCACAGGTCCTGCACTGCTCAAAGCTCCATGTAAACTGGCCCAAGATAGCCTGTGGCCTACACGGAAAGCATCGGGGCAAAGAACTGGCTTGTATCTGTTGTCAGCTATCACCTCCCAGCTTGTCCTAAGGATGTGTTTGCAGATGAAAGTGGTACTCAACAGACCGTGGATCCAGGGCAAGTGCCTTGGATTTCTGGTGTTAGTGACCGCTAGCACTTGCACCCCTCTGGACGGGTAGGCGGTGATGCCCTAGGCAGGTGACTATCCCGGCTCTGGTGCTAAATTGTTGTAAATTAGTCACCAGAACAGAATGTCTAGAGGCAAAAAAAAACCTTCACTGCCGGCTAAAAGTGTCCTAGTGTTACAGCGATGAAGTTTGACGCGGATCTACATTCCCAGCATCAAAAAATCTTTGAGCAGTAAGCTGTGTTTTTCCCACAATAAAAGTTTACATGGATATTTCTTTTTCTTGCTCGATTTCCTTTTCTTGCAGATGTTTTCACTGACTGTTCTGTTCTTAATGAAATGCAGGATGAGAGTTTTCTTTGTGTTTGTAGCTTTACAGATTTTCCCATCCTTGTCATTTTGACAATATTGTGTAAGTAAAGTATTGCTGCTTTCCAGCCTTCCGTGTTCTCCTCTCTCATCTGGAGTTGATCAGAGAATCCCCCTGTGTGGCACAGTCATTTCCGCTCTCACCCTGAAGAACTTTTCACGTTGAGGGATTTTCACTTAATACAGGAAGACATTTTACAGCTTAGGCTAGAAAGGTCACCATTGAGTTACTTTAACTTGTTCCGGAACTTCATTTTGCACTTGAGAAGAGCTATGGAAGCAGTCAATAGGAATTTCCATGATTTCTCCATGTGTAAAGGTTTGGATGAAAAGGTCCGAGCCTCACCCTAATCTTAAATAGAATTTAGTTCTACACAGGAATCAGGTGTGCAAACCTTTCTGTAATGTATAAGAATTACCAAGAATATTCCTTACAGACTAAAGTGTGTCTGGCTCAAAAAAGTTAAAAAAAAATTTAAACGGTTATCCAACATAAGGTGATTTTACTACTTACCTGCCAGACAGTAATGGACATGCTTAGGAAGGACCTATGCTTGTCTTGGAGCTAAATTGCTGTGTTGTCAGTCCACTATAACGCTGCTGATTTATTTTTGTGAAATGGCTATTTCCTGTTGGAGCTCTCTCCCTCCAACTACAAGTCCCAGGATATCTTAATTGTAAGTGTGAGGTCATTTTTTTTCCCTTCCAGACATCAGCAGACCCACCCATTGAAGCACAGGTGAGCTGCCTTCCATGCAGTGCTATGAACAAGAGACCAGTGTTTTTGAACCAAGGTGCCTCCCAGCTGTTGCAAAACTACAATTCCCTGCAGAATCATCTCACCCGCCCCCCCCCAGCAGTCGCTCCACCTATTAAAACAGACGGACTCCTTTGAATAATTAACTAGTGATGTAATGTCTCGGGCCGCATTGCAACCTGGAAATACGACCCTCATTTTGTATGCTGTTAAAAATAAACATCAGACCAAAGATCACATAAGAATTGGCAGACCAGCCATCAAACACAGGTAGAGACAATATATTATGAACTACACTAACTTTACAGCCCCTGTAGCATAGTCAAATAAAAAAATTAAAAATAAACCCTTTAAGGCTAAGTTTCTACTTGGTTTTTTTGTGGCCCAAAAAAACGCAAGAAAAAAACGCCACAGCATTTTCCAGTGTTTGGCGTTTTTTGTGGCGTTTTTTGCATTTGAGTGGAAATTGCATTTTTGGCCTCATTTATTTATTTTTTTTGTACCTAAAATTTTTGGGTACCAAAAAAAAAGAAAAAAAGAAGGATGCAGTAGTGATGGGAAAAAAATTTATTTCACGAAATTTATATTTTTTTTATAACAAAATTTTCAAGAAATGTTTAATAAAGTGTGTATATGGGTTTCACTTTATTTTTATTTTTATTTTTACACATTTTTCAGGTAGTACTAGTACTCCCAGCATGGAATATACTAATAGACATATTGCCCCGGGTGTCAATCCTGACACCCAATGCAATCGTCCATAATATAGCAGAGATGCAGAGCAGCTCTATAAACCACTCGCATCTCTGCACTATACTCCGGCCGGCCAGTGATGTGAATAGAACATCACTCATTCATATTTTCCGCCCAGAGTGGGGATTGGCCGGATGGTGGCAGCCAATCACCACTCTCAGCGGGAAATACGAATTAGTAATGCTCTATTCATATGAATGGCCGCAGTATAGTGCAGAGATGCGAGCACTGTACAGAGCCGCTTCACATCTCTGCAATAGAAAGGACGATCACAGCGGATGTCAGGAGTGATACCCGCTGTGATCTGTCCTTGACTGCAGGCACTACTACTCCCAACATGGAGCACACTCTGCTCCATGTTGGGAGCAGTAGTACCTGCAGTTAAGGAAAGATCACAGTGGATGTCACTTCTGACACCCGCTGTGATCCTCCTGTATAATCTATAGATGCAGCCGGCCGCTCTTCTATGGTCCCCTGCACTGGCGTATATATATATACACCTATTCATATTTCCCAGAGAGTTGTGATTGGCTGGAATCATCTGGCCAATCACAGCTCTCTACAGGAAATATGAATAGGTGTATATATATGGCAGTGCAGGTAACCATAGAAGAGCGGCCGCCCGCATCTATACATTATGAAGAGGGATCGCAACAGACTCGGGTGATCTGTCAATTAGTACAGGTACTACTACTCCCATCATGGAACAGTGTGTTCCATGCTGGGAGTAGTAGTACTACCTAAAAAAAAAAAAGAAAGAAAAAAAGTGAAAAACACACATACTAGATTTTTACTATTGTCGGCTACATTTTTAGTGCCCTGCCCGCCCACATAAATTGATCCCTGTTTAAAAATTAATTACAATTTTGTTATAAAAAAGATACAATTTTTTCATTCACGACTGTATCTTTTTTATTTTTATTTTTTAATGGTACCCTACGAAATTTTATTAAAAAAGGTATCTCCATCACTTTTTTAGATCGCAAGTCCAAAAAAGAATAAAAACCGCCTGCAAAAACACCAAAGTTAAAACCCACATGGCGTTTTTTCACTCCCATAGACTTCTATGGGAGAAAAAACGCCACGATTTTTGGGAAAATACGGCCATTGGCTTAACATGCTGTGAGCTAACAAATAGTGAAAAAACGCCAAAAGGATAAAAAAAACGCCAAACTGAAAAACGCCAAGTGGAAAAATAAATAAAATAAAAAAGAAACTTAGCCTAAGTTCCTGGCTGATGTCTTGATGTCAATCAAGCACCCCCACAATGTGGCGCTACTACCGTAGCTATTTATGTTTGGGAATCATTTTTTTCTTGATAGGTAACATGGTCATTATGGCCACAAAGTTAAATTTTTGATTAGTGAGACCAGAAGAAACTTCTTCAAGTTTCTTTGTTCTCACGTACAAAAATGCGTGACCTTTCAGATTTTGTCGATATAGGACACATTTAACTGGTCTTATACAGTAGATACTTTTGTACTTGTTTTCTCCAGCATCTTTACGCTGTAATTTTCAGTTGTTTTTAGATTGAATTGTATTTTTGCACCAAAGTGTGTTCATCTCTGAGAGACAGAACACGTCCTTTCTCAATGGAATGATGGCTGCGCGCAGGGTTCAAGTCCTGCAGGAACTCATAGGAACTGAGTTCCTGCACTTTTTCATTCTAGGCCTTTCTTTGTGCCATCATCTGTAGTTCTGGCTTCTCTTTTTACCCCCATTCTCTTAGTTAGGCCCCTCTTTGTGCCCCCATCTGAAGTTAGGTCACTCTATGTACCCCCATCAGCAGGAAGCACAACTTTTTAAAGTAGTTAGGCCCACTCTTTGTGTCCCCACATTCTGTAATTAGGCCTCTCTTTGTACCCCTATCTGAAGTTGGGCCCCTCTATGTGGCTCTGTCTGTAGTTAGGCCCATTTTTGTATCCTCATCTGAAGTTAGGCCCCCACTTTGTGCCCCTAAATGTATTTAGTCTTTCTCTTTGTTCCTCAATATGCAGCTAGGCCCTCTTTTTTGTGTTCCCCATCTAAAGTTAGGGACTAGAGATGTCGCGAATTGTTCGCCCGCGAACAGTTCCCGTCGAACTTAGCATGCTCGCGTTCGCATCGCCGGGCGAACATATGTGAAGTTCGATCCACCCCCTATACTTTAACATTGCAGTAAACTTTGACTCTGTGAGTCAGAGTCAGCAGACAAATTGCAGCCAATCAGCATCAGTCCCTCCCTTCCAGACCCTCCTACCTCTTGCATGGACGCCATTTTAGCCTCATTCAGCATGCTGCAGGCTTAGGAAGTGGAGGGACAGAGAAGCTGCTCCTGCTGTAATCGGGAAAGCGATAGCTAGGTTGCTGCTAGGTGGTGTATTCAGGGTCCAGTTTACTCCTAAAGCACTAGTGTAACATCTGCTTTAAGGACAGCACCCAAAAAAGCCCTTTTTAGGGCTGAAAGATATCAGTCCTGGTTGGGAGGGAACTACTGGTTAAAAGGGGTACTCCAGAATCAAACTTAAGTTCCTTCAAGCAACTAACTACTACAGTATTCAAAGGGGTGAAAGATATCAGTCCGTGTGTTTTGCTACAGCTGTAGGTACCCTGGTTGGGGACCACTGCTTAAAAGGGGAACTCCGCTGGCAAGCTTTTTTTCTTTAAAGCAACTAACTACTACAGTATTTAAAGGGCCGAAATATATCAGTCCGTGTGTTTTGCAACAGCTGGAGGCACCCTGGTTGGGGACCACTGCATAAAAGGGGAACTCCGCTGGCAAGTTTTTTTGCTCATTGTCACACTAGTGCAAATCACATTAAGTGTGACAGTTGCGCAAATAAAAAAAATACCTTTTTTTGGCTGTTAAATAAAATCAGCCGTCACTGTTAGTTCATGTCACAGTTGCCATTTTTCCTGCCTGCAGGGCAAATTGTGTCACCCTAGTGCAAATCACATTAGGTGTGACAGTTGTGCAAATAAAAAATAAAAAACTTTTTTGGCTGTTAAATAAAATCATCCGTCACTGTTAGTTCACGTCACAGTTGCCATTTGTCCTGCCTGCAGGGCAAATTGTGTCACCCTAGTGCAAATCACATTAGGTGTGACAGTTGCGCAAATAAAAAAAAAAAACCTTTTTTGGCTGTTAAATAAAATCAGCCGTCACTGTTAGTTCACGTCACAGTTGCCATTTTTCCTGCCTGCAGGGCAAATTGTGTCACCCTAGTGCAAATCACATTAGGTGTGACAGTTGTGCAAATAAAAAAAAATACCTTTTTTGGCTGTTAAATAAAATCAGCCATCACTGTTAGTTCACATCACAGTTGCCATTTGTCCTGCCTGCAGGGCAAATTGTGTCACCCTAGTGCAAATCACATTAGGTGCGACAGTTGCGCAAATTTAAAAAAAAAAACTTTTTTGGCTGTTAAATAACATCAGCCGTCAATGTTAGTTCACGTCACAGTAGCCATTTTTCTTGCCTGCAGGGCAAATTGTGTCACCCTAGTGCAAATCACATTAGGTGTGACACTTGTGTAAATTTAACCAACAAAATGACAGGCAGAGGAAGGCCACCCCGCAGGGGCCGTCGTGGTGCTGGGATTCCCTTTGGCCCTAGAATGGCCAGTGTTCAGAGGCCACATACCCTGAACCCCCCAAAGTTCTGAGGATTTAGTTGACTGGCTATCACAAGACACCCAATCTACTACTAAAGCTTCCGCACCGTCTTTCTCCTCCTCTAGCTTAGCTTCGGGCACCTCTCATGCTACCACTTGCCCGCCTGCCGCCACCCCCAACACTAGCACTACAGCAGCTTTACTTGATCCGTCAAAGAAGTTATTTACACATCAGTTTGAAGACATGAGTGATGCACAACCATTATTGCCAGAGGATGTAGTTAACAGGGATATGTCTCAGTCAGGCAGCATTACACACATGGACGTACGGTGTGATGATGATGATGTACCCGCTGCTGCTTCCTTTCTTGAGGTGTCAGATAGCAATGAAGGTGTTGATGATGACGATGTGTCCGTGGATGCCACGTGGGTGCCCGCTAAAAGAGAAGAAGAGGGGGAAAGTTCAGATGGGGAGACAGAGAAGAGGAGGAGACGAGTTGGAAGCAGGGGGAGGTCGTCGCAAGGAGCTAGTGGCACAGTCAGACAGCATGCATCGGCCCCCGGGGTCAGCCAGACGGGACGCCAATCAACGCATGCGGTTGCCACCACCAGAATGCCGTCATCGCAGAGCTCAGCAGTGTGGCATTTTTTTGTGTGTCTGCCTCTGACAACAGCGAGGCCATTTGCAACCTGTGCCAGAAGAAACTGAGTCGTGGGAAGTCCAACACCCACCTAGGCACAATTGCTTTGCGAAGGCACATGATGTCACATCACAAACGCCTATGGGATCAGCACGTCAGTACAAGCAGCACACGAAGTCAAAGCCGTCATCCTCCTCCTGGTCCAGCATCTTCAGCCAGGTCAACCACTGCTGCCCTCCTTGCCCCCTCTCAACCATCCGCCTCTCTGTCTCTTGCCTTGAGCAGTTCCTGCTCATCTGCCCACAGTCAGGTGTCTGTCAAGGATATGTTTGAGCGCAAGAAGACAATGTCTCAAAGTCACCCCCTAGCCCGGCGTCTGACAGCTGGCTTGTCGGAACTGCTAGCCCGCCAGCTTTTAACATACAAGCTGGTGGAGTCTGAGGCCTTTAAAAAATTTGTAGCCATTGGGACACCGCAGTGGAAGGTACCCGGACGAAATTTTTTTGCACAAAAGGCAATCCCCAACCTTTACTCCATTGTGCAAAAGGAAATTATGGCATGTCTGGCACACAGTGTAGGGGCAAGGGTCCATCTGACCACTGATACCTGGTCTACAAAGCATGGTCAGGGCAGGTATATCACCTACACTGCTCATTGTGTAAACCTGGTGACGGCTGCCTAGCATGGAATGCGTGGCTCTGCAGAGGAGTTGGTGACACTGCCACGACTTGCAGGCAGGCCTGCTGCCACCTCCTCTACTCCTCCTACTCCATCCTCTCCCATAACATCCTCGGCCGAGTCCTCTTCCACTGCTGTGTCTTGCTCCACATCACCGGCACCCCCCCAGCTCCCCATGTGCTATTCCACATCCCGGATACGGCAGTGTCACGCCATCTTGGGGTTGACTTGCCTCAAAGCGAAGAGTCACACCGCACCAGCGCTCCTGTCGTCCCTGAACGCACAGGTGGACCAGTGGCTGACTCCGCACCAACTGGAGATCGGCAATGTGGTTTGTGACAACGGAACAAATTTGTTGGCGGCATTGAGGTTGGGCAAGTTGACACATGTGCCGTGCATGGCACATGTGTGTAATCTGATTGTACAACGCTTTGTGCTCAAGTACCCAGGCTTACAGGATGTCCTGAAGCAGTCCAGGAAGGTGTGTGGCCATTTCAGGCGTTCCTACATGGCCATGGCGCACTTGTCAGATGTCCAGCGGCGAAACAACATGCCAGTGAGGCACTTGATTTGCGACAGCCCGACACGTTGGAATTCAACACTCCTAATGTTCGACCACCTGCTCCAGCAAGAAAAAGCCGTCAACGAATATTTGTATGACCGGGGTGCTAGGACATCATCTGCGGAGCTGGGAATTTTTTTGCCACGTTACTGGAGGCTCATGCGCAATGCCTGTAGGCTCATGCGCCCTTTTGAGGAGGTGACAAACCTGGTCAGTCTCACTGAAGGCACCATCAGCGACATCATACCGTTTGTTTTCTTCCTGGAGCGTGCCCTGCGAAGAGTGCTGGATCAGGCAGTAGATGAGCGTGAAGAGGAAGAGTTGTGGACACCATCACCACCAGAAACAGCCTTATCAGCATCGCTTGCTGGACCTGCGGCAATGCTGGAAGAGGATTGTGAGGAAGAGGAGTCAGAGGAGGAATGTGGCTTTGAAGAGGAGGAGGAAGACCAACCACATCAGGTATCCCAGGGTGCTCCTTGTCACCTATCTGGTTCCCGTGGTGTTGTACGTGGCTGGGGGGGAAGAAGATTATACCTTCCCTGATATCACTGAGGACGAGGAACGGAACATGAGTAGCTCGGCATCCGTCCTTGTGCAAATGGGGTCTTTCATGCTGTCCTGCCTGTTGAAGGACCCTCGTATAAAAAGGATGAAGGAGAACGACTTGTACTGGGTGTCCACGCTACTAGACCCCCGGTATAAACATAAAATGCCTGACATGTTACCGCATTACAGCAAGGCGGTAAGTATTCAGCAGGTATAAGGGGCATGTCACAGCACAACGGGGATATAAAAGGGGAAGAGGTGAAAGTAATCCTCCTCCCACGAACACGCCGGCAAGTACAAGATGCTGTACAGACATGCTGTTGATGGAGGACATGCGGAGCTTTTTAAGTCCTACGCATCGCCACAGCCCTTCGGGGTCCACCCTCAGAGAATGACTTGACCGACAGGTAGCAGACTACCTGGCCTTAACCGCAGATATCAACACTCTGAGGAGCGATGAACCCCTTGACTACTGGGTGTGCCGGCTTGACCTGTGGCCTGAGCTATCCCAATTTGCGCTCGAACTTCTGGCCTGTCCCGCTTCAAGTGTCCTGTCAGAAAGGACCTTCAGTGCAGCAGGAGGTATTGTCATTGAGAAGAGGAGTCGTCTTGGTCAAAAAAGTCTGTTTTACTTCACCTTTCTTAAAGGGGTACTCCGGTGAAAACCTTTTTTCTTTTAAATCAACTGGTGGCAGAAAGTTAAACATATTTGTAAATTACTTCTATTAAAAAATCTTAATCCTTCCTGTACTTATTAGCTGCTGAATACTACAGAGGAAATTATTTTCTTTTTGGAATGCTCTCTGATGACATCACGAGCACAGTTCTCTCTGCTGAAGTTATTATAATAATAAAGCTTTATTTATTGTTGTCCTTAGTGGGATTTGAACCCAAGTCCCCAGCACTGCAAGGCAGCAGTGCTACCCACTGAGCCAGCATGCTGCCCTTAGCATACATCTGCTATGCATGGTTGCTAACATGGACAGAGATGTCAGCAGAGAGCACTGTGCTCGTGATGTCATCATTGTTCCAAAAAGAAAGGAATTTCCTCTGTAGCATTCAGCTGCTAATAAGTACTGGAAGGATTAAGATTTTTTAATAGAAGTAATTTACAAATATGTTTAACTTTCTGCCACCAGTTGATTAAAAAGAAAAAAGGTTTTCACTGGAGTACCCCTTTAAGATGAATGAGGGATGGATCCCAAAGGGACTGACACTGGGCGATACATTTGACTGAACAAGGCCTGAACAGATGACCTGCCTTGGCCTAAAAAGGTCCACACGCTTCTGTATTTAAACTCTGAATGCCGGATGACTTGCGTTACTTATCCGCCACCAACTAGGGTTCAAGCCGCAATGTTTTAGGGCACTTTCTGCCTGGCAAAACAAACAGAATTTTTCAGGCCGCTGCGACAATACCAAATTTTCCAGCCAGGTGTACATGCCTAATTTTTCTGGCCTCTGCTGCTGCACTTGTTATGGTGCTGCAATTTTAATGGCCACTGCTACAGCTGCAACAATACCAAATTTTCCTGCTAGGTGTACATGCCTAATTTTTCTGGCCTCTGCTGCTGCACTTGTTATGGTGCTGCAATTTTTCTGGCTGCTGCTACAGCTGCTACTGCGACAATACCCAATTTTTCATCCATGTGTACATGCCTAATTTTTCTGGACTCTGCTGCTGCACTTGTTATGGTGCTGCAATTTTTATGGCCGCTGCTACAGCTGCGACAATACCAAATTTTCCAGCCAGGTATATATGCCTAATTTTTCTGGCCTCTGCTACTGAACTTTTTCTGGTGCTGCAATTTTTCTGGCTGCTGCTACAGATGTGTCTGCGACAATACTCAATTTTTCATCCATGTGTACATGCCTAATTTTTCTGAAGCGGCTGCAACAATACCAAATTTTTCAGGCATGTGTACATGCCTAATTTTTCATGTACTCTCTGCTGACATCTCTGTCCATTTTTGCAACCGTGGATTTAAGATGTATGCTAAGGGTAGCATGGTGGCTCAGAGGTTAGCACTGCTGCCCTGCAGCGCTGGGGCCTTGTGTTCAAATCCCACTATGTGCTACCTAATATGGGGGAATCTTATGTGCTGCCTAAAGGGGAGCTCTAACTATGTGCTGCCTAAAGGGAGGCTCTAACTATGTGCTGCCTAATATGGGGGAATCTATATGCTGTCTAAAGGGGGGAATCTAACTATGTGATGCCTAAAGGGGGCTAAAGCACGTTATTCCAAACCATTTAGGAATAATAGCTGATTTATGCCCTTTATGGATTAAAACCAGACTCTGCATCAACTATGTAATTTTCCATGGCAGTTTTGCCATGGATCCCCCTCTGGCACACCACAGTCCAGGTATTAGTAGTCCCCTTGAAACAACTTTTAAATCACTATTGTGCCAGAAAGAGTCTCTGTGGGTTTTAAAATTCGTCTGCCCATTGAAGTCAATGGCAGTTCGCCCGGTTCGCGGTTCGCGAACCGAAAATTCTATGTTCACGACATCACTATTAGGGACCTTTTGGCGTCCCCACATCTGAAATTTGCCCCTCTTTGTGTCCTCATTTGTAATTTAGCCTCTTTGTTGAGTCCCAAAAATAAAATAAAACTCAACTCACTCTGGCATTCTCATGATGAACAGCAGTCCCTTTCATGCTGAAGCCTCCCAGGACAGGCACTGCTATACAGTCCCATGCAGGAATGCTGACTTCATTGGCTGTCCTGACCTTTTGTAGGCCACAGGCCTGAGGCAGCCTGTACCTTACTTAAGGAACTAACGTAACATGGAGCTGATGGCTCTCTTTTTTGTCAGTTTTCAACTGTGCTTGCATTCTGTTGTTACAGAAACAACTGAAAGCATCACTTGCCTGGGAATCCAGGGCTTATGCCTCAGATCACCACAGGGGCCCTTCTTCCTTTGGGCTCCTCCTTCTACTGCCAGGACCAGAGGTGGCCTATGGCTCAGTCAGTGCCTGGGCCCGTCAAGGCATCCGTTGATCCTTCGTTGGGACAGTCTGATTCTGGATATGGCTCTTTGATTCTTGGAGAAAAAAAACAACAAAACATGAAAATGAACATTTTTCAGGTCGTTAATGGGTTAGTGATGGCAACCTAAGTGTAAGTAAACTCATGACTTCAACTGATAGTAGGGAGTATATTGTCAAGTGCAATAAAGAAAAAAAATCTTACCTACTATTGACACCTTTTTTTATATAATCATTTCTATTTTTTCTAAAAATTTTTTTTTTTTTTTATTTATTTTTTTACATAAGTACAAGTCTTTTTTTTGCAAATTCTTGTATTGCATGTCTAGGGAGTGAATATTTTCCATTGCTCAATGAGAGAAATAAAATTGTTACAGTTCTGTATAAATAAATATCACTGCTGTCCCGTGCCTGTGGTAAATGCAGATGTGAATATGGACAAATACTGTGTCCATCCAACACAAATAGCAGTGAAATGTGTGTGTTACAGCTGTGTTTTCCTTATGTGCTATTAAAAACACTGTCATTCACTGATGCTTGTCATGTATTTAAGGTACATTGCTCTCACTTTCCATTGGGATGAGGTTTTTTGGTAGAAACTTATTACATATAAACAATTAACAAGAATGCCATTACTTAGTAGGTAAACAGCGGCAGTGACGTCAAGAAGCTCCACCCATGCTCCAACAGGCTCTGGAACGAAAACAACAGAAGATAGCAGGAATGCGGTGATAATGATGACAGTTTTTCTTTAATATTATTGCACTTAATGATGTTCAGTACCATGATAATAAAAATATTGGAATCTAAAGGGGTATTTCAGTATTTTTGTAAAAAAAAAAAAAAAGTTAAATAAAAGCCATACTTACCTATCCCAGGTCCCTGCTGTTTCCCTGCAGCTCCTGTTTAGTTCCTTCCAGTACCCCGATCTTCTGTCTTTTTTCTGCTTCCGAGATAAGAGTTTGATGCAAAACCTGCCCACTCAGCCAATCACTGGCCAAGGCAGGATACCACTGTGGCAGGTCCTGCACCAAACTTGGTCCGGGGGACCGGGGGACAAGAAGGAGCTAATCAGGAACTGCAGGGGACCAGCAGGGAACCAGGGTAGGTAAGTATGGCTTATTTTTCTATTTTCACCCTGCCCCAGCAGCATATTATTTCTTAAAAAATGCTGGAATTCCCCATTAAGCCATAAAACTGACAAACACTGGCCAAAGTTTATCAAGAATAACGCCATAAAACTGATATATGTAGTGTAATTTTTTTTTACAGTTCTGTACTTTAAAGGAAATCTGTCACCAGTGCCACCTGCACTAACCTGTCGGTACCGACAGGTAGTGCAGGCGACACTGATGACAACAGTACTTACCTTGTCTTGTTCCGTGCAGGGGATCTCCGGTAATCTCCATTAACTTCAGCTCCGGCCCGGCTTGTTCTGTTCTCTAGCAGTGGGACCCAACAGAGGTGGCGTCACTATACTCCGCCCATGCCCCAAGCCGCTGCTGCTATCTGCTGGCTCCCCCTACTGGAGAACAGCAGTGGTGATGTCACTAAGCTCCGCCCGTGCCCCAAGCCAGGCGGGAGCTGAAGTTAACGGAGGACATTACCGGAGATCCCCTGAATGGAACGGGACAAGGTAAGTACCGTTGTCATCAGTGTCACCTGCACTACCTCTCGGTATCGACAGATAAGTGCAGGTGACACTGGTGACAGATTTCCTTTAAGGGAAACAGAGGGCTGGGACCCCCCATGATCTCCGTGCCACTGCTGCAGATCGTCACTGGGGCTTCCATGATCGTCACTACATGCCCCTTCCATTCATGTCCATGGGAGGGGATGTGACGGCTAGTACACAGCCATCACGCCTCCTCCCATAGACATGAATGGAGGGGTCGGGGTGGCTGTGATCGCCAGTCATCCGACACGGAGCAGAGTTCACTCAGTGCACCTGGTGACTGGGGTCCCCTTGCGGAGATCCTTTGTATAGGGGATCACACATCTAGGGGTGGAGTACTCCTTTTAAGGTACCATGTAGCAATATATATATATATATATATATATATATATATATATATATATGTATATATATATATATATAGCACAGTTAGGAGAATTGTCTACAGCATTGAGGAGCAAAACTTGGATCTTTTTTTTAATCCTTATTAGATCCAGCTTGTCTGTAGTTTGAGAGGAAACACTTCCAATTATATTATGTAATCTTTGGCCAGAAAAGTAGAGATTACTTAAACAATTACATTAAATTTAAGATTATACATGCTGTACCACATATTTGTTACATTGGATAGATTTGTTTAACACCTTCCTGGCCACACAACGCAAGCTAATTTAAAGTTGGGATGAGGTTTTTGGTGTTGGTTTCTAATGTTTTTACTCCAAACACAGCAATTGTGCCAATAATTTTCTCAGCAAAAAACGATTGTGGCTTGTATGCCTAAGACCACCTGGATGTTCCACAATTCTTCTAGAAAAATGTTCAGCACAGATGACATAAAAGTGGAACTTTTTAGGGTAAAGAACGCTATGGTTCAATGGCTGGAGAAAAATAACTGCACCTCAACACCTCATCCCAAATGTGAAGTATGGTGGAGGGTGTGATTTTTTTTTTTCATCAAATATCCTTTCATTCAATTTTTGTTTTTTTACATAGACAGGACATATTTTGCTATTGTTTCTAAAGAGGGATCTACAAGTTATTAAATTTACTACCTGCAATGTGGATGTTTACTCAATGTGCCCAATCCAGACACAAACAGTATAAGCCTGGGTTCACACTGTGTTTTTGATTAAGTTTATTGTAAACATTATAAAAAACAAACGAACAAGAAAATTGCTTGCAAACTTTATTTTGCCCTAAAAGCATAATTGACTACATTTTTGTTTACAGTGAAACTGACACAAAAGCCCATTGTGAACCCAGCCTGTTTTTGTGTTTTTGGTTTAGTTGAATAGTGTTTGTCTATAATTTTGACTTAAATGAAATCAGAACACATTTTATTAGTAATCAATGCAAACATCCCAATATTTCCAAAGGGCTTACATGCCCAGCTCCCCCAAACAAACATCTTCAAGTCACTTCAAGTCACTTGTACAAAATATCTGATATTCTATTAGTATGTGTGCCAGGTGCATCAGCCAGTATAAAAAAAAAAGTATCCCCTATCTGCAGGATGCCATCTCCTGCTTGACACCCCGCTCTCCAAATGAATGAAGTTTCTCGACCCGGGCACATAGCATTTCTCGACCAGGCTTGAGCAATCGAGCACAGATAACACTGATCAATGCTATGCTATGGCATAGCATTGTTTAGTGTATGCAATCAAAGTATTGCATGTAATAGTTCCCTATGGTGACTAAAAAAATAATAAAATAATAAATGTGATTTAATCCCTTCAGTAATAAAAGTTTGAAACACCCCCTTTCCCCATAAAAAAAAGAATATCTGTAAACAAAAAAAGAAATAAACATATGTGGTATCACCACATGCGTAAATGTCCAAACTATAAAATTATAATGTTAATTAAACCGCATGGTCAACGCATACACATAAAAAAATTCCAAAGTCCAAAATTGCGTATTTGTGGTCACTTTGTATACCCTAAAAAAATGTATAAAAAGCAATCAAAAAGTCCCATCAAAACAAAAATGGTACCAATAAAAACTTCAGATCACGGCACAGACCTGTATACCCATATACAGAAAAAAAGTTATAGGGGTCAGAAGATGACAATTTAAAACATATTAATTTTGGTGCATGTAGTTATAAATTAGCTAAATAAAATAAAACCTATAAATTGGGTATCATTGTAACCATATGGACTTACAGAATAAAGATGTGGTGTCATTTTTACTGAAAAATGCACTGCGTGGAATCAGAAGCCCCCAAAATTTTCCATTTTTGCCCCTCAAATATTTTTTTTTCTGGTTTTGACGTAAATTTGGTGGTACAATGATTGGTTTCATTATAAAGTACAATTGGGGGGCGCAAAAACCAAGCCCTCATACAATTGGGGGCGCAATAACCGGATGAGTGCAGACGGGAGGCGGTGATTGACAACATAAAAAAAAGGGCATTGCAGGGGCTCAAGCCCCGTTTGAGCCCTATGTGTGCACGTCCCTGCTTCTAACTGAACACTAGAAGTGTCAATCATGGTTTATTTCCATTAGGTCAATATTACTATCCCTTTATTTGCAGTTCCCTAAGGGGAGGAGTCTTGCACAATTTCCTACCACAATTTCCTACCAAGCAGGTCTGGGCCCCCTTCCTCCAAGGGCCATGTAGCAGCTGGTGTATGAATAATAAGCATGCCACCCTTACCATCATACCACCCTTCTGTTGTGGGTGCTGAACAAACAGCTTTGTCAGCGGTATGACCCCTGACAAAGCTGTCTGCTTAGCAGTGACACATGGAATCTGCATTGTGTGGGGCCCAGGGACACAATTAATTCTGGGGGCACAGCTGCATAATTAATTCTGGGGGCACAGCGGCATAATTAATTCTGGGGGCACAGCGGCATAATTAATTCTGGGGGCACAGCGGCATAATTAATTCTGGGGGCACAGCGGCATCATTAATTCTGGGGGCACAGCGGCATCATTCATTCTGGGGGCACAGTGGCATCATTAATTCTGAGGGCACAACGGCATCATTAATTCTGGGGGCACAGCGGCATAATTAATTCTGGGGGCACAGCGGCATCATTAATTCTGAGGGGACAGCGGCATCATTAATTCTGGGGGCACAGTGGCATCATTAATTCTGGGGGCACAACGGCACAGTGTTTGTTGAAAATGTATTTGGGGGCATAGAGTGTGGCAGTAATATTGCAAGAGAATAGCATTTGACAGTAATATTGCAGGGGAATAGTGTGTGGCAGTAATATACCAGGGGCATAGTATTTGGCAGTAATATACCAGGTGCCCAGTCTGTGGCAGTATTATTTTCCGGGGCACAGTGGGTGGCAGTAATATATTCAGGGGCACAGTGTGCGGCAGTATTATATTCAGAGGATACAGTGTGCGGCAGTATTATATTCAGAGGGGACAGTGTGTGGCAGCATTATATTCAGAGGATACAGTGTGCGGCAGTATTATATTTAGGGATACAGTGTGTGGCAGTATTATATTCAGAGGGGACAGTGTGTGGCAGCATTATATTCAGAGGATACAGTGTGCGGTAGTATTATATTCAGGGGTACAGTGTGTGGCAGTATTCAGGTCATACATCATCCACACTTCAGTCGCTCGTTTGCTTTTTACTTCATGGCACTGAGGCCGCTAGGTGTGAATACAACTTCCTGTGGAGCAAACAGCAGCTGATAAGTACTGGGAAGATTAAGATTTTTATATAGAAGTGGTCTGTAGTTTTTTTCAGTACCATTTTTGTATTGATGGGACTTTTTGATCGCTTTTTAGAATTTTTTTTATAGTATATGAGGTGACCAAAAGTGCACAATTTTGGACTTTGGCATTTTTTTACGTGTACGCAATCGACCATACGGTTTAACTACTGTTATATTTTGATCGTTTGGAAATTTATGTATAGGGGCTATGCAATTTTTTGATTGTATATATTGATCAATGCTATGCCATAGCATAGCATTGATCAGTGTTATCGGTGCTCTGCTGCTCCAGCCTGCATCTCAGGTTTGAAGCAGCAGATCACTGATCGGACGACAAGGAGGCAGGTAAGGCCTCTCCTGTCATCCTCTCAGCTGATCAGGACATCGTGGTTTCACTGCGATGGTCCCGATCAGCTCCGGTGAGCAGCTGGGTGACTTTTACTTTCGGTTTAATGCTGGGCATCGGCATGCTTCAAACCCTGTGAACGCCCTCCATCCCCAACAGGTGAATAATAATAATAATAACAACAACAACTAAAACAATAATAATAAAAAAAAAACTAAGTTATAGTTACCAAATTCTGAAGCAAGGTTAGGCATTCTATTGAAAAGTATATATTTTTTTCTTTTCTTGGGCACAATTACCAGAGAAACTTTTTTTACCTGTTCTATTTAACCCCTTCCCGACCTATGACATACCTGTACGTCATGGGTGGCAAGGTGTTCCCGACCCATGACATACAGGTACGTCATGGACATTACTGCCGCTACTCGCAGCATCCCGCAGCGCCCGGAAAGATGGTGGCTATCACTGATAGCCAGCCATCTTACCATGCGACCACGGGGGGTTTCATCCCCCACCCCCCCCAGCGATCGCTGCTATCAGCTGGTCAAATCTGACTAGCTGATAGCAGCGTTTCGCTATCAGAATACTTAGCAGCGCGGTGTGTGAGTTCCGATCACGGGGATCGGGACACACACCGCTCTGCTAAGTGTCCCTGACCCGTCCCCCGGCGTCACTTACCCGTCGGAGCGGTGTCCCGAGCGGTCCCGGCGTCCTCCGTGCGGTCCCGGCGTCCTCCGTGCGGTCCCGACTGCGCTGCGTCCCGGAGGTGAGTTTCCGGCAGCAGTGCGGCACCTTCATTGGCAGCAGTGAGATCGCCGTAAAGCGATCTCACTGCTGCCTCTGAGAGTTTCAAAACTGCAACTCCCAGCATGCCCAGACAGCCTTTGGCTTTCTGGGCATGCTGGGAGTTGTAGTTTTGCAACATCTGGAGGTCCAGAGTTTGGAGACCACTGTATAATGGTCTCCAATCTGTGCTCTTCCAGATGTTGCAAAACTACAAATCTCAGCATGCTCAGTCTGTCCAGGCATGCTGGGAGTTGTAGTTCTCTAACATCTGCAAGAGCACAGATTGGAGACCATTATACAGTGGTCTCCAAACTGTGGACCTCCAGATGTTGCAAAACTACAACTCCCAGCATGCCCAGACTGCCCAAGCATGCTGGAAGTTGTAGTTCGGAAACATCTGATCCTTCAGATATTGCCGAACTACAACTTCCAGCATGCCTTGGCAGTCTGGGCATGCTGGGAGTTGTAGTTTTGCAACAACTGGAGGCACACTAGTTGGGAAACATTGTCCGTTTCCTACTTCAGTGCGTCCAGCTGTTGCAATTGTTGCAAAACTATAACTCCCAGCATGCACTGACAGACCATGCATGCTGGGAGTTGTAGTTTTGCAACAGCTGGAGGCACACTGGTTTGGAAACACTAAGTTTGGTTGCAAAACACTTGAAAGTTTATTACTTAACTTAGTGTTTCCAAACCAGTGTTCCTCCAGCTGTTGCAAAACTACAACTCCCAGCATGCACGGACAGCCAAAGGGCATGCTCGGAGTTTGCAACAGCTGGATGTTTGCCCCCTCCCCCCAATGTGAATGTACAGGGTACACTCACATGGGCGGAGGTTTACAGTGAGTGCTGCAAGTTTGAGATGGCGCAAATTTTGCGCTGCAGCTCAAACTTCCAGCGGCAAACTTGCTGTGAACCTCTGCCCATGTGACTGTACCCTAAAAACACTACACTACACTGACACTAACCTAAAATAAAAAGTAAAAAACACTACATATACACATACCCCTACACAGCCCCCCTCCCCCCAAAAAATGAAAAACGTCTGGTACGCTACTGTTTCCAAAACGGAGCCTCCAGCTGTTGCAAAATAATAACTCCCAGTATTGCCGGACAGCCATTGACTGTCCAGGCATGCTGGGAGTTTTGCAACAGCTGGAGGCACCCTGTTTGGGAATCACTGGCGTAGAATACCCCTATGTCCACCCCTATGCAAATCCCTAATTCAGGCCTCAAATGCGCATGGCGCTCTCTCACTTTGGAGCCCTGTCGTATTTCAGGGCAACAGTTTTTGGACACATATGGGGTATCGCCGTACTCGGGAGAAATTGCCTTACAAATTTTGGGGGGCTTTTTCTTCTTTAACCCCTTATGAAAAGGTGAAGTTGGGGTCTACACCAGCATGTTAGTGTAAAAAAAAAAAAATTTTACACGGACATGCTGGTGTTGCCCTATACTTTTCATTTTCACAAGAGGTAAAAGGGAAAAAAGACCCTCTAAATTTGTAACGCAATTTCTCCTGAGTACGGAGATACCCCATATGTGGGCGCAAAGTGCTCTGGGGGCGCACACAAGGCCCAGAAGGGAGAGTGCACCATGTACATTTGAGGCGATTTGCACAGGGGTGGCTGATTGTTACAGCAGTTCTGACAAACGCAAAACAATAAATATCCACATGTGACCCCATTTTGGAAACTACACCCCTCATGGAATGTAATAAGGGGTGAAGTGAGCATTTACACCCCACTGGTGTATGACAGATTTTTGGAACAGTGGTCTGTGAAAATGAAAAATAAAATTTTTGATTTGCACGGTCCACTGTTTCAAATATCTGTCAAACGCCAGTGGGGTGTAAATGCTCACTGCACCCCTTATTAAATTCCATGAGGGGTATAGTTTCCAAAATGGGGTCACATGTGGGGGGGGTCCACTGTTCTGGCACCATAGGGGCTTCCTAAGTGGGACATGCCCCCCAAAAACCCTTTCAGAAAAACTCACTCTCCAAAATCCTATTGTCGCTCCTTCCCTTCTGAGCCCTCTACTGCGCCCGCCGAACACTTTACATACGCATATGAGGTATTTCCTTACTCAAGAGAAATTGGGTTACCAATTTTAGGGTGATTTCTCTCCTTTTACCCCTTGTAAAAATTCAAAAATTGGGTCTACAAGAAAATGCGAGTGTAAAAAATGAAGATTTAGAATTTTGTCCTTCACTTTGCTGCTATTCCTGTGAAACACCTAAAGGGTTAAAACACTTACTGAATGTCATTTTGAATACTTTGGGGGGGGGGGGGGGTGCAGTTTTTATAATGGGGTCATTTATGGGGTATTTCTAATATGAAGATCCTTAAAATCCTGAACTGGGCCCTGAAAAATTACGATTTTGAAAATCTTGAGAAAAATTGGAAAATTGCTGTGGAACTTTGAAGCCCTCTGGTGTCTTCCAAAAGTAAAAACTTGTCAATTTTTTAATGCAAACACAAAGTAGACATATTGTATATGTGAATCAATATGTAATTTATTTGGAATATCCATTTTCCTTTCAAGCAGAGACTTTCAAAGTTAGAAAAATGCTAAATTTTCAAAATTTTCATGAAATTTTTAGATTTTTTACCAAGAAAGGATACAAATATCTGTGAAATTTTACCGATAACATAAAGTAGAATATGTCACGAAAAAACAATCTCGGAATCAGAATGATAAGTAAAAGCATTCCAGAGTTATTAATGTTTAAAGTGACAGTGGTCAGATTTTCAAAAAATGCCCAGGTCATGAAGGTGAAAATGGGCTGGGTCATGAAGGGGTTAAAGGGATTATCCAAAATAAGTTGGTAAATGGCCGTGTCCTGTGAAGCACAAACAAGCTCCCTTTCAACACCTGACTGGTGATTTAATGTCTTGTGCTGAACTGCAACCTGGGAAATCCTCAGACACTTATCTTGTATGCTGCTAAAAATGAACATCCGGGGCAAAGATCACATAAAAATTGCCAAACCAGCCACCAAACACTGGCACAGACACTTTACTGTGAACTACACTAACTTTACAAAAAATCCTGGAATACCCCTTCAAGAACAGGATCTAGATAGATTGTGCTTTTCATAAAATAGAAGTTATTGACAAGAGGATGGGTACCTTTTTGAATTTGAAAAAAAAAAAGTTCCTTTTCACAGGAAGAAATTATTTTTGAAAATAAGGAAATATGGCTTCTAACTTAGTTACTTAGTAAATAAGGTCTACATAAAAGAAAATGTCAGTGCCTACTGCAAAGGAAAGTTCCATATACAGTTGATTTATGGGATTTTCTAGGTTAGACATCCTTCTGCAAAAAGTTCTATTAATACATGATGTCATAGATATAATAGTGTGTGTCCTGTGATCAATAGCTAAAAGCAGCTATATGCATTTACAAAGTTCTTTCCCTGGGGATAAAATCATTGATTAAACAGGTGATTGTGAAGGGGCCAAGCACTATAGTAGTCATTAGAAAATGGGCAGTCTATACCTTATATATCTGCTACTTGTTAAGGCAGCGTTTCCCAGCCAGTGTGCCACCGGCTGGTGCCAAGGGCTGTTGGACATGCTGGAAGTTGTACTTTTGCAACAGCTGGAGGTGCACTGGAATGAAAACACTGTTACAAGGGTAGGTTCCACTGTGTAATCCACAGACCATGCTGCATTTGTCTTTGTGAACGCCCATTATTCCTTTTCAGTTTGATGTTTTTTAATCTTTTCATTTACTAATAATGTATTCTCTTTATATTCTTTTTGGGGATGTTAGATTTTGTTAGACAGTATTATTCATTATTTCCTGATATCAATTTCAGTGTAATCCACTGTGTAAACCTTAATCTAAATCCTGTAGCCAAATATGTCCTTGCGTTTCCCTCAAGTGGTCTAAAGAATTGTCACTAAATGAGAATCCACTAGGTGGCAGTGCTGTATTACATTCTAATTACTCTTCACATATTGACTCCTATTCCTTTATTATTGGTGTTTAAAATTATTTATCAGTCCTTTATTGTTTTGATAATTACAGAGGTTTGTGTACACTGAACTGATATTCATTTATTTATTGTACCATCATATTTATATTTCAAAATCAATGAATATGTAATTATTATTACATTCTGCAATACATATAGAATAGTAACTTAAAGGGGTATTCCAGGAAAAAACTTTTTTATATATATCAACTGGCTCCAGAAAGTTAAACAGATTTGTAAATTACTTCTATTAAAAAATCTTAATACTTTCAGTACTTATGAGCTTCTGAAGTTAAGGTTGTTCTTTTCTGTCTAAATCCTCTCTGATGACACCTGTTTCAGGAAACGCACAGTTTAGAAGAGGTTTGCTATGGGGATATGCTTCTAAACTGGGCGTTTCCCGAGACAGGTGTCATCAGAGAGGATTTAGACAGAAAAGAACAACCTTAACTTCAGAAGCTCATAAGTACTGAAAGGATTAAGATTTTTTAATGGAAGTAATTTACAAATCTGTTTAACTTTCTGGAGCCAGTTGATATATATATAAAAAAGTTTTTTCCTGGAATACCCCTTTAATTTAGCTATTCTAGCTATTAATTTTTTTAAATTTGTGCTCAGGCAGGCTGAAGATAACAAAAGAAACATATACTTACCTATCCCCAGCTGCCACCTGTTTTGCGGTGCCTCGCTCATCGATGTGTCTCTCAATTTCGGTTTATTATTCGGCACGAGCCATAACCCACTCAGCCAATCAGAGGCAGAAGCAGGATACCACGGTAGCCACTGATTGGCTGAACAGGCAATGGCTCACGCTGACCACAAACCTAGAAGTGCGGCGTATTTTGCTTTTTTTTTTCAGCCTCTCTAAGCACAAATAAAAAAAATATATTAAAATAACTAGCTGGGAAAAACCTTTATAAAAGACTGAAAGTTCTATCAGGAAATAAATATACTGAACTTTTAGAAATGACTCTGGAATTTGAGATAGAGTTCATGCAATGTACTACTGTCCTTCTCCTTAGGAAAATAAAAAATACATTAGTCTAAACTAACAAAGCACTGGCTCTTTGTGCACCTAAGACAAGAACAGAAAGTTGCGCCCCCTCCCTTAGCCCCTTCAACACACAGTCCTATGTAAAAGAAAACATCGACCCTACAACATACAGTTAAGTCCTTTTGTACTAAACAATTTCACCCTATCTCCCCTCAGCCTCTCCAACATACAGTCATATGTAAAAAGACATCACTCCCCTCCCCTCAGCCCTCCTATATACAGTCCTATGTAAAAATACATCACTTCCTCCATCATACAGTCCCATGTAAAAATATGTCATTTCCCCCTCACCTCAGCAGCCACTGACCTGGTCAGTAATAGGAGAACCATGTAGTACTGCCAGAGCTGCCTCTCCTGCTGCCTACGCGCATCCAACCCGCCAAGAGTTGAAATAAACTGAATAAGATGGCGTTGTCTAGTCTAAGCCAGGACTAGCGCCAACAGTCGCCCGCTACCGCCGCACCCCCTTTACAGCACCTGCAGTTGTGCCTGAGGGGGAGCCTCACTCACCTCATGGCACCTACAGCCCTGACTGACTGTGCTCCTAACAACTAATATACACCTCTGTAAACTGTATAAACTCAAAGGCGGGCATTTATTTTCTATATGCGTTGCAGGTAGGTGGATTTAAGAAGATTGATATGAGGATTGCCTGAGGATTGCAATTGCAGGGGATGCGACAACGACTGGCTCAGAGTATTTTTGCAGAAAACAAGGCGTTTCTTATGGAACCCAGAGGATACTGAGTATGAGCAGTGGTGACGCTAGGGTTGGTGTCACCTGGTGTGGTAGAAAATGGTGTCACCCCCTACACCCCCAAGTCATTTTTTAGCCTCTCCTGACAGGTGTAGCGCATTGTGGAAAATCATTTCCAGTATAACCTGTTGTGGACACAGAGCTTACACCACCGATCACTCTCCTCTTCTGGGTCATCGGGTCACTGGAGACCCGAAAGACCTGGAATCGCTGCAATTCGCTGCTCAGAATTGACCGGCGAAGCACAGGGATCGTTGTTAAGGGAAGGTCTCAGGACTCCCCTAGGCATTGTCATGGGATGCCTGCTGAATGATTTTAGCAGGCATCCCGTTCCAATCAACAGGGGCATGCACATAATTTAAAGGGGTAGTCCAGTGGTGAAAAACTTATCCCCTATCCTAAGGATAGGGGATAAGTTTGAGATCGCGGGAGGGTCCGACCTCTGGGGCCCCCTGCGATCTCTCTGTACGGGGCCCCGGCTCTCCGCCGAGATAGCGGGTGTCGACCCCCGCACGAGGCGGCGGCCGACACGCCCCCTCAATACATCTCAATGGCAGAGTCGGAGATTGCCGAAGGCAGTGCTTCGGCTCTGCCATAGAGTTGTATTGAGGGGGCGTGTCCGCCGCCGCTTCGTGCGGAGGTCGACACGCCCCCTTCCCGCGGGCTGTCGGGGCTCTGTACAGGAGATCGCGGGGGGCCCCAGGGGTCGGACCCCCCGCGATCTGCAATTTATCCCCTATCCTTAAGATAGGGGATAAGTTGTAAACCACTGAATCACCACTGGACTACTCCTTTAAGCCCCGGCCCGTCTAATGCTCTGGTGCCCTCACAACTTGTCAGGCACTTGCCTGAGCTTATCAATCCTCTTCTTTTGCTGGGCTGGCTCCTCCTCCTCTGCTGGGCTGGCTCCTCCTCCTCTTCTGGGCTGGCTCCTCCTCCTCTGCTGGGCTGGCTCCTCCTCTGTTGGGCTGGCTCCTCCTCCTCTGCTGGGCTGGCTCCTCCTCCTCTGCTGGGCTGGCTCCTCCTCTGTTGGGCTGGCTCCTCCTCCTCTGTTGGGCTGGCTCCTCCTCCTCTGTTGGGGTGGCTCCTCCTCCTCTGTTGGGGTGGCTCCTCCTCCTCTGTTAGGCTGGCTCCTCCTCCTTTGCTGGGCTGGGTCCTCCTCTGTTGGGCTGGCTCCTCCTCCTCTGCTGGGCTGGCTCCTCCTCTGTTGGGCTGGCTCCTCCTCTGCTGAGCTGGCTCCTCCTCTGTTGGGGTGGCTCCTCCTTCTCTGTTGGGCTGGCTCCTCCTCCTCTGTTAGGCTGGCCCCTCCTCCTCTGTTAGACTGGCTCCTCCTTCTCTGTTGGGCTGGCTCCTCCTCCTCTGCTAGGCTGGCTCCTCCTCCTCTGTTGGGCTGGCTCCTCCTCCTCTGTTAGGCGGGCTCCTCCTCCTCTGTTAGGCTGGCTCCTCCTTCTCTGTTGGGCTGGCTCCTCCTCCTCTGTTAGGCTGGCTTCTTCTCCTCTGTTAGGCTGGCTCCTCCTCCTCTGTTAGGCTGGCTCCTCCTTCTCTGCTAGGCTGGCTCCTCCTACTCTGTTGGGCTGGCTCCTCCTCCTCTGTTAGGCTGGCTCCTCCTCCTCTGTTAGGCTGGCTCCTCCTTCTCTGTTGGGCTGGCCCCTCCTCCTCTGTTAGGCTGGCTCCTCCTCCTCTTTTAGGTGGGCTCCTCCTCCTCTGTTAGGCTGGCTCCTCCTGATGCATGGAGCTGGAGGTCACCACAGCATTACACAGGGGATGGAGAGCTCATTGCTGAGGCTGCAGGTGGTGAGTACACACTACAGTACAGCACCTTAGTGGGGACAGTTAAGGGGGTTCACTATAAAGCCTCCATGTTCTTACATCCCAATATCCTCTGTGTCCTCTCGTCTCAGCCTCCATATCAGTGTTTCCTAACCAGTGTGCCTCCAGCTGTTGCAAAACTACAACTGCCAGCATGCCTTTGTCTGTCTAAGCATGCTGGGAGTTGTGGTTTTGCAACAGCTGAAGGCACACTGGTTGGGAAACACTTTTCCATGCCCTCACCCCTCTTGGCCTCCATATCCTCCTTCTTCTTTTTCTCCATATCCTTCTTCTGAGCTTCCATACCCTCACCCTATTAGCCTATATGTCATCTTTTCTCCTTAGCCTCCATATTCTCCCTTGTCCTCAGCCTCCATGCCCTCACAACCCTTAGCCTCTATGTTAGTGTTTCCCAACCCAGTGTTTCCTGACTACAGATGTGGCAAGACTACAACTTAAAGCATGCCCAGACTGCCAAAGGCTGTCCAGGCATGCTGGGAGTTGTAGTTTTGTAACATCTGGAGGCCTCCTGGTTAGGAAACACTGCTCTATACCCTCACCTCTCTAAGGCTATGTTTACGAGGCGGAATGTCCGTGTAGAATTCCGCCAGAATTTTCTGCACGGACATTCAGCTGCAGCACAGTCCCATAGATTTCAGTGGGATTGTGCTGCATCGTGCACATGGTGGAATTTCTGCCATAAAAGTTTAAAAAAAACAAAAATAGTACCAATAAAAACTACAGATAACAGCCAAAAATTACCCTCATACAGCTTTGTATACGGAAAAATAAAAGAGTTATAGGGGTCAGAAGAGGACAATTTTAAGCATACTATTTTTTTGAACAAAAAGTTATTTTTTAAAAGTAAAATAAAATGAAACCTATCTAAATTGGGTATTGTTGTAATCATATGGCCCTACAGAAAAAAGATAACATGGCATTTTTACCAAAGAGGGCACTGCGTAGAAACGGAAGCCCCCAAAAGTTTCAAAATGGCGTATTTTTTTTTTTCTTTTTGCCTCACAAATAATTTGTTTGGGTGTTACTGAAGATTTTGTGGTAAAATGAGTGAAATCACTACAAAATACAATTGGTGAAGCAAAAAACCAGCCTCATATGGGTCAAAAGGTGGAAAGTGTGTGGTTATGGTTATTAGAGGGCGAGGTGGAAAAAAAAGGAAAGTGCAAAAAAAAAAATCTCTTAGGCTGTTTCCACTTTTTTTTATTGGCAAAAACGCCAATAAAAATGCCAATAAAAATGCCCATTCTGCCGCATGGAATTTTTTGGTGAAAAAACGCTGAGGCCAGATGTTATCTGCAAGTCAATGGGAAACTGCAAAATGCCATATCCACTTGGAGTTTTTCAGTTTGGCGTTTTTTCACTCCTTTTTGTTGTTTTCTTGCTCCTTGGCAGTTTTTCAAAATAGCAGTATGTTGAGACTATGGTGTTTTTTTTCACAGAAATCGTGGCATTTTTCTCCCATAGAAGTCTATGTGAGTGAAAAAACACCAAGAAAAACACCATGTGGGTTTTAACTTTGGAGTTTTTGAGGGCAATTTTTATTCTTTTGTGGACTTTAGCGATCCAAAAAAAGGAATGGTGTTAGCTTATTTTTAATTAAATTTCATAGGTTACCATTAAAATAAAAAAAATAAAAAGATACAATAGGGATGGAAAAAATTGTAGGGAACAACATTTTTATTTTTAAGAAAGAAATTTTCAATTGTAAAAATAATATACTTTTTAAAATTCATTTTGGGAAACTTTTTGTTAATAATGTATTTTAATTATGTATTTTTATAAAGTGTGTGTGTTTTTTTTTTTTTTACATTTTTTTTTTACTTTATTCTATTTATTTTATACATTACTTAGGTACTACTACTAGTCTGTTCCATGCTGGGAGTAGTAGTAGTACCTAAATAATGTATAAAATAAAGAGAATACAGTAAAAAAAACTAAAAAAACACACACTTTAGAAATTACATAATTAAAATAAATTATTAATAAAAAGTTTCACAAAATTAATTAAAAAAGTATATTGGGGGAAATTTATCAAAACCTGTCCCGAGGAAAAGTTGCTGAATTGCCCATAGCAACCAATCAGATCACTTCTTTTCTTTCTGAAAACGCCTCTGAAAAAGGAAAGATAGCAACTCAACGACTTTTCCTCTGGACAGGTTTTGATGAATCTCCCAAATTATCTTTACAGTTACATGGCCCCTTTATCCATTTTTAATATTGTCGGCTACATTTTTATGTCCCTGCCCACTTACATAAATTGGTTCCTGTTTCTTTGGTACCCAACAAAATTCTTAAAAAAAAAACTTGCAGGGAAACTGCCAAAGGGGCCAAAAATGCAGTTTCCACACAAAGGCAAAAATGCCCGAAAAAACGCCAATACGCAGGAGAATGCAAGTGGAAACTTCGCCTTAAAGGATTTAAATGGTGTGTTCTCAGCCATGCAAAGCAAACAACTAACCTTCTTTGGCTATTTAGGGCTGTCAGCAGTTTTACCACCACGAAACTGCTGACAGATTTACTTTAAGGTGTTTTTGTTACAAACATTTTTAAATAATTATGAGTAGTGCTCTTTTTTTTTTTTTTACTTGAGCCCCTGCCCCCCAAAATGTCTGTGCACGTCCCTGACGATCACCGCTGGATTACTGGTGGTGATCAGAATGGGATGCCTGCAAAAATCGTTCAGATCTGTATGTTCTTAGTCCTCAAAGGAAAATTGTCAGCTTTCTCCTCCCCCCCCCCCCCTGCACTAACCAGCGGTACTGGCTGGTAGTGCGGGGGGACACTGTTCAGTTTGATGCTTACCGTGCCCGGATACGCCACGCCATTCGGCCATAATCTTCTATTTTCGGGATATGCTAATGAGGTGCTAACTGGCACCGGCAGGGCTAACTGGCACGCTGACGTCAGTGCCGCTGGCTGCAGCGCCACCCCCAGCTCATCAATATTCCTCCCCTCTCTCTTCATTACAGAGTGGTGAGAAGAGGGAGAGGCAGAGGGAGGGGAGGAATATTGATGAGCCGGGCGGTGCTGCAGCCAGCGGCACTGACGTCAGAGTGCCAGTTAGCACCTCATTTGAATATACTGAAAATAGAGATAACGACCGAACAGCGCGGCGGATCAGGGCACGGTAAGCATCAAACTGAACAGCGTATCACCAGTACCGCTGGTTAGTGCGGGGGAAGAAAGCTGACAGTTTTCCTTTAACATGTTAAAGAAGAAGGAATAAAGTTTTATATTTTCTACACCATTTGAAGGATAAGTCTTTATAGGGGCTTAGATGAACTCTTCAGGATAATAAGTAAAGGTAGAAAAAGGAAGATCAGCTCACCACAGTTCAATTGATAAGAGGATACCCAGGTGTGAATGCTGGAAGCACGGATGAGGAGCCGCCTCTCCTTGTAGACATAGAGCAGAAAATGGATTGGGTCCAGCTCCCAGACAAAAAATGGTAAATAAAACTTAACGTTTAATGCTCATGTTAAAAACAATTCGCCATAAAGATGGCAAGTGACATGTCACTCCTAAAACCAGGTGAACGCTGACGCGTTTCGAGCATAAAGCTCTTAGTCATGGCCATGACTAAGAGCTGTATGCTCGAAATGCGTCGGGGGCTGGATCCAATCCATTTTCTCTTCAGGATAATACTTTTTCTAGTAATACATTTCCCTTCCTAGATTGAATGTTTTCCTGGAAAAACTCAATATTGTCTTCACTAATCAAAACAGAAAACACAAGTTTAAATTCAACAAAAATGCAAAGTGTGAACGCAGTCTTATGGTTGCTCCTCTACCATGAGTGCTGAGACACCTGCCGCTGGCTAAGCAGAATGTTTTGTCTGTACACATGTATACAGGATACTCTTCTATAATGCGGATATAGATTTATAAGCTTTTGTAATATTTTTAATTTCTCAATAGCAAGGCAGTGTTTGATAAAATATTGTAAAAGTTAAGCCAATAAATCAGACCTTACATTTTATCTCAAAGCCGGCTTAACTATACAAAGCTCGGAACAATATACCACAGTAAAAAATGTTACGAAAATAACACAGGCGAGAACTAAGGCTGGTCACAGTATAGGATTTCATGGAAACAAATAAAGTATTAGCGTTGACATTTGGTATTTTTTGTTATCCAGGCTTCTTGCAAGAAATTTCAAATTTATTAATAAAAAAAAACAGTTTGTGTAAACGTGGCATAGCAAACAATAATATTCTCCTTGCTCAATTAACTATATAGTGGGTAATGTGTGTGTGTATATATATATATATATATATATATATATATATATATATATATATATATGTATATATATAAACATACAATCTACCTTCACACTTGTCAATCCACTATATGTACCGTATATACTCGAGTATAAGCCGACCCGAATATAAGCAGAGGCCCCTAATTTCACCCCAAAATCCCAGGAAAAGTTATTGACTCGAGTATAAGCCTAGGGTGGGAAATACATCATCCCCCCCTGTCATCATCCAGACCCTCATCATCATCACCCTGTCATCATCCCCCTTTCATCATCCCCCTTTCATCATCCCCTTGTCATCATCCCCTTGTCATCATCCCCTTGTCATCATCCCACACCCCCCCTTCATCATCCCCTTGTCATCATCCCCACCCCCCTTCATCATCCCCTTGTCATCATCCCCACCCCCTTCATCATCCCCTTGTCATCATCCTCTTGTCATCATCCTCTTGTGAACTATCCGCCCTCAGTGGTCTTCAACCTGCGGACCTCCAGAGGTTTCAAAACTACAACTCCCAGCAAGCCAGGGCAGCCATCGGCTGTCCGGGCTTGCTGGGAGTTGTAGTTTTGAAACCTCTGGAGGTCCGCAGGTTGAAGACCACTGCGGCCTTCGACATCATCCAGCCCCCTCTCACCCCCTTAAGTTCTGTACAGTACTCGCCTCCGGTGGGATAGTGGTTCCGGGCTGCTATCATCACCGGGGCGCCTCTTCTCCGCACTTCGGGCCCGGAATAGAGGCGTTGCCTTGACGACGACGCAGAAGGACGTTGGTAATGAACGTACTTCTGCGTCGTCGTCAAGGCAACGTGACTATTCAGGGGCCGGGCCCGAAGCGCGGAGAAGAGGCCTCCCCGGTGATGATAGCAGCCCGGAACCACTATCCCACCGGACGACCTCCCCACCTGACAGTCCTGCAGCACCGGACCAGCGCCGAGCGGAGGCGAGTACTGTACAGAACTAAAGGGGGTGAGAGGGGGCTGGATGATGTCGAAGGCCGCAGTGGTCTTTAACCTGCGGACCTCCAGAGGTTTCAAAACTACAACTCCCAGCAAGCCCGGACAGCCGATGGCTGCCCTGGCTTGCTGGGAGTTGTAGTTTTGAAACCTCTGGAGGTCCGCAGGTTGAAGACCACTGAGGGTGGAGAGTTCACTCGAGTATAAGCCGAGGGGGGTGTTTTCAGCACGAAAAATCGTGCTGAAAAACTCGGCTTATACTCGAGTATATGCGGTAGAAATTATTTCTGCATGACAATTTATATACTGTGGGGGGAATTTGTTATTATTGTCTGTGGTGTTTTACAGTCAAAATTTTTTATCTGTGAAAGTGCTGACGTGCGTCAAATTTATGAAATGGCGCACAGCATATGATTAATTTGCCTGAGCAATACACATCTATGGGAAATTACCCCAGCACAGCCAGTTGCACACCGAAAGGAAAAAACGCTGTGTGTTGCTTATTGTCTAGCTGACCCACTATTATGTTTCTATACAGGACAATATGAGGGCTTATTTTTTGCGCCATGATCTGTTGTTTAAACAGGACCACTTTTGCGTATATGTAACATTTTGCACCCCTTTTTTTTTGTTTTTTGGGGATGTAATGTGATGAAAAATCAGCAATTTTGACTTTTACACCGACGAGACGTTTACACCGTTCTCTACACAGGATCATTAACATTTTATTTTAATAGTACGGACATTTCCACAAACAGCGATTTCAAATATGTTTATTTATTTAATTGTTTACCTTTTTTATTGGGGGGGGGGGGGATTGTTCACATTTATTAAAACTCTTATCGTGCTAGGAGTTGTAGTTGCGTACTATATAGACACGTGTTATGACAGTGATCCCGAACCTACCTGACTTTTCAGCTGTTGTAAAACTCCCAGGATGACCTCACTGTCAGGGCATGCTGGGAGTTGTAGCTTTGTACACTCTAGGTGAAGGTTTATTTACACCTTTAATTTGTGGTGTTGGAAAGGTGTACGTGCACCAAATGTATTACAGGGTGCAGGGCATGTTATAAATATGATCGTGTACTACACATTTTTTTTTTACTTCAGTACAGTTGTATGGTGCCTCCTCTGCAACAGTTGTGCCAAAATTTGCAACTTTTTAAACATGCTGTTTAAAGGCAGTTTTGTAAGCCAGGTCTGGGCTGGCATAGATTTGCTGTGTTTTGGAGGGGTTTGCGAGTTTTTCTGCGACTGTAGAAAAAGATAGCAGAAGAAGCAATTCACACTTGACAACGAGGTGCATTTTTTTTTTTTATAGATACTTTTAGTAGTTTAACTTGTACTTGAGAAAGTAACAATTACTTGAGAAAGGGGGCATGTCCTCCAAAACTTCGGAAGTGTCCGTCAAACACTCACCTGTCTACCCCTTCGCTATGCCCGTGGAAGGGTTAAGTTATATCGGCTGCTGAAACTAGGACTGTCGGACATTATTAGTGAGCACTGTGGGTGAAGAAACTTTTGCATTTCCTAAAAGTGGAGATTTCTCCTTATTTGTAAGTTAAACTACTAAAAGCATCTAAAAAAACGTACCTCGTTGTCAAGTGTGAATTGCTTCTTCTGCTGATTACTATTGGAGACGGAGTGGAGCCTCCGTTTACTCACATGATACCCCAGTGCTAGAAATAAGGTTTATCCTTTCTTATATATGGAATGTAGAAAAAGTTGCAACGATAAATTCCGGACCACTGCATTTGCAAACAGAGATTAGACTGTCCACAGTGGTTTCTCTCAAAGCTGCTGTGGGCAAAAAGTCACACTCAACATGTGTGTGACTTTTTTGTGACAAACCACAGCAAAAAAATATATAAAATAGTCAAAGGGGGAGATTTATCAAAACCTGTGTAGAGGAAGAGTGATGCAGTTGCCCATAGCATCCAATCAGATCGCTTCTTTTATTTTTAAAGAGGCCTGTGAAAACTGAAAGAAGCGATCTGATTAGTTGCTATCGGCAACTGCACCACTCTTTCTCTACACATGTCTTGATAAATCTCCCCCTCAATCTTTTGAAAAATTCCTCTCTGTATGTTTTCTCAAATAAAATAATATTTTACTACAAGTATTATTATTCTAAAGCATAATTTGCTATTGAGCAACAGTGATCCTTATTTTTGTTGATGTTCAAATATGTGAGGGGTTTATACACTGCTCAAAAAAATAAAGGGAACACTAAGATAACACATCCTAGATCTGAATGAATGAACTAATCGTATGAAATACTTTCGTCTTTACATAGTTGAATGCGCTGACAACAAAATCACACAAAAATGATCAATGGAAATCAAATTTATCAACCCACGGAGGTCTGGATATGGAGTCACACTCAAAATCAAAGGGGAAAGCCACACTACAGGCGGATCCAACTATGATGTAATGTCCTTAAAACAAGTCACAATGAGGCTCAGTAGTGTGTGTGGCCTCCACGTGCCCGTAGGACCTCCCTACAATGACCGGGCATGCTCCTGATGAGGTGGCAGATGGTCTCCTGAGGGATGTCCTCCCAGACCTGGACTAAAGCATCCGCCAACTCCTGGACAGTCTGTGGTGCAACGTGGCGTTGGTGGATGGAGCGAGACATGATGTCCCAGATGTGCTCAATCGAATTCAGGTCTGGGGAATGGGCAGGCCAGTACATTGCATCAATGCCTTGCAGGAACTGCTGACACACTCCAGCCACATGAGGTCTAGCATTGTCTTGCATTAGGAGGAACCCAGGGCCAACCGAACCAGCATATGGTCTCACAAGGGGTCGGAGGTTCTCATCTCGGTCATAGGTGTGTGCAGCCTATTGCATTAGGGTGTGCACCCTAAAGCACAAACTCATGCCGCGCGCGTGCGTGCGTGCGTGTATGTATGTATTTATATATATATATATATATATATATATGTATACACATATATATACATACACACACACACACACACAAATACACTCTTGCTTGCATGCACACATACATAAACAGACCTGCACAATTTGCTCATGATCTCTATGGGGAAGATTTATCAAAACCAGTCCAGGGGAAAACTTGCCCAGTTGCCCATAGCAACCAATCAGATCGCTTCTTTCATTCTTAGGAAGGCCGGTTTAAAATAAAAGACGCAATCTGATTGGTTGCTATGGGCAACTGGACAACTTTTCCTTTGTGCAAGTTTTGATAAATCTCCCTCTATGTGAATTGCACTCAGTAAACCAGCCCAGGTCAGGTGATCTGTGTGAACAATATGTAGTATCATGCAAGTTTAAAACATTAAATCAGAACAATCTGTATATGAATCTAAACTCTGTCTTTTGAATTCAGTAATCTGTATTTGAATCGTGGCTAGCCATTTGCCCCTTTAATATGTGACACAGATGGGTCTGACTGAGGCTGAACGAATGAGTAAATGAAATAAAAATGCAGCATGAAGGAAGAAGAATCAAAATCTATGCAGAGGAAAAGTTGCTGAGTTGCCCATAGCAACCAATCAGATCGCTTCTTTCATTTTAAACAAGGCCTCTGCAAAATGAAAGAAGCGATCTGATTGGTTGCTATGGGCAACTCAGCAACTTTTCCTCTGCACAGGTTTTGATAAATCTCCCCCTTAGATTACATGGCTGAGGAAAAAAAAAAAAAAACATCTGAAAAATATATGTAAAACAAATAACCAATAGCTGTTATCATTAAAGCTGTTAAACTAAAACATGAGGGTGACTAACTAACTAGAGAATCCCTAGAAATATGGTAGTGCTAGCGTACACTATCATTATAAAAATAATAATAATAATTATATAACCAATAAATTACACAATTTATTACAAATTGATGATTTAAAAATAAAAAAATAATCTCTAGCAGATATTGGCTGCCGTAAGCCGTTCTGGGAGAGTGGGATACCAAGAGTAATGCTGCTGGTATTGCAAAGTAACCACCTGGCTGTGCGTTCCTTACCCTTGCGTTGCCGTGACTCCTCCGTGTGACGTCACGGAACACGCCGCACATGCTACAGGGGAGGTCTAGAGGAGGATATCGGCAATATCGCTCGCATAGTGTAGGAGACAGGGGCGGACTGACAACACTCGGGACCCCCGGACCAAAAAAACACAAGGGCCCCTGCTAGACTCTCCAGCTCATCAATCTTCTGCCACATCCCTATTCCACCCAAATCCCACACACAATAAACTAAAATTTATATATGTAAGAAACACTTTAACGTAGGTAAATTTCCATGACCAATAATACCAGTATAAAAGGAGTAATATATATCACCACACAATAACTGGATAATACCGCCATACTGTACTGAATAAAACCACTATACACAGACCAGTATACTATAAAGGATCTGTATACAATATAAGTGATTATATACAGGACCATATGGCAGTAGATAACAGCTGTACACAGGATGTGTATACCATATAAGTGATTACTGTAATATTTTAGGAATCACAATTACGTCTTTTCTGATCAGCGGTGACCTCTTTCCTTTTCTTCTCTGTCCGGATAAGACCGCCACGTGGATCTCTTAACATCTGCAGGACAAACATGTCAGACTGCATTTTTCCAGTGCCCTCCCCTCCTCTGTACAATCTTTCCATCTATAGGCCCACAAACTGTAATAATGCCCTCCATGGTGTCCTGCACAGTAAAAGAGCAAGTAGGTAGGTAGCTAGGTAAATAGGTAACTATCAGGAAGCCAGAAATGTAGGTAGGTGACTAGCCAAGTAAGTAGAAAGCTAGGTAGGTAGTTAGGCAGCCTTGTATGAAGGTCAGGTATGTACATAGTTAGGTAGCTGGGTATGTAGGTATAGCCAAATAGCAGCAGCACAAGCATCATTCCAGTGTACAGAGAGCAACGTTTCCGTGGCCTCTCGCCGCCATTCTAAAGTGGGTATGTAGGTAGTTATATAGCCTGGTATGTAGGTAAGTGGTTAAGCATCCAGGTATAAAGTTAGGTAGCCCCCCTTTCCTGTAGGTATAGGCAGCAGAGTTAGACCCCCCCTTCCCTGCAGGCATAGGCAACAGAGTTAACCCCTCCTCTTCCCTGTAGGTATAGGCAGCAGAGTTAACCCCCCTTCCCTGTAGGTATAGACAGCAGAGTTAACCTCTCCCCTTTCCTGTAGGTATAGGCAGCAGAGTTAACCCCACTTCCCCAAAGGTATAGGCAGCAGAGATAGCCCCCACCCTTCCCAATAGGTATAGGCAGCAGACTTAACCCCCCTTCCCCATAGGTATAGGCAGTAGAGTTAACCCCCATTCCCAATAGGTAAAGGAACAGAGTTAACCCCCCTTTGTCCTTAGGTATAGGCAGCAGAGTCCCCCCCCCTTTCCCCGTAGGGATAGGCAGAGTTAAACCCCCTTTTCCCCATAGGTATAGGCAGAGTTACCTCCCCCCCTTCCCCATAGGTATAGGCAGAGTTAACCCCCATTCCCCATAGGTATAGGCAGAGTTAACCCCCCTCTTCCCCATTGGTATAGTTAGTTACCCCCCCCCCCTCTTCCCCATAGGTATAGGCAGAGTTACCCCCTCCTCTTCCCCATAGGTATAGGCAGAGTTATCCCACTTTTCCCCATAGTAATAGGCAGAGTTACCCCCCTCCTCTTCCCCATAGGTATAGGCAGAGTTAAACCCCCCCTTCCCCATAGGTATAGGCAGAGTTAACCCCCCCCTTCCTCATAGGTATAGCCAGAGTTACCCACCCCCCTCTTCCCCATAGGTATAGGTAGAGTAACCCCCACCTCATCCCCATAGTAATAGGCAGAGTTACCCCCACACCCATCCTCTTCCCCATAGGTATAGGCAGAGTTAAAAAAAAATGATGCTCACTTGATGTCCCAAGTAGCGATCTCCTCAGCAGCAGGGGCCCGCTGTCTTCTCCCCTCCACAGTACAGGCGTCGATGAGTGACATCATCGATGCCTGTACTGCATGCTGCGTGGGGGCAGAGGTCACGTCGCCTCTGTGTAAGCTGCAGATGCGGCTCAGACAAAGGGGGCGCCTTCTCCTGTATGTGTATGTATCGCACATACCGGAGAAGGCAACGTTGTCTGCTGGTGATCTGGGATGAGTGTCCCGGATCCTCAGTAGCGGCAGTGGGCCCTTAACCTGGCCGGGCCCTCGGATGATGTCCGATCGGACTGGCCGGTCAGTCTGCCCCTGGGCTTGATTAGTGTGTACCCAGGCACACCTGGCACACCCCGTGCGCATGCCTATGATCTCGGTACCTAATGGCAGTCAGGCTACCTCTGGCAAGCACATGGTGGGCTGTGTGGCTCCCCAAAGAAATGCCACCCGACACCATTACTTATCCACTGCCAAACCAGTCATGCTGGAGAATGTTGCAGGCAGCAGAACGTTCTCTACAGCATCTCCAGACTCTGTCACGTCTGTCACATGTGCTCAGTGTGAACCTGCTTTCATCTATGAAGAGCACAGGGCGCCAGTGGCGAATCTTGGTGTTCTCTGGCAAATGTCAAATGTCCTACACTGTGTTTGGCTGTAAGCACAACCCCCACCTGTGGACATCGGGCCCTCATACCACCCTCATGGAGTCTGTTTCTGATCGTTTGAATGAACACATGCACATTTGTGGCCTGCTGGAGATCATTTTGCAGGGCTCTGGCAGTGCTCCTCCTTCTCCTCCTTGCACAAAGGCGGAGGTAGTGGTCCTGCTGCTGGGTTGTTGCCCTCCTTCGGCCTCCTCCACATCTCCTGATGTACTGGCCTGTCTCCTGGTAGCGCCTCCATGCTCTGGACACTACGCTGACAGACACAGCAAACCTTCTTACCACAGCTCGCATTGATGTGCCATCCTGGATGAGCTGCTCTACTTGAGCCACTTGTGTGGGTTGTAGACTCCGTCTCATGCTACCACTAGAGTGAAAGCACCGCCATCATTCAAAAGTGACCAAAACATCAGCCAGGAAGCATAGGAACTGAGAAGTAATCTGTGGTCACCACCTGCAGAACTACTCCTTTATTGGGGGTGTCTTGCTAATTGCCTATAATTTCCACCTGTTGTCTGTTCCATTTGAACAACAGCATGTGAAATTGATTGTCAATCAGTGTTGCTTCCTGAGTGGACAGTGTGATTTCACAGAAGTGTAATTGGCTTAGAGTTACATTGTGTTGTTTGTGTTCCATTTATTAATTTTTTTAAGCAGTGTATTTCATTAGGTTTTGTTTTTTTTTATAGCTTTTTTTTTTTTTTTTTTTTAGCTTTTAGCCATATTTGCAGGGCTGGGTTAAGGTCTGTAGAGATCTGTTGGGCAAAACTTTTTCTCCTGCATCCAAATAATTCCCCTATACAATGTATACACTGTACATTCTTTATATCAGAATACAGCGTGATTTTATCTAGCTGAGAAGAGATTGCAATGGATGCGCTTCTCTCTATTAAAATCTAATGGTGTTTCTTGTTTCTCTCTCTCTACTGAAGCCTAACAGTGCCTATATAACACTCATAGACTTCAGGTCACTTGTGATAAGGGTTCAGGTATGGTCCTGGAATCAGTGGTAAATTGGGACAGGTTGGAAAGAAAGTCTTCTTGGCTATTTTCTATAAGTGTGGTACAGTTAGTGAAGTGGGAAAAGGAGGTGTGCATGGTAACATTGATGTGCTGTGTCACTACAGAAGTAGCTCTTGGGAAGACCAATGAGTAGAAAATAAAATGGGAGATATGGCACCAAAACATGGGCAGTATGGATGGTCTGTGTGTGGTTCCTACTGGAGCTGCCTGTGAAGTAGTTAGGCCTTGTTCCTGTTCCACCAGGGAAGATTGTGGTTGGTGGACAAAATGCTGGGAGAGACTTGTCCATTTGAGAGTCTGACAGTGGGCTGCAAGTCACAAGTGACACTGCTTGCTTGAGTGGGGCCTGGTTGTCACAGGATTGGACGGTGATCTATCTAGTGACCACTTGTGAAACAAAGCTAGAGTAGCTATAACTGAGTCCCATCAGGAATCTAAGAAGCCAGATTTATAGAGACTTGGGAAGAGCCATATTGTATTCCAGGATACCTGAAGACTTTGCCTAAAAGATTTAAGTGTTTCAAACTGAATGAGTTTGTCCTTACACAAGGCAAGGCATAGTGTGAATAGAGCCGAGCCGAGAGTAGAGCTGAGAGCAGGGTCTGAGTATAGGAGAACTGAGATCCTTACGAGCAGTCTGGAATGAGGACTAGGGCTCTGTCAGGTGGGGCCTGAGAGAGAGGGAAGGGTGGTCCGAAGGATAGGGTTTAAGAAGAGAGCTATATTGAGAACTGTATGTAGCACAGACTGACTCCAAAAACCTAAAAAAAACATTTACAAGGGACTTCGAATGTATGTTAAGAGTATACATTTTATTAATTTGAAAAACACTAAAAACATTGCAATACATAAAATAGCACGAACACAGCAACTGAAAGGGTTTTGTGTTGTTTTGGTTATAATGGGCAATATAGTATTTTGGTATAGGATACTATTAGCCTAGGGATACAAAGTGTGGGATGTACATACACCCCCTATACTTTGCACAATAGGTTGTACAGTCTGACTCCTTCAGGATAAATGAAAACCTGGTTCACCCACACATTAGTGCAGTGGTTCTTAACCTGGGTTCGATCAAACACCAGGGGTTCGGTGAGTCAATCCCGGGGGGTTCGGCGGGGGAGGTTGCAACAGGACAGATAAACCAAGCAATTGCTTGGGGCCCTGAGCTGGCCCGGGGCCCCGAGCAGAGCCGGTGTTTGCCCGTCCTGTAGCGACAGGGCAATTCCCCCCATCACTATTAAAGGGGTACTCCAGTGCTTAGACATCTTATCCCCTATCCAAAGGATAGGGGATAAGATGCCTGATCACGGTAGTCCCGCTGCTGGGGACCCCTGTGATCTTGCACGTGGCACCCCGTTTGTAATCAGTCCCTGGAGCGTGTTCGCTCCAGGTCTGATTACTGGCGACCACAGGGCCGACGGCGTGTGATGTCACGCCTCCGCCCCTGTGTGACCTCACGCTCCGCCCCTCAATGCAAGTCTATGGGAGGGGGCGTGGCAGCTTTCACGCCCCTTCGCGTAGGCTTGCATTGAGGGGCGGAGCGTTACATCACACGGGGGCAGAGGCAAGACGTCACATGCCGTCGGCCCTGTGGTCGCCAGTAAACAGCCCCCGGAGCGAACACGCTAGATCACGGGGGTCCCCAGCGGCGGGACTACCGCGATCAGGCATATTATCCCCTATCCTTTGGATAGGGGATAAGATGTCTAAGCACCGGAGTACCCCTTTAACTCCCTGCGGCCCCGCGTTAAGATTAAAAACGCAGGGCCGCCGGGACATAGCGCACGCTGGGATGTCACCGACGTCCCGTGCGTATGCACATGGAAATGAAGGTGCCGAGGACCGGAGGATCGAGAAGGAGGAAGACGCGCGCTGGCCAGCTTGGCAAGTGACCAGCAGCACATCATGCGGCACACAGCCTCCAGCCATACACTGTATATGGCTGGAGGCTGTATGTCTGTGGGGGAACACTGCCGGGCTGTCCGGGCATGCTGAGAGTTGTAGTTTTGCAACATCTGGAGGTCCGCAGCTTGAAGACCACTGGCCTACATAATGTGGGGGAACACTGCCTGTGCCTAATGTGGGGGAACACTGCCTGCGCCTAATGTGGGGGAGCACTGCCTGCACCTAATGTGGGGGAACACTGCCTGCGCCTAATGTGGGGGAGCACTGCCTGCACCTAATGTGGGGGAACACTGCCTGCGCCTAATGTGGGGGAACACTGCCTGCGCCTAATGTGGGGGAACACT
The DNA here is from genome assembly GCF_029499605.1 of Hyla sarda. Taxonomy (NCBI): domain Eukaryota; kingdom Metazoa; phylum Chordata; class Amphibia; order Anura; family Hylidae; genus Hyla; species Hyla sarda. The sequence goes on along the minus strand of NC_079195.1, from coordinate 80,326,743 downwards.
GCCTGCTTAATGTGGGGGAACTCTGCCTGCCTAATGTGGGGGAACTCTGTCTGCCTAATGTGGGGGAACATTGTCTGCCTAATGTGGGGGGAACACTGCCTGCCTAATGTGGGGGATCACTGCCTGCCTAATATGGGGGATCACTGCCTGCCTAATGTGGGGGAACACTGCCTGCCTAATATGGGGGAACACTGCCATTGTTGCGAAAATGACATGAGAGTGGCACTTGCCAAGTAGTGTTGCTCGCGAATATTCGCAATACGAATTTTATTCGCGAATATCGCATATTCGCTAATTCGCGAATATCCGCGAATATAGCACTATATATTCGTAATTACGAATATTGTTTTTTTTTTTTTTGTTTTTTTTCAGTACACATAACAGTGATCACCCCTCTCTGCTTCCAGCTTGTGTGGTGTAGAGAAGGCTCTAATGCTACTGTGTGAGACTGGCGTGCGCATTTTCGCATATGCGAAAATTTGCATATGCAAATTTTCGGATATGCAAATTTAGCAATATGCTAATGTGTATATACAAATCTTCGCATATGCGAAAATAAACGCGAATATTACGAATATGCGAATTTAGCGAATATATTACGAATATTCGTCAATATATTCGCGAATATTCGCGAATTCGAATATGGCCTATGCCGCTCAACACTATTGCCAAGGTAAAGCCGTGCATTTCTGAACTGGTTTCTGATAGACAACAGCAGAATTCACACTGATTTGCAGTAAATATTCATTATGTTTTAGTTTTTGTGTGAAAATCCTGTTTTCATGGTTTTGTTCTTAATGGTTTTGTTCATTTTGTGCACCTATGTATAAATATATAATTAAATATATACCTCCTATGTTTTGAATTTGAAAAAATCATATTTTATTTTTTCAACTAAGAGGGGTTCGGAGAATGCGCATATGAAACTAGTGGGGTTCAGTACCTCCAACAAGGTTAAGAACCACTGCGTTAGTGTTTTATTTTTGTTCGGCAACATTTAAGCAACTGTAACCTCTTGTGTGTATTGGAACTGCCAAGAATTTGTGCCTCAGCTGAGTTTTGTAACAATAACATGCATTATAACTACGTCTGTGCCACTGTATGTAAAGTAGAAAACAAGCAGAAAACAAACTTAGTACAAGTAGGTTTGACTGTATTTAATCTAAAGATATAGACTTCTTGTGAGTGGGAGTGGTGTTCTTAATAAGGAGTAACTAAGCCAGTTTAAGATTGTATATAAGGCTACCCTTGCATCAGAACGGTGAAGCATTATCCGCCGGCTGTGTTTTCTGGCAGTATGAAAGGTGTGACATTTCTCTTTGGTCTGGCATTGATACATGTCTGCCTGGCAGGTAAGACTTGAAAGCTATTTATATAACTTTACATTTTGGGAAGTAATTGTACAGAAATTTGATGGTAGGAATAGGGTGCCACCAGGTCAACAAACCAACAGCCTGGTTTTAACATTGGAAAACTAGTGCCAGCTAAAGAAAAATGTATTGGCAATTGCAAGTGATGTTAATTTTTATATAATTCTATTTTACAGGACAAGTATCATGTAAAAAAAATGTATCCCCTACCGGAAGGATAGGGATAAGTTTTAGATCGCAGGGGGGTCCGAGCACTGGGCCCCCCCTGTGATCTCCTGTTTAGAGCCCCAGCTCTCCTATACAGCGGCACGTCATGCCCCCCCCGCCCGAAGCGGAAGCCACCATGCACCCCTCTATATAGTTCTATAGGAGAGCCAAAGATTGCAGAACGGCTCTCCCATAGAACTATATGGAGGGGTGTGGCAGCCTCCACTTCGGGTGGGGGTTGTGACGCGCTGCTGTATAGGAGAGCAGGGCTTTAAACAGGAGATCACGGGGCCCCAGCGATCGGATCCCCCCAGCTATCTAAATCTTATCCCTTATCCTTCTGATTGGGGATACATTTTTTTTTACGTGATACTTGTCCTTGAAGAGTGAGATTTTTGCTGGTGGGAATTTGCAGCTGGCATGGCAGCAGAGACACAAGAACACTGCCCTGGTAGCACCCAGAGTCATGATTAAAGGTGTTAGGAGGAGGATACTGACTTAAAGAGGTACTCTGACCCTAAGACATCTTATCCCCTTATCCCCTATCCAATGCAGTTTCATCACAGGGTTATTAATAGCCTAATGAAGTCTATAAATCACCTACATTTTTTTTTAAATATGGAAAACCTAAAAAACCTATGTGGCACATTCAATTAGTGACTGTCTGAGACTCCCAAACTAAAGGCTCTTTTATCGGGAGAATGAGCGCTCCTAGGGATGCTTGTAGTTTCCAAGTAAAAGGGCCAGTGATCACCTGTCAAGCAACTTGTTGGTTGCTGTTTGCTTCTTTTGTGTGGCCATTAAAATTATTGTTATGGGACACCTAATGCCCTTTGTAAACGACTGATAATGATAAATTAAAAGGGTCGCACAATTAATTGAGCCATGAGGAGTCTTAGCAAACAATCACAAAAGGGGAGATTTATCAAAACCTGTGCAGAGGAAAAGTTGCCCAGTTTCCCAAAGCAACCAATCAGATTTCTTCTTTCATTTTTTAAGAGGCCTGTGAAAAAGGAAAGACGCATTCTGATTGGTTGCTATGGGCAACTCAGCAACTTTTCATCTGCCCAGGTTTTGATATATCTCCTCCAAAGATTGGTGCTTGTCAACTGCAGCCTGTTGGTCCATCTAATAGGGTACTTAGGCTATATATTGCCAAATAGTTTATTCAGCCTTTTTTGTGACTTCAAAAACAGCACCAAAAATTGACTAAAAGCCTTTTTCAGACGTTTTTGGACCGATTTTTTATCTGTTAAAACAATTGATTTACAACTCAAAAGCCCAAAATACACAGCTCAAAAAAAAACAAAAAAAAAAACGGAACACTAAGATAACACATCCTAGATCTGAATGAATGCACTAATCGTATGAAATACTTTTGTCTTTACATAGTTGAATGTGATGACAACCGCACCAGCATATGGTCTCACAAGGGGTCTGAGGATCTCATCTCAGTACCTAATGGCAGTAAGGCTACTTCTGGCAAGCACTTGGAGGGATGAGCGGCCCCCCAAAGAAATGTCACCCCACACCATTACTGACCCACTGCCAAACCATCATGCTGGAGGATGTTGCATTCAGCAGAACGTTCTCCACGGCGTCTCCAGACTCTGTCACGTCTGTCACATGTGCTCAGTGTGAACCTGCTTTCATTTGTGAAGAGCACAGGGCGCCAGTGGCGAATTTGACAATCTTGGTGTTCTCTGGCAAATGCCAAACGTCCTGCACGGTGTTGGGCTGTAATCACAACCCCCACCTGTGGACATCGGGCCCTCATACCACCCCCATGGAGTCTGTTTCTGCCCTCCTTCGGCCTCCTCCATGTCTCCTGATGTACTGCCCTGTCTCCTGGTAGCGTCTCCATGCTCTGGACACTACACTGACAGACACAGCAAACCTTCTTGCCACAGCTTGCATTGATGTGCCATCCTGGATGAGCTGCACTACCTGAGCCGCTTGTGTGGGTTGCAGGCTCCGTCTCATGCTACCACTAGAGTGAAAGCACTGCCAGCATTCAAAAGTGACCAAAACATCAGCCAAGAAGCATGGGAACTGAGAAGTGGTCTGTGGTCACCACCTGCAGAACCACTCCTTTATTGGGGTGTCTTGCTAATTGCCTATAATTTCCACCTGTTGTCTGTTCCAATTGCACAACAGCATGTGAAATTGATTGTCAATCAGTGTTGCTTCCTGAGTGATTGACTTGGAGTTAGATTGCGTTGTTTAAGTGTTCCCTTTATTTTTTTTTGAGCAGTGTACTTTGTGTGAGCATAGCACCAACCTTGATTTCACATCTAGAGATGAGCGAACTTTAGAAAAATTTGATTCGTCCGATTCGTGAATTTTTCGAAAAAATTTGTTTCGGTCCGAATTTATTCACGGCGAATCTATATTAAAAACATCTATTTCTGGCTTCCAGAGAGCCTCAATAGGGGTGTAGAACACTTTGCTTTGTTCTAACACGCATATTGAGTGTGCTGGGGTAGTGAAATAATACTGTTATTCAGTATGACATGCAGATTACAGGCATCGCTTTTAGAATCACTGCGGCAGAGAGGCACAATGACAGAGCCTGGAGGTGGCATCAGTATGAGGAGACCATATAGTGGCTAAATAAAACAGCGTGGAGGTTTTGGCAGCATGAGGAGACCATATAGTGGCTGAATTACACAGCCTGGATGAGGCTGAAGCATGAGCAGACCATATAGTGACTGAATGACACAGCATGGAGGTGTTGGCAGCATGAGGAGACCATATTGTGGCTGAATGACACAGCGTGGAGGTGTTGGCAGCATGAGGAGACATACAGTGTCTGAATGGCACAGCCAGGAGTTGGCAGCAGCATAGAGTAGACACTAGGCCTTCACAATCCCTAAGATTATAAGATGAATTCTGAATCTTAAGCCGAAGATTTTGGGTAGCTAGTGCTACCATAACAAAATTTTTATTCCCAGACCCAGGGCCCAGCAGCATCAGTAACCCATATATTGCCTGAATGGCACAGCCTGGAGTTGACTGAAGCATGAGGAGACCATATAGTGTCTGAGTGGCACAGCCTGGAGTTGGCGGCAGATGAGGAGACAATAGGGCCTCACAACCTCTAATAATAAAATATTAATTTTGAAATTTCAATTGAAGATGTCTGGTACCATAAACATATATAGATAATGTCCTAGGCTCAGCAGCATCCCTAAACCATGTAGTTGCTATATGACACATACAGGAGCTGGCATCAGCAGTACACTCGAGGGTTTCACAACCCCTTACTCTGAAAGATCAATGTTGACATTTCTATTAAGCATGTATTTAGCATGTGCAAAACATCCAAAAATTTAAGGCCAAGCCCAGAAGCATCAAAAAGCAAAGTAGTTCCTGAAAGACACAGTCAGGAGCAGGCATCAGCAGTACACAAGAGGGTTTCATAACCCCTTACATTGAAAGATCAATGTTGAAATTTCTATTAAGCATGTATTTAGCTTGTGCTAAACATCCAAAAATGTAAGGCCCAAGACCAGAAGCATCAGTAAGCCAAGTAATTCCTGAAAGACACAGGAGCAGTCAGGAGCAAGCATCAGCAGTACCCAAGATGGTTTCATAACCCTCTTACATTGGAAGATCAAGCTTGAAATCTCAATTAAACATTTATGTTAGCTTGTGCTACCAGAACATATTTGGAGTTAATATCACAGTCCCAGTAGCATCAGAAAACGATATATTGGCTGAATGACACAGCCTGGAGGTGGGGAAAGTATAAGGAGCCCATGTAGTGTCTCAATTGTACAGCCTGAAGGTGGCTGAAGCATGAGGAGACCATTGAAATACAAGAATTTTAAACAGAAATCTAAGATTGTGAAATTGAAATTGAGGATTTTGAAATGGAACTTTGAACTCCCAAGTTTTTGTGGCCCGGGCCCCTGCGTGTGGGTACGAAGAACTAATCTAACAAGCAGTCCCATGTCACCACAATGACAGAGCCTGGAGGTGGCATCAGTAGGAGGAGACCATGTAGTGTCTAAATGGCACAGCCTGGAGTTGGCTGAAGCACGAGGAGACTGCAGGGCTTCACAGAAATTGTCAGAATACCTCCTGACATTCAAAATAATAAAATGATAGATACATTCTCTGAACAAAAGGATCCTTCATTAGATGACAATATGAGTATTGTGTGTTTCAGTGACATTAGCTCATCAGAGGAACAGGAAAACATGATACAACTTAATTCTGCAACTGAAGAACCACAACAAACAATTAACGACTTAAAGCCTACTGGAACTGAGGAACTTCAAAATGGTAAATCTACCACCTGGGATAGTCAGTCAATTCCAACAGCCGATGGTCAGTTTCCACAGTTCCCTGTTTCTGCTAGTCCTTGGCAATATTCCTTTTATTACCGGTCTGGTATCAACATGGCAATAATGCTAGGTGAGTAACTCAAGGATAGCCACATTTTTCCTACAATACACAGTCAATATATGGAGACCATATAGTGACTGAATGACACAGCCTGGAGGTGGCTGAAGCATGAGGAGACCATATAGTGTCTGAATGGCACAGCCTGGAGTTGGTGGCAGAGGAGGAGACAATAGGGCCTCACAATCTCTCAGAATAAAAGATGAATTATTACATTTCCATTGAAGATGTATGGTACCTAGTGCTACCATAAACATATATAGGTAATGTCCGAGGCCCAGAAGCATCACTAAACCATGTAGTTGCTGAATGACACAGACAGGAGCAGTCAGCAGCAGGAGTGCACAAGAGGGTTTCATAACCCCTAAGATTGAAAGATCAATGTTGAAATCTCAATTAAGCATGTATGCAAGCAAGTGCTAACATCCAAAAATGTAGGGCCATAGCCCAGCAGCATCACTAAGCCAAGTAGTTCCTGAAACACACAGCCTGGAGCAGGCATCAGCATGAGTTTACAAGAGGGCTTCACAACCCCTAACATTATGTTAATGTTGAAATCTGTATACAAGATGTATATTAGCTAGTGCTAACATCAAAAAAATTTAGGCACAGGCCCAGCAGCATCACTAAACCATATAGTTGCTGAAACACACAGCCTAGATCAGACAGCAGCAGAAGTACACAAGAGGGCTTAATAAACCCTAAAATTAAAAGGTGAATATTGAAATCTGTATAGAACATGTATGTTAGCTAGTGCTAACATCCAAAAAACTTAGGCCCAGCAGCATCAGTAAGCCAAGTAGTTCCTGAAACACACAGCCTGGATTAGGCAGCAGGATGTGTACATAAGAGGGCTTCCCAACCCCTAACATTAAAAGATCAATGTTGAAATCTTTATTGAGCATGTATGTTTGCTAGTGCTACCATAAAAAATTGTAGGTAATTTCCAAGACAGTCCCAGCAGCATCAGAAAACAATATATTGGCTGAATGACACAGCCTAGAGGTGGGGAAAGCATAAGGAGCCAATATAGTATCTTAATGGTACAGCCTGGAGGTGGCTGAAGCATGAGGATACCATATAGTGGCTGAATGGCACAGCCTGGAGGTTGCATCAGGAGTCCTGAAAGTGACCCTAATGCAAGGAATTTCTGAAACTGGGGACCAGCACCTTAATTATGTTTTGCAGTATCCATGGCAGCACAATGAGAGAGCCTGGAGGTGGTAGCATCAGCATGAGGAGACCATAGAGCAGCACAATTATAGAGCCTGGAGGTGGCAGCATCAGCATGAGGAGACCATAGAGCAGCACAATTGGTGAGCCTGGAGGTGGCAGCATCAGCATGAGGAGACCATAGAGCAGCACAATTAGAAAGCCTGGAGGTGGCAGCATCAGGAGACCATATGGCGGCACAAAGACAGTGCCTGGAGGGGGTAGCATCAGCATGAGGAGACCATATGGCGGCACAATGATAGAGCCTGGAGGTGGTAGCAGCAGCATGAAGGCAATGCCAACTGAGGGTAGAGTGTGAGGAACCAACCGACTGTTGACTGGGGGTGTCGGATGTCACTTGAGATGAATTGGATGATCGAGTGAACCGATCAATCATGGCTGCTGGGTTACTGGTTGCGACACGACTGCTACCTGACACTGGGAGCTAAGATCTCTCACTGCGACTCCGGCTGGCACACACCCCTACTCTGCTGCGACCTCTGCCTGTGCCTGATGAATTTAGGCCTCTGCCACTCCTCTGCACGTCCTGGCAATACTCTTCCTGACATACTTATTGCGTATATGAGGGGAGTACAATACGCTTCACTACACTTAAAACAGCATTTGTCTAGAACAGCAGCAGGTGTGTACTATTGGCTGTCCTTTCACAGCATCTAGGCCCTTGACAGATTAACAGGTACAAAATGGTATACTGCTTAGATGTACGTATGCGGTATGCACGTATGAGGGCAAAAAAGTGCGCTACAGTACACTTGGAAAACTTATTTTTGTAAAACACCGGCCGGTGATTACTTTTGCTTGGACTTTCACAGTGTGTAGGCCCTTGACAGATTAACAGGTACAAAATGGTACACTACTTTAATGTATGTATGCACTGATGAGGGCAGAACAATGCGCTACAATATGCCTAAAAACTCAGTATTTTTTTAAAACACCAGCCGGTGAATAATGTTGCTTGGACTTTCACAGTATGTAGGCCCTTGACAGATTAACAGGTACTAAATGTTACACTACTTAGATGTATGTATGCAGTATGCAGTATGCACTGATGAGGGCTCTGCCTGCGCCTGATGAATTTAGGCCTCTGCCACTCCTCTGTGCATGTCCTGGCAATACTCTTCCTGACATACTTATTGCGTATATGAGGGGAGTACAATACGCTTCACTACACTTAAAACAACATTTGTCTAGAACAGCAGCAGGTGTGTACTATTGGCTGTCCTTTCACAGCATCTAGGCCCTTGACAGATTAACAGGTACAAAATGGTACACTTCTTAGATGTACGTATGTGGTATGCACGTATGAGGGCAAAAAAATGCGCTACAGTACACTTGGAAAACTTATTTTCGTAAAACACCAGCCGGTGATTACTTTTGCTTGGACTTTCACAGTGTGTAGACCCTTGACAGATTAACAGGTACAAAATGGTACACTACTTTAATGTATGTATGCACTGATGAGGGCAGAACAATGCGCTACAATATGCCTAAAAACTCAGTATTTTTTTAAAACACCAGCCGGTGAATAATGTTGCTTGGACTTTCACAGTATGTAGGCCCTTGACAGATTAACAGGTACTAAATGTTACACTACTTAGATGTATGTATGCAGTATGCACTGATGAGGGCAGAAAAATGCTCTACAATACGCCAAAAAACTCAGTATTTTTGTAAAACACCATGAGCCTTAATACCCCACAAGTGTTTCATGACTTTTGCATATGTAAAAAAAATAAAAAAATTTTCACTAAAATGTTGGTTTTCCCCCAAATTTAAAATTTTTAAAGGGTTAATAGCAGAAAGACCCCCCAAAATTTGTAACCCCATCTCTACTGAGTATGGAAGTACCCCATAAGTTGACCTGAAGTGCACTGCGGACGAACTACAATGCTCAGAAGAGAAGGAGTCATATTTGGCTTTTTGAGAGCAAATTTTGCTCGGGGGCATGTTGCATTTAGGAAGCCCCTATGGTGCCAAGACAGCAAAAAAAAACACATGGCATACCATTTTGGAAACTAGACCCCTTGAGGAACGTAACAAGGGATAAAGTGAGCCTTACTACCCCACAGGTGTTTCACGACTTTTGCATATGTAAAAAAAACATTTTTTTTTCACTAAAATGTGGGTTTCCCCCCAAATTTCACATTTTTGCAAGAGTTAATAGCAGAAAAGACCCCCCAAAATTTGTAACCCAATCTCTTCTGAGTATGGAGGTACCCCATAAGTGGACCTGAAGTGCACTGTGGGCACACTATAATGCTCAGAAGAGGAGTCATATTTAGCTTTTTGAGAGCAAATTTTGCTCGGGGGGCATGTCGCATTTAGGAAGCCCCTATGGTGCCAGGACAGCAAAAAAAAAAAAAAACAAACAACCCACCTGGCATACCATTTTGGAAACTAGACCCCTCACAGAATGTAATGAGGGGTACAGTGAGCATTTACCCCCACTGGTGTCTGACAGATCTTTGGAACAGTGGGCTGTGCAAAATTTTTCATTTTCACGGAGCACTGTTCCAAAGATCCGTCAGACACCTGTGGGGTGTAAATTCTCACTGCACCCCTTATTACATTCCGTGAGGGGTCTAGTTTCCAAAATGGGGTCACATGTGTGTGTGCTTTTTTTTTTTACGTTTGTCAGGACCGCTGTAACAATCAGCCACCCCTGTGCAAATCGCCTCAAATGTACATGGCGCACTCTCCCTTCTGGGCATTGTTGTGTGCCCCCCAGAGCACTTGAGCCCACATATGGGGTATCTCCGTACTCGGGAGAAATTGTGTTACAAATTTTGGGGGGCATTTTTCAGTTTTACCTCTTGTGAAAATGAAAAGTATAGGGCAACACCAGCATGTTAGTGTAAAAATGTTTATTTTTTTACACTAACATGCTGGTGTAGACCTTTTCATGAGGGGTAAAAGGAGAAAAAGACCCCCAAAATTTGTTAGGCAATTTCTCCCGAGTACGGCGATACCCCATATGTGACCCTATACTGTTGCCTTGAAATGCAACAGGGTCCAAAGTGAGAGCGCCATGAGCATTTGAGGCCTGAATTAGGGACATAGGGGTATTTTATGCCAGTGATTCCCAAACAGTGTGCCTCCAGCTGTTGTAAAACTCCCAGCATGCTTGGACAGTCAATTGCTGTCCAGAAATGCTGGGAGTTTTTGCTTTGCAACAGCTGGAGGCTCCATCTTAGAAACACTGCCGTACAATACATTTTTCATTTTTACTGGGGAAGGGGGGTGGTAGGGGGGGGGGGCAGTGTACGTGTGTATATGTAGTGTTTTACTCTTTATTTTATGTTAGAGTAGTGTAGTGTTTTTAGGTTAAATTCACACTGGAGGCAGATTACACTGAGTCTCCTGCTAGGAGTTTGAGCTGCGGCGGAAAATTTACCGCAGCTCAAACTTGAAGCGGGGAACTCACTGTAATCTGCCGCCAGTGTGAATGTAGCCTGTACATTCACATGGGAGGGGGGTCAAAACTACAACTCCCAGCATGCACTGACAGACCATGCATGCTGGGAGTTGTAGTTTTGCAACAGCTGGAGGCACACTGGTTGGAAAACCTTGAATTAGGTTCTATGACCTAACTCAGTATTTTCCTACCAGTGTGCCTGTGTCCCAGCATGTACTGATTGCGGAAGGGCATGCTGGGAGATGTAGTTATGCAACGGCTGGAGGCACACAAGTACTACTCCCAGCATGCCAAGACAGCCTTATGCTGTTCCTGAATGCTGGGAGTTGTAGTTTTGCAAGATTTAGAGGGGTTCAGGTTGTAAATCACTGTCCAGTGGTCTCTAAACTGTGGCCCTCCAGATGTTGCAAAACTACAACTCGCAGCATGCCCAGACAGCAAACTGCTGTCTGGGCATGCTGAGAGTTGTAGTTTTGCAACATCTGGAGGGCTACAGTTTGAGACCACTGCATAGTGATCTACAACCTGAACCCCTCTAAATATTGCAAAACTACAAGTCCCAGCATGCCCAGACAGCAAACAGCTGTCTGGGCATGCTGGGAGTTGTAGTTTTGCAACATCTGGAGGGCCACAGTTTAGAGACCACTGTAAACTGTGGCCCTCCGGATGTTGCTAGGCAACAACTCACCTGGCAGGACCAGGATGAATTGCCGCCGCCGCCGCACATGGGGGATCCCCACATGGAGGATCATGCTCCGGGGTCCAGGATCCAGGTAAGGGACCTTCAGCGCCGGTCCCTGGACAGTTCCCCCGTTTTGCCCGGACACCGATAGGTGGGCAAAGCGGGGGAACCGAACTTAAACCCCCTCCCCCGGTCTGCTATCGGTCGGTCGCTCAGCCGACCAATAGCAGGGATAGGAGGGGTGGCACCCCTGCCACCAAATTCCTATCCCTTCAGGGGGATCTGGGGTGTCCAAGACCCGTATGACCCAGAATCGCGCAGATCGCAGGTCTGAATTGACCTGCGATTTGCGCCCATCGTGGTCATGGGGGGGGGTTAGATAACAGCAGTCATCCCGGCCCGATCACCGCTACCGGTGACGCAGCACTCCCGGGAACCCTGCGACGTACAACTTGTCTCACAAAAAATAAGCCTTCTCACAATGGAATCAGACTAAAAAATTAAGTTATGGCTGTCACAAAAAAAAGAGAAAAAAAGAAAGAATTTTGTAGTGAAATGGTATTGTTATAATCGTACCGACCCACAGAATAAAGATAACATGATTTTTAACGCACAGTTTTTCCACAAAAAAGCTGCCTGTAGCATCAAACACTACTAATATAAAGTTCAAAAAGATGTCACAAAAAAAAAAAAAGCAATCTCAGAATCACTTCACTCACAAAAAGCATTTCAAAGTTATTACCACTTAAAGAGACACAGGTCATAATTGAAAAATGGCGCCCAGTTATTAAGGTAAAAATGAAGCGTCACTGACGTGAAACAGTCTGTCATGCCTTTGCTTCACTCCTGCTTGTTGCTTTGGCCACTTTCTTTTCCTTCCGGAGGGTGTAGGTAGGGATGAGTTTGATGTTGTGGTTAGGGGGTGTGGCTGGGCTATGTGCTTTTGGAGATCTAGCACCGCCCCTGCCTAAAGGAATGGACTAACCCCTTTAAAAATGCACATTTTATCGAATCCTCGAAATGTCCAACAAGCCTTTGTTCTGCATAAGAGAGGGGTTATCCAGAATGACAAAAACAGAGCTAATTTCTTCCAAAAACAGCACCACACCTGACCATAAGTTGTGATGTGATAATACAACTTGGCTCCATTTACTTCAATGGAACCGTGCTGCTATACTATACGCAACCTGAGGACAGGTGTGGTACTGTTTCTGGAAGAGAGGAGTTATGTTTTTTCTAATCCTGGATAACCTTTTTAAGAAGGTAGGACATGATATTGTGTTAGGTTCACAATTTATCTATGATAAAAGAAGACATCATCTTCTTTACCTGTGTAACAGCCACAAATCCTGCAGCAAAAGTTTACTTAAAGGGGTACTCCGCTGCTCAGCATTTGGAACAAACTGTTCTGAATGCTAGAGCCAGCGTCGGGAGCTCCTGACTTCATAGCCCTGCCCCCTCATGATGTCACGCCCGCCCCCCCCCAATGCAAGTCTATGGGAGGGGGGCGTGATGACTGTCACGCCTCCTCCCATAGACTTTCATTGAGGGGGTGGGGAGGTACATCATGAGGGGGTGGAGCTATGACGTCATTAGCTCCCGGCATCGGCTCCAGGGTTCAGAACGGTTTGTTCCAAACGCTGAGCAGTGGAGTGCCCCTTTAAAGCATACCTAAAAGAGTACTCTTGGAGACAACCTTTTCGTTTTACCTACCCAGAAGGCCCTCATAAAAAATAAAAAATAATTAAACTGGACTTACTTCCCGCTGCTCCCCCAATGCCTCTTGTTGTCAACTCATCACACTATGGCTCAGCTAATTTCTGGCGATATCCCACCTCGTCCAGTGATTGGAACTGTGGCGTATTGCCCCGGCTTCTTCCTGGTGCCTGGGCTCAATACGTCACACTGCGACTTATCCTATCGTTGGCCGAGGTGGAACATAGTTGCAGCCAGTGATTAGTTCATTTGTTAGTTTTTTAATGCTTCTGGGCAGGTAAAAAAAAAATAGTTTAATCTCGGAGTACAATGTTACGATATGCTGCTTGAATGTCATATTATTGTAATTGCAAAACATGCTCAATTTAATATTCCAGACACCTCAACTACTGACACAGAAGAAGAACCAGCAGCACCGCCAGATGGAGTAATGTTTAGAGATGGCTATATATTTAATGAAGATGACATCTTTGCTAGAAAAGCTGATTCACTAATAAAATACAGTGCAGAAGTCATGAAAGCATGCAACACCAGTGAGTGCCGCAACTACACATACTGTTTCAGAGTGGACCACGACCAGATATGCCTTAATATAGGGCTCTGTAAGTATCAATGCCTTTTGTCAGGCAAAGGGCCATTCTCTTCATATTCTTATTATTGAATCCCAACTTCTGAGTAGAGACATCAGGCAGTCTCTAAAAAGCGTATGAGAGTATGAAGCAGCAACATTTTTACCTAAATTTTCCCATAACTCTATAGGACATATATAGTGCAAACATCATTACAGCTCAGCTTTCATATCTTAACAAGCTCTGGTAAAATGAAAGCTGATCTGTGGTTGCTTTGGGCAAAACCAGACCGTTTTGGTTTTGGGCAGATTGATAAATCTGAGCCAATTGTTTGCAGTGCTGTGTCAGACACGCCCTCTCCCATAGACTTGCATAGCGGCGGGTGACGTCACATGGGGGCGGAATCGTGATGTCACTATACTCTGGCCCCGTGGTCACCACCAGGCTGTTTGTGAGCTAGCACCGCGGGTACCCAGTGGCAGGACCCCTACAGTAAGACATCTTTTCCCCTATCCTTTGGATAGGGGATAAGATGTCTCAGGGCCGGAGTACCCCTTTAACATGGAATTTGAACACATACACACCCCGATTTATCAAAATTGGTGAGAGAAAATCCAAAGAGATTTTGCCCATAACAACCAATCACAGCTCAGATTTCCTATCCTAATGAGCTCTGGTAAAGTGAGAGCTGAACTGTGATTGGTTGCCACAGGCAAAATCTCTCCAGTTTTTCTCTCACAAATTTTGATAGATCGGGGCCATTAACTTCACCACTGGAAGTGCAATTACACAGGTGTAAAGACATTGAGGGGCATTTATCAATGTAGCCAGGCAGGGGCCGTGTTTCTAAAAATGACAAGCCACAGCATTGTTTCACAGTGTTTTACTTAACATGAAATTGTCATAAAAAAAATAAAATTTTTGCTATTGGAAAAGTCACCTCTACCATTAACAGTTTTGTCCACAGATGTTGAAGACAAATGGTTTAAAGTGTACCTGTTGTCAACAAAAACTTTTTACGTAATGTAGATAATACAATTATATGTATATTTGTGATATACATTGGTTAAAAAATGTGTATATTTATGGATGAAAAAGTGATGTCCCTGCAGCTATTGCCTGTGAGGAGTCCAAATACAGGAAGTGAGGACAGGACAAGAAGGGCTCGGTGCAGGCTCCTGGCTTGTCAATCATCCTCATGTGTGAGCCCATAGCATGTCACAGAGCCTCACTGCACAGAGCCCTGCTTGACCTCCCTGCACAGAGCCCTGCTTGTCCTCAGTGTACAGAGCCCTGCTTGTCCTCACTGCACAGAGCCCTGCTTGTCCACCCTCACTTCCTGTATTTGGACTCCTCATAGAGAGACACAGGCAATAGCTGCAGGGACAAAAATATACATATTTTTTAACCAATGTATATTACAAATATACATATAATGGTATTATCTACGTTATAGAAAATGTTTTTGTTGATGACAGGTACACTTTAAGCTTTTAGAAACAGACTTCGGCATCTTGAATAACATGATTACTGTAAAAAAAACGACAAAAAAAAAACAAAAAACATTTCCACCACTCCTTGAGATCAGCAATGCAATACAGCAACACACAGCACTTAAAGAGGTTATCCACCATAGGGTGACTTTAGTACTTACCAGCCAGACAGCAATGGACATTCTCAGTAAGGACCCATCCTTGTCTTTGGGTTAAATGGCTGTGTTGTAAGTCCATTATAACACTGCTGCTTTCTTTTGACAAATGGCTATTTCCTGTGTGAGTTCCTTCCCTCCAACTACAAGTCCCAGGATCCCTTGTTTGTGAGTTCACTTTTCTCTCTCCCACACATCAGTCACCCCACCCTTTGCAGCATAGCTGAGCTATGCATGCTGTTCATGAAACTGCATGCTGTTCCCTGCAGCCCTTTGGAGAATGATTCCCTCCCCCCCACGCAGCGATTGCTCCACCGATTGAAGCAGTTAGGCTCCCTTTCAACACCTGACTAGTGATGTAATGTCTTGGCCCGCACTGAAACCTGGGAAAACCAGAGACAACAATCATTTTGTATGCTGCTAAAAATAAACATTGGGGCAAAGATTACATAAGAATTGTGAGACCAGCCATCAAACACAGGTACCGACACTATTATGCACCACAATAATTTTACAGCCTCTGTAGCAGAGTGAAATAAAAAAAAAAAAAAAATCCAGGAATACACCTTTAATACAGCCACTTGTCAATTCAGATTAAACTGGCTGTGCTGAGGTAATTTCCCCTAGCTGTGTATTGCTCAGACAAATTTATCATATGCAGTGAGCCATTTCATAAATTTGGAGCATGTAATGATAAATTTCCTCCTATTTCCAGTGCAGTAGAAAAAGGATTACCTTTTCTGCTCCCCAGCACTCCACTTCTGCCCTGTGCTTATCTCAAAAGTATACCGTACCTTACGACAATCCAGTCCTCATGGTCCACCAACATTCCGAGTGTTTTTTTAATTACTTCATTGAAAGAGAGAAGGGGAAATTTTAAGTCCTGGACTGGTAGCGGGCCTTGAGGTCGGGTTTGGAACCCCGGTCTTACAAGATCAGAGGGAGTGGTTTTTCCCTGGCTACAGCGATGTATTAAACACTAAGCTTTTTTTTATTATTATTTGTTTTAATGTAACTGTATCGTACAAAATGTCTTATTTCAGTTAACTCAACATACTTTGAAGAATTGGAAAAGCCTGAAGCTTTGAAACTGCATGCGCCTGTTACGAATGGATATATATTTGATAGAGATGAAACCTTCTTTAAAAAAGCGTATTCACTGTTACGATACAGTCTTGATGTTATGGAGGAATGCACCACCAAAGAATGCCGTTCCTACACCTATTGTACCAATGTGGGTGATGACATTGTCTGTTTGACTATAAGGCTCAGTAAGTATATTCTTTATCAGGGGTGAACTGTTATCCTGTCCATTCTGACTGTGTGGCTGATCCTAACCTCCCAGACAGAAAATCATCTTCATTTTACATAATCTAATTAAAGAAAAGGAAGATTATAGTTTGAGCATTGAAAAACTAGATTCAAATAACTAAATTTCTCTTTTTTTGTTCTTGTTTGATGACAACCAGAGCTTGAGGCATAGCAGTTCGAATTTAAACGTGTTCTCCATGCTTTTTTTAATTGGTGGCCTTTTCTTGGGATAAGCCAGCAATATCTGACCTTTGAAGATCCGATTCCTGCCACCCCTGCTGATCAGCTGATTGAAGTGTCGCTGCATTTGTGTGAGCACTGTGGCCTCTTCACTTCCTACCAAACACTGGTTAGCGGCTGTACCTGGCATTGCAGCCAATACCCTCACATAGAGATCCCAGAAGCATCCTCCCACATAGAGCACTCCCCCACATGGAGTTCACAGCATTACCCCCCCCCCCCCCACATAGAAATCACAGCAGCAGCTCCCACATAGAGTGAGTTTACAGTAGCACCCCCCCAACATAGAGTCCACAGCAGACCCCCCTACATAGAACTCTCTAACATGTACCATGTTTCCCCGAAAATACACCCTACCCCGAAAATAGGCCCTAGCTGGATTATCGGGTGGGCTGCAATATAAGCCCTACCCCGAAAATAAGACCTAGACCAGTGGTCTCCAACCTGCGGACCTCCAGATGTTGCAAATGTTTGCAACATCTGGAGGTCCGTAGGTTGAAGACCACTGACCTAGACAATGCCCGGGCTGCAAATATTAAAAAACTAACTTTAACTTACCTTCGTCCTCCGTTCCCCCGTTGCTAAGGAACCGGCCTCACTGTCCTCCACTGTTCTCGCTGCGGTCCTGGGGATGGGAACGTCACAGAGCCTTCAGCCTATCACCAGCCGCAGCGATGTCCCGCCTCTCCCGATGATAGGCTGAGCCCACTGTGATGTAAGAAGCCGTCCGGCTTCTTAAATGACAGTCGTCTCAGCCTATCACCCGCCGGCTTCTTACATCACAGTGGGCTCAGCCTATCATCGGCTGATAGATCAGTGAGAACAAGCAAAGCACTGCACAGATCTCTGTCCACAACGGTGATGTGACAAGCAGTTGGAAGTGGAACGCTGCGTTATAATCAATTCAGCGTGTCTGTGTAACACACAGAGACACGCAGCCGTCCTATCCCTCTAAAAGTGTAAATGAGCAACCGCAAAATGGCTGCCGATTATATAGAGCTGTGACATCACAGGGGTCAATGAATTCTGCATCCCGTATGTGATTCAGGGTCATCATGCCTACCTCCCTTCCCGCCTTGCTTTCCCGCCTTCTCAGCATCCCCTGCCCCATGTACTGACATGTGGATCCGCCATTTAAGGTGTCCCGGAGACTGGAACACTGTTAAATGGAGTTTAATTAAGCGATTTGCGCTATAGAATCGCGGCAATATTCACAGTCATTGCAAATCGAATAACTCATGAAATTCTTAACGAATTTGGGTTCGTCTGCTTCGATTCGCTCATCTCTAGTCACATCCCATGGCCTCATTACTTTTTACCCATGTATAACATTATGGGGAAGATTTATCAAAACCTGTCAATATGAAAAGTTACCAAGTTGTATATAGCGAACAATCAGCTCTCTTCTTTCATTTTTAACAAGGCTTCCTCAAAATGAAAGAAGCAATCTGATTGGTTGCTATTGGCAACTGAGCAACTTTTCCTTTGCACAGGTTTTGATAAATCTCTCCCTATGTGTTTTAGGAAAACTTCATATTTTTAAAGAAGGAAGTATAGGAATGTTTATTTCTACTACTCCCAACATGAAGGTCTCCACCAACTTAGGTAATGCCTCCCTTTTACTATTCTTAGAACTGCTGTAAAAGAAGCATTAAACACAAAGCACAATATTTATATAATTTCTTCTGCATTAACCCCTTAAGGACGCAGCCCATTTTCACCTCTAGGACGAAGCCCTTTTTTCAAATCTGACCACTTTCACTTTAAACATTAATAACTCTGGAATGCTTTTACTTATCATTCTGATTCTGAGATTGTTTTTTCGTGACATATTCTACTTTAACAAAGTGGTAAATTTTTGTGGTAACTTGCATCCTTTCTTGGTGAAAAATCCCCAAATTTGATGAAAAAATAAAAATTTTTGCATTTTTCTAACTTTGAAGCTCTCTGCTTGTAAGGAAAATGGATATTCCAAATAATTTTTTTTTATTCACATATACAATATGTCCACTTTATGTTGGCATCATAAAATTGACGAGTTTTTACTTTTGGA
The DNA here is from genome assembly GCF_029499605.1 of Hyla sarda. Classification (NCBI taxonomy): domain Eukaryota; kingdom Metazoa; phylum Chordata; class Amphibia; order Anura; family Hylidae; genus Hyla; species Hyla sarda. Next base: position 80,307,889 of record NC_079195.1, on the reverse strand, counting down.
AGACACCAGAGGGCTTCAAAGTTCAGCAGCAATTTTCCAATTTTTCACAAAATTTTCAAACTCACTATTTTTCAGGGACCAGTTCAGGTTTGAAGTGGATTTGAAGGGTCTTCATATTAGAAATACCCCATAAATGACCCCATTATAAAAACTGCACCCCCCAAAGTATTCAAAATGACATTCAGTAAGAGTTTTAACCCTTTAGGTGTTTCACAGGAAAAGCAGCAAAGTGAAGGAGAAAATTCAAAATCTTCATTTTTTACACTCGCATGTTCTTGTAGACCCAATTTTTGAATTTTTACAAGGGGTAAAAGGAGAAAATGTATACTTGTAAGTGTAACCCAATTTCTCTCGAGTAAGCACATACGTCATATGTCTATGTAAAGTGTTCGGCGGGCGCAGTAGAGGGCTCAGAAGCGAAGGAGTGACAAGGGGATTTTGGAGAGTACGTTTTTCTGAAATGGTTTTTGGGGGGCATGTCGCATTTAGGAAGCCCCTATGGTGCCAGAGGAGCAAAAAAAAAACACACATGGAATACCATTTTGGAAACTAGACCCCTTGAGGAACATAACAAGGAATAAAGTGAGCCTTAATACCCCACAAGTGTTTTACGACTTTTGCATATGTAAAAAAAAAAAATGTTCTTTCACTAAAATGTTGGTTTTCCCCCAAATTTCACATTTTTTAAAGGGTTAATAGCAGAAAGACCCCCCAAAATTAGTAACCCCATCTCTCCTGAGTATGGAAGTACCCCATAAGTGGACCTGAAGTGCACTGCGGATGAACTACAATGCTCAGAAGAGAAGGAGTCATATTTGGCTTTTTGAGAGCAAATTTTGCTCGGGGGCATGTTGCATTTAGGAAGCCCCTATGGTGCCAAGACAGCAAAAAAAAAAACACATGGCATACCATTTTGGAAACTAGACCCCTTGAGGAACGTAACAAGGGATAAAGTGAGCCTTACTACCCCACAGGTGTTTCATGACTTTTGCATATGTAAAAAAACATTTATTTTTTCACTAAAATGTGGGTTTCCCCCCAAATTTCACATTTTTGCAAGGGTTAATAGCAGAAAAGACCCCCCAAAATTTGTAACCCCATCTCTTCTGCGTATGGAGGTACCCCATAAGTGGACCTGAAGTGCACTGTGGGCACACTACAATGCTCAGAAGAGGAGTCATATTTAGCTTTTTGAGAGCAAATTTTACTCGGGGGGCATGTCGCATTTAGGAAGCCCCTATGGTGCCAGGACAGCAAAAAAAAAAAACACCTGGCATACCATTTTGGAAACTAGACCCCTCACAGGATGTAATGAGGGGTACAGAGAGCATTTACCCCCCACTGGTGTCTGACAGATCTTTGGAACAGTGGGCTGTGCAAAATTTTTCATTTTCACGGAGCACTGTTCCAAAGATCCGCCAGACACCTGTGGGGTGTAAATTCTCACTGCACCCCTTATTACATTCTGTGAGGGGTGTAGTTTCCAAAATGGGGTCACATGTGGGTGTGCTTTTTTTTTGCGTTTGTCAGGACCGCTGTAACAATCAGCCACCCCTATGCAAATCGCCTCAAATGTACATGGCGCACTCTCCCTTCTGGGCATTGTTGTGTGCCCCCCAGAGCACTTGCGCCCAAATATGGGGTATCTCCGAACTCGGGAGAAATTGTGTTACAAATTTTGGGGGGCATTTTTCCCTTTTACCTCTTGTGAAAATGAAAAGTATAGGGCAACACCAGCATGTTAGTGTAAAAATGTTTATTTTTTTACACTAACATGCTGGTGTAGACCCCAACTGTTCCTTTTCATAAGGGGTAAAAGGAGAAAAAGACCCCCAAAATTTGTTAGGCAATTTCTCCCGAGTACGGCGATACCCCATATGTGACCCTATACTGTTGCCTTGAAATGCAACAGGGTCCAAAGTGAGAGCGCCATGAGCATTTGAGGCCTGAATTAGGGACATAGGGGTATTTTATGCCAGTGATTCCCAAACAGGGTGCCTCCAGCTGTTGTAAAACTCCCAGCATGCTTGGACAGTCAATTGCTGTCCAGAAATGCTGGGAGTTTTTGTTTTGCAACAGCTGGAGGCTCCATCTTAGAAACACTGCCGTACAATAACTTTTTCATTTTTACTGGCGAAGGGGGGGGGGGGGGGGGGGGTGGCAGTGTACGTGTGTATATGTAGTGTTTTACTCTTTATTTTATGTTAGAGTAGTGTAGTGTTTTTAGGTTAAATTCACACTGGAGGCAGATTACACTGAGTCTCCTGCTAGGAGTTTGAGCTGCGGCGGAAAATTTACCGCAGCTCAAACTTGAAGCGGGGAACTCACTGTAATCTGCCGCCAGTGTGAATGTAGCCTGAACATTCACATGGGAGGGGGGTCAAAACTACAACTCCCAGCATGCACTGACAGACCATGTATGCTGGGAGTTGTAGTTTTGCAATAGCTGGAGGCACACTGGTTGGAAAACCTTGAATTAGGTTCTATGACCTAACTCAGTATTTTCCTACCAGTGTGCCTCCAGCTGTTGCAAAACTACAATTCCCAGCATGTACTGTTTGCGGAAGGGCATGCTGGGAGATGTAGTTATGCAACGGTTGGAGGCACGCAAGTACTACTCCCAGCATGCCAAGACAGCCTTATGCTGTTCTTAAATGCTGGGAGTTGTAGTTTTGCAAGATTTAGAGGGGTTCAGGTTGTAAATCACTGTCCAGTGGTCTCTAAACTGTGGCCCTCCAGATGTTGCAAAGCTACAACTCGCAGCATGCCCAGACAGCAAACTGCTGTCTGGGCATGCTGAGAGTTGTAGTTTTGCAACATCTGGAGGGCTACAGTTTGAGACCACTGCATAGTGATCTACAACCTGAACCCCTCTAAATATTGCAAAACTACAAGTCCCAGCATGCCCAGACAGCAAACAGCTGTCTGGGCATGCTGGGAGTTGTAGTTTTGCAACATCTGGAGGGCCACAGTTTAGAGACCACTGTAAACTGTGGCCCTCCGGATGTTGCTAGGCAACAACTCACCTGGCAGGACCAGGATGAATTGCTGCCGCCGCCGCCGCACGTTTTGCCCGGACACCGATAGGTGGGCAAAGCGGGGGAACCGAACTTAAACCCCCTCCCCCGGTCTGCTATCGGTCGGTCGCTCAGCCGACCAATAGCAGGGATAGGAGGGGTGGCACCCCTGCCACCAAATTCCTATCCCTTCAGGGGGATCGGGGGTGTCCAAGACCCGTATGACCCGGAATCGCGCAGATCGCAGGTCTGAATTGACCTGCGATTTGCACCCATCGCGGTCATGGGGGGGGGTCTCAGGACCCCCCTCGACGATGTGCCGGGATGCCTGCTGTTAGATAACAGCAGTCATCCCGGCCCGATCACCGCTACCGGTGACGCAGCACTCCCTGGAACCCTGCGTCGTACAACTTGTCTCACTAAAAATAAGCCTTCTCACAATGGAATCAGACTAAAAAATTAAGTTATGGCTGTCACAAAAAACAGAATAAAGATAACATGATTTTTAACGCACAGTTTTTCCACAAAAAAGCTGCCTGTAGCATCAAACACTACTAATATAAAGTTCAAAAAGATGTCACAAAAAAAAAAAAGCAATCTCAGAATCACTTCACTCACAAAAAGCATTTCAAAGTTATTACCACTTAAAGAGACACAGGTCAGATTTGAAAAATGTCACCCAGTTATTAAGGTAAAAATGAAGCGTCACTGACGTGAAACAGTCTGTCATGCCTTTGCTGCACTCCTGCTTGCTGCTTTGGCCACTTTCTTTTCCTTCCGGAGGGCGAGGGTAGGGATGAGTTTGATGTTGTGGTTAGGGGGTGTGGCTGGGCTATGTGCTTTTGGAGATCTAGCACCGCCCCTGCCTAAAGGAATGGACTAACCCCTTTAAAAATGCACATTTTATCGAATCCTCGAAATGTCCAACAAGTCTTTGTTCTGCATAAGAGAGGGGTTATCCAGAAGGACAAAAACAGAGCTAATTTCTTCGAAAAACAGCACCACACCTGACCATAGGTTGTGATGTGATAATACAACTTGGCTCCATTTACTTCAATGGAACCGTGCTGCTATACTATACGCAACCTGAGGACAGGTGTGGTACTGTTTCTGGAAGAGAGGAGTTATGTTTTTTCTAATCCTGGATAACCTTTTTAAGAAGGTAGGACATGATATTGTGTTAGGTTCACAATTTATCTATGATAAAAGAAGACATCATCTTCTTTACCTGTGTAACAGCCACAAATCCTGCAGCAAAAGTTTACTTAAAGGGGTACTCCGCTGCTCAGCATTTGGAACAAACTGTTCTGAATGCTAGAGCCAGCGTCGGGAGCTACTGACGTCATAGCCCTGCCCCCTCATGATGTCACGGAGGTACATCATGAGGGGGTGGGGCTATGATGTCATTAGCTCCCGGCATCGGCTCCAGCGTTCAGAACGGTTTGTTCCAAACGCTGAGCAGTGGAGTGCCCCTTTAAAGCATACCTAAAAGAGTACTCTTGGAGACAACCTTTTCGTTTTACCTACCCAGAAGGCCTTCATAAAAAATAAAAAATAATTAAACTGGACTTACTTCCCGCTGCTCCCCCAATGCCTCTTGTTGTCAACTCATCACACTATGGCTCAGCTAATTTCTGGCGATGTCCCACCTCGTCCAGTGATTGGAACTGTGGCGTATTGCCCCGGCTTCTTCCTGGTGCCTGGGCTCAATACGTCACACTGCGACTTATCCTATCGTTGGCCGAGGTGGAACATAGTTGCAGCCAGTGATTAGTTCATTTGTTAGTTTTTTAATGCTTCTGGGCAGGTAAAAAAAATAGTTTAATCTCGGAGTACTCCTTTAATAGTACAATGTTACGATATGCTGCTTGAATGTTATATTATTGTAATTGAAAAACATGCTCAATTTAATATTCCAGACACCTCAACTACTGACACAGAAGAAGAACCAGCAGCACCGCCAGATGGAGTAATGTTTAGAGATGGCTATATATTTAATGAAGATGACATCTTTGCTAGAAAAGCTGATTCACTAATAAAATACAGTGCAGAAGTCATGAAAGCATGCAACACCAGTGAGTGCCGCAACTACACATACTGTTTCAGAGTGGACCACGACCAGATATGCCTTAATATAGGGCTCTGTAAGTATCAATGCCTTTTGTCAGGCAAAGGGCCATTCTCTTCATATTCTTATTATTGAATCCCAACTTCTGAGTAGAGACATCAGGCAGTCTCTGAAAAGCGTATGAGAGTATGAAGCAGCAACATTTTTACCTAAATTTTCCCATAACTCTATAGGACATATATAATGCAAACATCATTACAGCTCAGCTTTCATATCTTAACAAGCTCTGGTAAAATGAAAGCTGATCTGTGGTTGCTTTGGGCAAAACCAGACCGTTTTGGTTTTGGGCAGATTGATAAATCTGGGCCAATTGTTTGCAGTGCTGTGTCAGACACGCCCTCTCCCATAGACTTGCATAGCGGCGGGTGACGTCACATGGGGGCGGAATCGTGATGTCACTATACTCTGGCCCCGTGGTCACCACCAGGCTGTTTGTGAGCTAGCACCGCGGGTACCCAGTGGCAGGACCCCTACAGTAAGACATCTTTTCCCCTATCCTTTGGATAGGGGATAAGATGTCTCAGGGCCGGAGTACCCCTTTAACATGGAATTTGAACACATACACACCCCGATTTATCAAAATTGGTGAGAGAAAATCCAAAGAGATTTTGCCCATAACAACCAATCACAGCTCAGATTTCCTATCCTAATGAGCTCTGGTAAAGTGAGAGCTGAACTGTGATTGGTTGCCACAGGCAAAATCTCTCCAGTTTTTCTCTCACAAATTTTGATAGATCGGGGCCATTAACTTCACCACTGGAAGTGCAATTACACAGGTGTAAAGACATTGAGGGGCATTTATCAATGTAGCCAGGCAGGGGCCGTGTTTCTAAAAATGACAAGCCACAGCATTGTTTCACAGTGTTTTACTTAACATGAAATTGTCATAAAAAAATAACATTTTTGCTATTGGAAAAGTCACCTCTACCATTAACAGTTTTGTCCACAGATGTTGAAGACAAATGGTTTAAAGTGTACCTGTTGTCAACAAAAACTTTTTACGTAATGTAGATAATACAATTATATGTATATTTGTGATATACATTGGTTAAAAAATGTGTATATTTATGGATGAAAAAGTGCTGTCCCTGCAGCTATTGCCTGTGAGGAGTCCAAATACAGGAAGTGAGGACAGGACAAGCAGGGCTCTGTGCAGGCTCCTGGCTTGTCAATCATCCTCATGTGTGAGCCCATAGCATGTCTCACAGAGCCTCACTGCACAGAGCCCTGCTTGACCTCACTGCACAGAGCCCTGCTTGACCTCACTGCACAGAGCCCTGCTTGACCTCACTGCACAGAGCCCTGCTTGTCCTCAGTGTACAGAGCCCTGCTTGTCCTCACTGCACAGAGCCCTGCTTGTCCACCCTCACTTCCTGTATTTGGACTCCTCATAGAGAGACACAGGCAATAGCTGCAGGGACAAAAATATACATATTTTTTAACCAATGTATATTACAAATATACATATAATGGTATTATCTACGTTATAGAAAATGTTTTTGTTGATGACAGGTACACTTTAAGCTTTTAGAAACAGAATGTTGAATAACATGATTACTTTAAAAAAACGACAAAAAAAAAACTTTTTCCACCACTCCTTGAGATCAGCAATGCAATACAGCAACACACAGCACTTAAAGAGGTTATCCACCATAGGGTGACTTTAGTACTTACCAGCCAGACAGCAATGGACATTCTTAGTAAGGACCCATGCTTGTCTTTGGGTTAAATGGCGGTGTTGTAAGTCCATTATAACACTGCTGCTTTCTTTTGACAAATGGCTATTTCCTGTGTGAGTTCCTTCCCTCCAACTACAAGTCCCAGGATCCCTTGTTTGTGAGTTCACTTTTCTCTCTCCCACACATCAGTCACCCCACCCTTTGCAGCATAGCTGAGCTATGCATGCTGTTCATGAAACTGCATGCTGTTCCCTGCAGCCCTTTGGAGAATGATTCCCTCCCCCCCACGCAGCGATTGCTCCACCGATTGAAGCAGTTAGGCTCCCTTTCAACACCTGACTAGTGATGTAATGTCTTGGCCCACACTGAAACCTGGGAAAACCAGAGACAACAATCATTTTGTATGCTGCTAAAAATAAACATTGGGGCAAAGATTACATAAGAATTGTGAGACCAGCCATCAAACACAGGTACCGACACTATTATGCACCACAATAATTTTACAGCCTCTGTAGCAGAGTGAAATAAAAAAAAAAATCCAGGAATACACCTTTAATACAGCCACTTGTCAATTCAGATTAAACTGGCTGTGCTGAGGTAATTTCCCCTAGCTGTGTATTGCTCAGACAAATTTATCATATGCAGTGAGCCATTTCATAAATTTGGAGCATGTAATGATAAATTTCCTCCTATTTCCAGTGCAGTAGAAAAAGGATTACCTTTTCTGCTCCCCAGCACTCCACTTCTGCCCTGTGCTTATCTCAAAAGTATACCGTACCTTACGACAATCCAGTCCTCATGGTCCACCAACATTCCGAGTGTTTTTTTAATTACTTCATTGAAAGAGAACAGGGGAAATTTTAAGTCCTGGACTGGTAGCGGGCCTTGAGGTCGGGTTTGGAATCCCGGTCTTACGAGATCAGAGGGAGTGGTTTTTCCCTGGCTACAGCGATGTATTAAACACTAAGCTTTTTTTTTTATTATTTGTTTTAATGTAACTGTATCGTACAAAATGTCTTATTTCAGTTAACTCAACATACTTTGAAGAATTGGAAAAGCCTGAAGCTTTGAAACTGCATGCGCCTGTTACGAATGGATATATATTTGATAGAGATGAAACCTTCTTTAAAAAAGCGGATTCACTGTTACGGTATAGTCTTGATGTTATGGAGGAATGCACCACCAAAGAATGCCGTTCCTACACCTATTGTACCAATGTGGGTGATGACATTGTCTGTTTGACTATAAGGCTCAGTAAGTATATTCTTTATCAGGGGTGAACTGTTATCCTGTCCATTCTGACTGTGTGGCTGATCCTAACCTCCCAGACAGAAAATCATCTTCATTTTACATAATCTACTTAAAGAAAAGGAAGATTATAGTTTGAGCATTGAAAAACTAGATTCAAATAACTAAATTTCTCTTTTTTTGTTCTTGTTTGATGACAACCAGAGCTTGAGGCATAGCAGCTCGAATTTAAACGTGTTCTCCATGCTTTTTTTTAATTGGTGGCCTTTTCTTGGGATAAGCCAGCAATATCTGACCTTTGAAGATCCGATTCCTGCCACCCCTGCTGATCAGCTGATTGAAGTGTCGCTGCATTTGTGTGAGCACTGTGGCCTCTTCACTTCCTACCAAACACTGGTTAGCGGCTGTACCTGGCATTGCAGCCAATACCCTCACATAGAGATCACAGCAGCATCCTCCCACATAGAGCACTCCCCCACATGGAGTTCACAGCAGTACCCCCCCTCCCACATAGAAATCACAGCAGCAGATCCCACATAGAGTGAGTTTACAGTAGCACCCCCCCAACATAGGGTCCACAGCAGACCCCCCTACATAGAACTCCCTAACATGTACCATGTTTCCCCGAAAATACACCCTACCCCGAAAATAGGCCCTAGCTGGATTATCGGGTGGGCTGCAATATAAACCCTACCCCGAAAATAAGACCTAGACCAGTGGTCTCCAACCTGCGGACCTCCAGATGTTGCAAATGTTTGCAACATCTGGAGGTCCGTAGGTTGAAGACCACTGACCTAGACAATGCCCGGGCTGCAAATATTAAAAAACTAACTTTAACTTACCTTCGTCCTCCGTTCCCCCGTTGCTAAGGAACTGGCCTCACTGTCCTCCACTGTTCTCGCTGCGGTCCTGGGGATGGGAACGTCACAGAGCCTTCAGCCTATCACCAGCCGCAGCGATGTCCCGCCTCTCCCGATGATAGGCTGAGCACACTGTGATGTAAGAAGCCGTCCGGCTTCTTAAATGACAGTCGTCTCAGCCTATCACCCGCCGGCTTCTTACATCACAGTGGGCTCAGCCTATCATCGGCAGAGGCGGGACATCGCTGCGGCCGGTGATAGGCTCAAGGCTCTGTGACGTCCCAACACCAGGAAGCAGCAAGAACAGCGGAGGGACCATGAGGCCGGTGCCTTAGCAACGGGGGAACAAAAATTGTGTTAAAAAAATATATAAAAAAATATTTAAAAATATAATTTTTACATTTAAAAAGAATCTCTCCCCTCATAAAAATACACATATTTGCTATCACCACATGTGTAATTGTCTGAACTATTAAATTATTATGTTTCTGATCCTGCATGGTAAACAGTGTAGAAGCCCAAAAATTCCAAATGCCAAAATTGCTGATTTTTGTAGAACTTAATAGAAAGTGATCAAAAATCCAGAACTACACAAAAGTGGTACCGTATAAAACTACAGCTCATGGCGCAAAAAATAAACCCTAACACAGTTCCATAGGTAGAACAAATAAGAAAGTTATAGGGGTGAAAACACGGTAATGAACAGTTTATTTTTTATTTTTCAAGTTTTCAATTTTTTTTTTACCATAAGGGTGCATTCCCACAGGGTGTATACGCAGCGTATTTGATGCTGCGCAAATTTTACGGCAGCAGCGGGAAATACGCTGCGTATCCCTTGCTCACTATACACACAGGGCTTTCCGGCGGCAGCCCTATGTGTGTAGTGAGTTTTGGAGACGGGGCTATGTGCCGGCGTGTCTGTGACACACGCTGCCGGCCCTGCGGTCGAGCGTAATCAGACCCGGAGCAAACATGCTCTGATTACAAACGGGGTGCCGCGTGCATAATCACAGGCATCCCCAGCTGCGGGACTCCCGTGATCAGGCATCTTATCCCCTATCCTTTGGATAGGGGATAAGATGTGTAAGCACCAGAGTACCCCTTTAAATGAGCACAAAAGACAGGCACAGCAGAGGCTCCATTATTCCTTTCCAAGAACAAAATGCCCAATTTTCATGGTGCATAAACAAAAGTACACATCAGTGCTCAATGTGAACTGACCAACTTCATGCCAGTTCAGTGCATGACCACATGGTGCAGTGCACAATTTATTCTTTATTTGCAATTACATTGACATTCAGTTTGGGATAAGGAAAGATTCTTATGGGCTTAAGTTGATATGTGTTAAATACTTTACCCTAGTCACCTAGCGTATTCCTCTGGATCAACTCAGTAGGGACTCATTAGGGTTAGGCGTTCACACGGCCGTCTGTCCCCGTTTTTTTTTATCCCCATTTTGTTTCCTTTTTTTGCAGGCTGTAAATGGATTCAAAACGGTTTTAAAAAAAAAATCCCATTCATGTCAATGGGATTCTTTTACAATCCGTTTGCACCCATCTGCACTCAATTCCGTTTTTTTTTTAAGGCAGAAAAAAACGGCACATGCAGTATTTTTTCTTCCGGCCAAAAAACGGAAGAAAAAAAACGGGTACAGTAAATTTATCATTGAAGTCTATGGAAAAAGGATGAGCTTTTAATGTCATCCTTTTTACTTTTGAGCATTTTTTTTTTGGTTTATTAACTGAACAAAAACGGATACAAATGGATAACATCCATTTGCATCTGTTATTATCCGTTTTTTTTAAGTCCGTTGTTAATTTTGACGGGAGAAGAATGGTACAGGTCTAGATGGCCATGTGAGCGCAGCCTTATAGGTTGAACTTGATGGACTTGATGGTCTTTTTTCAACCTTATGAACTTTGGCAAATGGAACATATGCCTTATTTCTTCATATATCTAATGATCATAGTACTGTGTTATTTGTTTACTAGCCAATAACCCTTTAACTGCCAAAAGATAAAACCTTTATTTCAGGCAAAAATTCTGACCTTTTACAAGAATTGGAGGAGGAAGATCCCCACGAAGCTGAAAATTCTGTCGCTTTAGATGTAGGGTATATATTTGATGATGATGAAACCTTTGCTGAAAAATCTGAAGATTTGTTGCACTACAGTGCCAGCGTAATGAGCACGTGTACCACAAGCAGCTGCCGCCACTATACATTTTGTACTAGAGTGGGCTCCGACATTCTTTGCTTGAATATATGGCTTAGTAAGTATTAACTTTTCCTAAAACTTATACAAAGGGCATTGTTTGCATATTATAAATCTTAAGAAATAAGTCCTGTATTCATATATATCCAAATGCCTCATATATTGTAACAAACAAATATTTGGATGTACACATTGGTAGTAGTTCCAGGTGTATTAAGAAAGAAGAGGGGACAGGGGCATAGAAAGCATGTGACAGCTTGCTTTCTATGCCCTTTCTTTTTCAGGGGATTGTGGACCCCTTCCTATATAAGATTGGTCACACTGCACTCAATAGTCTGTGAGTGTAACCTATAGCGTTTGATCCATAGTGTGCAGTGCCCTCACCTGTTGCTCTACATATTGTTTCCAGGTGTATATCTCTAATGGAAAGTACTGATTTATGTTACTGTATAGATGTGCATATGTTGCCAATTGGACCAAGCGTATACCTTGCTCTATAGGTTTTTTTTAATGTCTCTATAGAGATGCATTGTCAAACTTGCTATTTTATACAATGAGAAAACATAATCTATACATAACTGCATGGTATATATATCAAAAGGACACCCTTTAACATATGTTGGATTATTGTGTCCTATGGATATGTTTAACATATAAAAAAAACAGCGCACAGCTTGAAGCTGTGGATGCAATATGCTAAATCTGTACCAGACCCCCTCCCCCCCCGACCAATGTATAGCACTGGTGACTTCTTATACAGCAGAGAGGCCTTTAGGGTTCCTCAGGCACCAGGGTCTGTCAACATCTCATCAACCTAAACATCTCCGGCCCCACAACCCCTCCTGACACCCCCAGGATGATGCCCTACCCCCCTCTAAAAAAAAGTAATGTCACACAGTTAAACAGTAATAAACATACAGTTCAATTGAGTGACTCACAATTGACGTCTTCACTGATCGGAGTCACCCTCTTCTCCACCATGACAACTTCTTCCAGCCAAATCTCTTCTCTTCAGCATCTGCAGTTCAAGCATGTTAGTTTTTTTTGTGCTCTATGTGCAATAGGCAATGGAGGACCCATGCTTTGGCGGCCTACGGCCCTAACCCCCCCCCCCAAGTGTGCACCACCGGCAGGGGCCAGGTTTGCCAAAGCGTAGGTATGCCATTGGACTTATGTTATTACTGTGGTGCTTGTGGTGGGATTGGGCCTGGCCTTGAACGGCTTAACTTCCCTGTTTGTGACTACCTGGTCATAGCAGCTAGAGTACCTGCAGCTACCACTAGAGGAAGCTCACAGCATGCAAAATGTTGATGCCATATCAAACATAACTATATAGGGCATTGCACACACTCTGGCTAGTACATACAATTTCATAGTGATATGAGGCTAGTAAACAGTATTTATGTGTTCAATTGTTCTTAACTATGTCTAATAATAACATAAAGCCTATTCTGCATGTACTATGTATGAGGCTGGTGAATTGTATATGTGGATCCCCACCTGAACATTAATGTAAAACGCAAACAATGCTTAAAAAAAATGGAGGACTGGTAAGGCTGTCATTAATAAAAGCTACTTACCCTGGGTGGTTGTGTAACATCATACACAACAATGAGAATTGTATGTCAAGTAGTAGCAGGATCCCATCTGTAGCCAGCTTACAGATAGTGGAATAAATAGTGCAGACTTTCAGACAGGTAGCAGGATCAGTGCGGCGCTGACAGGATCAGAGCAGACACGGCAAGAACAGTAAAAGAGGATTTATCCACTAAGATGCAAAGTGTTTTGCTGCACATGCACAGAGAAACATGTTGCTTCTTGGTGAATAAATCCTCTTTTACTGTTCTTGCGGTGTCTGCTCTGATCCCGTCAGTGCTGCGCTGATCCTGCTACATATTTGGGTCTGGCCTTACTGTTCAGTTATCCAAGCTATGTCTTATAAGTTGTGCACCTTTACTATCATGACCAGGACAAGTGTGAGGAGCTGCTCATACATAAAGAATATTGTAAAACCTTTCATTAGACAATTAAAAAAAAATGTTTTTGCTAAAGCTGAAATATCCTTTTAATTGAACTGTATCATTGTAAATGAGTAGTGTTTGAATTTTAATCTTTTTAATCTTTTTCAGGGTGTATTCACATGTACAGTATCCTGCGCATATTTGTTCAGTCATTTAGTTTACATTGAATTTTGCAGCAAAAAATCTGCCACTTTAAATCCTGCACATAAAATATGCGCTGGATATTGTATGTGTGAAAAGACACTTAAAGGGATTTTACAGGAACTAGGCTATGTCTTCTAAAACAGCACCACATCTGTCCACTGGCTGTGTGCGGTATTACAGTTTAGCTCTGTTTATTTCAATGTCACAGAGCTTCACACCAAACACAACCAATGCTGTTCTGAAGGCGCCCAGTCCTTCTCCTACTGCTTTTTCAGATTTTTTGTATTGTTTACACAGGGACGGCCTACTTAGCCTAGCTGACACCTTTTCTTTAACAGAGTGTATTGGGTTCTGCCAAAGTGTTTATCATTTTGATAGGAACAATAATGCTGCGTGCAAGATTTCCTACCAGAAATAAGAAAACACAGAACATGGATTCTGATTCAGATGTAAACATAGTAAGAAATACTCTCCTAAACGCATTGCTTCTTGTGATAGAAAACTCCATAATATGTGCGCCATGCCGTAGCTCACAGACTGACCCACACTAAGACATCAACTGACTTTTTCCTTACTGTATATTATTTTTCTGTAGATGTTTTAAAATGTATTCTTTTTTATTTTGTAGCAAGTATAGATGACCTCCAACCTGAGGAAGAACTTGATACTTTTGATGATGATGATAATGATGATGAACCAAATAATGATCAAGAACTAGATGATGAGGACATTCTTGATAGTGAGCAAAAAGACAACAATGAACTAACAGAAGAAAAATACACTGAAGAGGAGTCAGAGAAAGAATCAAAAGAAAGTGAAGAAGAAGAGGAGAAGCAAAGCGATGATTCGGCAGAAGAGAAAGTAGAAGATACTCCGCTTGCTTGAAATAAATGTGTTGTGTCCTAGTTGATAGTTGCTTTCTACTGGACCATGTATCATTATTTACTAAACACTTTATTGCGGTGTCTTATTCCACCAGAGGTTCTTATGTAGTTTAAACTCCACAAACACAGTAGCAAGCGATAGAGGTAGATTGGCCAAATGGAAATGTTTCACACATTGCCACAAACATTTAGGAATTTCAAGTGAGGTTTCCTACTGTAGTCTATTGTCTGCTTAGTTATTTGTTGTAGTTGAGGTGAAGAACATACTAACTAGTCTAACAATTTCAAAAAGTGTTTTAAATTTTAGGACATGGATTGAGTTCTAGCATAAAAAAGACATGACGTGTCTACCCAACAATATATTCAAAGCAATGTGTGGCCTAGCTACACAATAGCAAACAAAGATTGGCAAGTAAAGACAAAAATAGGATGTCAATATGAAAACAGCAATACACAGAATAACTAATAAAAATGCTTAGATGACTTTGTGTTATGAATTAATGTGAACAATGTGTGGTGTGTATGCTGCTCAGCCCAGTGGAAGGGCAATGGTGGTAGAGGATCTGGTGGTATGTAAAAGTGGATGATAATCAACTGCGGTTGTCACAGTCTGATCATGGTACAATTTACAGTGGGATTCATTGTGGTCACAGTGGCTGGACTGCTTTCACCAGACCTCCCACACTCCTTGGACAGTGAAGAAGGGGTTGCACTTGTACTTCCCCAGTGATTCATTTCTGAGAGATACACAGTCCCCAGAATATCATGAGAAAGGGATTGCCAGCTAGTTAACTTCTCCATCCTACAAATATGGTTTAGTTTCTCTATCCATAGGGTTTTGGTGGGTGGGATTGCCTACCGCCATAATAGAGGGATGAATATCTTAGACACAGCTAACATATGGGTGGGCAAAGATGCTCCCATGGCTTTTCCCACTATGTTAAACGGCAGGAGAACCATTTCAAGATATGCCATATCCAACCATTTTGGAAGGATGTAGAAGACACTATAAACTTGGTTTGTGGGAGCTCCCACTGTCTCTCCGTGGATCTCATTGCTACAGCTCTTCCAACCCTATCACTGAAACCCAGGGGCAAATCAAGACCCCATCGCATAGACCCTGGTCTACCTATAGACACTCCCATAAGAGCCAACAATATTGTATTCAAAGAAGAATTGTATTCCATCTATAAAAATGTTGACTGGGTGTATCTCAAAAGAGAATCAGATCGTAAATAATATTGGATAGCGGATGACCTTATTTTAGTATCAATATTAGAATACAATGAACAAACATCAAGTGTCAGAATCAAGAACTGAGGTGGGAATGAAGTGTTGCATATTTTATAAATTGAGTTGAATCTCTGAGGTTCTCCTTCTATGCATTCCATATATTGTAATATACTGTAGGTGTGGTGATGTTTAATTTTATGTTTCCTATTTTTGTCCTTATTCAAAAGAGGCTTTATTGAAGGATATGGAGCACAGAAGGCAAAATGCAGGATGGGCAGGAAAAAATAAGTATAAACAAACATCAGGCATAAGTCGCAGGAGTATATACCACATAGCACAGTTAATTAATACGAGTTAAACAGACAGGGTGTGATACGTCCAAGAGCAAAGAAAGCCAAGTCCGTGCCCTCATGGGAGCAAAGACAAGGCAATGTTTTCCCTCTGCCATCCCAGAGCAAGGTAGCCCCAGGGTGCTATCCACCATTCAAAGCATCGGAGCTAACACAAGGCCTATTTAAGGGATCCCCATAAGCCAAACAGTATAAACAAACCAATCCAACAACCAAAAGGTAAAGAAAGACAAAGCAAAAAAAAAAAAGGAAAAACCCACAAGTAGAGTCATGGCCGTAAACGTTGGCACCCCTGAAATTTTTCTAGAAAATGAAGTTTTTCTTACAGAAAAGGCTTGCAGTGACACATGTTTTGCTATACCCATGTTTATTCCCTTTGTGTGTATTGGAACTAAACCAAAATAGGGAGGAAAAAAAGCAAATTGGACATAATGTCACACCAAACAACCAAATATTATTAACTTAATATTTGGTTGCACACCCTTTGGAAAAAATAACTGAAATCAGTCGCATCCTATAACCTTCAATAAGCTTCTTACACCTCTCAGCCGGAATGTTGGACCACTCTTCCTTTGCAAACTGCTCCAGGTCTCTCTTATTGGAAGGGCGCCTTTGGCCACTTCAGAACTATCCAGCGCTTTGTTGCCATACATTTCTGGGTGCTTTTTGACGTATGTTTGGGGTCATTGTCCTGCTGGAAGACCCAATATCTCAGATGCAAACCCTGCTTTCTGACACTGGGCTGAACAGTGTGACCCAAAATCTGTGTGTAATCCTCAAATTTCATGATGCCTTGCACACATTCAAGGCACCCAGTGAATGTAGTCTTGCTTTTTTTATGTCTCTGTGTCAGCAGTGGGGTCCTCCTGGGTCTCCTGCCAAAGTATTTCATTTCATTTAAATGTTGACGGATAGTTTGCACTGACACTGATGCTCCCTGAGCCTGCAGGACAGCTTGAATATCTTTGGAACTTGTTTGGGGCTGCTTATCCACCATCCAGACTATCCTGTGTTCAAACCTTTCATCAATTTTTCTCTCCTATCCACGCCCAGGGAGATTAGCTACAGTGCCATGGGTAGCAAACTTCTTGATAATGTTGCGCAATGTGGACAAAGACAAATCTAGATATCTGGAGATTGATTGTACCCTTGAGATTGTTGATATTTTTCCTCAATTTTGGTTCTCAAGTCCTTAAACAGTTCTCTTCTCCTCTTTCTGTTGTCCATGCTTAATGTGGCACACACAGACACACAATGCAAAGACTAAGTGAACTTCTCACCTTTTTGTCTGCTTTCAGGTGTGATTTTTATATTGCCCACATCTTTTACTTGCCCCAGGTGAGTTTAAAGGAGCATCACATGCTTGAAACAATCTTATTTTTCCACAATTTTGAAAGGGTGCCAATAATTTTGTCCAGACCATTTTTTGAGTTTGGTGTGACATTATGTCCAATTTGCTATTTTTTTCTCCCTTCTTTTGGTTTAGTTCCGATACACACAAAGGGAATAAACATGTGTATAGCAAAACATGTGTTACTGCAATCCTTTTCTGTGAGAAATACTTCATTTTGTAGAAAAATTTCAGGGGTGCCAACATTTATGGCCATGACTGTAGTAGGGAGGGGAGGGGGGATGGGTGAGGACCAGTGCAGACACACACCAAATGATGCTCCTCTCTTTATCGGCTGGACAAATAACAATCTTACCATTATTTTGTAATCATTTCATTGCCCGTGCTCTGCAGTTGTTAAGATTGTTGACTTTGCTGGGGAAGCTTTACCCCCTTTTAACAATATCCTACTGTGCTAGTGTCTGTGTAACCCCTTTACAGCCAAACATATGCCTGGATACAGATTCAGCAACGCTTCACAACGTTTATAACAATAAAACACTTATACTATATGAGCAGAAGCCCCCAACGGCTCTATACATAAGTTCCCATGTTAGTGTACAACCATACTTCTCCTGTAGAAAAACAGTATTTGACCACATTATACTTCCCAATAAATTTTTTTTTATTTTCTTACAAAAATAGATTTCAGATTAAAAATAATTTCATAGTTCACACAGAAAAGAATACACAAAGAGATGAGTACTGAGAGCAAAAACGATGTGCAAGAGGATCACATATACAGCTGTATGCCCCTATGCATTTACAAGGTATATATATAAGCAATTGGAGAGATTTATCAAAACCTGTGTAGAGAAAGAGGGGTACAGTTGGTTTATACCAATCAGATTGCTTCTTTCATGTTTCAGAGGCCTTTCTAAATTGAAAGAAGCAATCTGATTAGTTGCTATGGAACACTGCACCACACTTCCTCTGCACAGGTTTTGATAAATCTCCCCAAAAGTATACTCTGACAAATATATGATGAACCCCAATAGTCCAAAAAGCATTTGTCCTATAAGACATATTATAGGTTACATGTAAAAGGTCACACCTCAGTAAACCATCAATCTAGTTTTTAAAATGCATAATATTATATATTGCCTGTTTCCATTCACCCCTATTACCTCCACACATGAAGCTTTTTCAATGCAGTGGCACCTATCTCCTTTACCATCTATGCATAGTAAAGTTGACCAGCCTTCTGTGGCTGTGGCTCTCTTTAATCACTGTTGTTCTTTTTTTTATATAGAAGCTACGGTCTCCATTTCTCCACCCTCAATGGTGCACTAGATGCTGCCCGCTGAGCCAGATATATATATATTTTTAAATAAGATATGGTTGTAGGAAATAAGATTTTGTGGATCCATAGATGTTGCACTACTTTATCATCTTTATCTAGTAACAATATTATAGGAATCTTAATAGTTATGTAGCCCACAAAAAATGTGTTTGCCATTAAAATGTACCTGTTATTAGCGAAAACTTTTTCTATAATGTAGAAAATAACATTATTTGTAATATACATTGGTACATTTTTTTGTTATATTTATGTCCATGCAGCTTTGCCTGTGTATGTCTGTAAAGAGACCAAATACAGGAAGTGAGGGTGGACAAGCAGGGTTCTGTACACTGAGGACAAGCTCTGTACAATGAGGACAAGCAGGGCTCTGTACACTGAGGACAAGCAGGGCTCTGTACACTGAGGACAAGCAGGACTCTGTACACTGAGGACAAGCAGGGCTCTGCACACTGAGGACAAGGAGAGCTCTGTACAATGAGGACAAGCAGGGCTCTGTACACCGAGGACAAGGAGAGCTCTGTACACTGAGGACAAGCAGGGCTCTGTGCACTGAGGACAAGCAGGGTTCTGTACACTGAGAACAAGCAGGGCTCTGTACATCGAGGACAAGCAGGGCTCTGTACACTGAGGACAAGCAGGGCTCTGTACACTGAGGTCAAGCAGGGCTCTGTACACTGAGGTCAAGCAGGGCTCTGTACACTGAGGACAAGTAGGGCTCTGTACACTGTGGACAAGCAGGGCTCTGTACACTGAGGACATGCAGGGCTCTGTACACTGAGGACAAGGAGAGCTCTGTACACTTAGGACAAGCAGGGCTCTGTGCAGTGAAGACAAGCAGGGTTCTGTACACTGAGAACAAACAGGGCTCTGTACATTGAGGACAAGCAGGGCTCTGTACACTGAGGACAAGAAGGGCTCTGTACACTGAGGACAAGCAGGGCTCTGTACATTGAGGACAAACAGGGCTCTGTACACTGAGGACAAGCAGGGCTCTGTACACTGAGAACAAGCAGGGCTCTGTACACCGAGGACATGAAGGGCTCTGTACACCGAGGACAAGCAGGGCTCTGTACATCGAGGGCAAGCAGGGCTCTGTGCAGTGAGGACAAGCAGGGTTCTGTGCAGTGAGGACAAGCAGGGCTCTGTGCAGTGAGGACAAGCAGGGATCTGTACACTGAGGACAAGCAGGGCTCTGTACACTGAGGACAAGCAGGGCTCTGTACACTGAGGACAAGCAGGGCTCTTTACATTGAGGACAAGCAGGGTTCTGTACACTGAGGACAAGCAGGGCTCTGTGCACTGAGGACAAGCAGGGCTCTATACACTGAGGACAAGCAGGGCTCTGTACACTGAGGTCAAGCAGGGCTCTGTACAATGAGGACAAGCAGGGCTCTGTACACCGAGGACAAGCAGGGCTCTGTACACTGAGGACAAGGAGAGCTCTGTACAATGAGGACAAGCGGGGCTCTGTACAATGAGGACAAGCGGGGCTCTGTGCACTGAGGACAAGCGGGGCTATGTACACTGAGGACAAGCAGGTCTCTGTACACTGAGGACATGCAGGGTTCTGTACACTGAGGACAAGAAGAGCTCTGTATACTGAGAACAAGCAGTGCTATGTGCAGTGAGGACAAGCAGGGCTCTGTGCACTGAGGACAAGCAGGGCTCTGTACACTGAGGACAAGCAGGGCTCTGTACATTGAGGACAAACAGGGCTCTGTACACTGAGGACAAGCAGGGCTCTGTGCACTGAGGACAAGCAGGGCTCTGTACACCGAGGACAAGCAGGGCTCTGTACACCGAGGACAAGCAGGGCTCTGTACATCGAGGACAAGCAGGGCTCTGTGCAGTGAGGACAAGCAGGGTTCTGTGCAGTGAGGACAAGCAGGGCTCTGTGCAGTGAGGACAAGCAGGGATCTGTACACTGAGGAAAAGCAGGTCTCTGTACACTGAGGACAAGCAGGGCTCTTTACATTGAGGACAAGCAGGGCTCTGTACACTGAGGACAAGCAGGGCTCTGTGCACTGAGGACAAGCAGGGCTCTGTACACTGAGGACAAGTAGGGCTCTGTGCACTGAGGACAAGCAGGGTTCTGTACACCGAGAACAAGCAGGGCTCTGTGCAGTGAGGACAAGCAGGGCTCTGTGCAGTGAGGACGAGCAGGGCTCTGTGCAGTGAGGACAAGCATGGATCTGTACATTGAGGACAAGCAGGGCTCTGTACACTGAGTAGAAGCAGGGCTCTATACACCGAGGACAAGCAGGGCTCTGTACACCGAGGACAAGCAGGGCTCTGTGCAGTGAGGCTCTATGACACGCTCCCGGCTCACACAGTAGGCGGATTGACAAGCCAAGAGTCCGGAGTAGGCCACACCACGTACTTTGGTCTGTATTTTCGTTGATTTGATGTTTTAAACATTGTTTTTGGTTGGTGCATTATGGACCTCTAGTACAAATATTGGCATAGGTATGTCAGTTATCAATTTAATATATATGAACATTTGCTCCTTACACTTTACATATTACTGGTTGAAATACACTGTCTTCTGTCATCTCTAGTCTATTACAACCTATTTATGGTAATATATAAAAATCTTGCGTGTGGCTGTTGCATTTGCACTGTAATATGGATTTAATTATACTCTGTGTTCCCCCACTGCTTGATTTTATTGTTTGTTTTACTGCTTGTATGAAAGTTATATGTTTTTTATGGGGGAGGGGGGGGGATGTGTCAATTCTTGTTGTTATCATTATTATTATATGTGCAATAAAAATAAAATAACATTTACTTGATACATTTTGTATATATTTTTGTGTGATATTTTTTTTGCAGATACAAGGCTGGGATTTTTGTAGGTTTATGTTGACAAGCCAGGAGCCTGTACAGAGCCCTGCTTGTCCTGCCCTCATTTCCTGTATTTTGTTTCCTCCCAGAGACACACAAAAAATAGATGCAGGGACAGCATTTTTTCACCCAAAAATCTACACATTTTTTAACCAATGTATATAACAAATGTACACATAATAGTATACTTTAATATGTCAAATTGGCCATAGACATGATACTTCTGTGTAGGTGTATGTTAAAGAGCTTGTCCCATTTATTTTCTGCTTTGCGAGAGTTATTGGTTTACTGACCGGAAACTTTTTTTGTGCCTGAACACAGGGGAGTGTGTGGTTTCTAGCATGAAGCTAATGTAGATGACTGTGGTTTGGGGCGGTAACAAAGGTGTCAGGGATCTTATTTGGGTACATATGGTTTTAAACAATATAATTACTGAAATCTGTTCTTCTTCCTTATCATAGTGCAGCAACAATTTTCTGTCATGTGAAAGAACCCTAGGGAATCTTGTATTACATAGAGTAACTATGACATGTTGTAGAAAGATGTCGGAAGTTTTCATTGGTGGGGGTCCGGTTTCTAAAACCCCAATTGATTGCTAAAGCGAATGGACGGAAGTGCTCAACTGGCCAATGTGCCCACTGATCTCGTAGTTGCCTAGCTCAAACAATGTAAGGATTCACAGAAAGTCTTTCAACTTTAACCCGATAACGACCATGGACGTCTGTACTCATCCAATGGCCGTTAACGGGGTATGACGCGGGCTCCCGACTTGAGCCCGCGTCATACCGGCTGGCATCCAGCTGATTCCTGTAGCTGGGGGCCGAAGTTAATAGCCGACATCTGGTGATCACCGTGGGCGGCTATTAACCCTTTAGATCGCCGCTGTCAAAGTTGACAGTGGCGTCTAAAGGTGCCTGCATTCAGTCCCTGGTGGCAGCGCGATCGCGGGGGGGGGGGGGGGGGAGGGCGATCCACTGTGGAGGTAGCCTGAGGGTAGCCTCTCCTTTCATGCTGGCTTCGGTGCTCAGAATGATAAAGCCTGGCAGATTCTATGTAATCCCATTGATCTGTATGAGGAATCAAATGATTCCCCCTAAAAGTCCCCTAAGGGAACTAAAAGTGTGAAAAAAAAACTTAAAAAAAAGTTTAAAAACACACACATTAACCTCTTCTTTATTAAAAGTTTAAATTACCCCCCTTTTCCCAAATTCCATATAAAAAATATATAGCCATAATAAAAATAAACCTATATGGTATCTCCGCGTGCGTAAATGTCCAAATTATAAAAATATATTGTAAATTAAACCGTACGGTCAATGGCGTACATGCAAAAAATTCCAAAGTCCAAAATAGCGTATTTTTGGTCACTTTTCATACCATAAAAAATAGGAATAAAAAGCGATCAAAAAGTCTGATCAAAACAAAAATGGTACCGATTAAAACTTCAGATCAGGGCGCAAAAAATGAGCAATCATACCACCCCGTACGTGGAAAAATAAAAAAGTTATTGGGGTCAGAAGAGGACAATTTTAAATGTATTAATTTTCGTGCATGTGGTTATGATTTTTTCCAAAAGTACGACAAAATCAAACCTATATAAGTAGGGTATCATTTTAATCGTATGGACCTAAACAATAAAGATAAAGTGTAATTTTTACCAAAAAATGGACGGCGTAGAAACGGAAGCCCCCAAAATTTACAAAATGGTGTTTTTTCTTCAAGTTTGTTGCACAATGATTTTTTTTTCCGTTTCATCGTAGTTTTTTTGGTAAAATGACTGATGTCATTGAAAAAGTAGAATTGGTAGCCCAAAAAAAAAAAAAAAGCCCTCATGGATTTTTAGGTACAAAATTGAAAGGGGTATGATTTTTAATAGGTAAGGAGGAAAAAACGAAAGTGCAAAAACAGAAAAACGCTTGGTCCTTAAGGCTATCTTCGATAGCTATAACTTTAGAGTTGTTGTATTGCGTTTGTTAGATAAAGAAAGATAGTACAGGCCTTGGTAAAGGAAATTGTAACATGTTAGTAAAAGTAATATCCCATACTGTAGCAGGTATAAATGAATACAATTAACAGCTCTGTTACTATGGTTAGCAACAAATGTAAGGGAGAGGCAGTAATAAAATGAAGCAAGATGTCAATGCTCAGGATTAGGTGTTCACTGATGTGAAGGCAAGTTAATTTGAAAAGGTCCTGTTAGGTTTTGTAACACCTTTAATCATTAGTTTCATATTTGTTTCATATAAGTCTTTTAATTCCTTCTCCTATTGTCTTATATTGTATGGTCTGGTAGATCTCTTGATCTCACAATAGGAATATCATTATTTTTTGTGACCTTGCATTGTGAGATTAAGAGAATATAGACAACCATCGGTTTGCCTTTGGCAGGCAAATCTTCTATACCCAATCAGAGTAAAGTGATCAGAAGAGGCAAACACGGCACTCAGCACCAAACAAGCTTATCCTGCGTTGGCACTTGCGGTGCTATGGCAACTATGGACCTCAGAACAGTGGCTGAGGTATGTGCAAATAGTGTGGTGTGCTTCACATATGGCAAGAGGTAATTATTGACAAATGAAAAAGGAACAAGACTGGAGCACTTACCCCAGCAGGTAGATCTTCATTTATTCAGTCCATGAAAAACATCATGAGATAAAAACACTCAGCACTCTGGTGCAAACAGTGCAAGGCAGGGAACAGCGGGAGTGTCTCATCAAGCACAGTAAAGGCATACCTGGTGACCAAATTGGTCACTGCTACAAAGCTGTCATGTACAATGAATCCCAAATAATAAGCGTGTGTAGGACTAGCAGAGTAGGACTGTAGTGTCCTAGCAGAGCCCTGTCTGAGGCAAAAATGCGCCTCATTCATGCAGCGGCCCCGGGGAAGGTAAATAGAATTTTTAAGAACTTGAAAGAAATGGACAATCGACATTTTTTTTTACCACTGTATGCTTCTTATATGGATGATATTGTATAAATTTACCCATAATGGACATTTCTAGCACATTTTGTGGGTGTTCCAAGGTGGATTGAGAGTGAGGCCTAAAACAAAAACAAAACGTGCTATATACTAGTGTTCAAATATTATTAACCATTATCTAGGGCTCATGTAGGTTTTTGGCTTATGTAATGTTCTCCACCCCGTCAAAATGCTGGAATTTAAAATGTGTGCCTAATAATTTTTGTGACAAATAGAAGACGAGGGTAAAATGTAGTCACTTCTTGAGACTAGGTCTGTGGCTAGACAGTCAAATGACCTAATTTCGCCACACAGCAGCTTTAGTAGTTAGTTCAGAAACTGCTAATAGAATTTAATATTTCGGTAGCATTATGAATTATGAATTCCAATTAAACATTATGAATTCCAATTAACCAGACACAGCTCCTTTCCATTACACAGTAAACTGAGAAATTAGGTTCCTGAGCAAGTGGGGACCCATGCTTTTTATTTACATAACTAGCTGAGTACCCGGCGTTGCCCGGTTTTTCCTTCCTAATCCTTTTTGGGGAGGAAAATCAACAAAGGAGGAAGCTTTTGACTTCATATCCCATCCTCATATATTGTTGTCATATCCCAACCCCATATCCCATCCTCATATCCCAACCTCACATCCCAACCTCATATCCCAACCACATATCCCATTCTAATATCTCAAGCTCCTGTCCCGACCTCTTATCCCGTCCTCATATTCTGTCCTCATATGTCAACCTCATATCTAGTACTCATATCCTGACCTCCTATCTCGACCTAATTTCCCATCCTCCAATCTTGACCTCATATCCTGTCCTCATATCCCAACCTCATATCCCGTCCTCATATCCCATCCTCATATCCCGTCCTCATAGCCTGACCTCGTATCCTGCCCTTATGTCCCATCCTCATAACCTGTCTTCAGGGGGGACTGATTTGTGATGAATATATTGTAAGCTGAAAATAGAAGGGGGTGTGGCTTTGTGGGACTGGGTGTGATTTGCAAGCCAGACCGATTCACAAGAAGGTAGAGAATAAAAGGGGTGGGATTTAAAATGTGGGCATGTCTTTATGAGATGGGGCTGTGGCTTGCAAGCTGGATTGACACATTCACCAGAAGATGCAGAGCGGAGCTTGTGGAGTAAGGTACTGGATGTCCCATATACTTGCATGGGACTTGAAACAAAAACCCATCTTTTATATAAGAGTGTAGGTAATAGTTAATTTCACTATCATATCTTTTTATTTGACATATAAGTAATATGTGTACCAGGTATTATTGAAATATCTCCAGCCATACGGAAGTTATGTAGGAACATACATTTACCATTGATTTGCATGGGACAACAAAAACCCCGACCCTCACAAATGGGGGTAGTTAAGTTTTAAATTAACTATCCTATATTTTAAGTGGACATATAAATAACATGTGACCAAGTATTATCGAAATATCTCCAGCCGTTTTGAAGTTATGCAGCAACATTTATTTCCCATGGACTTGTATGGGACTTTAAACAAAAACCCTGACACTGGTAAATAGGATAGGTGATTTAACCCTTTCTCACCACTATGTTTGTTGTTGACATATAAGTAACATGTGTACCAAGTTTCATATTAATATCTTTAGCTGTTTGGAAGTGATGCTGGAACATGCACACACACACACACATACATACATACATACACACATAGACATTGAGTTTTATATACAGTGGTCCCTCAACATACGATGGTAATTCGTTCCAAACGAGCCATCGTTTGTCGAATCCATCGTCTGTTGAGGGATTCGTGCAATGTAAAGTATAGGAAGCTGTACTCACCTGTCCCCGCCGCTCGAGATGGTGTCCCCGCCGCTCCAGATGGTGACCCCGGCCTCCGCTGGGCTCTCCGCTGTCTTCTCCGGTCCTCTGCTGTCTTCTCCGGTCCTCTTCTGTCTTCCGCAAGGCCTTACTGGGCCTGCGTAGCGACGTCATTGCGCCGCTGCGTACGCCATTCCTATTGGATGACGTGCGCAGCAGCATATTGACGTCATCGGAGAGGGCCGAGAAGACACCGGAAGACCAGCGCTGGACCCGGAGGGCACCCCGAATACTTACCGCACCACACGGGGAACATTAAGCTGCTATCCGGCAGCAGCTTAAGCATTTGGCGCTGCCGGATAGCACTTAATGCGATGGCCCCGACATAAAAAAGCATCGTATGTCGATGCTGACATCGACATGCGATGGCCTCTGAGAGGCCATCGTATGTCGATCTCATCATATGTCGGGGCCATCGTAGGTCCGGGGGTCACTGTATATAGATTGCACAAGTAGCCAGGACCTAAAACATCACAATGATTTTCTTTGTTCTTTGTCCTATGGCAAAGCAGTATATGTTGTGGTGCAGACAAGGAGAATGAGCTTAGTAGTTCAGGCCAGCTAGGGGTAGTAGTTTCAACTGGTGCCAGAAAGTTAAACAGATTTGTAAATTACTTCTATTAAAAAATCTTAATCCTTCCAGTACTTATTCGCTGTTTAATACTACATAGGAAATTCTTTTCTTTTTGGAACATAGAGGTCTCTGCTCACATCACGAGCACAGTGCTATCTGCTGACATCTCTGTCCATTTTAAGAACTGTTCAGAGTAGGAGAAAATCCCCATAGCAAACATATACTGCTCTGTACAGTTCCTAAAATGGACAGAGGTGTCAGCAAAGAGCATTGTGCTCGTGATGTCAGCAGAGAGCACTGTGTTCCAAAAAGAAAAGAATTTCCTCTGTAGTATTAAGCAGCTAATAAGTACTGGAAGGATTAAGATTTTTTAATAGAAGTCATTTACAAATCTGTTTAACTTTCTGGCACCAGTTGATAAAAAAAAAAAAAAAAAGTTTTCCATTCTTTTAGAGGCTTTTTGTAGCTGTTATACTGGCTAATAGTCTTTAATGTGCATCTAACTCTTTGTTACTAGTGATTGTTGCAAGTGATTGTTGCTAGTGATGATGTACCGACACAGATTGTTACGCCGAGCGCTCCGGGTCCCCGTTCCTCCCCGGAGCGCTCGCCTCATCTTCGTTGTTGCAGCGCCCCGGTCAGATCCACTGACCGGGTGCGCTGCGGTCCCGCCTTCAGCCGGGGTGCGATTCGCGATGCGGATAGCACCCGCTCGCGATGCGCACCCCGGTCCCCGTACCTGACTCGCTCTCCCTCGGTCCTGTCCCGGCGCGCGCGGCCCCGCTCCCTAGGGCACGCGCGCGCCGGGTCTCTGCGATTTAAAGGGCCAGTGCACCAATGATGGTGCCTGGCCCAATCTTCCCAATTAGCTTAATTGGCTCCCACCTGTGCACTTCCCTATATCACCTCACTTCCCCTGCACTCCCTGGCCGGATCTTGTTGCCTTAGTGCCTAGTGAAAGCGTTCCCTTGTCTGTTCCTAGTCCGTGTTCCTGACCTCCTGCCGTTGCCCCTGACTACGATCCTTGCCGCCTGCCCCCGACCTTCTGCTACGTCCGACCTTGCTTCTGCCTACTCCCTTGTACCGCGCCTATCTTCAGCATCTTCAGCAGCCAGAGAGGTAAGCCGTTGCTAGTGGATACGACCTGGTCACTACCGCCGCAGCAAGACCATCCCGCTTTGCGGCGGGCTCTGGTGAAAACCTGTAGTGGCTTAGAACCGGTCCACTAGCGCGGTCCTCTCCATCCCTCTCTGGCACAGAGGATCCACTACCTGCCAGCCGGCATCGTGACAGTAGATCCGGCCCTGGATCCCGCTGAAGTTCCTCTGTCAGTTGTCGCTGACCTAACCACGGTGGCCGCCCAGCAAGCCCGACAGATCGCCCTTCTAACCCGTCAGCTGTCGGAAATGTCCACCATTTCGCACCAACTTCAGTCGCAACTTCTCCAGCAATCTTCTCCTCCGCCAGCTCCTGCACCTCCTCCGCAGCGAGTGGCCACTCCTAGCCTCTGCCTGTCCTTGCCGGACAAATTTGATGGGGACTCTAAGTATTGCCGTGGCTTTCTTTCGCAATGTTCCCAGCACTTGGAGATGATGTCGGACCAGTTTCCTACTGAAAGGTCTAAGGTGGCTTTCGTGTTCTGCCTTCTGTCTGGAAAAGCCCTGTCATGGGCCGCACCGCTCTGGGACCGCAATGACCCCGTCACTGCCTCTGTACACTCCTTCTTCTCGGAAATTCGAAGTGTCTTTGAGGAACCTGCCCGAGCTTCTTCAGCCGAGATTGCCCTGCTGAACCTGGCCCAGGGTGTTTCTTCCGTTGGCGAGTACGCCATTCAGTTCCGTGCTCTTGCTTATGAGTTGTCCTGGAATAGTGAGGTTCTCTGCGCGACCTTTAAAAAAGGCCTATCCAGCAACATTAAAGATGTTCTGGCCGCACGAGAGACTCCTGCTGACCTACATGAACTCATTCATCTAGCCACTCGCATTGACATGCGTTCTTCCGGATGGCGTCTGGAGCTCCGCCTGGATATGGACTTTGTTCGCACGAAGCGTTTTTTCTCCCCGGCTCCTCTCTCCTCTGGTCCTCTGCAATCTGTTCCTGTGCTTCCCGCCGCGGAGGCTATGCAAGTTGACCGGTCTCGCTTGACACCTCAAGAGAGGACACGATGCCGTATGGAGAACCTCTGCCTGTACTGTGCTAGTACCGAACACTTCCTAAGAGATTGTCCTATCCGTCCTCCCCGCCTGGAAAGACGTACGCTGACTCCGCACAAAGGTGAGACAGTCCTTGATGTCTACTCTGCTTCTCCACGTCTTACTGTGCCTGTGCGGATGTCTGCCTCTGCCTTCTCCTTCTCTACAGTGGCCTTCTTGGATTCCGGATCTGCAGGAAAATTTTTTTTGGCCTCTCTCATCAACAGGTTCTACGTTCCTGTGACCAGTCTCGCCAGACCCCTCTACATCTATTGTTTTTACAATAAAAGATTGGACTGTCTCGTACGTTTCCACACAGAACCCCTCCTAATTTGCATCGGACCTCATCACGGAAAAATTGAGTTTTTTTTCCTCAGGTTCTTTGGCCCCAAGAAGAGGGGGAGATCCAAGGGGGGGGGGGTACTGTTACGCCGAGCGCTCCGGGTCCCCGTTCCTCCCCGGAGCGCTCGCCTCATCTTCGTTGTTGCAGCGCCCCGGTCAGATCCACTGACCGGGTGCGCTGCGGTCCCGCCTTCAGCCGGGGTGCGATTCGCGATGCGGATAGCACCCGCTCGCGATGCGCACCCCGGTCCCCGTACCTGACTCGCTCTCCCTCGGTCCTGTCCCGGCGCGCGCGGCCCCGCTCCCTAGGGCGCGCGCGCGCCGGGTCTCTGCGATTTAAAGGGCCAGTGCACCAATGATGGTGCCTGGCCCAATCTTCCCAATTAGCTTAATTGGCTCCCACCTGTGCACTTCCCTATATCACCTCACTTCCCCTGCACTCCCTGGCCGGATCTTGTTGCCTTAGTGCCTAGTGAAAGCGTTCCCTTGTCTGTTCCTAGTCCGTGTTCCTGACCTCCTGCCGTTGCCCCTGACTACGATCCTTGCCGCCTGCCCCCGACCTTCTGCTACGTCCGACCTTGCTTCTGCCTACTCCCTTGTACCGCGCCTATCTTCAGCATCTTCAGCAGCCAGAGAGGTAAGCCGTTGCTAGTGGATACGACCTGGTCACTACCGCCGCAGCAAGACCATCCCGCTTTGCGGCGGGCTCTGGTGAAAACCTGTAGTGGCTTAGAACCGGTCCACTAGCGCGGTCCTCTCCATCCCTCTCTGGCACAGAGGATCCACTACCTGCCAGCCGGCATCGTGACACAGATCAATTAAATAAATACTACACGATGCGTATAATAATATATTTATAAAAGATATATTAAGACCACCATACAGTTAAAAATTCATATAGACGAATAGACTGTACGGGGAGAAATCTGAGTAGGAGAGTATAAGTCCATCCACAATAATCAATTCTCTCCTCTCTCCAAGAGTTGTGCAATTATAGCAAATTCCAGTTCAATAGTTGTAACCAGTAGCAACTAGAGACGAGCGAACTTTTCAAAATTCGATTCGGCCGTTTCGCCGAATTTTCCAGAAAAGTTTGTTTCGATCTGAATTTATTTGCGGCGAATCGATATTAAAAAAGGCTATTTCTAGCCTACATACAGCCTCTATAGGGGTATACAACACTTTGCTGTGTCCTAAAACGCATATGGAGAGTGCTGGGGTAGTGAAATAATACTGTTATTCAGAATAGCATGCAGATTACCGGCATCGCTCTTAGAATCAGCAGCACAATGACTGGTGGTGGCATCAGTGTCAGGAGACCATATAGTGACTGAATGACATAGCGTGGACATGTTGGCAGCAAGAGGAGACCATTTAGTGGCTGAATGGCACAGCGTGGAGTTGGCTGATGCACTAGTACACTACACACCAGGGCTTCACAATCCCCCCCAAAAAAACAACACAATATATGACATTTTTGACAAAGATTTCTCATTGGTAGCACCCGCTATCCAAAAATTTTAAATTAACAGACCCAGGCCCCACCTCTGCAGCATCAGTAACCCATATATTGCCTGAAGGACACAGCCTGGAGTTGGCTGATGCACCAGTACACACCAGGGCTTCACAATCCCCCCTCCAAAATAAACACAATGAGATTTTTTTGTCAAAGATTTCTCATTGGTAGCACCCGCTATCCAAAAATTAGAAATTTCCAGAACCAGGCCCCACCCCTGTGGCATCAGTAACCCATATATTGCCTGCATGACACAGCCTGGAGTTGGCTGATGCACCAGTACACACCAGGGCTTCACAATCCCCCCTCCAAAATCAACATAATGATAATTTTTTGTCAAAGATTTCTCATTGGTAGCACCCGCTATCCAAAAATGTGAAATTTCCAGAACCAGGCCCCACCCCTGCGGCATCATTAACCCATATATTGCCTGCATGACACAGCCTGGACTTGGCTAATGCAAGAGTACAGATCAGGGCTTCACAATCCCCCCCCCCCAAAAAAAACCAACACAATATATGAAATTTTTGACAAAGATTTCTCATAGGTAGCACCCGCTGTCCAAAAATTTGAAATTTCCAGACCCAGGCCCCACCTCCGCGGCATCAGGAACCCATATATTGCCTGAAGGACACAGCCTGGAGTTGGCTGATGCACCAGTACACACCCGGGCTTAACAATCCCCTCCAAAAAACAACATTTTAGAAATTTTATAAAGAAATACCTTTGTGTAAGAACAAGCGCATATCCAACAGTTCACAAGACTCTATAATGCAGGACGGTGGACCACCCAAAGACATTCTTCTCAAAAATAATAAACCACACAATGTTTGAAATTTTTTTACAAAAACCAATTCAATATGTGTGTAAGCGCATCTGTCTCCAAAAGATCATAATCACCAAAGGACTTTTTTCGCCCAAAATGATGAAGCAGAGTTAATCCCTGTCCGTATTTTTATTTATTTTTTTCATTAAAAAAATCACACGCAACAAGCGTTCCGTTGTGTAACGATTAGCATTCCGGAAAATTCAATTTTATTACTGATAAAATTATCAGTAAATAAAAAAAAACACTACCCAAGAGTGTTTAATTACTCCATACATTGCACCAGGAGCAGTCAACTCTCTTCTCCCGATGATGAACCCCCCTTCTCCTGAGATCAAGCAATAACAGGTGTGTTATGCCCTCAGATGTCCGGGGCCGCAGGCGCGCTCCGCTGAACGGATTAGGGTGTGTCCATCTTTTTTTGTAACACCCGCAATCCAAAAATGTTAAATTCCCAGACCCAGGCCCCACCTCTGCGGCATCAGGAACCCATTTATTGCCTGAAAGACACAGCCTGGAGTTGGCTGATGCACCAGTACACACAGGGCTTCACAATCTGCCCCAAAATCAACAAAATTGTATAATTATTTTTTTTTAAGTTTACAACTTTGTGTAAGCATAAGCGCATATCCAACATTTCAGAAGACTCTATAAGGCAGGACGGTGGACCACCCAAAGACTTTCTTCTCAAAAATAATGAACCACACAATTGTTGAATTTAAAAAATTTTTTGAAATTCCTAGACCCAGGCCCCACCTCAGCTGAATCAGTAACCCATAGATTGCCTGAAAGACACAGCCTGGAGTTGGCTGATGCACGAGTACACACCCGGGCTTCACAATCCACCCCAAAAAAAACGAATTTTTTTTTTAAATTGTCTGACAAAATACCTTTTTTTAAAAAAAAAAAAAAAAAAAAAAAAGCGCATATACAGCAGTTCAGAAGACTCTATAATGCAGGACGGTGGACCACCCAAAGACATTCTTCTCTAATATAATAAACCACACAATATGTTCAATTTTTGTAAATAATTGAAATTCCAAGACCATGGCCCCACCTCTGCTGCATCAGTAACCCATATATTGGCTAACGGACACAGACTGGAGTTGACTGATGCACGAGTACACACTACACACCCGTCACCCAGTCTTCACAATCCACCCCAAAAAAACGCAAAATTTTATCGAAATTGTCTGACAAAATACCTTTTTAAAAAAAAAAAACAACCGCATATACAGCAGTTTAGAAGACTCTATAATGCAGGATGGTGGACCACCAAAAGACATTCTTCTCAAAAGTAATAAACCACACAATGTTTGAAATTTGGTTAAAAAAATTATTACATGTGTGTAAGCGCATCTGTCTCCAAAAAATCAGATGACAAAAGGATTCTAATTGCCAAAAATGATGAAGCAGAGTTAATCCCTCTCCATCTATTTTTTTTTCATTAAAAAATCACGCGCAACAAGCGTTCTGCCAAATTCTGCAAAATTCTATTTTATTACTGATAAAATTACCAGTAAATTTAACAATAACACTACCCAAGATTGTTTAATTACCCCATACATTGCACCAGGGGCAGTCAGGAGTAGGCCTCAGCAGTACCCAAGAGGCTTTAATAACCCCTTACCTTGCCTGATCAATTGCGAGATCGAGCAATAACAGGTGTGTTATGGCCTCAGATGTCCTGGGCCGCACTAGCACTCCACTGAACGGATTAGCGTGTCTCTATTTTTCAAGGACAGGTGCGTGTTGCACGCTGAAACCAGTTTGTGATGGGGATCTGTGATTGCAATTATTTAATCTTAAAACGAGGAATTACCAGTAAGTGAGGGTCATAAGCTGGCGTTTATTAAGTCCCTGCCCTTTGTACACACCGCCCGTCGCTATAAGCGATTGGATTAGTTAGTGAGTTGGTTAGTGAGGTCCTCGGATCGGCCCAGGCGGGGTAGGAGAAGGCACTGGCAGAGCGCCGAGAATTTAACGATCATTGTTGAAATTTGCATTAAGCATGTATTTAGCTACTGCTAAACATCCAAAAATGTAAGGCCAGAGGCACCAGGGAGGCAAGTAGTTCCTGAAAGACACAGAATGAGTCTGGAGCATGCATTTGCAGTACCCAAGAGGTTTTCATAACCCCTTACATTTAAATATCAATGTTTACATTTGCATTAAGCATGTATTTAGCTACTGCTAAACTTCAAAAATTATAGGCCCATGGCCTGAGGCACCAGGGAGGCAAGTAGTTTGTGAAAGACACAGAATGAGTCTGGAGCAGTCATTCGCAGTACCCAAGAGGGTTTCATAACCCCTTACATTTAAAGATCAATGTTGACATTTGCATTAAGCATGTATTTAGCTACTGCTAAACTTCAAAAAATTATAGGCCCAAGGCCAGAAGCATCAGTTTTCCCCATATTAGGAGCATAGTTGTCCCCCAGATTAGGCAGCAAAGATGTCCACCAGATTAGGCAGCATAGATGTCCCCCAGATTAGGAGCATACTTGTCCCCCAGATTAGGCAGCATAGTTGTCCCCCAGATTAGGCAGCATAGATGTCACCCAGATTAGGCAGCATAGATGTCACCCAGTTTAGGAGCATACTTGTCCCCCAGATTAGGCAGCATAGATGTCCCCCAGATTAGGAGCATACTTGTCCCCCAGATTAGGAGCATAGTTGTCCCCCAGATTAGGCAGCATAGATGTCACCCAGATTAGGCAGCATAGATGTCCCCCAGATTAGGAGCATACTTGTCCCCCAGATTAGGCAGCATAGTTGTCCCCCAGATTAGGCAGCATAGATGTCACCCAGATTAGGCAGCATAGATGTCACCCAGTTTAGGAGCATACTTGTCCCCCAGATTAGGCAGCATAGATGTACCCCAGATTAGGAGCATACTTGTCCCCCAGATTAGGCAGCATAGATGTCACCCAGATTAGGCAGCATAGATGTCACCCAGATTAGGCAGCATAGATGTCCCCCAGATTAGGAGCATACTTGTCCCCCAGATTAGGCAGCATAGATGTCACCCAGAATAGGCAGCATAGATGTCCCCCAGATTAGGAGCATAGTTGTCCCCCAGATTAGGCAGCATAGTTGTCCCCCAGATTAGGCAGCATAGATGTCCCCCAGATTAGGCAGCATAAATTTCACCCAGATTAGGCAGCATAGTTGTCCCCCAATCAGCGCGGGCCGGTCAGAGCCAATCAAAGGGCCGTATGTGGCAAGCGGGCCGTACAATGCCCAGTTCTGCCCCAGAGGGTTTCATAAACAACTACAATAGAGAAAATTTTGTTGTAGGAGCATGGTCAATCTACTCAGACCCATCTGTCATTGGTGGCTGGAAATCTTGGCTGATCCATCCCTGATTCATCTAGACAAACGTCAGTCTCTCCACATTTTTAGTGGACAGTCGAGTTCGCCTTGGGGTGACTATGGCCCCGGCCGCACTAAACACCCGCTCTGATGGCACACTACTGGCCGGGCAGGACAGCTTTTCCAGGGCAAACTCCGCTAGTTGTGGCCATAAATCGAGTTTGGCTGCCCAGAAGTCCAGCGGATCTTCAACAGTTGTTGGCAGGGCCATGTCGAGGTAAGCCACCACCTGCTGGTTCAGGTCCTGCTCCATGTCCACCTGCTGCTGATGAGTAGCTTCACTATGCGGCTGAAGGAAGCTACTCATCAGCGACTGTAGACTCAGGCTGCTGCTGATTGAGCCGGTACTGCTCCTGCCACCCCTCCCCAGCAGCCGTGGCAGTGGAAGGTGAGCGCAGAGGGCCCCCCGAGTCAGACCTGCTAGTGGATGGACCATGTGGCCGATAGGCATCGGCCAACCGACTACGTAGAAGCTCCCTGAAGTAGGTCAGTTTGTCCTCCCTCTCAGTGGGTGTAAAAAAGGCCCCCATTCTGGGCCAGTAGCGAGGGTCTAATAAGGTGGAGATCCAGAAGTCATTCTGCTGATGAATTTTGATTCAGGGGTCACTACTCAAGCAACTCAGCATGCATAGTGCCATTTGTGACAGTGACTCGCTGGGACTACCTGCCTCCATCTCCACTACATACTGCCACGGTGTGTCTGGGTCCTCTGTCTTGCCTCCCTCGTAATAACCCTCCAGCTCCTCTGGCTGCTCTTGCTCCTCCTCTCCTGTCCAATGACCAGAAACACCGGCCATCTCATCCACTGTAAACTGTGCTCCGCTCTTCCCCTCATCATCCTCCTCCAGTTCATCCCCCACAGGACTCATGTAGCCTTCTGATGTAGGCGCAATATCTCCACCAGCCATGTTTTCAATCATTTTTTGGAGTAAATGTAGGAGTGGAATTACGTCGTTCATGGCGTAATTCGAGCTACTAACAAATGTGGCTTCCTCAAAGGGCCTCAGCAAACGGCAGGTGTCACGTATGAGCTGCCACTCGTTCACATTGAAGTTACACAGGGGAATACTCCTATCTGCTTGTATCATCAAAAAATCCGTGATGGCTTTTCTTTGTTCGTATAGTCTGTCCAACATATGGAGGGTGGAATTCCAAAGTCACAAATGAGACTATGTTGTATACCGTTCTGACGCTGCAGCTCAAGCAAAGTGTGCTTGGCGGTGTACGAGTGGCTGAAGTGCATGCACAGTTTCCTTGCGATTGTCAGGATGTCTTGCAAATGGGGTGAAGACTTGATGAACTTCTTGACAACCAGATTCAACACGTGTGCCATGCAGGGCGAATGGTTCACACTTCCTTGTCGCAGCGCGGCCACAATGTTCTTCCCATTGCCGGTCACCATGGTTCCCATTTCCAGATTTCGTGGAGTAAGCCATACTCGGATTTCTTCCCTAATGAACTTTAGCAGTTCCTCCCCTGTGTGACTCCAAGGCAAACCATGTGAAAGACGGCTTGACACCGCTGTGCCCTACACACGTGGTACGATGAAGGGCCACCGAGATTTGGACGTGCAGTGGAGGCCGAGGACACGGGGGAGGAGGAGGAGGAGGCACACACTGTAAAAGGACCAACTGCCTGGGAGCCAGAGCGTGGAGGAGGTGTGACCTGTCCAAGTTGCTGTTGTGGCTGTGCAGGAACAACATTTACCCAGTGGGCCATAAAAGACATGTATTGTCCCTGCCCGT
Organism: Hyla sarda; assembly: GCF_029499605.1. Lineage (NCBI taxonomy): Eukaryota > Metazoa > Chordata > Amphibia > Anura > Hylidae > Hyla > Hyla sarda. The sequence goes on along the minus strand of NC_079195.1, from coordinate 80,271,173 downwards.
AGTTACAGCTCCACACGTCGGCGCTGCCGTGCATTTTTGAACACACCAACAGGCTCAAGGACTGGCCCACCTTCTCTTGTACAAACTTATGCAGGGCTGGTACTGCCTTCTTCGCAAAGAAATGACGGCTTGGGACTCTCCACCTCGGCTCGGCACAAGCCATCAATTCCCTGAAAGCTGCAGAGTCCACCAGTTGGAAACGGAGGGACTGCAATTCCAGCAACTTGGACAGGAGCCCATTCAACTTCTGCGCCGTTGGATGAGTGGGCGCATACTGTTGTCTCTTGGACATGTCTTCGTCGATCGATTGTTGGCGGAATGGCTGACTACGAAGCAGGAGCGCAAGAAGGAGGGTTTGACACAATGCTCACTTCGGTTGAGGTGGTGGAGCCTTGGCTGGAAGAAGGAGGGAGCGGATTGCCACTGGGTGATGCAGCAGGCTGGACCACTACCTCGGAGCCACGGTTATCCCAGGCCGCTTTATGGTGGCGAATCATGTGTTGACGCAGGGCCGTGGTGCCGAGATTGGGACCCTGGCCACGCTTCACTTTCTGCCCACAGATTTTGCATGTGACTACACTAAGGTCCTCCGGATTCTTTATGAAGAACAACCACACCGCAAAGTAGCTGATTTTCCCACACGCAGTTCGCACTATTTCACTGCTATTGGCGACGTCTCCAGGAACCCCTGTTCCACTAACCTCCCTGAATGGTATCTTGCCGCGAAGCAGGTGGTCTCCCCCTGGCTCGTTTGGCTCCTGAATTTCCACTACTGCCACCACCACGCTGATTGCCAACCGTGCTACCGCCTTGCTGCCTCATAGACAAAGAGCAAATCTCTTCTCCTGATGATGATGAAGCCCCGGCTTCTGCACGCAGCTCCCAATTGCGATCGGCTTCATCATCATCAGAAGATGTGTGCACGTCACTGATGTCCTCCTCGTGTTCCACAACAGTGTCTGCCTCAGGACCCTGAACAATTGAAACACCGCCTCCCACGTCACTCTCCGCATCACTACTTGCCCGCCTTGCGGAGCAAGGGACGCATGTCTCCTCACATTCTTGGCTGCCCATTAGATGCTGACTGTCCTCTATTACATCGTCCTCGCTAAATAGTGGAGCTGAACTCAAAGCATGAGATACTTCTTTGGGAGAAGGAACAGCATAGGACAAAGGCAATGGGATTACGGGGACTGCTCCCGGGCCATGCCAACTGAGGGTTGTGTCTGAGGAACCCACCAACTCTTGACTGGGGTTGTCAGATGTCGCTTGTGATGATGGGGATGAGTGTGCAAACCAATTGACGAGGAGAGATGGGTGTTAAAGGGAGCTCAGGCCTATTGCTGCGACTCCTGCTGCCACTCGCCCCAAGTCTGCTGCCAACTCTGCCTGACGTATGTAGGCCTCTGCCCCTTCTCTGTGCACGTCCTGGCACTTCCCTGCCTTACATACTTAGTGCGTTTATGAGGGTATAGAACAGCAGCAGGCGATTACTTACGGCTGTCTAGGCCCTAGACAGAATAACAGTTACTAAATAGTACACTCCTTTGTTGTATGTATGCCCTTTGCAATGATGAGCGCACTGTTAAGGGTATTTATACGCAGAAAAAAACTCTTTTTTTTGTTGTATACACCAGCCAGTGTATACTAATGTGTGGAATAGCACTGAATTTAGCACCGAGGCAGAAATACAGGTACTAAATAGTACACTACTTGGTTGTATGTATGCCCTTTGCAGTGATGAGCGCACTATTATGCGTATTTGTACGCAGGAAAAACTCTTTTTTTTTCTTTAATACACCGGCAGGTGTATAACGTGTGGTATAACACTTAATTTAGCACAGAGACAGAAAAAAAGGTGGTATATGGTACGCTATTTGCTTGAATTTAGGCCCATTGCAATGATAAGGCCACTGAAAAAGCGTATTTGTACTCAGGAAAACCTTTTTCTTCTTTAATACACCGGCAGGTGTATAACGTGTGGTATAACACTGACTTTAGCACAGAGACAGAAAAAAAGGTGGTATATAGTACGCTATTTGCTTGTATGTAGGCCCTTTGCAATGATAAGTCCACTGAAAAAGCGTATTTGTACTCAGGAAAACCTTTTTCTTCTTTAATACACCGGCAGGTGTATAACGTGTGGTATAACACTGACTTTAGCACAGAGACAGAAAAAAAGGTGGTATATAGTACGCTATTTGCTTGTATTTAGGCCCTTTGCCATGATAAGGCCACTGAAAAAGCGTATTTGTACTCAGGAAAAAAATGTTTTTCATCAATACACCGTATAACACTGAATTTAGCACAGAGGCAGAGTAACAGGTGAAAAATGGTAAAAAGGCACTAAGGTCCACACTAATATGACTTATTTCTGAACAGCAGCAGGACCCAACAGTGCAGCACCACCAAAAAAAAAATCCAGGGATTAAACCCGAAATTGCACTCTGTCACACAATTCTGAGCAGCAGAAGTTTTGTGGAGCAAATAAAAATAAACTCAATTGGGCTGAAAAATGAGAAGATGAGATGCTTCAGAAAGTTCAGGCAGCTTGGAGATCTGTATGAGGCAGCTGACAGCTATCTGCCCCACTCTGCTGCAATGCTCAATAACGTGAATAGGAGGTTTAGCAATCAATGATCCTTCTCAGTGTAACAGCACAGCACTCTGCACTCCTGCCTTTCCCTAATGCTGATGTGACTAGCAGTTGCAGTGTAACGCTGTGGTATGAGCTATTCACACACACGCAGTCCCGTCCTCTCTATCTGAGTGCATAGATGAAATGAAGAGAGGCAAGATGGCCGCCGATTATATAGTGAACACTACATCTCACATGTGGTTCTGGGTCAGCCCGCCTACCTTCATTCCCGCTGCTGTTTCCTGCCCTCCCATAATCCCCTGCCCCATGTACTCACATGTGGATCCGCCATCTTAGCTCTACAATAGCCTGGAACGCTGTAAAATGGAGTTTAATGAAGCGATTTGTGCGATAGAATCGCGGCGATATTCGTATTAGTTGCGAATCAAATTTTTCATGAAATTCGTAATGAATTTGGGTTCGTCAACTTCGATTCTCTCATCTCTAGTAGCAACCAAAAGAAAAGTTCTGTTTGTTGGTAACCCATAGCAACCATTAGTGACCGGCTGCAACAGTAAATCGCAATAGTACAGCCTTGCAAACTGTTCAAACACTTGCTATTAGCCGATAAATGTGAAGATATAAAGTTGTATGCAGTGAATGTTAAGATATCAACAATGCATTCATAACACTGGATACTTTGTATCTCACCACTCCCGGGCACTGCTGCGCTGGACTTCGCGGGGATGCTGCGATCTCCTCCAGTAGTGAGATGGAATCCCACAGTGTGTTAACACCGGGTGGCTCTCATGGCGTGAGACAGCATCACCGGAGACTCGGCCGTCTCCCACGGTGGCAATGCTGGATAACAGTGGGCTCCGGGTGGTGCTCCTGCAGCAGTTCTGCCGGTTAGTGTGTTGTTAAGCCGGTGGCGTCCTCGTGTATCTCCTGTATCGGGTGCCAGGTGATTGACAGTTGTCTCTCCCGATATCGGAATGCAGGTTGCTAGACTGGGTAAGTAAACTGGTGGTCTTAATAGTTATTAAAAGCATTTCAGGAATGTCTCAGTCCTTTCTTCAGCAGCTAAAAATATGTTTTTAGGAGAGGAAATATTCACATCAAGGGATACCACTCCTACTTGTCCAAGATGAGAGCGTTCTCCTGGACGCGGAGGATGTATAGAACAGTCTTTGAGAAAGTGCTCCGGACTGGCACAATATAGGCACAAATTATTATTGCGTCGACGGGATATTTGCTGCTGCGTTAAGCGAAAATGGTCCACTTCCATAGCCTCCTCGGCAGGATGCAAAGAGGACAGTAGAGGTGGATGTTGGAACACGGGGGCCAGAGCAGGTAAACACAGTGTTTGGGCAGGTTCTTTTTCCAAAGGAAGTTCTTCCTGCCTCTTTGCAAAACGCACATCAATTTGAGTAGCTAGATGCATGAGTTCGCTCAGGTTAGTCAGAGAATCTCATGCAGCGAGAGCATCCTTGATTCTAGAAGAAAGTCCTTTTTTAGAGGTAGCACACAAGGCCTCGTCTTTCCAAACAAGTTCAGAGACAAAAGTGCAGAACTGAACCGCATAGTCGCCAACGGAGGAGTTCCCTTGGCCGAGGTTCAGAAGAGCCGTCTCGGCAGAGGAGTCTCGCACAGGTTCTTCAAATGCATTGCAGATTTCTGCAAGGAAGGACGACAGGTTCAAGGAGACCAGATCTCTACAAAGCTTTTCCAGATAGTAGACGGACCACAAACACCACTTTAACACGCTCCGTCGGGAACAGATCCGCCATGAGTTCAAGATGGATAGAACATTGTGTCACAAAGCCTCTACAAAGCTTGGGATCTCTGTCATACTTAGAAGGCAAGGACAAATGAAGCTTGGTCCCAGGAGAAGCTGCAGTGACTGCTGCGTGCTGCCTGCTCTTCTAAAGTCATGTGACAAAACAGCAGCGATGTCCCTTGCATGACCGTGACACATCTTCATTAGCGTGTGGCAGAGTAGAGCAAGCAGCGGATCCTGGTCTGAGTCTGACTGAGGAGTTACGAGTCAATCAGGACTCAAGGGGAGGACTTAATTTCTCTTCGGAAGACCACCTGCAGGCTAGCAGCACTGAGCAATAAAGGCCTGTAGGTGCATGGTGAGGTGAGTCACAGCATAATGATGCGGCCTAAGTGCTGCTGCCGGATAACTGGATAACTGTCTGAAAATCCAGCAGCGGCAGAGCAGAGGTGACTGACATGAGGGCGCACAGCTAGGATATTAGTAACTGTAGTGAGAAGCTACTGACTATATGCACAGGACTGTCAGCTGGGCTGATAACATCTATGTTGGCTGCTGTGCAGAGGTCCCATCATAGTTCATGACCTTTGCATTTTGGCTCTATTCATGATACATTGCAGGAACAATGGCTTTTACCCCAATCCCCTGCTGACTCCCACAAGCTTTAACCCCTTAAGGACCCTGGCTTTTTCCGTTTTTTCATTTTCAATTTTTCCTAATTAACTTTAAAAAATCATAACTCTTTAAAATTTTCACCTAAAATTCTATATGATGGCTTATTTTTTGCATCACTAATTCTACTTTGTAATAACATTAGTCATTTTACCCAAAAATCTACGGTGAAACGGGAACAAAAAATCAATGTGCGACAAAATTTATGAAAAAACACTATTTTGTAAGTTTTGAGGGCTTCCGTTTTTACGCAGTACATTTTTGGGCAAAAATGACACGTTATCTTTATTCTGTAGGTCCATACGGTTAAAATGATACCCTACTTGTATAGGTTTGATTTTGTATTACTTCAGAAAAAAATCATAACTACATGCAGGAAAATTTATACGTTTAAAATGGTCATCTTCTGACCCCTATAACTTTTTCATTTTTCTGTGTTCAGGGAGCTATGAGGGCTCATTTTTGGCACCGTGATCTGAAGTTTTTGCTCTGATCAGACTTTTTGATCACTTTTTTGTGGTATAAAAAGTGATCAAAAATGCGCTATTTTGAACTTTGGAATTTTTTTGCGCGTACGCCATTGAACGTGCGGTTTAAAAAGCAGTATATTTTTATAATTTGGACATTTCCGCATGCAGCGATACCACATATGTTTATTTTTATTTTTATTTACACTGTGTTTTTTTATTCTTGGAAATGCCAGGTGATTCAAACTTTTATTAGGGGAAGGGATAATTGAAAGGGTTGATGATTTTTTTTTACACTTTTCTTATGCAATATTATAGCTCCTATAAGGGGCTATAACATTGCATTTACTGATCTTTAACACTGATTGATGCATCCCCATAGGAATGGATCAATCAGTGTTTTCGGTGATTGATTGCTCAAGCCTGGATCTCAGCCTTGAAGCATTCATTCGGCAATCGGACAGCACAGGAGAAGGTAAGAAGAACTCCTCCTGTGCTACAGCTGTTCGGGATGCCGCGATTATACCGCGGCGATCCCCAACAGCTCCCTGAGCTAGCCGGGCACTTTTACTTTCGTTTTTAGCCGCACAGCTCAGCTTTGAGTGTGCGGCTAAAGGGTTAATAGTGCACGGCACCGCGATCAGCGCGCTATTATCGGCGGGTCCCACCTTCACTATGACGCCGGGCCCGCCGCGATATGATGCGGGGTCACCGTGTGATCCCGTGTTATATCGCAGGACCGGGACCCAGGATGTACCCATACATCCTGGGTCCTTAAGAGGTTAAATGGGTACTCCGGTGTTTTTTTTTTTAACTGAACTGGTACCAGAAAGTTAAACAGATTTGTAAATTACTTCTGCATGTCGGCCTAGTGCTGCTGTAATTGCCCACTGGTTTTTGCTTTTCACACACAGCAGAAAGCCGCAACAAAACAAAGGAAAAGGTCTGAAGACTTTCCATATACATTATAGATCATTTGAAAGAATTGCTAGCTTTACTGAATTCTGGAACCACGGCTTTTTATTACATCCTCTACCCTGGAAAGGAGCGCTTTTAGAGCACCGCACTTCTTGTGAATCACAGATTCCCAAACCTATTTCTATCACCCCAGTAGTAAGGAGATTACATGAGGAGGGGGTTTGTTACAGTGTGTCACCCTAGTAGTAAGGAGATTATATGTAGAGGAGGTTTGTTACAGTGTGTCACCCTAGTAGTAAGGAGATTACATGAGGAGTGGGTTTGTTACAGTGTGTCACCCCAGTAGTAAGGAGATAACATGAGGAGTGGGTTTGTTACAGTGTGTCACCCCAGTAGTAAGGAGATTACATAAGGAGGGGGTTTGTTACAGTGTATCAACCCAGTAGTAAGGAGATTACATGAGGAGGGGGTTTGTTACAGTGTATCAACCCAGTAGTAAGGAGATTACATGAGGAGGAGGTTTGTTACAGTTTATCACCCCAGTAGTATGGAGATTACATGAGGAGGGGGTTGTTACAGTGTGTCACCCCAGTAGTAAGGAGATTACATGAGGAGGGGGTTGTTACAGTGTGTCACCCCAGTAGTAAGGTAGGGCGTGTCAAAGGGTGGTGCCAATGGGCAGAGCCAAGGGGGGGGGGGGGGCGGCAAAATTAGCTTTTGCCTAGGCTGGCAAAAATCCTTGCACGACCCTGCCCCTTAGAGATGAGCAGATGCTTGAATACAAATAGATGCTTGACTACAAAAGGCAGAGTTAGTATGCAAATTCCATAGAATGATGGGGATAAGTTTTCTCTCCACGATGGTGCCCTGACCACCTGCTGTGCAAAGAGCTGCAGCATATCCCTACTTAAGTACAGCAGTGTTGAGTCAGTGTTCCACAGATCGTCTTTGCTGGTAATAACTTAAATCGTGGTAAAAATTATGCATTTTATATCGATTTGCATAATCACAGTAAAACATGCAATTTTTACCACGATTTTACCAGGCATGTGGTAATTAGCTGTAGTGTGTGAACAAAGCCTACAAGGTGGGAATAATCCTTGGAAATCAGGACAATACAAATGCAGGATCACTTAAATGGGCACTGTCATCAACATTTTTTTTTTATATGTTGTAGTAGATATGTACTACAACATATCTCTAATATATATATGTATATTTTTTTAAATTAAAACCTTTTAATTTAAGTTTGAAAATTTAAGTTTCCTAGTGGCCGGCTGCAGGCTGGCGTGACTTCACGCCTGAATTTGGACCGATGCCGGCCGGGCAATTGGTCCGAATTCATTCAGCCTGCGCTCGCTCCCTGCCTGTCAATCAGACAGGCGGGAACGAGCGCATTGGCTCCCTGGCCACTGGCTGGGAGGCTGCTCCTCCCGCACATGTCGCCGCTACTGCTGCAGGACTCTGCGGCGTGTAAGTATACTTAGGGGAGATATGTTTAGGGGGATCGGGGTTTTAACACAGGGGTTGGGGGAGAGCGGGGTTCAGGGTTTTAACAAAGGGGGGGGCAGGTTAGTGCGGTGCCGCGCCCATGGCCCTGACTTATTGTTTTCAACACAGGGTGCCTCCAGCTGTTTTACAACTACAACTCCCAGCATGCCCTGACAGCCAATAAATGTAAGGGCAAGCTGGGAGTTGTAGTTGTGAAACAGCTGGAGGCACCCTGTGTAGATGAACTAAGGGCGAAAGTCGGCCCCCCCAGCAGGCATCAGTGACGTTGTACCTGCTGGGGAAGTCTGCCTGGTAGTGAGCACACTACCAGGCAGACAAAAAAAGCATTTTTAATATAGTAAACAAATAAAAATTAAAAGCAGGGAGGGGGTTAAGGATTGATGGACAATAGGCAGGGACAGAAAAAAAAGGGTGGTGGGAGCTACCCTTTAAGTAATTTGCACAGGATGGGGTGTGGTAAGCACACTTTCATTACGGGTTGTGACACATTGCTCTAGAAGTGAATATATTTTAAATATGGTTTAGAGTGTTCTACATTGTAAGCTTCTGACATGCCACTAAACATCCTGTCTGACAAACATTAGAACACCAGGACTGAGTCTTCTACACTTTGCTTTTATTCATCGAAATATTCATTTTTACAGAATGAGAAGACATAAGAAACCAAAAGGTAATAATGTCTAAAGAAATAAGAACTATGAAACTAATGACAGATTCTTTTTACAGTTTATATTGCAGATATACAGAGACATTTTATTTCCTATTGTTAACATTTGTACTGATATTTTCCTTACATATTTATGACTATGGGTGCGTTCACACAGGCTGCAGACCGGCAGCAGGAGTTTTCTGTTCTAGACTAGTGTTGCTCACGAATATTCGCAATTCGAATATTATTTGCGAATTTCGCGAATATAGCGCTATATATTCGTAATTACGAATATTTGTTTATTTTTTTTTTTTCACAGTACACATCACAGTGATCACCCCTCTCTGCTTCCAGCTTGTGTGGTGTAAAGAAGGCTGTAATACTACTGTGTGAGACTGGCGTGCGAAAATTCGCATATGCTAATTTTCGCATATGCTAATTTTCGCATGTGCGAATTTTGTATATGCTGATATTCACATGTTAATTTTTCGCATACGGGAATGTTCGCATATGCGAAAATAAAACGAGAATATAACGAATATGCGAATATTCGCGAATATATGACGAATATTCGTCCATATATTCGCGAATATTCGCGAATTCGAATATGGCCTATGCCGCTCAACACTATTCTAGACCTGTCTAATACTAGGTATACACTTATGTTTTTTTTTCTGTTGTTTTTTGGAATACTGCCACTGCAGTTTTTGAGCCAAAGTCAGAAGTGGATCCATAGGTAAAGTAGAAATATAAATCCTTCCTAATATTTCCCATTTCTTACTCCCACTCCTGGCATTGGCTCAAAAACTGCAGTGGCAATTTTTCGAAAAAGGCCAGATAAAGACCTGTGTGGAAACCTAGCCTAAGGGTATGCTCACAAGGCGGAATTTGTGTGGAATGTCCGCATGGAATATTCCGCACGGACATTCTGCGGGCATTCTGATTTCAATGCGATTCTGCTGCACTGTTCACTTGGCAGAATTTCTACTCCAGATGTTTCTGCCGCTGAAATTCTGATTCCATTGTCCGCAGAAAGAAGAGACATGTCATAGCACCCACTGGATCAGGAAAATATGCAGAATTTCCCCACGTGTTTTCTGTGAAGATATTCCGCACAAATTCTGCTGTGTGTACCCAGCCTAAGGGTCTATTCACACATGCAGTTTCCTGCACATATTTGATGAGCAGAATAGAGATGAGCGAACTTACAGTAAATTCGATTCGTCACGAACTTCTCGGCTCGGCAGTTGATGACTTATCCTGCATAAATTAGTTCAGCTTTCAGGTCCCCTGGTGGGCTGGAAAAGGTGGATACAGTCCTAGGAAAGAGTCTCCTAGGACTGTATCCACCTTTTCCAGCCCACGGGAGCACCTGAAAGCTGAACTAATTTATGCAGGAAAAGCATCAACTGCCGAGCCGAGAAGTTCATGACGAATTGAATTTACTGTAAGTTCGCTCATCTCTAGAGCAGAATTCAAAGCTGCAGATTTCAATGTAATCAACTAATTCGCTCAATACAGAATAAAATCTGCACCTTCAAATCCTTTGCAGGATACTGTACGTGTGAATAGTTCACAAAATGTTTGCACTATAACAAATGTAGGCATTTGCTCCAGGACTACACGGTAAATTACTGATTAAACTCTATACCAGTGGTCTCCAACCTGCAGACCTCCAGATGTTGCAAAACTACAACTCCCCGGCATGCTGGGAGTTGCAGTTTTGCAACATCTGGAGGTCCGCAGGTTGGAGATCACTGCTCTACACAATTTAGAAGGTTGATAACTGCTGTACGTTTTGCAGGTACAAGGGGGGAATTCATTTTGCAAAAATATGCACCTTTTCTTTTGTTAATATTTCTAAAATGTGTACTTATGGTTGGCATAGAGTACAGTTTGTGATATCAATGTTTTAAAGGGGTATTCCACCTCTTCAGTGTTTTGGAGTATCTAAATCATCAATAGACATGCTTTACCATAGTTTCTTTCTTTCTAGCCTTTTTTTTTTTGTTGTTGCTATGTTTGTCCCTGGAAGTTGGCTGTGTGCAGCATACAACATTACTGTCGTCTTACCACCTCTGCGGCCCAAAACAGTACAACAGAAGTCAGGTGGTGAATGGGGGTTTGGCCAGCCCCCTTCATTGGGTATGATTTATCCATGCACGTGCCGACATATCAGCGCTAATCTCTTTCTCAGCTGTCATGGCTGTGTATGGCAATGGGCATACCGAATGCATGAAGGTTGGGCTCAAAGGGGGAGATTTATCAAAAGCTGTGCAGAGGAAGAGTGGTGCAGTTGCCCATAGCAACCAATCAGATTGCTTCTTTCATTTCCCCAGGCCTCTAAAGAGGCCTGTGGAAAATGAAAGAAGCAATCTGATTGGTTGCTATGGGCAACTGCACCACTCTTCCTCTGCACAGCTTTTGATAAGTCTCGCCCCAAGTCCTTACAAATTTGAACATTTTGCATTTTTCTACCTTTGAAGCTTTGAAGTGAATTTGAGGGTCTTTATGTTAGAAATACCCCATAATAGACCCCATCATGAAAACTGCCCCCTCAAAGTATTCAAAATGACATTCAGAAAGTTTGTTAACCCTTTAGGTGTTTCACAGGAATAGCAGCAAAATGGAGGCGCTAATTCAAAATCTTCATTTTTTACACTAAAATGTTCTTGTAGACCCACATTTTTTATTTTTACAAGGGGTAAAAGGAGAAAAAGCCCCCCCAATTTTTTTTTACCCCATTTCTCTCAAGTAAGGAAATACCTCATATGTGGATGTAAAGTGCTCTGCGGGTGCACTAGAGGGCTCAGAAGGGAAGGAGCGACATTGGGCTTTAGGAAAGCGAATTTTGCTGAAATGATTTTTGGGGGTTATGTCTCATTTAGGAAGCCCCCATGGTGCCAGAACAGCAAAAACACCCCACATGGCACACTCTTTAGGAAACTACACCCCTCAAGGAATCTAACAAGGGGTACAGGGAGCATTAAAACCTCACAGGTGTTTGACGAATTTTCACTAAAGTTAGACGTGAAAATTCAAATTTTTTTTTTTACTAAAATGTTGATGTTACCCCACATTTTTCCTTTTAACAAAGAGTGATAGGTAAAAATGTCCCCCAAAATTTGTAACCCAATTTCTCTCGAGTAAGGGCCATGTGCGTTTACAAAGCCCCCATGGTGCCAGAACAGTGGACACCCCCCACATGTGATCCCATTTTAGAAGCTATACCCCTCACAATGTGTAGCAAGGGGTGCAGTGAGTTTTTACACCCCACTGGCATTTGACAGATCTTTGGAACAGTGGGCTGTGCAAATGAAAAATTACATTTACACATATTAACCCTTAAGACACGGCAATCAAAGTTGATTGCTGCATCTAAAGTTAAAAAACAGAGGTGTCAGCAGAGAGCACTGTGGTCGTTACAGAAAAGAAATCCAAAAAGAAAATAATTTCCTCATAAGTATACTGCCGCTAATAAGAACTGGAAGGATTAAGATTTTTTTAATAGAAGTAACTTACAAATATAGAAAAAAAAGGGGTGTATGTGCAGCTCACAATAAATAGTACACACCGAGGTCAAACTAGGGCATGCAACTATACCCTAATTGCACAAAAAAGGAAAAGCCAATAGTGAGAAGTTGCCCGGACCTTCTAAGTGAGTAAATAATAATATGGATATTAGATAAGGAAATTTAAATAAATAATTGTCTGGATCGTGCTTCAATAATAATAATATAAACAATTTATTAAAATAAGATAGACTATAGTTAGTTACTTCTCACAGGGCCCATGTGAGAAGAACATATACAATAAAAACAACCTTTAAGTAATAATGTGCATAAATATGTGAAATAACAAAAATTAAGACAATATTAATGGCATAATGACAATAACACTGGCATATATTTAGTTTCTAATGTGCAGCTGGTGTTTAACCGCTGGTATCTAGGCACCAACTGCACAATAAGCGAAATATAGCTGAGGGTGCCTGTATAATCGTTTCCCTCTTTAGAATATAATGTATCCTTGTAATAGTTCAACAATTTGCAACAGTTTAGTGGAAACCTGGGTAAGAGGCGCTGTTTCCGCAGTGCAACGTTCCAGGTGGTAATGGTAGAATCCAGCAAGGTGGAAGCGGTGGCGATTAGCACTGGCAGGCGCCGATGGTCGCAGATCGCCGGGAGGACGCTGGCGCTGGCAGGCGCTGGAGATGGTAAGTCCTCACCGCTGGCTAGATGGAAACAAGGACCGTACACTGGATATGAGGAGCTCACCTCGTGTTGCCGGCGTGTGACGTCAGCTGCTGCTGGAGCCGGGTTCGTTGCACTAGAGGTAGTTGGCAATATTTGGACCGGACTGATGTCGGACTGGATGTCCTGATGGTCTTAGCAGTTTGTAGGCGATAAACCAGCCTTGGTGGATAGGCACAATTTATAAAAATTTATATGCCAGTGGTCATGCCCAAATGGACTAGACGCGTTTCAGGGTTATTTAATGTAACCCTTTCCTCAGTAGTCATATGGTTGTCATAAACTGTTTCCTTTTTATAGGAGCACAAATCCCGCCCGTTGACTCATTCCTGGATATTAATGAAAACAGTGAATGGAATCAACGGATAGGTTCCCTAGAGAGCAATACTAAGTAGAGATGGGTATAAAAAAGCTGTGTGAATACTGTTGAAGATGTAAAGTTGCGTTTTTGCAAACAATGATTTTATAATATTAAATGTAAAATCAAATAAAACAAAAAATTGGTGTTCAATAAAAAGAAATATTAGAAAAAATTTTGAGCAAGTTAATTTTGAACATAAGAATAAAATAACACTTGAGAAAGAAGTGTAAATTAAAAGAAGAATATGAATGTAAATTCTGTAAATAAAATAAAAAATAAGAGGTATGTTATAAATTAGGATAGAAATAAAAATAGAAATAAAAATAAAAATAAAATGAGATAGAATAAAATAAAATAAAAATGAAAAATAATAAAAAAATAATAAAAATGAAAAAATGAAAAATAAAAAATATGTAAATAAAAATAAGAATATAAATAAACAATGAAAAAATGGAATTAAAAATAAAAATAAAAGTAGAAATAAAAATAAAAATAAATACAAATAAAAATAAATATAAATAAAAGTAAAAATGAAAATAAAAATAAAAATATTTTTTTTATAAATTGTGCCTATCCACCAAGGCTCGTTTATCGCCTACAAACTGCTAAGACCATCAGGACATCCAGTCCGACATCAGTCCGGTCCAAATATTGCCAACTACCTCTAGTGCAACGAACCCGGCTCCAGCAGCAGCTGACGTCACACGCTTGCAACACGAGGTGAGCTCCTCGTATCCAGTGTACGGTCCTCGTTTCCATCTAGCCAGCGGTGAGGACTTACCATCTCCAGCGCCTGCTAGCGCCAGCGTCCTCCCGGCGATCTGCGACCATCGGCGCCTGCCAGCGCCAATCGCCACCGCTTCCACCAGGACCTTGCTGGATTCTACCATTACCACCTGGAACGTTGCACAGAGGACCCAGTGTACCGGCACCATCTACACACTGCGGAAACAGCGCCTCTTACCCAGGTTGCCACTAAAAGGATCGGTAACATTAATTTGAAACTGTTGCAAGGATCCATTATATTCTAAAGAGGGAAACGATTATACAGGCACCATCAGCTATATTTCGCTTATTGTGCAGTTGGTGCCTAGATACCAGCGGTTAAACACCAGCTGCACATTAGAAACTAAATATATGCCAGTGTTATTGTCATTATGCCATTAATATTGTCTTAATTTTTGTTATTTCACATATTTATGCACATTATTACTTAAAGGTTGTTTTTATTGTATATGTTCTTCTCACATGGGCCCTGTGAGAAGTAACTAACTATAGTCTATTTATCTTATTTTAATAAATTGTTTATATTATTATTATTGAAGCACGATCCAGACAATTATTTATTTAAATTTCCTTATCTAATATCCATATTATTATTTACTCACTTAGAAGGTCCGGGCAACTTCTCACTATTAACTTACAAATATGTTTAGCTGCGCACGCTGTCCCGCCATCCAATAGGAGCGGCGTGCGTAGCGACGGGATGATGGCGATGGAGAGGGACGATCCATGGCAGAATTGATGGCCCAGAGCGACGGGTACGTGATGGTGGCAACGGAGAGTGATGATCCAAGGCAGCGGTGATGGTCCGGAGCAGCGGGAACAAGTGAGTATAACTTTCTATATTATTATTACACGGATCCCTCAACATAAGATGGATTCAAGTAATGATGGTTCATTTGGAACGAATTACCAAATGAACCACTGTACTGGCCTCTTACATCCTAGGTATATTAAAGGGGTTATCTGTCCACCAAAGTGATAAAAAAAAAACTGTCTTTTAGCTTTAATAGGCGTACATTGTCCTCTAAAGTTTATCCAGCAAGAGCCCTGTATTCCATAGAACCCAGGAGAGTTCCATTTGTACAGTTCCAGAATTCATCATTTCCTGTTTCCCCCTTCCCGTGAGCTGGTCCAAGACTGCAAATCCCATGAGACCTTAGGTGGACTGGAGACATGCTTGGCCAATTGCTACGGAGCACGCCCACGACTCATATATATTTAAATTGTGAGTGAGCACAAATGCAGGCACAGAGGGCGGAAATCACTCACCATAACCTGATATGCGGCGGCAAGGTCACATTAGAAGTACTGAAATACGCTTGGTAGAAGGTAAAACAATCCTATTGATGACTATTATACATTTGTGTTTGCTAGAAAAGTAACAGCTCGGATAGTTGGCCAGAATACCCCTTTAAGGCTGCATTCTCACTGTGATTTGAGTGTATGGCTGCCGGATCCGGCTGGGGGAGGGCAAAACTGTGCGCTCCCGTACCCCAGCCGGACCGGCGCCAAACTCCATTGACTTTAATGAGCAGACGGGAGTCAAACAGTGACTCTGGTCAGCTCATTTCTGGCCTCTATCCGGTTTTGTGACTGGACCTAAAACCGCAGTAAACTACAGTTTTAGGTCCGGTCACAAAACCGGACACAGGGCAAAAATGAGCCGACCGTGACTGTTTGACTCCGGTCAGCACATTAAAGTCAATGGAGTTAGGCGCCGGTCCGGTTAGGGTACGGGAGTGCATGGTTTTCCTCTCCCCCAGTCAGATCCGGCAGCCGTACGCTCCAACCGCAGTATGAATGCAGCCTTGTAAGCCCTAGAGGATGCTCTATGGCTAATGCTAGACATCTAACATCAGGGTGATGGCCAACATTAACCCTTTAGATATCACAATTAAAGTTGACTATGGTATCTAAAAGTGCCAAAATAGACTTTCCGGTTGCTCAGGATAGCTGATTGGGACCACTGCAGTGAAATTGTTAGGTCTTAATCAGCTGAAAGAATGGCTGGAGGTCCCTTACCATGCTCCTTGTCATCTGATCAGCACTCCCTCTATGCAGGCAGCCTCAGCATCCTGTAGTAATGGAGCGCCGATAACACTTATCAATGCCTACAAACACAGCACAGCATTGTTCAGTGTATGCAATTGAATGATTTCAGGTAATAGTTTCCTATGGGGACTAAAAAACAGTAAAAAAAAAAAAAAAAAGTATGTTAACCCGTTCCCGCAAAATCAGTTACATGTATGTGGGGATCAGGGCTGACTTGCCGCATCACCACGTAAATGTACCTGATCATTTTAAACTGTCACAGCGTTGCTGGGCGCTGTGACAGTTTATTGAGCTCGGCTGTGTTGCACAGGCATAATTCAGTGGAACACAGATGTGTACTCCTCTGAATTATGTGTATGATAGTAAAAGAAAATGAAAGTGTTAAAAAAAAATTGAATAAATAAATAAAAAGTGTGGGAAAAAATAAATAAAAAAAATAATACATTATCGTATCAACCTGCAGAGTAAAGTTAACATGTCATTTATACAACATGACGAACAACCTAATTTTTTTTTTATAAAAAACAACCGCAGAATAGATGTCTTTTAATTTATACCACCTCATAAAAAATTAAATAAAAAACGATCAGTGTCACATGTACCCCAGAATGGTACCAATGAAAGCATCAACTTATCTTCCAAAAATATTTTTTCACCTTAAGGCCTCTGCAACTTTGTATGATCCATACAACAAAAATCCATACAACACACCTTCTGAGGCCTGTGTGGGAGACACATAGCGCACAAAGGCCACATATGGGATATTTGTAAATACGTTAGGATTTGAGGAATAAATCTTGAGTTGCAATTCTCTGTCAACACCTGCTGTGTTACAGAAAAAATGGATTAAAATGAAAATCTGGAAAATTTTGGCTAAACTTATAAACCTTCTAACATTCTAAAAAAGTTAAATAATGTTTATCAAATGATGAGAACATTAAGTTAACATATTGTAGATGTAAATTAATCATTCATTTGGTGTGTCATGACTATGAATACAAGCAGAAAATGTAAAATAAAAAAATGCAAATCTTTCATTTTTTTTGCAAAATTTTGGAGTTTCTCACAAAAAACTCAGAATATATCAATCCAAATTTAGCAGCAATTTAAAGTACAATATGTCACGATAAAAAGAATCTCAGAATTGCTTTCATAAGTAAAAGCATTCAAAAGTTTTTGTCGAATAAGGGGACACATGTCAGATTTAAAAAATTTGCCCTGGTCATTAACCTCTTAAGGACCAATGACGTTGTGGAACGTCATGGCACCCTGGGCTTTAAGGACCAATGTCGTTCCACAACGTCATGGCGTTTTCCGGTCTCTGTCGGCGATCGCCGCAAATCGCAAGGGAAATCGCCCTTGCGATCTGTGGCGATACCGGGCTGATCGGGTCTCTGGGACCCGACCGCCCGGTAATTTTGCATGATCCCGGCTGTCACAGACAGCCAGGGCCATGCTGGAGCCTAGGAGCGAGGTGGCAAGCATGCCACCTCCTCCAATCCCCTGCGATCCATCCGTTAACTAACCGACCAATCGCAAGGGGGGGGGCGGTTACTTCCTCCCGCCCTGCCCTGCTCCTTGAAGTCCGGAGAGGACGGGAGGAAGACCGGAGGATGCGGCGGGGGACGGGGGAGTGCTGGGGACCAGCCCCAGTACTTACCTCGTCCCTGAAGACCCGGATCCCGGCGGCGGAGACGGCGGCAACGGCGACAGGTGAGTTGATCTTCAGCCGTGGTCTGGCCCTTTACAGCAATGCGCGTCGCCGTAAAGCGACATGCATTGCTGTAATGGGACCCTGTAAACTACAACTCCCAGCATGCCCAGACAGCCCTTGGCATCTGGGCATGCTGGGAGTTGCAGTTTTGCAACATCTGGAGATCCACAGTTTGGAGACCACTGTGCCCTTACAGATGTTGCAAAACTACACATCCTCAGCATGCCCTTACTGTCCAGGCATACTGGGAGTTGAAGTTCTGCAACGTCTGGCCATTCAGATGTTGCAGAACTACAACTCCCAGGAAGCCTGGACAGTTTTGGCATACTGGGAGTTGTAGTTTTGCAACATCTGGAAGGGCACAGATTGGGAACCACTGTATTAGTGGTCTGCAAACTGTAGTCCTCCAGATGTTGCAAAACTACAACTCCAAGCATGCTGGGAGTTGTAGTTCGGCAACATCTGGCTCTAAAGATGTTGCCGAACTACTACTCCCAGCATGCCTGAGAATGTTTGGGAGTTGTGGTTTTGCAACATCTGGAGGCACACTGGTTGGGAAACATTGTCTGTTTCCTAACTCAGTGTTTCCCAACCCGTGTGCCTCAAGCTGTTGCAAAACTATAACTACCAGCATGCACTGATGGACTGTGCATGCTGGGAGTTGTGGTTTTGCAACAGCTGGAGGTCCCCCCCCCCCTGTGAATGTACAGGGTACATTCACATGGGCAGGGGGCTTACAGTGGGTATCAGGCTGCAAGTTTGCGATGCAGCAAATTTTGCGCGGCAGCTCAAACTCGCAGCGGGAAACTCGCTGTAACCCCCCGCCCGTGTGACTGTCCCCTAAAAACAATACACTACACTAACACAAAATAAAATAAAAAGTAAAAAAACACTACATATACACATACCCCTACACAGCCCCCCTCCCCAATAAAAATGAAAGCGTCTGGTACGCCACTGTTTCCAAAATGGAGCCCCCAGCTGTTGCAAAACAACAACTCCCAGTATTGCCGGACAGCCGTTGACTGTCCAGGCATGCTGGGAGGTTTGCAACAGCTGGAGGCACCCTGTTTGGGAATCACTGGCGTAGAATACCCCTATGTCCACCCCTATGCAAATCCCTAATTCAGGCCTCAAATGCGCATGGCGCTCTCACTTTGGAGCCCTGTCGTATTTCAAGGCAACAGTTTAGGGTCACATATGGGGTATCGCCGTACTCTTTTTTTTTTCTCCTTTCACCCCTTATGAAAAGGTGAAGTTGGGGGTCTACACCAGCATGTTAGTGTAAAAAAAAAATTTTTTTACACTAACATGCTGGTGTTTCCCCATACTTTTCATTTTGACAAGAGGTAAAAGGGAAAAACGCCCCCCAAAATTTGTAACGCAATTTCTTCCGAGTTCGGAGATACCCCATATGTGGGCGCAAAGTGCTCTGGGGATGCACAACAAGGCCCAGAAGGGAGAGTGCACCATGTACATTTGAGGTGATTTGCACAGGGGTGGCTGATTGTTACAGCGGTTTTGACAAACGCAAAAAAAACAAAACCCCACATGTGACCCCATTTTGTAAACTACACCCCTCACGGAATGTAACGAGGGGTGCAGTGAGAATTTACACCCCACTGGTGTCTGACAGATCTTTGGAACAGTGGGCTGTGCAAACTAAAAATTTTGTACAGCCCACTGTTCCAAAGATCTGACAGACACCAGTGGGGGGTAAATGCTCACTGTACCCCTTGTTACGTTCCTCAAGGGGTCTAGTTTCCAAAATGGTATGCCATGTGGGGGCTATTTTGCTGTCCTGGCACCATAGGGGCTTCCTAAATGCGACAAAATTTGCTCTCAAAAAGCCAAAGATGACTCCTTCTCTTCTGAGCATTGTAGTTCGCCCGTAGTGCGCTTCAGATCAACTTATGGGGTACCTCCATACTCAGAAGAGGTGGGGTTACAAATTTTGGGGGGGGGGGGTATTTTCTGCTATTAACCCTTGCAAAAATGTGAAATTTGGGGGGGAGGGGAACACATTTTAGTGACATTTTTTAAAAATTTTTTTACATATGCAAAAGTCGTGAAACACCTGTGGGGTATTAAGGCTCACTTTATTCCTTATTACGTTCCTCAAGGGGTCTAGTTTCCAAAATGGTATGCCATGTGGGTATTTTTTGCTGTCCTGGCACCATAGGGGCTTCCTAAATGCGACATGCCCCCGAGCAAAATTTGCTCTCAAAAAGCCAAAGATGACTCCTTCTCTTCTGAGCATTGTAGTTTGCCCCGTAGTGCACTTCAGGTCAACTTATGGGGTACCTCCATACTCAGAAGAGATGGGGTTACAAATTTTGGGGGGTATTTTCTGCTATTAACCCTTGCATAAATGTGAAATTTGGGGGGAAACACACATTTTAGTGACATTTTTTTTAAATTTTTTTTACATATGCAAAAGTCGTAAAACACCTGTGTGGCTCACTTTATTCCTTGTTACGTTCCTCAAGGGGTCTAGTTTCCAAAATGGTATGCCATGTGGGTATTTGTTCCTGTTCTGGCACCATAGGGGCTTCCTAAATCCAACATGCCCCCCAAAAACCATTTCAGAAAAACGTACTCTCCAAAATCCCCTTGTCGCTCCTTCGCTTCTGAGCCCTCTACTGCGCCCGCCGAACATTTTACATAGACATATGAGGTATGTGCTTACTCAAGAGAAATTGGGCTATAAGTATACATTTTCTCCTTTTACCCCTTGTAAAAATTCAAAAATTGGGTCTACAAGAACATGCAAGTGTAAAAAATGAAGATTGTGAATTTTCTCCTTCACTTTGCTGCTATTACTGTGAAACACCTAAAGGGTTAAAACGCTGACTGAATGTCATTTTGAATACTTTGGGGGGTGCAGTTTTTATAATGGGGTCATTTATGGGGTATTTCTAAGATGAAGACCCTTCAAATCCACTTCAAACCTGAACTGGTCCCTGAAAAATTGTGATTTTGTAAATTTTGTGACAAATTGGAAAATTACTGCTGAACTTTGAAGCCCTCTGGTGTCTTCCAAAAGTAAAAACTCGTAAATTTTATGATGCAAACATAAAGTGGACATATTGTATATGTGAATAAAAAAAAAAATTTTTGGAATATCCATTACAAGCAGAGAGCTTCAAAGTTAGAAAAATGCAAAATTTTCAATTTTTTCATCAAATTTTGGAATTTTTCACTAAGAAACGATGCAAGTATCGACAAAATTTTACCAATAACATAAAGTAGAATATGTCATGAAAAAACAATCTCGGAATCAGAATGATAGGTAAAAGCGTCTTAGAGTTATTAATGCTTAAAGTGACAGTGGTCAGATGTTCAAAAAACGCTCTGGTCCTAAGGTGTAAAATGGCCTTGTCCTTAAGGGGTTAAAGGCGGACTCCACTGGAAAACATTATTATTATTATTATTATTATTATTATTACTATTATTTTTAAATCAACTGGCACCAGAAAGTTAAACAGATTTGTAAATTACTTCTATTAAAAAAACTTAGTCCTTCCACTACTTATCAGCTGCTGTTATGATCCACAGGAAGCTCTTTTCTTTTTGAATTTCCTTTCTGCCTGACACAGTGTTCTCTGCTGACACCTCTGTCCATTTTAGGAAGTATCCAGAGCAGGATAGGTTTTCTATGGGGATTTGCTCCTACTCTGGACAGTTCCTAAAATGGACAGAGGTGTCAGCAGAGAGCACTGTGGTCCGGCAGAAAGGAATTTTGAAAAGAGCTTCCTGTGGATCATACAGCAGCTGATAAGTACTGGAAGGATCAATATTTTTTTTATAAAAGTGTTTTACAAATTTGTTTAACTTTCTGGCACCAGTTGATTAAAAAAAAAAGTTTTAAACCCCTTTAAGGTCAAAACAGGCTAAGGAGTAAAGGGGTTAATAAGCCCCTTTCCTAATAAAAATTTAGTAAATAAAATAATGAAAACACAAATAAACGTGGTATTATCGTGTGCGGAAATGTCCAAATTATTAAAACATAACAATAATGAAGCTGCACAGTGAATTGTGGAAACCTAAAAAAAATACAAAAGTCCAGAATTGCTGATGTTTGGTCATTTAATATAGCACAGAAAAATTTATAAAAAGCGATCAAAAAGTCCCATCAAAACAAAAAATGGTGCAGAAAAAAACGAAAAATAGTGGCACAGAAAAAAAAGTCCTCATATATGGAAATTTTTTATAGGGGTCTAAAGTTCATTTTAGGTTACACAAACAGACAGAACATGGGCAGTTGATGGCGCTGATCCTGATGGAAAGAAAGTTCTATAGACCCTTCTCAGTGTCTAAAAAGTGATTTATTGTAAGCACAGAAAGCAACGCGTTTCTGGTCCGAACTGGACCCTTCGTCCTGCAGAGTGCATCTGCCAGATGAACGGCCCAGTTCACACCAGAAACGCATTGCTTTCTGCGCTTACAATAAATAACTTTTTAGACACTGAGAAGGCTCTATAGAACTTTCTTTCCATCAGGATCAGCGCCATCAACTGCCCATTTTCTGTCTGTTTGTGTAACCTATTACTACTGGGACATCGTTAGTGCTCCAGAGGACCGTGGCTGCAGACCTGGGATATCTATCTAAGGATATTATAGGTGTTGTGCTCTCAGCGCAACACAACTCGGTGAGTGTAACATTTAAACCTGTCTTCATTTCACCTCAACATCCTTCACTAGGGGCGCATATCCCTGTTTTTTCTTTATCTTCTTTAAAAGTTAATTTTAGGCATACTCATTTTCTTACAAAAGTTCTAATTAGTAAAATAAAATAAAACCTATAAAAATTGGGTTTCATGTAGTCTTTTGGACCTGCAGAATAAAGATAATGGGGGGTATGTATGAAGGCTTTTACACTGTTTTTTTTAACTGTGTTTTGTCGCTATTTCTTTTATGTTACTTTTTGCGACAATCATTTACGCCAAATGGTTTAGAACATTATCAATGAAGTGGCGGTGTTAGTTGTGATTTCAGTTGAAATCATGCCTTGGTTTGGAATTCGTTAATTGTGACTTTTTGATTTGGCACAAATTTTGGCACGAATACCTTCATTAAGGCGCAAATCCACACCAAAAATACAATGAAAGAGAAAATAGCTACAACAATAGAATGTAGAATATTTAAACAGTGCCCAACCACAAAGTAGAAAAAGGCCCCTGAACATTAAAAGAAGCAACCTGATTGGTAGCTATGGGAAAATGCAGCACTTTTCCAAGACAGAGGTCTGGATGAATATCCCCCCCTAATACACAAATGAAAAACAGCACAAAGGCCCTGGCTGTGCGAGCTTTACCTCTGTAAACCAGACAAAGTCCCAAGGTGAGATGTAATGGAGTACTCCGGTGGAAAACAATATTTTTTAAATTAACTGGTGCCAAAAAGAAAAACTGATTTGTAAATTACTTCTATGTAAAAATCTTAATCCTTCCAGTACTTATCACTGGATAAGTACTTAATCCTTCCAGTACTTATGTGTATACTACAGAGGAAGTTGGATAATTAATTTCTGTCTGAACACAGTGCTCTCTGCTGACACCTCTGTCCATGTCAGGAACTGTCCAGAGTAGGAGTAAATCCCCATAGCAAACCTATCCTGCTCCGGAT
The DNA here is from genome assembly GCF_029499605.1 of Hyla sarda. Lineage (NCBI taxonomy): Eukaryota > Metazoa > Chordata > Amphibia > Anura > Hylidae > Hyla > Hyla sarda. The sequence continues at coordinate 80,247,803 of NC_079195.1, read as the reverse complement.
AGTTCATCACATGGACAGAGGTGTCGGCAGAGAGCACTGTGGTCAGACAGAAATTAAATTAAAAAAGAAAAGAACTTTCTCTGTAGAATACAGCAGCTGATAAGTACTGGAAGGGTTAAGATTTTTTATGTAGAAGTAATTTACAGAGCTGAATAACTTTCTGGCACCAGTTAATTTGAAAAAAAAAAAAAAGGTTTTCCACCGGAGTACCCCTTTAACTGTCACAAAGTTCTGCCTGGAATTCCGGGGCAGAAGTCTGCGCATTTTGTAGGTACCCGACCCCGGCAACAGGTAATTATGCAACCGGGGATGGGGGGAGGCAACGGGGCAGCGGCGCCGGCAGGGGGACAGACCGGGCAGCGGCACCGATAGCCAGGGGGAGAGAAGGGCCGGCAGCAGGGCTCTAGACCCCAGGAAAGGCAGGGGGAGAGAAGCGGGCAGCGACGGCCTCTCTCCCCCTGCCTTTCCTGGGGGTATATCGGCGTATAACACGCACATAGACTTTAGGCTAAAAATTTTAGCCTAAAAAGTGTGTGTTATACACCGATAAATACGGCAGATACACAAAAATCACTTTAACAATGCAAAAAATAAAAATTACAGTAGCTTAAAAAAACAAACAAAAATATCACTGTAGCAACAGTATTAAAATGTAACCTTTAATAGACGTATTAAATGAATTATCCCTGTGTGTACAAAAAGATAATTGATAATAATCACTGACCTACATTGATCTGGTATCACTCAATGTGCCATCTATGTGGTCAACAAAAGCAAATAAGTCACTGGTATATGGAAATATCTCCAACCGTGGCTGCAGAGAAAAGTAAGGTTCCAAACATACACCAAGGAAAAAACTGTCATATACCCAGGAGAAAACAAAACAGATAATACATGTATCAAAATATAGTAGTATTGGGAGGGCTCACTGTTCCTGTGTGCAAATAAACCAAGCAGGCCAAACAGACACCCACACATCAGGTGTAAAAATAGTAAGGCAAAAAAGACAAGATTTTGACGCTCAAGGGTAATGGAAATCTCGGTCAGTTAAATTAAATATGGGTAGTAATTATGTTCCTCTTTACTTAAATAATAGAACTATCTGACATAAATATGGTAAAATATATCATATAAATATATTAATAATGTAATGAATACCGATTAAAACTGGGCGATGTAGTCAAAGCGCCCTTGTGACCCACCTCCAGTATTTATATACTTGCTGAGTTGCCGGCGTTGCCCGGTTTTTCCTTCCTAATCCTTGTTGTGGAGGAAAATCAACAGAGGAAACTTTTGACTTCATATCCTGTCCTCATATATTGTTGTCATATGCCAACCCCATATCCCGTCGTCCTATCCCGACCTCCTATCTCGACCTCCTATCCCGTCCTCCTATGGCGTCCTCCTTTCCCGACCTCCTATCCCGACCTCCTATCCCATCCTCCTATCCTGTCCTCCTATCCTGTCCTCATATCCTGTCCTCATATCCTGTCCTTCTATCTCGTCCTCATATCCTATCCTCCTATCTCGACCTCCTATCTCAATCTCCTATCTCGACATCCTATCTCGACCTCCTATCCCGACCTCCTATCCCGACCTCCTATCCCGACCTCATATCCCGTCCTCCTATCCCGACCTCCTATCCCGACCTCTTTTCCCGTCCTCATATCCCGACCCGTAATATGTGTACCAGGTATTGAAATATCTCCAGCCGTACGGAAGTTATGTGGGAACATACATTTCCCATTGATTTGCATGGGACTTTAAACCAAAACCCTGACCCTCACAAATGGGGTTAAAGGGTTAAATTAACTATCCAATATTTTAAATGGACATATAAGTAAAATGTGACCAAGTATTATCAAAATATCTCCAGCCGTTTGTAAGTTATTCAGTAACATTTATTTCCCATAGACTTGTATGGGACTTTAAACAAAAACCCCGCCCCTGGCAAATGGGGGTGAGTAAGGGTTAAATTACCTATCCTATGTTTGATGTTGACATATAAGTAACATGTGTGCCAAATTTTATGTTAATAAAGTCTGAGCTACAGTAAAGTCAAGATCTGAGAGTGTGTCTGGTGTCCTGACGAGACCTAGGCCTACCACGCAGCCAAGCTTCCAATAACCAAGTGGTGTGTACCTCTGTGCTAACTTTTGGTATTTTTTTGTGTATTTCTAACATTTTGGTGTTAATAAAAAAAAAAAAATCGTGGATACTAGTTTTTTATGTTTACAAAGAATTATACCTGCCATGTGACCTGTATGTAGGTAAGCCTAGCAATAGCAGGAAATATGCACACTTTGCTGACACTTTGAAAACTTCAATCTGGTAACAATTGTGGCTTGATGCTGGTAAATGTTCTTCGGCTTGAAGAATGTGATGTGGACCTTGCCTTATTCTGTTTCTTGCTTAACTCTTAAAATGTTGTTGTCATTTACAGTAACTCCAACACAATACAATCATGGGATTTTGGTGATTGTCGCTGTTGTTCTTAAATTGGTCGAAGTATCTGCATTATTCTTCATAGGTAATGTGAATCAATTATTTACTGCAAAGAAAAGAACCATATACATAACTATAATAGCAGAATAAACTTGTGAGCAGACTGTGGTACCTTTGTAGCGTAACTCCTATCTCTTTAATTTCATCATAAGCTTTGTTGTTTTCATTGCATATATATATATATATATATATATATATATATATATATATATATATATATATATATATGTATATATATATATACATACATACAGCAAAAAGGGTTTAGCAGCACACCAAAAGTTGCAAACAAAGGTGGTTTTAATTCCCCATATTCAGATACAACATTTCAGCAGTATCTCACTGCCTTTCTCAAGCATGTGAGATATTGCTGAAACATTGTATCTGAAAATGGGCAATTAACCCCTTAAGGACCACAGGTTTTTCCATTTTTGCACTTTCCTTTTTTCCTCCTCACCTTTTAAAAATCATAACCCTTTCAATTTTGCACCTAAAAATCCATATGATGGCTTATTTTTTGTGCCACCAATTCTACTTTGCAGTGACATTAGTCATTTCACCCAAAAATCTACGACGAAAAGGAAAAAAAATCATTGTGCGACGAAATTGAAGAAAAAAAACGCCATTTTGTAACTTTTGGGGGCTTCCGTTTCTACGCAGTACATTTTTCGGTAAAAATGACACCTTATCTTTATTCTGTAGGTCCATACGGTTAAAATGATACCCTACTTATATAGGTTTGATTTTGTCGTACTTCTGTAAAAAAAAACATAACTACATGCAGAAAAATTTATACGTTTAAAATTGTCATCTTCTGACCCCTATAACTTTTTTATTTTTCCACATACGGGGCGGTATGAGGGCTCATTTTTTGCGGCGTGATCTAAAGCTTTTAGAGGTACCATATTTGTATTGATCAGACTTTCTGATCGCTTTTTATTAATTTTTTCATGATATAAAAGCGACCAAAAATACGTTATTTTGGATTTTGAATTTTTTTTGCGTGTACGCCATCGACCGTGTAGTTTAATTAATGATATATTTTTATAGTTCAGACATTTACGCACGCGGCGATACCACATATGTTTATATTTATTTTTATTTACATGGTGTTTTTTTATGGGAGAAGGGGGGTGGTTTGAACTTTTATTAAGGAAAGGGTTAAATTGCATTTATTAACTTTTTTTTTTACACTTTTTTTTTTGCAGTGTTATAGCTCCCATAGGGACCTATAACACTGCACACACTGATCTTATACCCTGTTCACTGCAAAGCCATAGCTTTGCAATGATCAGGGTTATCGGCGGTCGATTGCTCAAGCCTGAATCTCAGGCTTGGAGCAATCAATCGCCGAGGGGACATGCCGGAGGCAGGTAAGAGGACCTCCGCTCGTGTCCCAGCTGATCGGGACACCGCATTTTCACTTCGGTGGTCCCGATCAGCCCCGCTGAGCAGCCAGGCAACTTTCACTTTCGGTTTAGACGCGGCGTTCAACTTTGAACGCCGCGTCTAAAGGGTTAATAGCGCACGGCACCGCGATCACTGCTGCGCGCTATTAGCCCCGGGTCCCGGCATCAAATACATGCCGGGACCGACCGAATATGACCCCGCGTTATATCCCGGGAGCCGGCCAAGGACGTAAATATACGTCCTTGGTCGTTAAGGGGTTAAAAGCACCTTTGTTTGAAACTTTTGGTGTGCTGCTGAACCCTAATCTTCATACAGTCTGTGACTGGGACTGTCTAACACCAGCCTGCACCTGCTTTCTACATTTTATTTTGGCTGTGCTGCGTCAACACCTCTTTGCTATATATATATATATATATATATATATATATATATATATATATATATCAGAAGAAAGAGGAGTCCAGCGTCCAGAAAACTCGGAGGATAATATTTATTCACCAGATGGTCATAACATAACAGGAACACAGGGTACAGTGACGTGTTTTGGCTTTACAACAAAGCCTTAGTCATACAAAGCCTTAGTCATCAGTGTATGACTAAGGCTTTGTTGTAAAGCCGAAACGCGTCACTGTACCCTGTGTTCCTGTTATGACCATCTGGTGAATAAATATTACCCTACGAGTTTTCTGGACGCTGGACTCCTCTTTCTTCTGTTGTTCATTTGGGCGAGGTCCGCGCCCTGTCCGTGCGCACCTGGGGCGAGCTGAAGCACTGTTGTTTTTTTTTTTTTTTTTTCTCTCTTTTTTCTCTCTCTCTCTCTCTCTCTCTCTCTCTCTCTCTCTCTCTCTCTCTCTCTCTCTCTCTCTCTCTCTATATATATATATATATATATATATACACATATATTGTGAGAAGGTGAAAGGCATCGTGGTGGATGGGCGATATGTGTCACCAAGGCTCCTGGCCTTGGTGAAGTAAGAGCCAGTATTTATTCAGTGTCTGTGCTGCGCTGCAGACTGACATTATGGCCGTAGTATGGCTGGAAGGCCAATCCAGGATGGCTCTTACTGGCAATGGTCAAGTGCTGGTCAATTCAGGCTGCTTTTTGTTGGCTTTAAAGGCAGCCTGCTTTAACAGCTGAGGGGGATTTGCTAGTTGCAGCTCACACTGCCAGAGAGAGCTGAATGTGGGGTTCTTCCCTTCATTTGTTCCAAGGTTGGAAGCTGATGAACAGCCTGCCTGGAGGCCTGGAAAAGACTTGCTTGATGCCGCGTGGCATGGACTCAGGTGTGAACAAACACCTAAGGAATACAGGTGGACTTTTGTTACATTTTCCTTTGTTCTGCATTTAAAAACTGTTTGCTGTGTGCCAAGTGTGAATAAAACACTGAACTTTGATTTGAAAAGTACTGTTTTCTTGCCTCTATACTGCAACCACACCTATCTGCAAGAGCAAGTCATCACATTTGGTGGAGGATGTGGGCAACACAATGAGGTCAGCGATTGAGTTGCAGCACACTGTTGCTAAGAACTGAGCCTGGGATAAGCCATTGAATTGGTTGCTAGGGGCAACGATCCTGCCGAAAAATGACTGACAGTACCAGCGGAAGTGTTTTCTCCAGAGAGTCAAGGCAAAGCAGTGTTGCCAAAATGGAGGCGGTTATAAAAGCCCTACTCAGGGGTGACCCTGGAACCTTGGAAACCCGAGTCAGAAGCAACGGCAGTTGGGGTGACTACCACTACTGTGGAAGAGGAGGTGTCGTCTCCACTGAGGGTAATGGTAGGAGATGTGGAGGATCTGCTGTCAGTTGGCAGACCTCAACGTTACAGGAGAAAATTTTGGCACAGAACAGCACCAGGACCCGACTCTATCTCTGGTCTGGGAAACTGTATTAATTGTAGAAGGTGCACCACAACAACGGAGCCTAGACTGTACACCCCCGTTTTGTGGTCCACCAAGGGATGCTGTAGCGGGTAAACCAAATTCGGGGTGAGAATGTGGAACAATTGGTGGTGCCTAAAGCATATCGGAGGCTAGTGTTAGCCCATCAGCATGTTCTAGGTGGGCACCTGGGCCAGCAGAAGACGCAGGACCGAATTTTGCAGCACTTTTACTGTGTGTATAAAGAGGTCAAAAGGTATTGTGAATCTTGCCCAACCTGCCAAATCACTGGCCCCCAGCCACATTACCGTAGTCCCATAGTCCCTCTCCCCTGGTCCCACTTGAACGGAGCACTATGGATCGGTAGGCCCATTGCCAAAATCCGCTAGGGGGCACCAACACATCTTGGTAGTCCTGGACTATGTGACTCGGTATCCCTAAGCGCTACCTCTGCGAGATACCTCAGCCAAACTTATAGCTAAGGAGCTAATGGAGTTGTCTTCCTGAGTGGGCTAACCTAAAGAGGTATTGACTGACCAATATGTCAAAGGTAATGAAAGAGCTCAGTAAGTTACTGAAGGTAAAACAGCTACGGACCTCTGTGTACCACCCGCAGACTGACGGCCTGATAAAAAGGTTTAACCAAACATAAAAAAATATGTTAAAGCGGGTAGTGGCTAGATATGGAAAAAATTGGGAACTTTTGCTGCCCTCTCTCATGTTTGCAGTCCGAGAAGTGCTCCAGGCTTCTACTGGGTTCTCATCCTTTGAACTGCTATACGGCAGACATCCATGTGGTCTGTTAGACATAGATAAAGAGGCGTGGGAACAACAGCCCACGCCGCACAAAAGTGTAGTTGAGTATGTCACTCAGTTGCAGGAACAGATGGAAAGCTCAGCGATCTCAGAACAGAGTTTATAATTGCCAGGCTCGGGTTTGGAATTTTAACCCGGGAGATCGGGTTCTGGTACCAATGATCGACCGTAAATTTCTGGCTAGGTGGCAGGGTCCCTATGAAGTGATCGAAAAGGAAGGGTAGGTGACGTACAGGGTACGCCAGCCCGGGCGAAGGAAGCCAGAGCAAGGGTACCATGTAAACTTGTTGAAACCTTGGAAAGATAGGGAGACTAGTGTGGATAACAGCCCCTGGCCAGGCTTGTTAGGGGGGGAGTTTCCCGTACCTCAGTCTGGCACGCGGGAAGCAGTTGCCACCGTCAAAATTTCTGACAGCCTTTCCTCTGCACAGACTCAGGAGGTCAGGGAGTTCGTCAGTAGCAACACCGATGTGTTCTCAGACCTTCCTGGACGTACGTCTGTCATCCGCCATGGCATTGTCACTGAGGTAAAAATACAGTTGAAACCATACCAGGTACGGCGACAAGCCATCTCAGAAGAAGTTTCTGTTTTGGACCTCACCAAAAGCTACTGGCAGGTGCCCTTGACGGAGGCTGCCAAAGAGGTTTATTTCAGTACAAGTTGTTACCCTTTGGTTTACATGGCGCTCCCGCTACGTTTCAAGGCTAATGGATATTGTATTTCGGCCACATAGTTGGTATGCCTCAGCTTATCTGGACGATATCATCATCCACAGTAAAGACTGGGAAAGTCACCTTCCAAAAGTACAGGCAGTGGTAGACTCCCTTAGGAAGGCCGGGTTAACTGCTAACCCCAAAAAATGTGCCACAGGGTTGGAAGAGACCAAATACCTTGGGTATGTCATTGGCAAACCCCAGGTAAACAAAATAGAAGCCATCCGGAATTGGCCCCGACCTGTCACTACCAACAGGTGAAGTCGTTCCTAGGAATGGTGGGTTACCGTATGAGATTCATCCCCCATTTTGCTACGGTGGCTGCGCCCTTAACACACCTCCTGAAGGGAAGCAAGTCTGTCATGGTGTGTTGGAACGAACAGGCAGAGCTATGAAGTCGGCCCTATGTGGGACTCCGGTGTTGGTGACACCCGACTTCAAAAGCGAATTTGTGGTACAGACCGATGCTTCTGAGGTTGGTCTCGGTGCTGTACTCTCCCAGGAAGTCAATGGGGAAGAGTGCCACAAACTGACCCCAGCAGAGACCAGGTATAGTATAGTGGAGAGAGAGTGCCTGGCCATTAAGTGGGCACATTCGAGTCTATCCGCTATTATCTGTTGGGCAGGAAGTTTTGTCTCCTGACGGATCATTCCCTCCTTAAGTGGATGTGCCAGGTCAACGACAAAAATGCAAGGGTTACCAGGTGGTTTCTGTCATTACAGAATTTCAAGTTCAAGGTTGAACACAGAGCGGGAGCGGGTCGTTTGCTAGACAACACGGATGCCCTATCACGAGTCCACTGTTGCACAAGTGTTCACCCCCTCAGGCTTGAACAAAGGGATGGGGGTATGTGAGAAGGTGAAAGGCATCGTGGTGGATGGGCTATATGTGCCACCAAGGCTCCTGGCTTTGGTGAAGGAAGAGCCGGTATTTATTCTTCCACATGGCGCCTTTTCACATGGTATAGCTGGAAGTGCTTTTGGAAAAAGCATTGCAGTCTAGCAAATTTCCAGATGTGATTTGCAGTGATAATGTATTTAAGTTCTGTGCCTTTTTACATTTAGCAACGTTTTGTAAAATGCATTAGATTTTGGCACAAGTCTACACCATAATTTTGTTGTCTTAGAATAAGGCTATGTTCTTATGCCAGAATTTCTGCATTGAATTCTGTCAGAAAATTCTGCATGAATTTATAGCCAATACATTTCATTGGGATTCCGCTGCAGGTATACGATTGAAGTGAAATGGCTTTTTCGTGAGAAAATTCTGCCGTGTGAACATAGCCTGAGTGCTTTCAAAAACATTTTTGCATGAGTTAAGTAAGTTGTGTGGACCAGTGCTTAGCTTTTCATATGGCTTGTGCCGTGGTAAATTTGGAACAAGTGTACCATAAAAATACAACTTCGAACTGTGTACAAAATAACTTTAACCACATCAACCTTGATAAATTTCCCCCAATTATTCTCTCTTCAAAGTGTACCCATCGTTAGCAAAAACTTTGATGTGAATAGTACCATTATATGTGTAATTGTAACATACATTGGTTAAAATGTGTGTTCTTTGGGAGGAGAAAAATGCTGCTCCTGCAGCTATTGCCTGTGTGTCTCTGTGAGGAGTCCAAATACAGGAAGTGAGGGCAGCACAAGCAGGGCTCTGTGCAAGCTCCTGGCTTGTCAATCAGCCTGATGTGTGAGACAGGGGAGTGTCACAGAGCCTCAGTACACAGAGCCCTGCTTGTCCTCAGTGTCCAGAGCCCTGCTTGTCCTCAGTATCCAGAGTCCTGCTTGTCCTCAGTGCACAGAGCCCTGCTTGTCCTCAGTATACAGAGCCCTGCTTGTCCTCAGTGTACAGAGCCCTGCTTGTCCTCAGTATACAGAGACCTGCTTGTCCTCAGTGCACAGAGCCCTGCTTGTCCTCAGTATACAGAGCCCTGCTTGTCCTCAGTATACAGAGCCCTGCTTGTCCTCAGTATACAGAGACCTGCTTGTCCTCAGTGCACAGAGCCCTGCTTGTCCTCAGTGTACAGAGCCCTGCTTGTCCTCAGTATACAGAGCCCTGCTTGTCCTCAGTGCACAGAGCCCTGCATGTCCTCAGTACACAGAGCTCTACTTGTCCTCAGTGTACAGAGCCCTGCTTGTCCTCAGTGCACAGAGCCCTGCTTGTCCTCAGTATACAGAGCCCTGCTTGTCCTCAGTATACAGAGCCCTGCTTGTCCTCAGTATACAGAGCCCTATTTGTCCTCAGTGTACTTAGTCCTGCTTGTCCTCAGTTTACAGAGCCCTGCTTGTCCTCAGTATACTGGTCCCTGCTTGTCCTCAGTGTACAGAGCCCTGCTTGTCCTCAGTGTACAGAGCCCTGCTTGTCCTCAGTATCCAGAGTCCTGCTTGTCCTCAGTGTCCAGAGCCCTGCTTGTCCTCAGTATCCAGAGTCCTGCTTGTCCTCAGTGCACAGAGCCCTGCTTGTCCTCAGTGCACAGAGCCCTGCTTGTCCTCAGTATACAGAGCCCTGCTTGTCCTCAGTGTACAGAGCCCTGCTTGTCCTAAGTGTACAGAGCCCTGCTTGTCCTCAGTGTACAGAGCCCTGCTTGTCCTCAGTATACAGAGACTTGCTTGTCCTCAGTATACAGAGACTTGCTTGTCCTCAGTGCACAGAGCTCTGCTTGTCCTCAGTATACAGAGCCCTGCTTGTCCTCGGTGTACAGGACACGATTTGTCCTCGGTGCACATAGCCCTGCTTATCCTCAGTATAGAGAGCCATGCTTGTCCTCACTGCACAGAGCCCTGCTTGTTCTCAGTATACAGAGCCATGCTTGTCCTCAGTTTACAGAGCCGTGCTTGTCCTCAGTGTACAGAGCCCTGCTTGTCCTCAGTGCACAGAGCCCTGCTTGTCCTCAGTATACAGAGCCCTGCTTGTCCTCAGTATACAGAGCCCTGCTTGTCCTCAGTGTACAGAGCCCTTCTTGTCCTCAGTGCACAGAGACCTGCTTGTCCTCAGTGCAAAGAGCCCTGCTTGTCCTCAGTGCACAGAGCCCTGCTTGTCCTCAGTGCACAGAGCCCTGCTTGTCCTCAGTGCACAGAGCCCTGCTTGTCCTCAGTGCACAGAGCCCTGCTTGTCCTCAGTGCACAGAGCCCTGCTTGTCCTCAGTGCACAGAGCCCTGCTTGTCCTCAGTATACAGAGCCCTGCTTGTCCTCAGTGTACAGAGCCCTGCTTGTCCTCAGTGTACAGAGCCCTGCTTGTCCTCAGTGTACAGAGCCCTGCTTGTCCTCAGTATACAGAGACCTGCTTGTCCTCAGTGCACAGAGCCCTGCTTGTCCTCAGTATACAGAGCCCTGCTTGTCCTCAGTGCACAGAGCCCTGCTTGTCCTCAGTATACAGAGCCCTGCTTGTCCTCAGTGTACAGAGCCCTGCTTGTCCTCAGTGTACAGAGCCCTGCTTGTCCTCAGTATACAGAAACTTGCTTGTCCTCAGTGCACAGAGCCCTGATTGTCCTCGGTACACAGAGCCCTGCTTGTCTTCAATGTACAGAACACTATTTGTCCTCAGTGCACAGAGCCCTGCTTGTCCTCAGTATACAGAGCCCTGCTTGTCCTCAGTGTACAGAGCCCTGCTTGTCCTCAGTATACAGAAACTTGCTTGTCCTCAGTGCACAGAGCCATGATTGTCCTCGGTACACAGAGCCCTGCTTGTCTTCAATGTACAGAACACTATTTGTCCTCAGTGCACAGAGCCCTGCTTGTCCTCAGTATACAGAGCCCTGCTTGTCCTCACTGCACAGAGCCCTGCTTGTCCTCAGTATACAGAGACCTGCTTGTCCTCAGTGCACAGAGCCCTGCTTGTCCTCAGTGTATAGAGACCTGCTTGTCCTCAGTGCACAGAGCCCTGCTTGTCCTCAGTATACAGAGCCCTACTTGTCCTCAGTGTACAGAGCCCTGCTTGTCCTCAGTATACAGAGCCCTGCTTGGCCTCAGTGCACAGAGCCCTGCTTGTCCTCAGTGCACAGAGCCCTGCTTGTCCTCAGTGCACAGAGCCCTGCTTGTCCTCAGTATACAGAGCTCTGCTTGTCCTCAGTATACAGAGCTCTGCTTGTCCTCAGTGTACAGAGCCCTGCTTGTCCTCAGTATACAGAGCCCTGCTTGTCCTCAGTATATAGAGACCTGCTTGTCCTCAGTGCACAGATCCCTGCTTGCCCTCAGTATACAGAGCTCTATTTGTCCTCAGTGTACTTGGCCCTGCTTGTCCTCAGTATACAGAGCCCTGCTTGTCCTCAGTGCACAGAGCCATGCTTGTCCTCAGTGCACAGAGCCCTGCTTGTCCTCAGTATACAGAGACTTGCTTGTCCTCAGTGCACAGAGCCCTGCTTGTCCTCAGTGCACAGAGCCCTGCTTGTCCTCAGTGCACAGAGCCCAGCTTGTCCTCAGTGTACAGAGCCCTGCTTGTCCTCAGTATACAGAGACTTGCTTGTCCTCAGTGCACAGAGCCCTGCTTGTCCTCAGTATACAGAGCCCTGCTTGTCCTCAGTGCACAGAGCCCTGCTTATCCTCAGTGTACAGAGCACTGCTTGTCCTCAGTGTACAGAGCCCTGCTTGTCCTCAGTATACAGAGACCTGTTTGTCCTCAGTGCACAGAGCCCTGCTTGTTCTCAGTATACAAAGCCCTGCTTGTCCTCAGTGCACAGAGCCCTGCTTATCCTCAGTATACAGAGCCCTGCTTGTCCTCAGTGCACAGAGCTCTGCTTGTCCTTAGTGTACAGGACACTATTTGTCCTCAGTGCACAGAGCCCTGCTTGTCCTCGGTATACAGAGCCCTGCTTGTCCTCACTGCACAGAGCCCTGCTTGTCCTCAGTATACAGAGCACTGCTTGTCCTCAGTGTACAGAGCCCTGCTTGTCCTCAATATACAGAGACCTGCTTGTCCTCAGTGCACAGAGCCCTGCTTGTCCTCAGTATACAGAGCCCTGCTTGTCCTAAGTGCACAGAGCCCTGCTTATCCTCAGTATACAGAGCCCTGCTTGTCCTCAGTGCACAGAGCTCTGCTTGTCCTTAGTGTACAGGACACTATTTGTCCTCAGTTCACAGAGCCCTGCTTGTCCTCGGTATACAGAGCCCTGCTTGTCCTCACTGCACAGAGCCCTGCTTGTCCTCAGTGTACAGAGCCCTATTTGTCCTCAGTGTACAGAGCCCTGCTTGTACCGCCACACTTCATTTATTTGGTCTCTTTACACACAGACAATAGCTGCAGGGACAAAAATATTCAAATTTGTTAACCAAATCTACATATGTTATGTTCTACATTATATAAAAAGTTTCTGCTAATGACAGGTACACTTTAAGAATGCAGTGTTGCTTTGAAGTTGTCTATACATTGTACAGAACTTTCTCACATATTTTGTTTTTACTCCTTCACAGTCCAAAAAAATCAGTGCAACAACAAAACTGATGATTCTGGCCACATTTTCAGGGATGAAAATATCCAACAACAATACATACATGCATATTATACAATCACAGACCTATGTTCTGCAACAGGTAGGTAATATTCCCTAGGCTACACATATACCCTCATAGACCCTTTCACATTTTGTTATTGTGCTGAAATAAAATAAAAATCTTCTTTCCCCTATCATTCTGAACTTGATAGTCCATAAAGAGAATGTGAAAATCCAATTTTAGAAATGTAGGAAATGTATTAAAGAACAAGTAAAATTTCATGTGGAATTAAGCATTCAGACCCTTTGCTATGACACTACTCTCACATGACAGAAACTCACATGCAAATAGCATCACTTAGCATTAATTTACAATATTAAAGTGCAATAGCTCATCATACACTCTAATACTAGTCCTTGGGGCCAGAGGCGTACCAAGAGCATTTGGCACCCGGGGCGGACCTTTTGTTTGGCACCCCCCACACACACACACACAAACACGCACCCCCCCCTTAATTACACCTCCTCCCTCCCACAGGGACAGACTGACAACACTCGGGGCCCCCGGACCAAAAAAAAGGCAAGGGACCCTGCTAGGCTCTGCAGCTCGTCAATCTTCTGCCACGCTCCTATTCCACCAAAATCCCACACACAATAAATAAAAATTTATATATGTAAGAAACACTTTAACGTAGGTAAATTTCCATTACCAATAATACTGGTATGCAAGGAGTAAATATATACCACCACACAATAGCTGGATAATACTAAATGTACAAAAAAGAAAGTTGCAACAGCACTCTAGGTCAAAAAATGGAGGCTCTTAGTGCACTTTTTGATCAAAATGTGTCCCCCCTGGATAATACTGCCATATTGTACAGAATTAAACCACTATACACAGACCAGTATACTATAAAGGATCTGTATACAATATAAGTGATTATATACAGGACCATATGGCGATAGATATCAGCTGCACACAGGATGTGTATACCATATAAGTGATTACAGTTACATTTTGGGACTCACAATTACGTCTTTTCTGATCAGCGGCGTCCTCTTTCCTTTTCTTCTCCGTCCGGATAAGACCGTCATGTGGATCTCTTAACATCTGCAGGAAAAACATGTCAGACTCTGCATTTTTTCAGTGCCCTCCCCTCCTCTACACAATCTTCCCATCTATAGGCCCACAAACTGTAATAATGCTCTCCTTGGTGTCCTGCACAGTAAAAGGGCAGGCAGGTAGGTAGCCAGGTAACCCCCTCTTTCCCATAGGTATATGCAGAGTTACACCCCCCTCTTTCCCATAGGTACATGCAGTTACACCCCCCCTCTTTCCCATAGGTATATGCAGAGCTACACCCCACCCCCCTTTCCCATAGGTATATGCAGAGCTACCCCCTCTTTCCCATAGGTATATGCAGAGCACCCCCCTCTCTTTCCCATAGGTTTATGCAGAGCACCCCCTCTCCCTCCCTTTCCCATAGGTATATGCAGAGCACCCCCTCTCCCTCCCTTTCCCATAGGTATATGCAGAGCACCCCCTCTCCCTCCCTTTCCCATAGGTTTATGCAGAGCACCCCTCTCCCTCCCTTTCCCATAGGTATATGCAGAGCACCCCCTCTCCCTCCCTTTCCCATAGGTATATGCAGAGCACCCCCCTCTCCCTCCCTTTTCCATAGGTATATGCAGAGCACCCCCCTCTCCCTCCCTTTCCCATAGGTATATGCAGAGCACCCCCCTCTCCCTCCCTTTCCCATAGGTATATGCAGAGCACCCCCCTCTCCCTCCCTTTCCCATAGGTATATGCAGAGCACCCCCCCTCTCCCTCCCTTTCCCATAGATATATGCAGAGCACCCCCTCTCCCTCCCTTTCCCATAGGTATATGCAGAACACCCCCCCTCTCCCTCCCTTTCCCATAGGTATATGCAGAGCACCCCCTCTCCCTCCCTTTGCCATAGGTATATGCAGAGCACCCGCCTCTCCCTCCCTTTCCAATATGTATATGCAGAGCACCCCCCTCCTCTCCCATAGGTATATGCAGGGTTGAAAAAAAAGGATGCTCACCTGATATCCCACGCAGCGATCTCCTCAGCTGCAGGGCCCGTGTCTTCTCCCCTCCACAGTACAGGTGCCGATGAGTGAAGTCACCGGCACCTGTACTGCGTGCTGCGTGGGGGCGGAGGTCACGTCTCCTCTGTGTAGCTGCAGATGCGGCTCACACAGAGGGGACGCCTTCTCCTGTATGTGTGTGTATCGCGCATACAGGAGAATGTAGCGCTGTCTGCTGTGGATCTGGGGCGAGTGTCCCAGATCCTCAGTAGTTGCGGCAGCGGGTCAGTCCGCCCCTGGCACCCCCCTTGAGAGTGGCACCCGGGGCGGGCCACCCCCCCTCCCCCCTTAGTACGCCACTGCTTGGGGCATAGTAGAGTGTCCATGACATGCTAGTGACAAACGATGCCCTCCTCCCCCATTACACAGTAACCATCAATTCATGCTGCTTGTGCCAAATTATTACCCTACCATCAGCATGGTGCCAGGGTTGAATTTGCCATGAAGGAACCCATAGGTCTGTGCCTTGAGCAGCAGTGTTGAGCAGGGAAGCATGTTAGTTAGTAAAAAAAAAAAAAATGTATCCCTCATTTGGTTGAATCCATATGGGTCAGAACTGTTACACATTTCACCAGCAACCGCTCATTATATTGGTTACTGGCGATTGATTTCATCACCATCTGTGTATAGTTGGGTGTTTTCAGTCCGAGTGCTTAGGGCAGGGGTCGGCAATCCCTGGCACGTGTGCCACTCATGGCACACAGGGTGCTTTTGAGTGGCACGCAGGGTTCCGGGTGGAGAGGCGCTCACGCTGCTAATGGGGATCCAGGTCCCAGATCGCCAGGCGAGCGAGCACCACTATAAGCTGTGCACGCACATGCACGCACAGCTTAAGCCTCCTCTCAGTGAGAGCCGCAGGATCTGCAGCTTCACTGAGGGGAGATCTGTGACCTCTGCCCGCACACAGTCCGGCGCGGTTGATGTCACTCATTGGCACCTGCACTGTAGCAAGAGAAGAGAAGGGGCAGGGGAGGGGGTGCAGATGACAGGGAGGGGGAGAGGGGGTCCAGGTGATGAGGAGAGGGGTTGCAGGTGACAGGAAGGGGGTGCAGGTGACGGGGAGGGGGTCCAGGTGACCGGGAGGGGGGACGGAGCGCAGGTTAAGGGTGAGGATGGTGCAGGGGAGGGGGTGCAGGTGACAGGGAGGGGGATGATGATTTGGATGTGGAGGAGCAATGGCTACTTTTCTACCTGGCTACCTACACAATTAGCTGCCTGGCTACTTCCCTACCTGGCTAACCTACCTTATTAATTTCCTGGCTACATACCCACCTACTTAGCCACCTGGCTACCTACCTGCATAACTACTTACCTACATAGCAACCTAATTACCTAGCTACCTACTTGCTACCTACCTAGGTACCTAACTACATACATAGCTACTCCTTTACCTACCTTGCTACCTACCTATGAACTAACCTTCATATCTACTTACCTGCAGCATAGATACCTACCTATTTGGCTACCTACCTACCTATATCCAAGGAAAATCGTAGCTCACCAAAGTATAAGTGCAGAATTCAATGCAGTTTATTCCATTCCAAACAGTGTTACAGAGCAGGCTATGTTTCGTCGCCTCTCATGCTTGACAAAGGTGAAAACAGGTTGCTGAAACGTAGCCTGCTCTGTAACACTGTTTGGAATGGAATAAACTTCACAGAATTCTGCACTTTATACTTGAGGTGTGGAGAGCACTGGAAAAATGCAGAAACTAAGATGTTTGTCCTGCAGATTTTGCAGTGATGGGTTTTGGCTGGAAGAAGTCGTCATGGTGGTCTGAGCCAGATGGAGAACAGAAGGAAAGAGAATGACACCGACCGTAAAAGACATGAATTTTGAGTCAGTTAATGTAACAGCAAACCACACCCACAACAAGCCACACCCACAACAAGCCACACCCATGTTGCCGGCACACCAAGCGACTTCCAAAAATATTTTAGCACAGCACTACCAAAAGGTTGCCTACCTCTGGTCTAGGGCATCACGAACTGTAAATAAGACACTGCATGGTGGAGCAAAAATCTGGATTCATCTGACCAGTCAATGTTTTTCCACTGACACTTGATCCGGTCATCTGCTATTATACCCTTTTGGCTGTCTGGGCATGCTGGGAATTGTAGTTTTGCAACAGCTGGAGGCATGCTGTTTGGAAAGTGCTGCATTAGGAAAGGGCAGTACAAAGAACTTGCTCTAAGATTTATGTTGAACACTGCAAAAACAACCAAAATATGATTTTCCTCACCTTAAAAGTAAATTAATATTACAATATAGCCAAACTGAACACAATAAAATTGCACTAAAATATTAGTACATTTGATTCTTATACAGTGATCCCTCAACTTACAATGGCCTCAACATACAATAGTTTCAACATACAATGATCTTTTCTGGACCATTGTAACCAGACTCCACATACAATGCTACAGACAATGCTACAATGCTACAGTGTATTGTACAGGACCCTGAAGAAGCTCCTGTCCTCTACCTAGACAGTGATTTACAGCTCCCAGCAGATCTTTCTTACTTTTATATGTAAGCACTTGCTTTATCTATATTAGTTATCTACTTAGTTTTGTTTAATCCTCATGTTTTCCTATTTTTGGATGACATTTTGCTGGCTTCAGAACCAATTACTAGGTTTCCATAGAGTTATGGTCTCAACATACAATGGTTTCAACATACAATGGTCGTCCTGGAACCAATTAATATTGTAACTTGAGGGACCACTGTATCTTTAAAATCTAGATACCTGTAAGGTTTTGGCAGTCTTTTTCTTTTAGTACCTTCCTTTAGTTATGTCATGTATATGCCATTTGTAATATATGTTCATTTTTTGATACATGATAAAGTATTACTTTTTTTAACCACAGACAATGTGTGTGAGCTTTGTCCATTGAACTGGGATGCATACAATGGCAAATGTTACTTATTTTCAGAAGAGAGAATTAACTGGTCTCAGAGTGAAAAAGAGTGTCAACGGAGGAAAGCGGAGCTTATTTCCATTGAGAATTTGAAAGAACAGGTCTGGTTTATATAATGTATAGTATTAAGTACATGCTGAGAATGCACTCACAGTGGGTTCTATTTAATGCTGGCCAACCATTGTGAAGCCATATATCAATTGCTATTATGCTGTTGGTAGAACCCAATACATATAAGATCATTGGCTGACTTTTATCTCATTTGTATAGTGAGTTAACATTATACTTTATTAGAGAAAGGAACAAAGCTACAGAAACATGAAGAAAGTATTCAAATGACATGTATATATTGCCTTGCAACCCATTGCTGTTTATAGTATTAAAGAAGCCACTGTTATTCCTGCAGTGTCACTTGTTTCATCCCAGCTCAGCTGCATCCATATGCAGCAGCCCAGTAGGAGCGCAGCAGAGAACAGTGCCCATGAATTGGCTGGAACCTGTGTTTCTATTCCTGTCATGCTTGCTATCACAATGCCAGAAGGGTTTAAACAGGATTGTACAGTACAGTAAAAGGAGAAGGCACAGTGGTGAAATAGGTGTTAATTCCACGTAGGCACTCTCTATCAGATTTTGGAAGGACTGGTGTGGTGCTATTTTTAGAAAAATCCCACGAGCCAGACATGGACGTAGAACAATTATAACTCCCCCTTTTTTTTTATTAAGGAGGCAAATTTTCCAGTATAATGGATGCATAGTCTTTTACAATAAAAAAAATGGCTGGAGCAGATCACCCTGAAAGATGTAACGTGGGAAGTGGGATCCCAGATTCACTCTGTACTCCTCTTCTTCACTTTGGGCACTGCACTAGTTATTAAATCTCATCTGATGGGTGCACACTGGTTGTCTTCCAGCAGAATCTAAATAGAATAGTAGTATTCACTGATATACAATGCCCTCTGCAATTCAAAAGTCCTTGAAAAAAATGTAGCTTGGCAGCCACAAGGTGTCTAGGCTAGGCCAGAAGTCCTCAAAGGTCCTAGATAGATGTGGGGCTCCTGTACAACTTCTGCCCACAGAATATCTTTCTGTCTCCTTTTCTTCTCTCTTGATCCCTCAGAAATCGACTAGGGTGATGTTAATCAGCATGTGATCCTTATTACACCAAGCAGGGTTTACAGTTGTGACACTGGTGCTATCTTGTGGTGGGGCTGCTCTTTAACGGGGTACTGCGGTGAAAAGCTATTTTTTTGAATCAACTGGTGCCAGAAAGATAAACAGATTTGTAAATTACTTCTATTAAAAATGTTTAACCCTTCCAGTACTTTTAGCTGCTGTATGCTCCACAGGAAGTTCTTTTCTTTTTAAATTTCTTTTCTGTCTGACCATAGTGCTTTCTGCTGACACCTCTGTCTTCCTCAGGAACTGTCAAGAGCAGGAGAAAATGCCTATACCAAACCTATCCTGCACTTGACAGTTCCTGAGATAGACAGAGGTATCAGCAGAGAGCACTGTGGTCAGACAAAAAGGAAATGTAAAAATAAAAGAACTTCCTTTGGAACATACAGCAGCTGATACGTACTGGAAGGGTTAAGGTTTTTTAATAGAAGTTATTTACGAATCTGTTTAACTTTCTGGTACCAGTTGATTTAAAAATAAATGTTTTTCACTGGAGTACCCCTTTAACTTATTGTAGACTTCTCCCAACATCTAGAATGTCCCTAATGAGCAGGCTGCTTCTAGTATGTAGACTATTCCCATTGTTAAGCTTCAGGCCAATGTAAGTAAATGCACATCCTCACTCATAGCCAGTACTATGTACAAAGAATGCACAACTACAAAATTATTAATGAACAGCATCTAACAGTACAAAAGAGGAAAAGCTAATGAACAAAGGATAATAAAAGACAAATGTCTAACAACTAATGTGTGTGTCCAATAGCACCTAGACCATGAGAAAAGGATGTGCTTTCATATTTACCATAAAGCAGTCCCTCCTGTGTAGCTTATTTTCTGTGACCTACAGAATTACATAGTCAGATCCTTTCAGGTGGCTCTTAAGACCCCTCCCCTCCCCCACTTTACTTGTTTCTCTGTATGTCTCCCCATTCACAGAGTGCAGCTGAGGATAGACCACCTGCTCTATCTAAGAGAGCAGGAGAGCAGTGATATAGTATGTGACCAAACAGTGATTAGATGCATAGTTGGAACACTCTTTTAACTCACACTGTGTGCAGATTGTTACTAGTTAGTGACAAAAGACAGACTAAAATGCATTACTTTATATTCTGTAGTGTGCGTTAGGGGACAATAAATTTACTGTATGTCTCTAATCTATCATTTTCTGCACTTAGATTTCAAAGCAAGTACAATAATGAGACTCTGTCCCCTTTGCATCTGGAAAGCCAGAGACATCATGGGAAATGTAGACAGCATTAGGAGAGCCATATCAGAGGGGAAATATGAATCAATTATAACATTGTCATAACCATTATTGAATACAAAAACAATTCTTCAAAATAGAACAAGATGTAGTAGATAAAAGTTGACTATGGCCTATAAATTATTGTTAGAATATAGAATGTCAGTAAAATTGACTTGATTTCAACATTACTCGCATACTTATCATCAACGTTATGACACAGAATGAAAATGTGTTCATATATATTTTATTTTCTGTATCTAAGTTTTCTTTTATACTTTTATTGAAAAAATGTATAAAAACTATTGATAAAGGAAATATGAATCAAGATAAAAGAAAATGTACGCATACCACATCTACTAAAATAGGTACAGAAGAAACATGAAATTTAATTGTATAGCATACCCCATAATGTGCAGCATGTGCAGCCCACAAAACCTTACATTTGGAACTGTGAATAGAGGTGGTTGTATGAACTCTATGTCCATACAATATCCTTTTAACCATATAAACTGACCTGCAGCACAACCATACACAGCACTGAGTATATTTAAACTAGAACATCCCCTTGAATTTTCATGGAAATGCAGTATGACATGGCAGCTATTTAGATGAATGACCATTCATTTTATATGTGACGGGCTATAGTCCATCAGAGTTGCTCTCCATTCTAATTCATATAAGGATGTCCTGAGTTCCTACATGAGACGATGCCTGCAAGATGTTGGTTGACTTGAGTTTTGTTGTCAGAACAAATTTTATACCCACTATACGAGTTATTCTAGTTTTGCTGATTTGTATTTCTCAGGACTTCATTTTAAGACATGTTTCTTTGAAGAATGGGCATTTCTGGATTGGACTTACCAAAAATGGTTCACACTGGTATTGGAAGACAGGTGGAAAGTTTCAAGGAAACATGTAAGTTCATTTTACAAAACTTTTCTTTGCATGCTCATAGACTTTTAACATTTCAAGGCTATGTTGCAAGCCTTGAAAATCATAAGGGCTGCTCCTAAAAGCTAATGCAATCACCTGAAATTAAAAATGTTCCCTGGGCATTAAATATTGATGACCTATAGTCAGCATAGTCCACCAATATTAGATGGGGGGGGGGGGGGGGGGGTCTGACTCCTGACTCCCCCTTCAATCAACTATATAGGGCTGTGGCCCTCATGCTAGTGTTGCAGCCTATTTAGTGTTTGCAAGTGCTAGAATTAGCAATTTTGGTACTTTTTGTAGTGGATGTTCAAAGTACTCATTCACTTGGGTGGGACAATAGACTCTCAACATCGTGAGGATAGGCCATCAATTTTTAAAACATGGATTAGGGTGCGTTCACACAACCATCTGGCCCCGTTTAGGTTCCGTTCTTGAAGGCTGTAAACGAATTTAAAATGGTTTAAAAAAAATTCCATTCACATCAATGGGATTTTTTTTATAATCTGTTTACATACGTTTGTACCCGTCTGCACTCATTTCCATTTTTTTGATGGCAGAAAAAACGGCACATGCAGTATTTTTTCAGATACAGTAAATTTAACATTAAAGTCTATTGAAAACGAATGAGCCTTTAATGTCATCCGTTTGCATCCGTTTTTCAATCCGTTTTTTTGAATAGTTTTTTACTTCTGAGCATACTCAGAACTTTTTTTGGGGGGTTTATTAACTGAACAATAACGGATCCAAATGGACATCCATTTGCCTCTGTTATTGTCCGTTTTTTTTAGTCTGTTTTTCTTTTTGACGGGAGAAGAACGTCCCCTAGAAGGCCGTGTGAACGCAGCCTTAAAGGAGTACTCCAGGATAAGAAAACTTATCCCCTATCCTAAGGATAGGGGATGAGTTTCAGATCGCGGGGGGTCCGACCGTTGGGGCCCCCCGTGATCTCCTGTATGGGGTTCTCGGCTCTTTGCCGAAATAGCTCATTTCGACCACCGCATGATGCGGCATCCGACACACCCCCTCAATACATTTCTATGGCAGAGGTGGAGGCTGCTGATTGCAGCGCTCCGGCTCTCCCATAGAGATGTATTGAGGGGGTGTGTCGGCTGCCGCGTCATGCGGTGGTCGGACACAGCCCCTGGTCGCTGACTGTCGGGGCCCCATACGGGAGATCGCGGGGGGCCCTAGCGGTCGGACCCCCTGCGTTCTGAAACTTAGGATAGGGGATACGTTTTCTTATCCCGGAGTACTCCTTTAAGCATATAAAGGGAACCTGCCAGCAGATGTTCTAACTATGTCCAGATATCGTGCATTGTATCCTGTAAAGTGCCAAAAATGACTTTGCAAAGTCTCCTGCACTGAATGAAATGAGCCACAAGTAGTCTTAGGGGCTTCCTGCGGTAGTCACTACGCTACATGCATGCCTACTTAAGCATGGCTGACAGTCTGGCACGCCGACATCACTGCTTTGGTCCCTCTGCTGACTGATATCCTGTGAGGTCCCAGAAGCAGCACCATGCCTGACCATAAAGCAGTTTCTGGGCAGCATGAGATTTCAGTCAGCAAAGGGAACAGAGCATTGATGTCGGCGGTGCCGGACTGTCAGTCATGCTCGCATAGGCTGTGCATACAGTCCAGGTGCCGCAAGTCCCTAGGACTGCTTGGGCTCATTTTCATACAGCATGGTAGACTTTTCAAGGTAATTTCCATCACTTTTTAGGACACAATGCAGGACATCTGGACATAGAAAGAAAACAGATTTTACCCTATATAACGTGTTGACAAAAGCTATATAAGGTCAAATACTCATTTCTGAGGCACTTGTGGGGCTGAACTTGTTGGGTTTCGCAGCCTTAATGTCAAGCTCTTATGTAACCCTTGTGAGGTGCTGTATGTAATCTTTAAATTAGACACTATCATTTGCCTGTTAATAAAGTAGAATGTTTAATTCATAGGTTCCTTTTCCACTCCATTTCAAATTATTTTTACTTAAGTACTGTAAGGACATGCATAAAAGACTGAGGGGAAATTCCAGATGAGAAACTAAATTTTATCATTATATGCAAAGTTATTATTATGTAGATATAGCTGATGTGAGATAAGTGGGGCGTAGAGGAATGTGAAAGGTTTCAGCAACTACCAGAGAGTTATACACAAGACATAATGGATAATTGATGTAATGTCATACACTTTGTGTATGATTGTCAGGGATATGGGCTCAAGTCCGGCAGGAACACATGGGAACTGAATTTCTGCACTTTTTCCACAGCAGGACCAGCCTTTAGTGGAAATCTTGAGTGAGTTCCCACCCCCCTTTTTTTTCCAGGACGTGACCCATGCTTGTGATGTCACATCAGTTAACTGACTGAGACACATTTGTGATGTCATTGTAGTGTACAGAATACCTGACTAAAACGGACTAGTGATGTCACAGCCACTAACCTGCTTGAAGCCCACATGTGAAATACAGTTTTGATGTTACAACAGTTTACTCAATGACAGTACATTTGTGATGTCACACCAGCTTACCTGACAGAAACACAGTTGTGATGTCACAGAATTACGTTTTTAGTTAGAATAAACCAGCCGCTTAGTAAATATTCTCAAGCACATCCACCTCTCATATTTCCAATGACTATATGATCTAACAGTTGTATTTCAGATAATATTATGTAATCTTCTTGTTTCACCACCAGGTCTATTACATCGGCAGAACACCAGTGTGCCACCTATGGAAAAGACTTATCAGCAGAAAGCTGCTATAATCCAAACAAATGGATTTGTAAAAAGAAAATGTCAAGGTTTTAAATATACAATTTTTAAAATGAAACTTTCAGGTTTATTTTAAATGTCTATAATTTTAAAGGAAATAGGGGGACATTTATCAAGGGATTTAAGGCTCTTTTTTTGCTTACAAAAGTCACACAAAAAGTCGCATGTGCACCTAAGCAATTTTTTCTGCGACTTTTGGCTGTAAGCAAAAAGCTACAAATGAGCTTACAAAAGCAAATTTCATTGTTCACTTTGCAGTGGTCAGGGATTTATCAAGTGCGAAAGTCACACAAAAAGTCGCAACACCTCCAAAACAGCGTAAATTTAAACCAGCCCAGAGCTGGCTTACAAAACGGCTTTGGAGAGCAGATTTTATCATTCTTGCTGGCAGCCGTGATCACAGTCGTACAAAGGAGCCCAGGCTGGCATCACTCTGCAGCTGCCCATGCTCCCTTTTATTCAATCCCGCTAAACTCTTGCAAGGACTGGGGCACTGCTTTACATCTCCCCGCTTGTCTCCTACCACCCCTGCTGCACATCTACTATCTGCCTTTTGCAAGACTACAACTTCCAACATTTTTGCAGCAGATAAGGGGCGGTGGGAGATGTGCGGCGCGGAAGACAATCGGGGAGATGTACAACATGATGTCAGCGCTGAAGACTCCTGCACCTGGCCTCCTTTTAAAAAATCATGGCACCGCTGATCTATCCCCCACAGCAGCGGTTCACAACCAGGGGTACTTGTACCCCCAGGGGTACGCAGCAGCACTCCTGTGGGGTACGCTTAAAAAAAATCTGCAATGGCAGCCGCTGTAATAGCAAATCATGTAAGGTCTGGCAAATTACCGGCGCAATGCCTCTAGCTGCACCAGGATAATATGCCAGACTTCATAAGAATTAGCATTACAGCGGCATCCAGGCGTGTTTGAAAGGTTGTGGGGCAGGCTGAGGAGGAGGTGAGAGGCGGTCCTCGTCCCCATACCTAGGTAAGTTCTGAAATGGGGGCCCTGCGGACAGAAACAAGCGATTGCTGCTGAAGCTCCGAGCGCTTGTTTTCTTCCTGCTTTCCTGCATAGATAGCATGTATATGAAGAGGGCAGTGTGGGAGGACAATGGAGGTGACGGGGCAGTGTGTGAGAACAATGGAGGTGACAGGGGGCAGTGTGGGAGGACAATGGAGGTGACGGGGCAGTGTGTGAGAACAATGGAGGTGACAGGGGGCAGTGTGGGAGAACAATGGAGGTGACAGGGGGCAGTGTGTGAGAACAATGGAGGTGACAGGGGGCAGTGTGGGAGGACAATGGAGGTGACGGGGCAGTGTGTGAGAACAATGGAGGTGACAGGGGGCAGTGTGGGAGGACAATGGAGGTGACGGGGCAGTGTGTGAGAACAATGGAGGTGACAGGGGGCAGTGTGGGAGAACAATGGAGGTGACAGGGGGCAGTGTGTGAGAACAATGGAGGTGACAGGGGGCAGTGTGGGAGGACAATGGAGGTGACGGAGCAGTGTGTGAGAACAATGGAGGTGACAGGGGGCAGTGTGGGAGGACAATGGAGGTGACAGGGGGCAGTGTGGGAGGACAATGGAGGTGACAGCGGGCAGTGTGGGAGGACAATGGAGGTGACAGCGGGCAGTGTGGGAGGACAATGGAGGTGACAGCGGGCAGTGTGGGAGGACAATGGAGGTGACAGCGGGCAGTGTGGGAGGACAATGGAGGTGTCAGGGGGCAGTGTGTGGGTACAATGGAGGTGTCAGAGGGCAGTGTGTGAAGACCAGGGCCGGACTGAGACCAAAAATAGGACTCGGCATTTTAGATTGAGCAGCCCATTTTGATCATGGGAGTGGCTATGTGGAGGCAGAGACAGAAATGGGAGGGGCCAAATGTTAATCATAACTGGGTATGTAACAGAACATTTATGCTATATAAACATTAGGCTACAGTAAAACAGTGTATTTTAGGTATATTTTATTGTGAATAATGCATTTGCAAAACTGCACAAAGATTGTGTCAGTATTTTTAACATTAATGTGCTTTATGTCTATGGGGAAAGTAATGTCTGTGCATATAGTATGTAAAAAAAAAAGGGCATATTTTCTATAACTGTGTAAAAAAGTGACATGTCATGGATGTAAAAAAAATACATTCTTTTTCCCCCATAAACTTACAAAGAGCACATTAATGTTAAAAACACCTCCAAAACAGCGTAAATTTAAACCAGCCCAGAGCTGGCTTACAAAACGGCTTTGGAGAGCGGATTTTATCATTCTTGCTGGCAGCCGTGATCACAGTCGTACAAAGGAGCCCGGGCTGGCATCACTTTGCAGCTGCCCATGCTCCCTTTTATTCAATCCCGCTAAACTCTTGCAAGGACTGGGGCACTGCTTTACATCTCCCCGCTTGTCTCCTACCACCCCTGCTGCACATCTACTATCTGCCTTTTGCAAGACTACAACTCCCAACATTTTTGCAGCAGATAAGGGGCGGTGGGAGATGTGCGGCGCGGAAGACAATCGGGGAGATGTACAACATGATGTCAGCGCTGAAGACTCCTGCACCTGGCCTCCTTTTAAAAAATCATGGCACCGCTGATCTATCCCCCACAGCAGCGGTTCACAACCAGGGGTACTTGTACCCCCAGGGGTACGCAGCAGCACTCCTGTGGGGTACGCTTAAAAAAAATCTGCAATGGCAGCCGCTGCAATAGCAAATCATGTAAGGTCTGGCAAATTACCGGTGCAATGCCTCTAGCTGCACCAGGATAATATGCCAGACTTCATAAGAATTAGCATTACAGCGGCATCTAGGCGTGTTTGAAATGTTGTGGGGCAGGCTGAGGAGGAGGTGAGAGGCGGCCCTCGTCCCCATACCTAGGTAAGTTCTGAAATGGGGGCCCTGCGGACAGAAACAAGCGATTGCTGCTGAAGCTCCGAGCGCTTGTTTTCTTCCTGCTTTCCTGCATAGATAGCATGTATATGAAGAGGGCAGTGTGGGAGGACAATGGAGGTGACGGGGCAGTGTGTGAGAACAATGGAGGTGACAGGGGGCAGTGTGGGAGGACAATGGAGGTGACAGGGGGCAGTGTGTGAGAACAATGGAGGTGACAGGGGGCAGTGTGGGAGGACAATGGAGGTGACGGAGCAGTGTGTGAGAACAATGGAGGTGACAGGGGGCAGTGTGGGAGGACAATGGAGGTGACACTGATAGGGACTCCGAAATGGCTGCTCTACAGGGTAAAATATGCTGTCCTCTGTGGTGGTAAGTTCTGTGTAAAAGGCGCTGTGAACAGCTGATTTCAACATTTGAGCCAAAATTACTAACAACTTGCACCAAATTATAAATTTGGTGCATGTCCACGAAAACCAAAGTGAAAAAAAAGGGTAAAAGGAAACTGTCAACAGGCAAAATTGATAAATACCCCCCCACTATCACCATATATATTACCATCATACTGTTACTGACCAAATCCTGTATACTGAGACCAATATTACCATTAATACCAATATATAAGAAGGAATATTATTACCATATATATTACCATCATGCTGTTACTGACCAAATCCTGTATACTGAGACCAATATTACCAATAATACCAGTATATAAGAAGTAATATTATCACCATACATATTACCATCGTATTGTATACTGAGACCAATATTATCAATAATGCCAGTATACAAGGAGGATTATGACAATACATATTACCATCGTACTGTTACTGACACCAATATTACCAATAATAGCAGTATACAAAGAGGAATACGCTTCTATCTAATAGTGGTACCTCCAAATCTGTGTTCGCTGCAGGCTTTCACCTTCCTTGTTATGTCAGTGGCAGCTCTGGCAGGCAGTGGTTAGCGGGCACATTGTAACAGCACAGTGGACAACAGTGTAGCATATGTACACAGTGACTTCACCAGCAGAATAGTGAGTGCAGTTCTGGAGTATAATACAGGATATGACTCAGGATCAGTACAGGATAAGTATTTTAATGTATGTACACAGTGACCCCACTAGCAGAATAGTGAGTACAGGTCTGGAATATATTACAGGATATAACTCAGGATCAGTACATGATAAGTAATGTAATGTATGTGCACAGTGACCTCACCAGCAGAATAGTGGGTACAGCTCTGGAGTATAATACAGGATATAACTCATGATCAGCACAGGATAAGTAATGGAAAATATGTACACACTAGGGGAAATTTGTGAATATTTTTAGCACTTTTTTTTGCTGTTGGTGCTTTTTTTTGTCGCAGTAATTTTTTGTGCAAATCTAGACCAGCCCTGACTTGGCTTACAAAACGTAGAGGAATCACCATACAGAATGGAGTACTGATGTAAGAAATGTGATCAGCACCAGATTTATCACATGTCCTGCGCCATTTGATAAATTTGGTGCAGTTACACAGTTCCCACAACACAAATTAATGGGGTAAAAAGATGTGCACCTGATCACATCCTTGACTTCAGTACGACACTTTGTATGGTTCCCTCTCTGTGACTTTTTAGCCTGTGCTACAAAATGTGCAACTTTTTAATAATGCTGTTTGCAGTTAGTTTTGTAAGCCAAGTCAGGGCTGTTGTAGATTTGCACCTCAGTAAGCGCAGTTACAACAAAAGATGTGACAAACTAAAAAGTCACACATGATAAATTCCTGATCATTGAATGATATCAACTGAATTCACCACTTGGTATATTCTTTGTGAAAAGGATCAGGGATGGACAGAGGGATCAGGGAAGGACAGAGGGATCAGGGAAGGACAGAGGGACCAGGGATTGACAGTGGACGAGGGATTGACAGTGGACCAGGGATTGACGGTGGACCAGGGATTGACGGTGGACCAGGGATGGACAAAGGGATCAGGGATGGACAGAGGGACCAGGGAAGGACAGAGGGACCAGGGAAGGACAGAGGGATCATGGAAGGACAGAGGGATCAGGGAAGGACAGAGGGATCAGGGAAGGACAGAGAGATCAGGAAAGGACAGAGGGATCCGGGAAGGACAGAGGGATCCGGGAAGGACAGAGGGACCAGCGACTGACGGTGGACCAGGGATTGACGGTGGACCAGGGATGGACAAAGGGACCAGGGATGGACAAAGGGATCAGGGATGGACAGAGGGATCAGAGATGGACAGAGGGATCAGGGAAGGACAAAGGGATCAGGGAAGGACAGAGGGATCAGGGAAGGACAGAGGGACCAGGGATTGACAGTGGATGAGGGATTGACAGTGGACCAGGGATTGACGGTGGACCAGGGATGGACAAAGGGATCAGGGATGGACAAAGGGATCAGGGATGGACAGAGGGACCAGGGATGGACAGAGGGATCAGGGAAGGACAGAGGGATCAGGGAAGGACAGAGGGACCAGGGAAGGACAGAGGGATCAGGGATGGACAGAGGGACCAGGGATTGACGGTGGACCAGGGATTGACGGTGGACCAGGTATTGACGATGGATCAGGGATGAACAAAGGGACCAGGGATGGACAAAGGGACCAGGGATGGACAAAGGGACCAGGGATGGACAAAGGGACCAGGGATGGACAGAGGGATCAGGGATAGACAGAGGGATCAGGGATGGACAGAGGGATCAGGGAAGGACAGAGGGACCAGGACCAGGGATTGACGGTGGACCAGGGATGGACAAAGGGATCAGGGATGAACAAGGGGATCAGGGATGGACAGAGGGTTCAGGGGTTGACGGTGGACGAGGGATTGACGGTGGACCAGGGATGGACAAAGGGATCAGGGATGGACAGAGGGATCAGAGATGGACAGAGGGATCAGGGAAGGACAGAGGGATCAGGGAAGGACAGAGGGATCAGGGAAGGACAGAGGGACCAGGGATTGACAGTGGATGAGGGATTGACAGTGGACCAGGGATTGACGGTGGACCAGGGATTGACGGTGGACCAGGGATGGACAAAGGGATCAGGGATGGACAAAGGGATCAGGGATGGACAGAGGGACCAGGGATGGACAGAGGGATCAGGGAAGGACAGAGGGACCAGGGAAGGACAGAGGGATCAGGGATGGACAGAGGGACCAGGGATTGACGGTGGACCAGGGATTGACGGTGGACCAGGTATTGACGATGGATCAGGGATGAACAAAGGGACCAGGGATGGACAAAGGGACCAGGGATGGACAAAGGGACCAGGGATGGACAAAGGGACCAGGGATGGACAGAGGGATCAGGGATAGACAGAGGGATCAGGGATGGACAGAGGGATCAGGGAAGGACAGAGGGACCAGGACCAGGGATTGACGGTGGACCAGGGATGGACAAAGGGATCAGGGATGAACAAGGGGATCAGGGATGGACAAGAGGGTTCAGGGGTTGACGGTGGACGAGGGATTGACGGTGGACCAGGGATGGACAAAGGGATCAGGGATGGACAGAGGGATCAGGGATGGATGGATGGAGGGATCAGGGATGGAGGGATCAGGGATGACGGGATCAGGGATGAAGAGAGGGATCAGGGATGGATGGAGAGATCAGGGATGGATGGATCAGGGATGGACAGAGTGGTCTGGAGAGGACAAAGAGTGCTTGGGGAGGTGAACAAAAGGCTTTAGAAGCGACATACTGTGTGTCCTTGATGGCACTATAAGTTTCCCTTCCCAACTCACTGGCTGCTCTGCCAGGCAGTGTAAGTGTTAACCCCTTAAGGACTCAGCGTTTTTCCGTTTTTGAGTTTTCATTTTTTCCTCATCACCTTCTAAAAATCATAACGCTTTCAATTTTCAACCTAAAAATCCATATGATGGCTTATTTTTTGCGCCACCAATTCTACTTTGCAGTGACATTAGTCATTTTACCAAAAAATCCACGGTGAAACAGAAAATAAAATCATTGTGCGACAAAATTGAAGAAAAAAATTTCATTTTGTAATTTTGGGGGCTTCCGTTTCGACGCAGTGCATTTTTTGGTAAAAATGACACCTTATCTTTATTCTGTAGGTCCATAAAGTTAAAATGATATCCTACTTATATAGGTTTGATTTTGTCGCACTTCTGAAAAAAATCATAACTATATGCATGAAAAGCCGGTAAGTAGACAGCTCTCACCTCCCACTGGACACAGGTGTGCACTGACTGGCGGAAGCGCAACCGCCCAATACAGCAAACAGAAGAGAACGTCCAGCACTCGATGTCCGTAGCAATAGTGTTTATTGGCATAAAAACAGATACGTGAACAGGACAGAGCGTAAGCCTTACGCTCTGTCCTGTTCACGTATCTGTTTTTATGCCAATAAACACTATTGCTACGGACATCGAGTGCTGGACGTTCTCTTCTGTTTGCTATATGCATGAAAATGTATACATTTAAAATTCTCATCTTCTGACCCCTATAACTTTTTTATTTTTCCGCATACAGGCCGGTATGAGGTCTAATTTTTTGCACGTGTTCTGAGGTTTTTATCGGTACCATTTCTGTATTGATCAGACTTTTTGATCGCGTTTTATTCATTTTTTATGATATAAAAAGTGACCAAAAATACGCTATTTTGGACTTTGGAATTTTTTTGCGTGTACGCCATTGAACGTGCGCTTTAATTAATGATATATTTTTATAGATCGGACATTTACACATGCGGCGATACCACATATGTTTATTTTTATTTACACAGTTTTTTTTTTTTATGGGAAAAGGGGGGTGATTCAAACTTTTATTAGGGAAGGGGTTAAATGGCCTTTGTTAACTTTTTTTTCCCACTTTTTTTTTGCAGTGCTATAGCTCCCATAGGGACCTATAACACTGCACACACTGATCTCCTATGCTGATCCCTGCAGAGCCATAGCTCTGCATGGATCAGCGAAATAGGGCTCGATTGCTCAAGCCTGTAGCTCAGGCTTGGAGCAATCAAACCCCGATCGGATGCCGCGGAGACAGGTAAGGAGACCTCCGCCTGCGTCCCAGCTGATCGGAACATCGCAATTTTATGGCGATGTCCCAATCACCCCGACTGAGCTGCTGGGAAGCGTTTAGTTTCACTTTCAAACGTGGCGGTCAACTTTGATCGCCGCGTCTGAAGGGGTAACAGCAAGCGGCACAACGATCAGTGCCGCACACTGTTAGCCCTGGGTCCCGGCTATGATTAGCAGCCGGGACCAACCCAGTGTGATGCGGGGTCACGGCGTGACCCGTTTTAAACACCGGGAGTTGGGCTCAGGACGTACCGGTACGTCCTGAGTCCTTAACCCCTTAACAACGCAGGACGTATATTTACGTCCTGCGCCGGCTCCCGTGATATGAAGCGGGATCGCGCCGCGATCCCGCATCATATCGCGTCGGTCCCGGAGCTCATCAACGGCCGGGACCCGCGGCTAATACCCTTGGCGATCGCGGCGATGTGCGGTATTAACCCTTTAGAAGCGGCGGTCAAAGCTGACCGCCGCTTCTAAAGTGAAAGTGACCCGGCTGCTCAGTCGGGCTGTTCGGGACTGCCGCGGTGAAATCGCGGCGTCCCGAACAGCTGACCGGATACCGGGAGGGCCCTTACCTGCCTCCTCGGTGTCCGATCGACGAATGACTGCTCCGTGCCTGAGATCCAGGCAGGAGTAGTCAAGCGCCGATAACACTGATCACAGGCGTGTTAATACACGCCAGTGATCAGGATGAGAGATCAGTGTGTGCAGTGTTATAGGTCCCTATGGGACCTATAACACTGCAAAAAAAATGTAAAAAAAAAGTGTTAATAAAGGTCATTTAACCCCTTCCCTAATAAAAGTTTGAATCACCCCCCTTTTCCTGTAAAAAAATAAAACAGTGTAAAAAAAATAAAATAAACATATGTGGTATCGCCACGTGCGTAAATGTCCGAACTATAAAAATATATAATTAATTAAACCGCACGGTCAATGGCGTACGCGCAAAAAAATTCCAAAGTCCAAAAAAGCATATTTTGGTCACTTTTTATACCATTAAAAAATGAATAAAAAGTGATCAAAAAGTCCGATCAAAACAAAAATCATACCGATAAAAACTTCAGATCACGGCGCAAAAAATGAGTCCTCATACCGCCCTGTATGTGGAATTATAAAAAAGTTATAGGGGTCAGAAGATGACATTTATAAACGTATACATTTTCCTGCATGTAGTTATGATTTTTTCCAGAAGTGCGACAAAATTAAACCTATATAAGTAGGGTATCATTTTAACGGTATGGACCTACAGAATAATGATAAGGTGTAATTTTTACCGAAATATGCACTGCGTAGAAACGGAAGCCCGCAAAAGTTACAAAATGGCGTTTTTTTTTCGATTTTGTCGCACAATGATTTTTTTTTCCGTTTTGCCGTGCATTTTTGGGTAAAATGACTAATGTCACTGCAAAGTAGAATTGACGACGCAAAAAATAAGCCATAATATGGATTTTTAGGTGGAAAATTGAAAGGGTTATGATTTTTAAAAGGTAAGGAGGAAAAAACGAAAGTGCAAAAACGGAAAAACCCTGAGTCCTTAAGGGGTTAAGGAGTTAACATTGCTGGTATAAATAAATCTTCCAGATGAGCAGCCAGAGAGGAGATATGACCTGGGCTCTGATGATAATGATGATTATTTCACCTCACAGCCCGGCTAGGATCCAGGGCCACCATCAGGGGGGTACAGCTAGTACCCCAGTAAGGGGCCCTGGCTCCCAGGAGACCCGGGCCCCCACTGCAGCAGCCCCAGCACAGAAGCAGAAGGCCACTGTTAAAACTGAAGTTTCCTGCTTCCCTTGGCAGCTGCTACCTAATACTTACTGCATCTGTCCTCTCCTCCCTGTATGAGTGGAGGCTCTTACAGGCAGCGGCAGCAGCACAGTGTAGCGATTAACTGCCAAACATTTGGCTGTGTATGGGAGGCAGAGGACCTTGGATGATGTCATTACCGTGTGATCGGTCCCATGGGTGGGAGGAGCCTGATGC
This sequence comes from Hyla sarda, assembly GCF_029499605.1. NCBI lineage: Eukaryota > Metazoa > Chordata > Amphibia > Anura > Hylidae > Hyla > Hyla sarda. The sequence continues at coordinate 80,213,958 of NC_079195.1, read as the reverse complement.
TGTGCTGTGGAGGCCCAGGAAGACTATGTATCATGAGAAGGTAACCTATAATACACACTCACACACAAATAAGGCTGGGTTCCCATTATGTTTTCCCCCATACGGGAGCGCATACGGCAAGGGAGAGCTAAAAACTTGCGCTCCCGTATGCCTTTCTATGCGCTCCCGTGTCATTCATTTCAATGAGCCGACTGCAGTGAAACGTTCGGTCCAGTTGGCTCATTTTTGCCCTGTATGCGCTTTTACAACCGGACCTAAAACCGTGGTCGACCACGGTTTTAGGTGCGGGGAAAAAGCGCATATGGGGCAAAAATGAATCACATACGGGTGCGCAAGTTTTTAGCTCTCCCCTGCCATATGCGCTTCCGTATGGGGGAAAACATAATGGGAACCCAGCCTAACTATATCTGTGTTTTTCAACCAGAGTGCCTCCAGCTGTTACAAAACTACAACTCCCAGCATGCCCAGAGAGCTGACGGCTGTGTGGGCATGCTGGGAGTTGTAGTTTTGCAACAGCTGAAGATAAATTGTTTGGAAACCACTGCACTATAAAATTCACACACACTGCATTTAACACCCCCACCACACACACCCTATTTCCCATTTTTTAAATAAAATAATTTAAGAATCCAAACATGTGGTATTGCCGTGTGCGTAAATGTCCAAACTATGACAATATAACGTTAAATAACCCGCATGGTCAATGGCGTAATTGTTAAAAAATACCACAGTCCATAATTGCTAATTTAAGTAATTTCATATACCATCAAAAATTATCGAAAAGTCCCATCAAAAGCAAAAAATGGTACCAGTAAAAACTACATATCAAAGCGCAATAGATGAGCCCTCACACAACCCAGTATATGGTAAAATTCTAAAGTTATAGGGGTCAGAAGAGGATGATTTTAAGTATACTACTTTGTGTACATAAAGTTATTTAAAAAAAATAGTAAAATAAAACAAAGCCTATAAAAATTGGTTATTGGTGTAAACGTATGGAACTACAGAATAAAGCTAATATCATTTTTATTGAAAAGTGCACTGGGTAGAAACGGAATAAAGTGGCACGGGTGGGATCAGGGGGGGGGGGGGCAAATGATATAGCACAGAGGGTTGATCAACGGGGAGGGGATAAAAGTGCATGGGGGGTAGTAGCCCGATTTGTAATGCTGATACTGGTATCATGCTGTACGTCACGCAATGTGATATGTGCAATTGGCGGTACAGTGAGGGGTGTCCAGGGAGCCCATGCCTGAGCTGTGTAAGGGGCCCCAAAATTTCTCTCTCTAAGTGGAAGATAAGTTAAGATAAGTGACTGACATCGCTCCCGGCCTTGCTTCCTCAGCGGCGGGCTGTCTCTTCCCTCTGTCAGCTCCTTGATCACTGAGGAGGGAGGAGACTAGGTCTCTCTCTCTCTCTCTCTCTCTCCTCTCTCTCTCTCTCTTTCTCTCTCTCTCTTTCTCTCTCTCTCTCTCTCTCTCTCTCTCTCTTTCTCTCTCTTTCTCTCTTTCTCTCTTTTTCTCTCTCTCTCTCTCGTGGACACCCCGACCCACGGACGGCCTTGCCCACCAAGAAAATGCCAGATATGCCCGATGGCCAGTCCGACCCTGGTGAGGACAATTGAGGTAATGGGTGACACTGTGTGAGTACAATGAAGGTGACAGCGGGCAGTGTGTGAGTACAATGGAGGTGACAGGGGGCAGTGTGTGAGGACAATGGATGTGACAGGGGGCAGTGTGTGAGGACAATGGATGTGACAGGGGGCAGTGTGTGAGGACAATGGAGGTGACAGGGGGCAGTGTGTGAGTACAATGGAGGTGACAGGGGGCAGTGTGTGAGTACAATGGAGGTGACAGGGGTAGTGTGTGAGCACAATGGAGATGACAGGGGGCAGTGTGTGAGCACAATGGAGGTGACGGGCAGTGTGTGAGCACAATGGAGGTGACGGGCAGTGTGTGAGGACAATGGAGGTGACAGGGGGCAGTGTGTGAGTACAATGGAGGTGACAGGGGGCAGTGTGTGAGCACAATGGAGGTGACAGGGGGCAGTGTGTGAGGACAATGGAGGTGACAGGGGGCAGTGTGTGAGGACAATGGAGGTGACAGGGGGCAGTGTGTGAGGACAATGGAGGTGACGGGGCAGTGTGTGAGGACAATGGAGGTGACAGGGGGCAGTGTGTGAGTACAATGGAGGTGACAGGGGTAGTGTGTGAGCACAATGTAGGTGACAGGGGCAGTGTGTGAGCACAATGGAGGTGACAGGGGCAGTGTGTGAGCACAATGGAGGTGACAGGGGGCAGTGTGTGAGCACAATGGAGGTGACAGGGGGCAGTGTGTGAGTACAATGGAGGTGACAGGGGGCAGTGTGTGAGTACAATGGAGGTGACAGGGGCAGTGTGTGAGCACAATGGAGGTGACAGGGGGCAGTGTGTGAGCACAATGGAGGTGACAGGGGGCAGTGTGTGAGTACAATGGAGGTGACAGGGGGCAGTGTGTGAGTACAATGGAGGTGACAGGGGGCAGTGTGTGAGTACAATGGAGGTGACGGGGCAGTGTTTGAGGACAATGGAGGTGACGGGGCAGTGTGTGAGTATAATTCAGGTGACGGGGGAAGAGTGTGTGTGGGGAATGTTAGTGATAGGGGGGAAGTGTGTGGGAGGAATGTTAGTGATAGGGAGCAGTGTGTGGGAAATATTAGTGATAGGGGGCAGTGTGTGGGAGGGATTTTAGTTATAGGGGGGCAGTGTGTGGGAGGGATGTTAGTGATAGGAGGGCTGTGCGTTGGGGATTCTCAGTGATGGGGGCAACTGATCTGATGTTATAATGCTCCCCGTCACTGAGATTCCCTTATCACTGACATGCAGGGGGACAACTAGAGGGACTAGTGACGCTGCATTGACGATGATGCGCTGGGACATCCGTGTACAGGGATGCCCCTGACGTCACGGATGTCTGCTGCTCACGGACGTCCCTGTGCGTCAGCGTCAATGCAGCATCTGGAGCTGGCCCCGGAGCGGAGAAGAGGCCCTTCCGGTGAAGATGGACGGCCCGGACCGGCTCACCCTACCCACCGGAATGCGGATTGTCCCTGCAGCGAAGATGGATGGCCCCGTCTACAGAACTTGCTTACCTAAAAGCAAACAATAATAAATGTCCCCGATAGTCTTTTGGGTTTGTTCTGACTTAAACATGTTACAAAGAAAAATAAATGAGTGATGGCAGAAAAAAAAGCCACATGGGCCATTTTCTCGACACTTGTATAATTTCTTATATATAATGCTGGGTTCACACTACGTTTTGTCCCATACGGGACCGCATACGGCAGGGGGAGCTGAAAACTTGCGCCTTCGTATGCGGTCCCGTATGTAATTCATTTCAATGAGCTGATGCTCATTTTGCCCCGTATGCGGTTTTCCACCGGACCTAAAATCGTAGTCGACCACGATTTTAGGTGCGGTGGGAAAACCGCATACGGGGCAAAAATGAGCCGACCGGAGTCAGCGTTTCACTACGGTCAACTCATTGAAATGAATTACATACGGGACCGCATACGAAGGCATACGGGAGCGCAAGTTTTCAGCTCCCCCTGCCGTATGCGGTCCCGTATGGGACAAAACGTAGTGTGAACCCAGCCTAATAAATGTTTATTCCAGTTATGTTTACAATTTCTTACTGGTATTTTGAATAACATTAATTTGTTCCAAACATGTACTACTCTTTTAATAAAATAATGTTTTTTGGCATTGCTTCTGATCTGCCCCTGTTGGTTTGATTTTTATTTTATCAAAGACACTTCTCTCCTGAACCTTAACCTGTTGGGGACCAAGGGCGTACAGGTAAGCCCTTGCTCCCTGGTACTGAAGGGCCAAGGGTGTACCTGTACGTCCGTGGGAATTTTGAATAAATACCCACATGTGACCCCATTTTGGAAACTGCACCCCTTACCAAACGTAACAAGGGGTGCAGTGAGCATTTACACCACACAGGTGTCTGACAGATTTTTGAAACAGTGGTCTGTGAAATTGAAAAATGTAAAATGTTTCATTTGCACAGCCCACAGTTACAAAGATCTGTCTAATGCCATAATGCATTGGGGTGTATATGCTCACTGCACCCCTTATTACATTCTGTGAGTGGTGTAGTTTCCGAAATGGGGTCACATGTGGGGGGGAATACTTCCCTTCTTAGTATTGTAATGCACCCACAGAGCACTTTACATCCACATGTGAGATATTTCCTTACTCGAGTGAAATGGGGTTACAAAATTTGGGGGACATTTTCACCTATGACCCCTTGTAAAAAATGAAAAATTTGGGGTAACATCAGCATTTTAGTAAAAAAAAAAAAAGTCGTCAAATACCTGTGGGGTGTTAAGGCTCACTGGACCCCTTGTTACGTGCCTTGAGGGGGTGTAGTTTCCCAAATAGTTTGCCATGTTTGGTGTTTTTCGCTCTTCTGGCATGATGGGGGCTTCCTAAATGAAACATGCCCCCAAAAACCATTTCAGCAAAATTCGCTTTCCAAAAGCCCAATTTTGCTCCTTCCATTCTGAGCACTTTAGTGCACCCGCAGAACACTTTACATCCACATAATTTACAAATTTCTCATGAAATTTTGGAATTTTTCACCAAGAAAAGTATTGACAAAAATGTACCACTAACATAAAGTAGAATATGTCACAAAAAACTTTCTCGGAATCAAATTCATAAGTACAAGCATCCCAGAGTTATTAATGCTTAAAACGAAAGTGGTCAGAATTGCAAAAAATGCTCTGGTCCTTAAAGGGGTAGTCCAGTGCTGAAAAACTTATCCCCTATCCTACGGATAGGGGATAAGTTTCAGATCGCAATCTCCGATACACGGCCCTGGCTCGCTGGCCAGATAGTGGGTGTCGACCACCGCACGAAGCGGCGGCCAACATGCCCCTCAATACATCGCAATGGCAGAGCCGGAGATTGCCGAAGGCAGCGCTTCGGCTCTGCCATAGAGTTGTATTGAGGGGCGTGTCAGCCGCGGCTTCCTGCGGTGGTCAACGTGCCTCCTTCCCGCTGGCTGCCAGGGCCCCATACAGGAGATCGCAGGGGGCTCAAGCGGTTGGACCCACCACGTTCTGAAACTTATCCCCTGTCCTTAGGATAGGGTATAAGTTTTTCAGCACTGGATATCTCCTTAAGGATGCATTCCCACACAGCGTATTTTGCTGCGTATTTGCTGCGTATTTGGTGCTGCGTATTTTCCTACCCATTGACTTCAACAGGGAAAATAAAATACGCAGCAGTAAATACGCAGCAAATACGCCGTGTGGGAACGTACCCTTAAGGTCAAAATGGCTCTGTTCCCAAGAGGTTAAAGGGGTACTCGGGTGGAAAACTTTTTTTTTTTTTCTTTTATCAACTGGTGCCAGAAAGTTGAACAGATTTTTAAATAATAAAAATCTTAATCCTTCCAGTGATTATCAGCTGCTGTAGACTACAGAGGAAGTTCTTTTCTTTTTGAATTTCTTTCCAGTCTCACCACAGTGCTCTCTGCTGACACCTCTGTCCATTTAAGGAACTGTCCAGAGCAGGAGAGGTTTGCTATGGGGATTTTCTCCTACTCTGGACAGTTCCTGGCATGGACTGACTTGTCAGCAAAGAGCACTGTGGTCAGAGAAAAGAAATTCAAAAAGAAAAGAACTTCCTGTGGAGCATACAGCAGCTGATAAGTACTGGAAGGATTAAGATTTTTATATAAAAGTAATTTTCAAATCTAATGAAGCACTTAAGGCATGATATGGTTCCATCTCCCCCGTCGTCATGTGAACCCCCCCCACGCTGTATTGTTTCACCTGTCTGCACTCCTATGTGCTCCGTTTTTCTGTATCTTTGCGTGGATGAATAATTTACATATCTGTTTTACTTTCTGGCACCAGTTGATTTAAAAAAAATGTTTTCCACTGGAGTAACCCTTTAAGCTTTATGCTTATGACTTTCCACCTGGTGTATAGCCCATCTTTGGCAGAGGCATACCTAATGTCCCATGCGAGGTGCTTTATCGGCTTATCTCCTCTGTGCACGTGTGCTTTGACGCCCTCCGTCCCCTTTGCTATACAGCTAAATAAAATGACTCACAATTCACGTCTTTTTAGATCGGCGTCATCCTCTTTCTTTTTCTTTTCCATCTGTCTCAGACCGCCATGACGACTTCTTCAAGCCAAAACTTCATCTCTTTAGCATCTGCAGGACAAACATCTTAGACTCCACATTTTCCCAGTGCCCTCTCCACCTTTACACAATCTCTTCATTCCATATTAGCGAATGAGCACCTGTGCCGGTCCTATGCTTTAGCAGTCTGTATCACCCCCCTGGGCATGTGCCCCTGGCATGGCCAGTTTCACAAAAGTGTAGATACGCCGCTGATCTTTGGACTTGTTCTATTTCATTTATATCTTTTTGTTCATAAAGTCTCCAGAACTCAACCCAGTTTTCCAAATGAGGTCTCACTAGAGCTCTATCTCTATACAGTCAGATCTCTAGAGGAGAAGCTAAGCTATTTTATTTTTTTTTTTTACCCAGGGTGACCCCTATCCCAATCCACAAACCTCTCTAACTACTTGCTGCTCTACCAATTCATTTGTGTTTCATCAACACATATATAAAGGGATAATTTAGCCTATTAAGAGGATAAGCCATCACTATTAGATTGGCAGGGGTCTGACTCCTGGCACCTCCTCTGAGCAGCGGTGTAAAGATTAAGGAGGCTGCATCATAGCACTGCACCTCTTTAAACAGCTGATTTGTGGGGGTACTGGGATTAAAACTTTTCACAAATGTGCCTAGTTGCATTTCAATGCACAAAAGGCAGCTAGGGCCACCACTGCACAGGAAAAAAACACTGTAGGGGCCACAGTGCTACACCAGCTAAAGACCCTTCATTCTAGCCTGGACCCAACCAATTATAAAATTATAAGGTGATGACATATCCTAGCATTCTATATTGAGAAAACCAATGTATTTCAAATTTTCAGCTGTGCAATTTAATGCGGCCACACTGTGGATTTTCTGTAGCACAAAATCTGCTGCAATTCTGTGTCAAAATCCACTGCTGCAGATTTTACTTACTGTACATAGTTTCTTTTTTGTTTTGGTGTGGAAATGCGGTGTCCCAGGTGCACTGTTTTCTAAATGCAGATGCTAAAATGCAATTAAAGGAGTAGTCTAGTCAAAAGTGTCTTCATTCCATTGTGCCCGGGCTGCAAAAAAAAAGAAAGAAAAGAAACATTAACTCAGCTTCCTCTGTCCCCGTTTTTTGCAGCCCGGGCACAACGTCTAGACTACCTTATATGCATTTTCATTTACTTACATTCACTTTCTGCTCTCTGCTGCCACCTCTGGTGTTACAGCAGTACTGTAGTTAACCTTATAGTATTCCCTGGTATTCTCCAGAATCTCTCTTCTTTTCTAGCAATTTAAAGGGGTTATTATAATTTAGCTTCCTATACAAGTCTAGCTTTCCTAGGCTACTTTGTCACTAGACCACATGGTCTGTAAGGGAGACTTGCTGCTGTTTGTTTTGTTGACTGTGGTTAAGGCAAAGTTACTAAAGCTTCTGTTGATGTAGACCCTCTTTCCCTTTGCCTCTTAATGTAATCTCAGACAGATTCAATGTTGTTGACATCAGGGCTCTATGGGGATGCAGGGTGCATATCTACACTTCCAGGACTCCTTTCTAAACATATTTCTAAATGAAATTGAGGGGTATATATGAAGGCTTTTACACAGTTTTTTCACTGTGTTTTGTCGCTAAATAAAGAAAGAATGGAGCAGTGGCCACTCAGTTGCAGTCCGGACCATTCATTCTGGGACAAGTATGTCCCTGTTTTTGGGATTGGCGGGGGGTCCCAGCAGTCAGACCACCACCAATTTGCTTGTTATCCACTATCACTAAATGAAATGGGAATACCTATTTAATAAATTTAAAGTTAAACTGTAAAGATACAGAGAAACACCCCGTTTGTAATCAGTCCCCGGAGCGTGTTCGATTACGGTCGACCTCACGGCCGGCGGTGTGTGACGTCACGCCCCCGCCCCCGTGTGACGTCATGCTCCGCCCCTCAATGTAAGCTTATGGGAGGGGCTATCATGCCCCCTCCCATAGGCTTGCATTGAGCGGCGGAGCGTGATGTCACACGGGGGCGGAGGCGTGATGTTACACGCCGCCGGCCCTGCGGTCGCCGGTAATCAGACCCGGAGCGAACACGCTCCGGGGACTGATTACAAACGGGGTGCCCCGTGCATGATCCCGGACGTCCCCAGCTGCGGGACTCCCGCTATCAGGCATCTTATCCCCTATCCTTTGAATAGGGGATAAGATGTGTAAGCACCGGAGAACCCCTTTAAATAAATAGAAGGTGGTTAGTAATAGGGAAGAAACAATAAATAACAAGGAAAAATCCTAAAGGAAAATTAGGAACTAACTAATCCTCCCCCACTTACCTTTAACTCCCCGCCCCCCTTTTTTCCTTCTTTACTTTTCCTCCTTTTCCCCCCTCCTTTCTCCTCTCCTATATTCTTTCCTTTCCCTTCCCCCTTCTCCCGTCTTGTGTATACTGTCACTAAATAAAAATATAAAAATACAAAAAATAATAAAAATTGAGAATAAAATAAAAAAATAAATACAATAACAAATAAGTTGATATACATAAATGTAAAATGTATTTATTAAGACTGAGAGAAACGTGACCAGAATGGAAGGTGGAATCCATAAAGATAGGGTGTATCACTTTAACAATGGGGATTATATATCAAAGGATAATACATTTTGATTTGGCACAAATTGAAATGAAATACAATTTTTATAAGATATCAGATGGGAGATGAGGGAGAAGAATGGGAGTAATCCTAGTTATATCGATAAATTACTAATCAGAGGAACAATGGGATAACTATAAGGCGTATACATCAGGATTGTGAAGAACAAAGCTTAAATTGGAGGAAAACAGGACTTACAGGATAATATAGTACAGAAACAAAATGCGCAAGCGCGTGGATTGCGAAGAACGGGGAATGAAAACAAACCATCACGGGACTTACAGGATAATATAGCGCAGAAACAAAATGTGCATGCACGTGGATGGCGAAGAACGGGGAATGAAAACAAACCATCAAATGATAAGTCACGTGAGCGGCGATCATGTGATGAGGGAGTCAGAAACTACAGAGGGATCCCGGATGTAAATAGATGACGTCGGATGACGCCGAGTATTATGATTGGGACTGCCGGAATGAAGTAAGTCAAAACAGATGTGGCAATGATGTGGAGAATTGTCATTGGTAGAACCGCATTTGAGATAATGTAACGCCTCCAAACGGAGGTCATATAAACTAGAGTGGATGTCAGGGCCCGGCATTAGTATCCTGCACCTTGATAAAGCCGGTTCCTATCGGCGAAACGTTGGGGGGATCCTAGGGATAGGAGTATATTAATACAGCAACCCGGAAAGAAAAATAGGAGGCCTATATTAGTTCTACTAATCCAAATCCGGGTTGTGCTTTTAATACACTAAATTTTTTATTATTTTGAGCACATTTATTGGGATATTTTTAAATGATGAAATAAAAGTGATATTTTAAAGGGGTAACCCTAGTTTAGGGCTTTGTCCCGGGGAGGGTTTATGCCCTGAAGGGAATTGGAATTGAAATTCTGGGTACATCACACACACTATCCCCCACGGACTTTCTCTAGTCTCTAGTGTGAAATATAGGACTACCAGTGTCCAGGATGTGCTCTATAAAACTTAACTTTTAATGTCAAATTAAAGATATTAACAAGTGTCTAGTGTTATGACAAAAGTATGATTATCTCGGTCTAATAAAAGACATTAACAAGGTGTGTCCGGGACTCTGCAGGGCCCAGCCAGTCCCGAGTCACCTCTCACTAGAGGGTGCAGTTTAGTTGCACACCTATAGAGTATAGTAATCAAATAACCCAACGTGTTTCTGCTCGCTTGTATATAGCGGGCGTCCTCAGGGGGTATAGACAAAAGAATAAATCAATGACCGAGAGGATATGATATGTATATTCAGTCATCCATATCCAACAACTGTTAAGAGAAAGGTACATCTCTATATATGCAAAATAGAGGAGTCAATTAAGTATGCAATGACATCCATAGCATAAAGTATAAATAAGTACAGTGACCCAGGAGCCTGAAAAATTTTTTTTTCTATCCCTGATAAAACCTGCAAGAAATAATGTATGCAAGGTGTAATTCCTGTGGGGAAGAAGAAAGCTGTCCCTAGGGTCACTTATGCACACAGAGATATAATACAGTCGGCATAAACCGGGTCCACCTATAAGAGAAAGAGAGACCATTTTGAGGGAACGGACCTGAAAAGAAAGCCCCACACTATACACTGATAGTGTATCATTACTCACGGTTAGCCGAACTGTGAACTGTATGCAGGCGCAGTCCCGCTATCAGCGGGAGCCGGAGTTGTCCGGCCGCTCTCTCCTCGTGTGGGGAGCGAAGGCGTCTGACGTCATATCCGTCGGCTATTCTGCTTATATGCAGCGCGGCGCGCACCGCCCCTATGACGCCAAAAAGGGGGCGTGCGATCGCATGTAAACAAAGACACGCCGCGCTGTCAATGTCAAGTAACAGATGCCGATGTCTGTAGGCGTATTAATTAAACAGTAAAAGAACAGGTAAGGAATGGAGGAGTTCAATTATTCTGGATACAGACTAAAGATGGCGAGAAACCGAGGCATAGCTGACTGTCACTCATATATAGCTGTCATTGTCGCAATTGACAGAAGAGGTCAATATGCAAATAAACCTGGTGTAGGGACAATGCTATCAAAGATGCATTGTTCTGATCCAAGATTGGTGTATCTATGGTCATCCCACAATCGGGGTATTAGGATCATTTGTAATTGTAAATAAATATCAAAACCCCTTACTGGGGCTATGATTAGTAAATATACAGAAGATGAAAAGGAGGCAAGAATCCAGACCACCCCACGGTAAGTGGTAATACTACTACTGGTTGTAAAGTACCCCTCAAAAAAGGGGGTGAGGGTAAGGTAAGTTGAATAGGGAGGGGGGGGGGGGAGAGGGAGGGCCGATCCTAACTGTCTATAGGGAGGGAGTGGGGATAGCGGGGCCCTAGGGATCCTGAACTCGCCCTAGTAGGCCCTGTAATCAGTCCCTAAACCTAGGCGGGGTGGCCGCCCTAAAAAGGGCGGTCCCGCACAGGAACCTCCTAGACTGAAACTGTTAGGTCCTATGGATAATAGGGTTCGGGTGATAGTTAACTCCTGTCCGACCAGCTACGGTCGTCCCTAACTACCTGGAATACACCCGTGGGGAAGAAGTGTAAATTATAAAAAACATGCAAAATGGAGCTGCTCATTTAGACCTCTGGGAGATAACGAATCTAGGTGGTATATCCACCTACATTCTTTTTGTAGGATCAACCTGTCCAGGTTGCCTCCACGTACAGAGGGAGTTACTTTTTTGATTGCTATAAATTTTATCTGGCTCAGGTCTCCTCTGTGTGCTTCTATAATATGTGTTGCCACCGGGGTGTCTCGTGCATTGCGTATATCGCCCACATGTTCCAAAATTCTTTTTTTGAAAGGGCGAATGGTCTTGCCTACGTAGAGAAGCGGGCAGGTACACACAGCTACATAGATGACACCTGTAGAAGAGCAATTCATAAATTGTTTGATTTTGATCGAAGACTGTGGGACTGTGGTACTTTTCAAGACATATTGGCATGCCCGACAATGTCCGCATTGGACTCCTGCAGTTTTAAACAAATGGGAGGCAGAGGCGACAGCCTCTTCCCTACGATTTATGACTATTCTCTTGGAAGCAGAGAAACTTAATTTAGAACAATTAACTAACAAACTACAAGAACAAAAAGAAGTGGTGTTAAGATTTAAAACAGACCCTGATTTTGCTAATAAAGAATCACAATTACAGTCCCAAATAGAGAAATATCAATATTTGATCAAACAACGTAAGCACACCCAATTTATCCGAGATCTGGCTGACTTCAAAGAAAATAGGGTATACAGTGTGTTGGAGAAAAACACCCAATCAAGAGACACAGAAACTGACCTTACTTCCTCTGACACAGATCAATCGGAGGGGGGATCACAATCTCGTAAAAAAGGCCCTTATAGAGGTACTGGGAGGAACAAGAGAGGAAGGGGGAGAGGAGAGTCCAGGGGAGCCTATAATAACTATATACCATCAGATCCCAGGGGCTCATACCCTCACCACACCCCACCATGTGGCTCTACTCAACAATTATCCTCTGCACCCTCTCCTTTTTTAGGGAACAATCAGAGAGATCCGTACCAACTTCGCGAACCTCCACCTCGCAGACCTCAATACCGACACTAACTAACTCTGTACAAACCCAAGTCATTAATCTGTTTAGTGTCTCCATCTCTGAATTTCAGACGCAAGTCCTTCTAAAGGGCCTCTCATTTGTTCCCTCAGTCAACCATGACCCTTTTGAATGGACTAAAGATCTACATCTATTTGCCAGAAAATTAAAATGGCACAAGTTCTTTAAAATGAAAGACAAAAGAGCGTGTGTAGATCATGGTTTGACTGAGGATGAACTTGCAGTCGCCAGACAATTAGTTGGACTAATGGATGAGGGCGAGCGAATAGAAGGTGAGGGACCCTTTACGGACCTTAGGCCTAAAAGCAAACTGTTTCCCCCTGTATCCGATACGTCATGTATAGATGTATTCTTGGAATTAGTTCTGAGGGACCTCAGAACAGTTCCCATGACGAGGGGATACAGGGACAACCTTTCATTCATGGAGAGACGAGCCCTGTCTGAACTCCAGCACAATGATAAACTTATCATAAAAGCGTCTGATAAGGGCGGTAATATCGTCCTTATGGACAAATCCAAATATGTACGGATGGCCAAAAGACTTTTAGATGACAGAGACACCTACGAGATCCTTCCCTCTAATCCGACGTCAGCCTACTGTAGAGAACTTAATGTAATCCTCAAAATAGCCCTTGACAAGCGCCTCATAGACAAAAAAGAATTTGAATATCTATCACCTACCGCTCCCACGATCCCCACGTTTTACGCCCTTCCCAAAATTCACAAAGGCCTGTTACCACTTAAAGGCCGCCCTATAGTGTCAGGCGTGGGAAGTGTTACGCAAAACGTGGGGATCTATATTGACAAGGTTCTTCGGCAATTCGTATTCAGCTTACCCTCACACTTGAGGGATACGATGGATTTGCTGAAACGCATTGAGGGGATCACTGTCAACAATAATACTCTGATGGCTAGTGTAGATGTCGAGGCCTTATACTCGTCCATCCGCCACACAGTCGGCCTACACGCGGTTGAATACTATCTCAGTACACGGGGATCCCAGTTCCAAGAGCATAACCAGTTAATACTACAGTTGTTACATTTTACTCTTACAAGAAATTACTTTCTGTTTCAAGGTCGCTTCTTCCACCAGCTCAGGGGCACCGCGATGGGGAGCCCCTGTGCCCCCAGCTATGCGAACCTCACCCTGGGCTGGTGGGAGGCGACCACTTTGTTTTGCGATGAGCGGGAACACTTTAGTGACTTAGCCATAATTTGGCTGAGGTATATTGATGACGTGTTTGTTCTGTGGAACGGGACTAGAGATGATTTTTCCCGATTAATACAATCTCTTAATCAAAACAGTCTGGGACTGCTCTTTACTCACGAGATTCAGGATAAAGAATTGGCATTCCTGGACATCAAGATATTCATTGATAGTGACCATACCTTGCAGAGTACAATTTTTCGCAAAAAGACATCTACTAACAGCCTCTTGAGGTGGGAGAGCTGCCACCCGGGCCCCCTTAAAAGGGGGATCCCCAAGGGGCAGTTCTTCCGCCTCAGGAGGAACTGTTCAAGAACCCAGGACTTTCAGGTGGAGGCCAAAGATATGATCACAAGATTCAGAGATAGAGGCTATCCACAATACATTATAAAACAGGCATACAGAGAGGCAGCATCCAGACCACGCACGGAACTACTTACTCCTAAAACAAGAGAATCCAATCACTCGCATCAAGCGAGAATAATTGGAACTTTTGATAAAATGGCTGCTCCAATACGGGAGATTATCTCCCGCCATTGGGATATTCTAAGAATGGACACTGATCTCCTTGACTTGGTAGGCACTAAACCTCAGATAACTTATAGACGAGGTAAAAGCTTGGGAGACCTTTTGGTACATAGCCATCTTTCCACTAATGACACTCAGGCACATACTTGGCTTAATAGTTCTAAACCTCCACAGGGGTGTTTCCAATGCGGACATTGTCGGGCATGCCAATATGTCTTGAAAAGTACCACAGTCCCACAGTCTTCGATCAAAATCAAACAATTTATGAATTGCTCTTCTACAGGTGTCATCTATGTAGCTGTGTGTACCTGCCCGCTTCTCTACGTAGGCAAGACCATTCGCCCTTTCAAAAAAAAGAATTTTGGAACATGTGGGCGATATACGCAATGCACGAGACACCCCGGTGGCAACACATATTATAGAAGCACACAGAGGAGACCTGAGCCAGATTAAATTTATAGCAATCGAAAAAGTAACTCCCTCTGTACGTGGAGGCAACCTGGACAGGTTGATCCTACAAAAAGAATGTAGGTGGATATACCACCTAGATTCGTTATCTCCCAGAGGTCTAAATGAGCAGCTCCATTTTGCATGTTTTTTATAATTTACACTTCTTCCCCACGGGTGTATTCCAGGTAGTTAGGGACGACCGTAGCTGGTCAGACAGGAGTTAACTATCACCCGAACCCTATTATCCATAGGACCTAACAGTTTCAGTCTAGGAGGTTCCTGTGCGGGACCGCCCTTTTTAGGGCGGCCACCCCGCCTAGGTTTAGGGACTGATTACAGGGCCTACTAGGGCGAGTTCAGGATCCCTAGGGCCCCGCTATCCCCACTCCCTCCCTATAGACAGTTAGGATCGGCCCTCCCTATTCAACTTACCTTACCCTCACCCCCTTTTTTGAGGGGTACTTTACAACCAGTAGTAGTATTACCACTTACCGTGGGGTGGTCTGGATTCTTGCCTCCTTTTCATCTTCTGTATATTTACTAATCATAGCCCCAGTAAGGGGTTTTGATATTTATTTACAATTACAAATGATCCTAATACCCCGATTGTGGGATGACCATAGATACACCAATCTTGGATCAGAACAATGCATCTTTGATAGCATTGTCCCTACACCAGGTTTATTTGCATATTGACCTCTTCTGTCAATTGCGACAATGACAGCTATATATGAGTGACAGTCAGCTATGCCTCGGTTTCTCGCCATCTTTAGTCTGTATCCAGAATAATTGAACTCCTCCATTCCTTACCTGTTCTTTTACTGTTTAATTAATACGCCTACAGACATCGGCATCTGTTACTTGACATTGACAGCGCGGCGTGTCTTTGTTTACATGCGATCGCACGCCCCCTTTTTGGCGTCATAGGGGCGGTGCGCGCCGCGCTGCATATAAGCAGAATAGCCGACGGATATGACGTCAGACGCCTTCGCTCCCCACACGAGGAGAGAGCGGCCGGACAACTCCGGCTCCCGCTGATAGCGGGACTGCGCCTGCATACAGTTCACAGTTCGGCTAACCGTGAGTAATGATACACTATCAGTGTATAGTGTGGGGCTTTCTTTTCAGGTCCGTTCCCTCAAAATGGTCTCTCTTTCTCTTATAGGTGGACCCGGTTTATGCCGACTGTATTATATCTCTGTGTGCATAAGTGACCCTAGGGACAGCTTTCTTCTTCCCCACAGGAATTACACCTTGCATACATTATTTCTTGCAGGTTTTATCAGGGATAGAAAAAATTTTTTTTCAGGCTCCTGGGTCACTGTACTTATTTATACTTTATGCTATGGATGTCATTGCATACTTAATTGACTCCTCTATTTTGCATATATAGAGATGTACCTTTCTCTTAACAGTTGTTGGATATGGATGACTGAATATACATATCATATCCTCTCGGTCATTGATTTATTCTTTTGTCCATACCCCCTGAGGACGCCCGCTATATACAAGCGAGCAGAAACGCGTTGGGTTATTTGATTACTATACTCTATAGGTGTGCAACTAAACTGCACCCTCTAGTGAGAGGTGACTCGGGACTGGCTGGGCCTTGCAGAGTCCCGGACACACCTTGTTAATGTCTTTTATTAGACCGAGATAATCATACTTTTGTCATAACACTAGACACTTGTTAATATCTTAAATTTGACATTAAAAGTTAAGTTTTATAGAGCACATCCTGGACACTGGTAGTCCTATATTTCATATTATTTATGCTGGATGGAACAACTGATACTAGGGGCACCGCGTAGATCCCCCTTTAATGTTCTACGTTTTTGTGTATTTCTCTAGTCTCTAGTGCTAAGCTAATACAACCCAGCTACAGCGTCTACCTTGTTTTAAGTCCTTCTCTGACAGTGCTGTACTGCTGGGCAGGAGAGGCCACCACTGCTGTTGTGGAGTGTGACAGATACGCCACTGTTACTAATCGTGTCACGTACTACAGCCCTGACTCTGTTCACTGACCTCAAGTTCCACCAAGTGCCTAAGTGCTCTGCCAGTATTTATCAGCACTGAGGACATGATTAATACCGACAACATCCCCAACTCTATTTGCTTAAATACAGCTTTAAAGGGGTACTCCGGTGAAAAACAGTCTATTTTTAATCAACTGGTGCCAGAAAGTTATACAGATTTGTAAATTACTTCTATTAAAAAAATCTTAATCCTTTCAGTACTTATCAGCTGCTGTTTACTACATAGAAAGTTCTTTTCTTTTAGAATTTATTTTCTGCCTGTCCACAGTGCTCTCTGCTGACACCTCTGTCCATGTCAGGAACTGTCCAGAGCCGGAACTAATCCTCATAACAAACCTATCCTACTCTGGACTATTCCTGACATGAGCACTGTGGTCAGACAGAAAAGAAATTCAAAAAGAAAATAACTTTCTCTGTAGTAAACAGCAGCTGATAAGTACTGGAAGGATTAAGATTTTTTAATAAAAGTAATTTACAAATTTGTTTAACTTTCTGGTACTAGTTAACTGGAGTTAAACCGGAGTACCCCTTTAAACTTGCAAGGAACCTTAACCATGCTTCATAATTGCCTGCAGATTTTTGTACTGTTTTCCAGCCTTTAGGTGAACAAACTTCCGACATTTTTCTGCACCCTGGTTACTATGTTTTTGTGCAGAAGAGATGCCCACTAGGAGGATAGGTCATGGGGGCTTTGTGGCTGCCAGAACCTTGTATGTCCTCCAGCGGACATGTACAACTTTTGGAATAGGGTGTCTCTACAATAAGAAAAGAGACCTTGGGTTCTCTGTGATGAGATGTCTGGGTGGTGCTGGTATACCCATGTTAATAGGCGCAAATGATTTGATCCAGACTTGCAAACAGGAATAAGATTTAATGATGATCCCCTGTGCACACCAGTACAAAGAAACTCTTCACAGAACAGGGTAGTGATGTTACTGTCTTCGTGGTGGATGCCTGAAATTTGGACACTATACCCTTTAGTTGCTTTAGCAGAAGTAATACTGTAGCAAAGACTTGGATAATGGTATAAGCACTTGGAGTGTTGCTGGGGGATGCAGATACAGTCCAGTAAGGTACACTCAACTGAGAAGAGCTTTCACAGCTAGGCTCACTGTGGTGTATTTACTTGCAAGACTTTACTGACAGTTAGCTGCACAATGATTCCCTATTGCATTGCTTAAGACGAAAAAAGTTGTAATTTGTAAGCAACGCAGCACTGACTCCAACTGGAAGCCCACAAAGAGTCCAGTGCAGGCAGAAAGGCCCCTTTACAACTTGTATCACTTCTGGCTGACAGATCTTTGATGAAACCCCCTGAAATTGCACATTGTGCCGTGATCACCATGACTGACCTAGAACTGACTTAGGTTTGAATTCAGCAATTTGGAACTGGATTAGCGGTTCTCTGGCAGGTCCAGGCCAAGGTAACTTATTGCACGGCAAACCTTTCTGGCAGAGAAACACACTGGACTAGACCCTTGTAAATCTTAACTCCTTAATCTATGTATTTGTAGCATTGTAAGACAGTATAGTAGACAGGTTGAACCCAAACAGGATTTAGCTATCTGGATACATTTTACAGCCAAACAGAAACCTTTATAACACAGTGACTAGTAGATAAGTAATGGGATACTGGACATAGTTGAGTCACTTGGCCTGATTTTAAAGTCGAAAGTTTGGCTTTTTGGCCGCAATTCTTTTGACGACCACTTCTGGCCAGACTTCTCTGAAAAGTAGATGGGTGTACCTGGGTACCATTGATTTCTGGCAGTAGTGAGTTGATGACATTGCTGATTTGCACAGACATCTTTTGAAGGTAAGTGAGCAAGATGTGTCTTGTATTGGCTGCACTAAGTTGCTTTGGCAAACCACTCATCTACGGTCCTCAATGTTGCATGTTTGTGCTTCTTCAAAAGAGCTGGAACAGCAGATCTTGAAACCCCAGTCTGTTTTGAAATCTTTTCCTGGTAGAGACCTTGCTAATGCAGTATCTTGTGTTTTGTTTTTGTGCTCAGTCTAGCATTGGTGTATGACCTGTGACATAACCCGTTTTTTCTACAACCTCACCTTTGTAGCAGAGTTCAGCTGTTTCTCAACAAGACATGCAAAAGTTTTGATTGGTTGGTTTCACATCCAGTAGGGATCAATGCAGACTAGTGCTCGTCACGACCACTGTCCCTATTTACTTGGAAAATCCACCCTAAATGACGTCCCCCAACTGAGCGGAAGTCCTTACACTGAGTGCACAGGGGTATTAGAATAATCAGACCAGCCAGGTCCGCAACACATGGGTAGATAAAGAACAAAATCAATAGACAAGGGGTTAACTAGAGACAAACCAGAAAGTCACAACGCAGAACACTGCCAGCCTCCCCCCCCCCCCCCCCTCACACACACTCGAGGGTGGACCAGAGGTGACACTGGAGCCGTGCACAGCAGGTTCATTACAGTTGACATCTAATTGTACAGATGACCACAATCATTAAAATGAGTGGGGAGAAGCATGGTCTCATATGCTTCACCTCTTGGCTTACAGCAAATTCCGACCCAGACTGATTAAAAACTTTGATGTGTCTCTGCAACTAGTCAAATATTTCGGTAAATGACTATGTAAGTATACCTACAGGAATTGGTGCAGTTTTGAAGGCAAGGGTGGTTCCACCAAGTATTGATTTGATTTAGATTTCTCTCAGTTAATTTACTTTACATAGTGTTAATCAAGAAAAAAAACATATTTTAAAAGTATTCTTACGTCACTTTTTTACACCTGCTTATATGTATATTGTGAGAAAGTGACAAGAATAGTGGTCCGTGATCACTATGGAATCCTAGGGTACCTATTATATGTAGCAGCAGGTTTCAGGAAGCACAATCTCCTCCAGGAAACACAGGGAGAGATATGAGAAGTCCAGGAATAGTTGAATTCCTAGCAGACCCTAGGTGCTGAGGAGAGGACTTTGGTAAAATTTGGTTGGCAGTGAGGTCTTTAATTCCCTTCCTGGCCAGTGATGGGAGTTGAAGTCCTGAAGTATGCAGCCTCAAAAAAAGGGACATTTTGAACTTTGTGTAAATAACACATGTAAAGACTTTTTTTGTTGAGTGACTTTATTTTGTATTTTGTGCCTTATTGTCACTTTACTTCCATGTCCCTGTCTCTGACTTATATTTGCTGTTATTTGCCTGACTCTACGGAGCTAAATGTTCGCAATATGTAATTAATGTTGTTAGTGCAAAAAAAGTATACATTATATTGTTTTGGAGTTATTCTTGATTAGCGTATTTGACAGGATAACATACCATGTTTGCAGCTGTACTCTTATTCACTTCAGGTAGTAGTGTTGGTGTATCTTGTGATAGCTATAATAGTTGTGATAACTTATTGCCAAGTTTTTCCCTCTTTAAGTATAAGCAATTGGTGAGGAACGGTATAACTGAAGATAAGTAAATAAATGACTGTTCAACAAGGAACTATCTTTCTAATCTTCAGGGACAAAGGGTGATATTCTGAAAGCGCCACTTGGGCACCAACAGAGCTTTTCCTATGCCTGCTCATTTCTCAATATATTTAGCAACAAAAGTTACTTTCTCCAATTTTAACCAAGTAGCATGAACAAAACTGGTCCTAATATTTATTGTTGTGTTATCAACAGATTTTCCTAGTCCCTTATGTACAGTGGGGCAAAAAAGTATTTAGTCAGCCACCAATTGTGCAAGTTCTCCCACTTAAAAAGATGAGGGAGGCCTGTAATTGTCATCATAGGTATACCTCAACTATGAGAGAAATAATGAGAAAAAAAATCCATAAAATCACATTGTCTGATTTTTAAAGAATATATTTGCAAATTATGGTGGAAAATATGTATTTGGTCAATAATAAAAGTTCATCTCAATACTTTGTTATATACTCTTTGTTGCCAATGACAGAGGTCAAACACCTCACAAGGTTTAAACACACTGTTGCTGGTATTTTGGCCCATTCCTCCATGCAGATCTCCTCTAGAGCAGTGATGTTTTGGGGCTGTCACTGGGCAACACAGACTTTCAACTCCCTCCAAAGGTTTTCTACTGGGTTGAGATCTGAAGACTGGCTAGGCCACCTCAGGACCTTGAAATGCATCTTACAAAGCCACTCCTTCGTTGCCCGGGCGGTGCGTTTGGGATCACTGTCATGCTGAAAGACCATGTTTTATCTTCAATGCCCTTGCTGATGGAAGGAGGTTTTCACTTAAAATCTCACGATATATGGCCCCATTCATTCGATCAATCGTCTTGGTCTTTTAGCAGAAAAACAGCCCCAAAGCATGATGTTTACACACCCATGCTTCACAGTAGGTATGGTGTTCTTTGGATGCAACTCAGCATTATTTCTCCTCCAAACACAACGAGTTGAGTTTTTACCAAAAAGTTCTACTTTAGTTTCATCTGACCATATGACATTCTCCCAATCTTCTTCTGGATCATCCAAATGCTCTCTAGCAAACTTCAGATAGGCCCGGACATGTACTGGCTTAACCTCTTGGGAACGCAGGGTGGATGCATACGCCCTGCATCCCCGAGCCTTAAGAACTCAGGGCGTACCTGTATGCCCTGAGTATTTCCGGTCCCCGCCGTTCACCTGGTGGGGACCAGGATGCCTGCTGAAATTATTCAGCAGGCATCCAGTGACAACGCTTGGGGGGGTCCTGGGACCCCCCAATGTCGGCGATCACCGCTAATCGACGATCAATTCAGATCAGCGATTTGCGGTAATTCCAGGACCCGTTTGACCCAAAAAAAAAGGATGATAGGTGCCGTCCGAGATGGCACCTATCATCCTTTAGCAGCACTGGTGCCACTTCACAATCGTCCTGCTGTGGGGGTGTCCCTAATGGCACTCACTCCGCCCCTGTTCTGGAGGGCGAGAGCGGGTGCCGGGAGCACTCACCTGAGGCTGGGGCCACTGATCCCTGGCATCGGTGACGGGATCAGGGCCCCAGCAGCAGAGCCGGTGGCGACGGCAGGCAGGATCTTCACTGCACAGCAGCAGGAGGTAAGGCTGGCCTCCTGCTGTTGCCAAGCAACAACTCCCAGCATGCACACAAGGTCATGCTGGGAGTTGTTGTTATGCAACAGCAGAAGGCACAACTACAACTCCCAGCATGCCCTTTGGTTGTTTGTGCATGCTTGGAGTTGCTTTTGTGCCTCCAGCTGTTGCATAACTACAACCCCCAGCATGCACGGACAGCCAAAGGGCATGCTGGGAGTTGCAGTGGTGTGCCTCCAGCTGTTGCATAACTACAAGTCCCAGCATGTCCTTCGACTATAAGTGCATGCTGAGAGTTGTAGTTTTGCAACAGCTGAAGGCACACTGGTTGCAAAACACTGAGTTTGTTACCTAACTCAGTGTTTCACAACCAGTGTGCCTCCAGCTGTTGCAAACTACAACTCCCAGCATGCACTGATAGACCGTACATGCTGGGAGTTGGTTTTGCAACAGCTGGAGGCACACTGGTTGCGAAACACTGAGTTAAGTAACAAACTCCTAGTGCTTTGAAACCAGGGTGCCTCCAGCTGTTGCAAAACTACAACCCCCAGCATGCATGACTGCCAAAGGACATGCTTGGAGTTGTAGTTTTGTAACAGTTGGAGGTTTGCCACCCCCCCCCCCCCATACAGGGTGCATTCACATGGGTGGGGGTTTACAGTGACTTTCTCACTGCACGTTTGAGATGCAGCAAATTTTCCACTGTAAACCTCCGCCTGTGTGAATGTACCCTAAAAACACAACACTACACTACACTACACCACAAAATAAAAAAGTTAAACACTACATATACATATACCCCTACACAGTTACGTCTGAAAAACGTCTGGTACGGCACTGTTTCCAAAACTGAGCCTCCAGCTGTTGCAAAACAACAACTCCCAGTATTGCCGGACAGCATTTGACTGTCCAGGCATCTTGGGAGTTTTGCAACAGCTGGAGGCACCCTGTTTTGGAAACACTGCCATTGGGTAATTTTGGTATTGGAGGCAAGTGTAATTCTTGCATCCGGGTCCGTCCCTATGCAAATCCCTAATTTAGGCCTCAAATGTGCATGGCGCTCTCCCACTTTGGAGCCCTGTCGTATTTCAAGGCAACAAGTTAGTTGAGATATTTCCGTACTCGGGAGAAATTGCCTAACAGATTTTGGGGGGCTTATTCTTCTTTTGCCCCTTATGAAAAGGTAAAGTTGGGGGTCTACACTTGCATGTTATTGTGAAAAAAATTATTTTTTTACACTAACATGCTGGTGTTGCCCCATACTTTTCATTTTCACAAGAAAAAAAGACCCCCAAAATTTTTCCTGTGGGCATAAAATGCTCTGCGGGTGCACAACAGGGCTCAGGAGTGAGAGCGCACTATGTAAATTTGAGGCCTAAATTGGTGATTTGCACAGGGGTGGCTGATTTTACAAGCGGTTCTGACATAAACGCAAAAAAATTTATACCCACATGTGACCCCATTTTGGAAACTACACCCCTCACGGAACCTGACAAGGGGTATACACAGGTGTTTGACAATTTTCGTTAAAGTTGGATGGGAAAATGAAAAAATTAAAAAAAAATTTACTAAAATGCTAGTGTTACCCTAAATTTTTTCATTTTCACAAGGGAAAATTGGGGAAAACAATTCAAAATGTGTATCACCATTTCTTCTGAGTATATAAATACCCCATATGTGGATGTAAAGTACTCTGCTGGCGCACTACAATGCTCAGAAGAGAAGGAGCGCCTTTAGGCTTTTGGAGAGAAAATTTGTCCGGAATTGAAGGCCACGTGTGTTTTCAAAGCCCCCATGGTGCTAGAACAATGGCTCCCCCCCCACGTGTGACCCCATTTTGGAAATTACACCCCTCACAGAACATAATAAGGGGTGCAGTGAGCATTTACACCCCACAGGTGTCTGACAGATTTTTGGAACAGTGGTCCGTGAAAAATGTAATTTTTCATTTGCACAGCCTTCTGTTCCAAAGATCTGTCAAACGCCAGTGGGGTGTAAATGCTCACTGCACCCCTTATTAAATTCTGTGAGGGATGTAGTTTCCAAAATCGGGTCACATGTGGGGGGGTCCACTGTTCTGGCACCATGGGGGCTTTGTAAACGCACAAGGGCCCCCAACGTCCACTCCAAACAAATTCTCTCTCCAAAAGCTCAATTGCGCTCCTTCTCTTCTGAGCATTGTAGTTCGCCTGCAGAGCACTTTGCATCCACACATTTCCATACTCAGAAAAGATGGGGTTACAAATTTTGGGGGGGCATTTTGTCCTACTACCCCTTGTAAAAATGAAAAATTTGAGGAAAAAAAATGCACTTTAATAAAAAGTCATCAAACACCCTAGGGGTGTTAAGGCTCACTGTACCCCTTGTTACGTTCCTTGAGGGGTGTAGTTTCCAAAATAGTATGCCATGTTTTTTTTTTGTTTTTTTGCTGTTCTGGCACCATAGGGGCTTCCTAAATGCAACATGCCCCCCCCAAAAAACCATTTCAGCAAAATTTGCTTTCCAAAAGCCAAATGTGACTCCTTCTCTTCTGAGCATTGTAGTGCACCAGCAGAGCACATGACATCCACACATGGGGTATTTCCATACTCATAAGAAATGGGGTTGCAAATTGTGGGGGGCATTTTCTCCTATTACACCTTGTAAAAATGTAAAATTTGGGGAAAAACCAGCATTTTAGTGAAACATTTTTTTTATTCATACATCTGATTTTAACGAAAAGTCGTCAAACACCTGTGGTGTGTTAAAGGGGTATTCCAAGATTTGTTTTTATTTGACTATGCTACAGGAACTGCAAAGTTAATGTAGTTCATCATATAGTGTCTGTACCTGTGTGTGACGTTTTTCTCACAGCATACAAAATGACTGTTGTCTCAGATTTTTCCCAGGTTGCAATGCGGCCGAGACCTGACTCACTAGTCAGCTGATGACAGGGAGCCTGTCTGCTTCAATGGGTGGAGTGATCGTTTGGTGGGAGAGAGATCTATCTGTAACTAATGCAACAGCTGTAGGCACCCTGATTGAAAACCACAGGTTTTTTGAATGGATGCAGCTCATTTATGTTTCAATGGGTGGGGTGGCTGATGTGTGGGAGGGAGGAAATTGAATTCTGGTATTTGTAATCAAAAAAGAAAAGTCAAACAGGAAATACCAGTTCACAAAAAGCTAGTACAATGTTATGGTAATCTCACAACTTAGCCATTTAGCCCCAAAACAGGTGCAGATCCTTCCTAAGCATGTCCATTACTGTCTGGCAGGTAAGTACTAAAATAATCTTATGGTGGATAACCCCTTTAAGGCTCACTGTACCCCTTGTTTTTTTTTTGCTGTTATGGCACCATAGGAGCTTCCTAAATGCGACATGCCCCCAAACACCATTGCAGCATAATTCACTCTCCAAAATCCCATTGTTGCTCCTTCCCTTCTGAGCCCTCTAGTGCACCCACGGAGCACTTTACATCTACATATGGGGTATTTCCTTACTCGAGAGAAATTGGGTTACAAATGTTGGGGGGATGTCTCTCCTTTACCCCTTGTAAAAATAAAAATAAGTGGCTCTACAAGAACATGCAAGAGTAAAAAATGAAGATTTTGAATTTTCTCCTTCAGTTTACTGCTATTCTTGTGAAACACCTAAATGGTAAACAAACTTTCTGAATGTCATTTTGAATGCTTTGAGTTGTGCAGTTTCTATAATGGGGTCATTTATGGGGCATTTCTCACAGAAAAGCCCCTCAAATCCACTTCAAACTTAACTGGTCCCTGAAAAATTCAGATTTTGAATTTTTCGTGAAAATTTTGAAAGTTGCTGCTTTACTTTGAAGCCCTTTAATGTCTTCAAAATGTAAAAACATGGCAACTTTATTATGCCAACATAAAGTAGACATATTGTGTTCGTGAATCAATTAATAATTTATTTGTAATGTCCATTTTCCTTACAAGCAGAAAGTTTCTAAGTTAGAAAAATGCAACATTTTCCAAATTTTCATCAAATTTGGGGATTTTTCACCAAGAAAGGATTCAAGTAACGATGAAAATTTACCATTTATGTTAAAGTAGAATATGTCCCGAATAAACATTCTCTGAATCAGAATAAAAGGTAAAAGCATCTTAGAGGTATTAATGCATAAAGTGAGAGTGGTCAGAATTGCAAAAAAAGGGCTGAGTCCTTAAGGTGAAAATGGCCTGAGGGGTTAAGCAGGGGGACACGTCTGGCACTGCATGATTTGAGTCCCTGACGTTGTAGTGTGTTACAGATGGTAGCCTTTGTTACTTTGGTCCCAGCTCTCTGCAGGCCATTCACCAAGTCCCCCCCCCCCTGTGTGGTTCTGGGATTTTTGTTTACCGTTCTTGTGATCATTTTGACATCACCGGGTGAGATCTTGAGTGGAGCCCCAGATCGAGGGATATTATCAGTGGTCTTGTGTGTCTTTCATTTTTAACAATTGCTCCCAAATTTGATTTCTCCACACTAAATTGCTTGCCTATTGCAGATTGTCTTCACAACCTGCAGGTCTACAATTTTGTTTCTGGTGTCCTTCGACAGCGCTTTGGTCTGGTCTATACTGAAGGTTGGAGTGTGACTGTTTGAGGTTGTGGACAGGTGTCATTTATACTGATAAAAAGTTCAAACAGGTGCCATTAATACAGGTAATGAGTGGAGGACAGAGGATACCCAAGAAGAAGTTACAGATCTGTGAGAGCCAGAAATCTTGCTTGTTTGTAGGTGACCAAATACTTATTTTCTACCATAATTTGCAAATAAATTATTTAAAAAACAGACAATAGTTGAGGTATACCTATGATGAAAATTACAGGCCTCTTTCATCTTTTTAAGTGGGAGAACTTGCACAATTGGTGGCTGACTAAATACTTGTTTGCCCCACTGTAACTCAACTCACAAATATTCATAAATGTATCGACACATTTACATTTATATCAATAATCTTGATCAGTTATGCCATTGAAAACACCATGTTATGGAACTTATTGCTAAAAATCTATCAAGGATCACCATAAGGTTATCATTCAGATTTTATTTTTAGCATCATTTTCATTTTATGTTTTAATGCTTGAATATTTTTAACCAGAAAAATTCAAGAAGTTTATGTACTAAATATAGGATATGGTTACATTCTTTCATTGTTATGGTTCTTACGCTTCTTAGACACCTTTTCCCTTTTTCTTTCCTTTGCCCTTCTTTTTTCCCTTTCCCTTTCCTTTTCCATTGCTTAATTCTTCTTGCATTTCATCATTACTGTGAGTGTTACCAAGTTCATTTCCCAGTGAATTCAGGGAACGCTTTTTCCTGAAGAGTTCTTCCTGAACTTCATCCTCATGTCCTTGGACATGATCTATTCCATGCTCTACCTCTTTCCTGCCTCCTTTACCATGCTTTTTTCCTTTCCTGCCTCCCTTCCCATGCTCTGCTCCTTTACCACGTCCCTTCCCATGCTCTGCTCCTTTACCACGTCCCTTCCCATGCTCTGCTCCTTTACCATGTCCCTTCCCATGCTCTGCTCCTTTACCATGTCCCTTCCCATGCTCTGCTCCTTTACCATGTCCCTTCCCATGCTCTGCTCCTCTACCACGTCCCTTCCCATGCTCTGCTCCTCTACCACGTCCCTTCCCATGCTCTGCTTCACTTCCGTGTCCCTTTCCACACTCTTCACCTTGGCACATTCCATGATCTCCTTCTTTCCCCTGACCTGATCCCTTCCTGTGGCCCCTTCCATGTTCTAATCCTTTTCCATGGCCCCTGCCATGTTCCATTTCATTGTCATCATCCATGGCTAGTTCATCTTCATCTGCCGCATCTCTCTTCTTTCTGTTCTCTTTCTTTTTGCCAAAAAGTGACTCTTTTAAATCTTCATTAGCTGAAAAAATATAAAGACAATGTTAAACTTAAGACAATGTTAAACATACTTAAAGTATGTTATAAGAAAACTGATAAAAAGTGCAGTCAGAGAAATGAAAAACATCTTTGTAAGTCAGAAATATCTGAATTCAATGTACGTGAATAAAGGGAAATTCCTATCTGAGTAAACTGATCCAGAGTTCCTACACAAACATAGACATATGTCAAAGACAGAAGTACCTGCTTCTGTACTTAGTGGCGAGGCATACACTCTCTGTCTCATACCTCGGTTCACATTCACTGGGCCGGACACAGAGGAAGGCTGCCACTCAGAGTTAAAGGAGTAGTGGAGTGAAAAATATCTTATCCCCTATCCAAAGGATCTCCTGAACGGGGCCCCAGAAGTCTGACGGAAGCGGCCGTTCAGGGGAGCGTGTCGGCCTCCGCTCCGTGTGGGGGTTGGCACGCCCCTTTCAGCAGACTGCTGGAGCCCCGTCCAGGAGATTGTGGGGGGGGGGGGGGTTGTGGGGGTCCCTGATCTATAACTTATCCCCTACAAATCTTTCACTACAAAGCTCCTTTAAGTAGGAACACTGCATGCTTAAGCTTGCCCCTACCCCACACTCTGTCCCCTTCCCAGGGAATGTTTACTGAGTGAAAGCATTGGGGGCCATGCAAAGAATGAAATCAAGCATTTGATGGGATGGAGGGTGCATTGCTAGGTAAATTATTTCTACAAAAAAAAAAAAACATTCAACTGATCATTGTATGCCTTGCTGCTCAGTGCATAGGAGCAGAGATTAAAGGGGTTATCCAGGAAAAAACTTATTGGCACCAGAAAGTTAAACAGATTTGTAAATTACTTCTATAAAAAAATCTTAATCCTTTCAGTACTTATGAGCTTCTGAAGTTGAGTTGTTCTTTTCTGTCTAAGTGCTCTCTGATGACACATGTCTCGGGAACCGCCCAGTTTAGAAGCAAATCCCTATAGCAAAACTCTTCTACACTGGGCGATTCCCGAGACACGTGTCATCAGAGAGCACTTAGACAGAAAAGAGCAACTCAACTTCAGAAGCTCATAAGTACTGAAAGGATTAAGATTTTTTTATAGAAGTAATTTACAAATCTGTTTAACTTTCCGGAGCCAGTTGATATATATATATATATATATATATAAAGTTTTTTCCTGGATAACCCCTTTAATGTCTTTGGCAAGAATCCCCGCTTCTGTACTTATATTAATATCATACGGTGTGATGGAAAGTACTTAAAGGAGCAGGGACTACTGTTAAAGACCCGAGTCCCTGCTCCTTTATACTGTTCCAGAGGTACATATAGAAACAGGGACTCCTGTCAAAGGCAGATATCCCTTCTCTTGCAAACCGGCTCCGGGCGATTTGCAGTGAATATTCTTGGAATTATTTTAGAGGTTTACTCATCTATGATGGTGGTATTTTGAAAACTGAAATTCTGCATTTTGAAATCAGCTTTAAGAGGACCTGTTTTTCTTGGTCATTTTTGTTTCCTACCCTTGTAAAGGTGGTTTTACACTTTCAAGTTTTTTGAGCAGAAGCAAAAGTAGCATACCTTTTTTACCCATTTGCCAAAGAATAAAAGGACCTGCTTTTTTTTTTTTTTTTTTTTTTTTTTCAAAAACAGCTCAATTTTTCCATGGGCAGTGTTTGAAAGTGTAGTTGAACCCAATTCACTTGAATGTAGCCTATGGCACTATTTTTGTTTTTGGATCAGATAAATTCTTTTATTTTCCAGAGGCTTTTTTTTTTTTTTTCCAAATGAAAGAAGCAATCTGATTGTTTATAATAGGCAACTGCACCACTGTTCCTCTACACAGGTTTTGATAAATCTTCCCCATTATCCCAAAACCAGGCCAGCCCCTTTTAACATAGACACACATCTAAACTGTAAAGATGATGTGAGCCCCAGATTTCCCAGATTAACACTGCATATAAGCTACTTGCTGAGTAAAGGGAACACCTTGTAAAACTTGTTGTGTAACCATAGCTGATCACACGAGGTTGTTCTTAGACTGTTTAATAGAGGGTACTTACTGAATACTGCCTTCATGCATTTCTTTCCACACATTGTGCTGCAACACCGCATGCCACTGCTACAATCCCCATCTACTGAGCAGTCAGTCTTGTTCATGTAATTATTGAAATGCTTGTGTTTACATTGTTTATGTGAATTTTCTCCGTTACATTGTTCACCGTGTTTACATTGTTTTTGTGAACGGTGATGATCCATTTTCTTTTCAAATTTTTCTTTGACTTCTGGATGTGTTTTAATATAATTATCAGGACACATTCCATATTTTTTGTCTTCCTCTGTAGGCTCTGTTAGGAACAAAACCAGGGAAAAATACATTTTAGTTGTCGTTCTTTCTTATAGGCCTCTTCATCAGTCTTTATATGAGGGAACTGTGTAAACTTTACATTATACAATGTTAACAGTGATAGTGGAAAGTGCTATTATCTTTACAGTAAGTCAATGCTTTAGCAGTTGCATGCGCATATTGTAAAATGAATAGCAACATTGGTCTGTATTCTAATACAATAATTTGCAGAATAAAAGTTTAAGTGTTTATCAGTGCACACATTGGAAACAGGAAGCTTTTAAAGATCAATTGTACGATTTCTTTTAATGGATCAGATGTATCAGTCTGCATCTGTTTGTATCAGTTTTTAAATGAATCAGGTTTTTTTTAGGTAGTTTTTTCACTTGGAAAAAAATTTACCAATAAAACGGGATGCACCAGAACACAAAAATGATCCAAGCTCTCTTTTATTTCTGTTTTGGAACAGGATTCAGATGGGTTTTCGTAACACAGAAGTCAACGACAACAAAATGCAATGGGATGGGCATCCTGTTTAAAAGGTAACTTTTTTTCCTAGTCTTGATTAAAAAAAAATAAAATAAAATAAAAAAAAACAAGATCCAAAAACATGGCGTGAGCAGGGTCTTAGAGGAGGCAAAGTCAACTGCAAGTTTTATGAGAAAAAAAAGTGTCAAACAGGATGGTGCAACTGTATGTAACTAGCCTATTCTGCAGCATCCTGTTGCCATAGACTTGCATTGTCCAAAAATAAATCTGTTTATTAACAGGACTAAAAATCCTGTTAATTTCCTGTTATAAAACGAATCCTGACAGAAACTTGTCAAACAGATGCAAATTTACACTTTCAACCATGATAAACATCCCATTGAAAACCTATAGATTTATTTATGGATCCATTTGAAAAAAAATAAAATAAAATCAATGTACTTTTAATATAACCATGTGATGTAAACAGATCCTCACACCTCCAGTTTGCAATATTTTTTTGCCATAGAGAGATATGAGGCTTAATCTGTTTCACACAGAGTTGTTTTTTTTAATTTTTTTATTGGATTCCATATCAATCCAACAACTAAAATTTTGTGGCATGCTCCATTGAATGCTATATGTATGGAGGTGGGCCATACAGTCTCTGTGCCTATGTACACAAGTCCATGTACTGGATATTATAAAAGGGAGAATGAAATAATTCACAGAGATGTATTTTTACCATATGGTGCATTATCGGGTCCTCTGCCTATTTCTTTCATTACTTGCTCCATTGTTTCCATGACATTGCTCTCTAAGGACAAAAAAAATGAATTTACATAGTCAGGAATACATCATACAGACATAACGTTTTAAAATAAATTTGTATTTTTTGTGTAGGATTAAAAAAGTACTGCAGTGTAGGACCATTAAGGTGATAAGTGTCTGATTGCGGGGGGACGACCACTGGGACCCCCCGCGATTTCCCGCGTGTTGTTCCAGCTCTCCTCACACAGGGAGTGTGGCTCGGCACACGTCCTCCATTCGTCTCTATGGGAGAGCCAGAGATACTCGAGTGTACTCGTGTATCTCCGGCTCTCCAATAGAGATGAATGGATTGCACATGCTGACACCCTCCCCCCCACTCTGTGCGTGATGAGAGTTGGAGTGCCATGCAGGAGATTGCAGGGGGTCCCAGCGGTCGGACTCCCTGCAAACAGACACTTTAGTTTTCCTACGCTGCAGTACCCCTTTAAGACAAATAGATTTAACATTTTCTGCTAATATGAATTATTTTATAAGTATTTGTAGTACTTTTTATGTTTTTTTTTAACTGATCACAATCTGTATCGGTCAGAGCAGTTTCACATTTCAAAACTTGTCTTAGACATTAACAATAAACACTGAAACCTTGGCCTTTAGTTGACTACAAACTTAATAAAATACATAGACTTTTGGCTCTTTTGGCTTTGGCCAAAAAAGAAACAAAAACAAAAAAAAACCTATATGAAAAATTACATTAAAAACTTCATGAATGAATTCAGCCTAAGGACAGTATGAGTGTAATATGGCTGCCTTTTTATTACAGCTGCTAGTCCAGGACAATTTTTTTTCCTAGAGCAGTATTTCCCAACAATGGTGCCTCCAGCGGTTGCAAAACAATAACTATGTGCATGCCCGGACAGCCTTTGCTGGGAGATGTAGTTTTGCAACAGCTGGAGGCACCCTGGTTGGGAAACACTGGTCTAGAAACTTCAACTAAAAGCATTGTAGGTTACTATGATGCAAACAGTGTGGGCCACTAGACCCCCTTTTGGGCAAGGACTTAAATGGGTGCAAAAATTTGTTCCTATTAAAGGGATACTCCGCCCCTAGACATCTTATCTCCTATCCAAAGGATAAGATGCCTGATTGCGGGGGTCCCGCTGCTGGAGACCCCCATGATCTCGGCTGCTGCACCCCACACATCCGGTGCATGGATGGCTGACGATGTGGGGCGGAGGTTCGTGACATCACGGCCACGCCCCGCTCGTGACGTTACAGCCACGCCCTGCCCGTGATGCCATGGGCACGCCCCCCTCAATGCAAGTCTATTGGAGGGGGCGTGACGTCCATCACGCCCCCTCCCATAGATTTGCATTGAGGGGTGTGGCCGTGATGTCACGAGCCTCCGACACTGCACCCGACACTCTAAATGAACGCCGGATACAGCAGGGGTACAGCAGGATCGTGGGGTCCCCAGCAGCGGGACCCCTGCGATCAGACATCTTATCCCCTATCCTTTGGATAGGGGATAAAATGTCTAGGGGCGGAGTACCCCTTTAAGCTCATGTGAAACTGGGAGACTGGCCTAAGGCCACTTTCCCGTGCCAGTATTCTGGTTGCTATTTTGCAACAGTTAGAGCGCATGCACGAAGCCTGTGTAGAGGAAGAGTGGTGCAGTTGCCCATATCAACCAATCAGATCACTTCTTTTATTTATCAGAGGTCTTTTTAAAGTGAAGGAAGCAATCTGACTGGTTGCTATGGACAACTGATCAACTTTTCCTCTACACAGGTTTTGATAAAACTTCCCCAAAGGGAGGCTGCGGCACCAAAATTTCCACTCGGTCATTTCTCAGGGTGGAAATACTATAGTGTGCATTGGTCCTAGGGCAATGTTCACATGTCGGAATTTCCGTTAAATTCAACGGGATTCTGTTGCATTGTGCACATGGTGGAATTTCTGTGCCAGATGTTTCCGACATGGAAATTCCGAATTCCATGTCCGCAGAAAGAATGAACCTGCTCATGCTTTCTACGGACTCCACATGGAATGCAGAGCCATCTATGAGACTGCACATTCCAGAGCGGCCCTAGCGCCCACATATTTTCCGTGCGGACATTCCCAGATGTGAACATAGCCTAAGAGGTGCTGCTTTTTTCATTCTACCTGTTTTCTGCGTATGCTTCATATATGGGTCCATGACATGCAGCAGGTACAAGTTATACTTTGCACCTTGCACATTTTTTCTGTGTTTATTCCATTCCTATATTTGGCATACACATACAGAAGAAATTTTTTTTTATAGCCTTTTTCAAGGTATGTTAAAAGGCTACTAAACTATATGAAGACATTAGAGATAAGCAAAGTTACAGTACTTTCACTCGTCATGAACCTCGCGGCTCGGCGTTTGCTGACTTTAGCCTGCATAGGTTAGTTCAGCTTTCAGCATAGGTTAGTTCAGCTCCGGTGGGCTGGAGACTCTCTCCTAGGAATGTATCCACCTTTTCCAGCCCACCGGAGCACCTGAAAGCTGAACTCATTTATGCAGGCTAAAGTCAGCAGACGCCGAGCCGCGAGGTTCGTGACGAATAAAAGTACTGTAACTTCGCTCATCTCTAGAAGAAATACATAAAGCATGCTGTTATTGGAAAACGTGTTACTAATGTTATAAATTTTGCCAGCTAAAAATCTGTGTGACTAGACCTTCCCATAGTCTCCAAAATACTCAGAAAATCTGAAAACAATTGGCCATAATATTTTAGGCTATAAACACTACAACTTGCAGATATTTACAAAAGTTAGGGTAATTATATTGAAATCTCTATTGAAAACATTGATTGCCAATGGGGCACTTACCATAAATGAGTGGCATGCATTTCATACCACATGGCGTTCTACAGCATTTCCTGCTGTTGTCACATTGGTCATCACTAGAACATGCTTTCAGTTTACTGAAGTCAGGGAAACCATATTTTTTAAGAAGTTTCTTCTTCTCTGCGTAGGTTTCCGGGTGCTTTCTCATATAGTCTCCTGGGCATATGCCAGCGTCATCATCACCAGAAGTTTCTTTAAAAAAAATTATGAAATAAAAAATGTATTATCAAAATGAAAAATACAATAATATTATAGTGCAAGATATGTGGTGCGTTGTATAGTTCAAAAAATATCAGACGGTAAATTATTGAACTTGTACTATGCACTAAACTGCAGAGATTCCTGTGATCCCCAAGCATTAATGGACAAATAATAAGAGAAAAGTGATTGTATTGCATATACAATGTAAGTATGTACCAGCTCACCTTCAGCTGCTAGCGCACGAACTGGCGTGGACTACGCCCAAGTAAGATGCAGGAAAGAGAAAAATGTCCAGCGCTTGACTCGGGGAGCAGGAACTTTTAATTAGAATCCACAGGAAAACATACAGGAACACAAATGCGTGTGACACGTTTCGGCTTGTTGTCACCAAGCCTTAGTCATACACTTAGTGTATGACTAAGGCTTGGTGACAACAAGCCGAAACGCGTCACACGCATTTGTGTTCCTGTATGTTTTCCTGTGGATTCTAATTAAAAGTTCCTGCTCCCCGAGTCAAGCACTGGACATTTTTCTCTTTCCTGTATTGCATATAGTTCCACTCTGACATTGGATCATGAACTTTGACCACATAAATGACACCCAGCCATGTTGGATTTTTTTTTTTCAGTTTTAAGCAAGATCACTTGCAATGTTTTTGAGAGAGACAATGAAGTTGCGAATGCCAAAATACCACAATTTTATTGCTAAATCGCCAGATAACTTGCAGCTAGGTCTATTTCACACCGAGCATATCATAATTCCTTTTAAAGCCAAATATAGGAGTGAAAATTGGATGAAAAATAGGGACTGCATAACAACTGTTTCTAAAAAAAAAAAAAAATCAAACTGGGGTGGGGGATCAGCGATAACTGCCGCTTCAGCTACTCATGTTAAAAATAGCTAAGTTGCAAAGTTTCGGTCAGTACCTGGAGGAGAAACCTATAGTCAGTGGCTCTTTATTCTAGCTCAAAGAAGATCCCCTCTATGATGTATATGTGCCCTAATAAGGCATAGGACAGGAGCAGATTATTGCAGGAACTCAGCTTTGGTGATATTGAGACCACAATTGTATGAGGTTCATATTACTGTTATGGGTAAAATGTCCTTATCTTACATTGTGTAATTCCTTGCAAAAGCAATCTTTGGACTTTTGGATGTTCCAAAAGTCACCTAAAAGAGAACACTAAAAAGATTACACAGAACTTATCTGCAAAGTTGTAATTGCAACAATGGCCCTCTAAGGATGAGACAACTCTGCTTAATCTGTTCCAGTCTACTCAGTAAAGTTCATAGGTGAACTACAGATAAAGGAAAGTGACAACTTTTTAATTTTCTGATATACTTCCTTTGTATGGCCATTAACATTGTAAGTTTCAATAACATCACAATGTTCTTACCTTCTGATATTGCACTCACAACGGCTGCAAACAACACGGTGGTAAGAATTGCTGTCTTCATGTTGGTCGAGATGCTGGTCATTCAGCTGTAGAGACAGAGAGGAAGACAAGCTCACAGCTAGTTTGGTCGCATTTTATACAAAATGAGGAAGGTGGTATCATAGGCTAGGACGCTTAGTTGAGGGTTAAACAATTATTCCACTTCAAGGGAGTTTGAAGAGAAGATTGTTTCTAACCTTTCAATGTACTTGTGGTTATTATTATCTGTGCAATGTGATATGCTTCATGAATAGGTTATCCAATCAGGTTAATGCTTAGGAGATGGTTATTAAAATCTACGGTGTACTTCAAGAAATGATGCACATGTCCAAGCCATGTGCATGGAACCTGTAGGCTAGGTTTCCACAGAGGTTTTTTTTTTTTTTTAAGTTTTTTTGAAAACTGACACTGAAGTTTTTAAGCCAAAGCCAGAAGTATATTCAAAAGGAATAAGAAATATAAAGGAAGGAAATCTATTTCTCCTTTTTACTAGATCCACTTCTGACTTTGACTCAAAAACT
This sequence comes from Hyla sarda, assembly GCF_029499605.1. Lineage (NCBI taxonomy): Eukaryota > Metazoa > Chordata > Amphibia > Anura > Hylidae > Hyla > Hyla sarda. Next base: position 80,177,836 of record NC_079195.1, on the reverse strand, counting down.
GCAGTGGCAGTTGTGAAAAAAGAAACGCCAGAAAAATAACCCTGTGTGAAAACCTAGCTGTATAGGGACACATGAAGTATCAACAGCTCTGCACGATGTGCAACTGGACCACATAATAGATATATTCTTTCCTACAGGTGAAGAAGCAAGCAATATAGCATAAGATAGGGCTTATACATGACTGCATGTTATTTTTAAGTACTGTGGAATTTGACAGAAATATATGCGTCTGTATGACAGCTGAAAACTCTCTATAAGGTTATGTTTACATGTAAAGGATCTGCTGCATATTTTTTCTGCATAATTTGTGCAGCGGATTTTGCTACCCATTAACTTTAATCAGCTGCAGAAAATAGGCAGCAAAAATATGCAACAGATCCTATAAATCTGAACATGTTTTTAAGTTGCATTTCAGCAGTTAAAATATCAGTGTTATCTAAGTTACTTTGTTATCAGTGTTGCTCGCGAATATTCACAATTCAAATTTTATTCGCGAATATCACATATTCACGAATTCGCGAATATTCGCGAATATAGCACTCTATATTCGAAATTATGAATATTCGCTTTTTTTTTCCACAGTACACATCACAGTGATCAACCCTCCTGGCATTCTGTGCTGGGCTGCTGCTCTAGTCTCAGAAACCTCTCTGAGTTTCTGGGACTAACGAAGTGATGTCACACCATGCCTCCTCGTGATGGCATGCCATGCCTCCTTCATTCATGTTTATGGGAGGGGGTGTGACATCGGGGGGGGGGGGGGTCCATACGGTTAAAATGACACCCTACTTATATAGGTTGGATATTGTCGTACTTCGGAAAAAATCATAACTACATGCAGGAAAATGTATATGTTAAAAATTCTCATCTTCTAACCCCTATAACTTTTTTATTTTTCCGCGTATGGCCCGGTATGAGGACTCATTTTTGCTCCGTGTTCTGAAATTTTTATCGGTATATTTTTGTATTGATCGGACTTTTTGATCGCTTTTAGTCATTTTTTCATGATATAAAAAGTGACCAAAAATATACAATTTTGGACTTTGGAATTTTTGTTGCGCGCACGCCATTGACCGTGCAATTTAATTAACAATATATTTGTATAGTTGCCACATTTTCGCACGCAGCGATACCACATGTTTATTTTTATTTGTATTTACTCAGTTTTTTTTTATGGGAAAAGGGGGGTGATTCAAACTTTTATTAGGGAAGGGGTTAAATGACCTTTGTTAACTTTTTTTTCCACTTTTTTTTTTTGCAGTGTTATAGCTCCCATAGGGACCTATAACACTGCACACACTGATCTCTTATGCTCCCATAGGGACCTATAACACTGCACACACTGATCTCCTATGCTGATCCCTGCAGAGCCATAGCTTTGCACGGATCAGTCAGATAGGGGCTTGAGTGCTCAAGCCTGTAGCTCAGGCTTGGAGCAATCAATCGACGATCGGACGCCGCGGAGACAGGTAAGGAGACCTCCGCCTGCGTCCCAGCTGATCGGAACATCGCGATTTTATCGCGATGTCCTGATCAGCCCGACTGAGCTGCCGGGAAGCGTTTACTTTCGTTTTCAGACCAAAGTTGACCGCCGCGTCTGAAGGGTTAACAGCGCGCGGCACAACGATCGATGCCGCGCGCTGTTAGCCCAGGTTATGATTAGCAGCCGGGACCATCCCGGTGTGACCCCGTTTTAAACACCGGGACCGGGCGTAGGGTGTACAGGTACGCCCTACATCCTTAAGGAGTTAAACAGATTTGTAAATGAGTTCTATTAAAAAATATTTACCTTTCCAGTACTAATAAAGAAGCTGTATGCTACAGAGGAAATTCTTTACTTTTTGAATTTCTTTTTTGTCTTGTCCACAGTGCTCTCTGCTGACACCTGATGCCTGTATCAGGAACTGTCCAAAGCAGGAGAAAATCCCATTGCAAACCTCTGCTGCTCTGGACAGTTCCAGACACGGACAGAGGTGTCAGAAGAGAGCACTGTGGACAAAAAAGAAATTCAAAAAGAAAATAATTTCCTCTGTAGCATACAGCTGCTAAAAAGTACTGGTAGGGTAAAGATTTTTCTGTTTAACTTTCTGACACCAGTTGATTTGAAAAAAAAATGTTTTCCACCAGATTACCCCTTTAACTGTAATACCACACACAACCGCTCTGCTCCATCTGCTTAGGGGAGCAGAGCGATGACACGGGTTGCCAATTTACTGCCAGAGCGACAGGACTTGGTAACTATAGCTCCCCGCCCAGGGTACTACTTATGGGGCGGCGGGGGTAACTTACAAACTTCATATCCTCACCATCCCTGGGAGAAAAAATCTCCCACGTGATGGTGAGGATAAAGATTTTACCATATATAATGTATTGCCAAGCATTATACTGTATATCAGTGATTCCCAACCGGGGTGCCCGGGGGTGCCGCGGGATTTTGCCGTGAATTTCAATTATAATATTTTTTTTTATTTCCCGCCCCAGCCTGTGCGCCTTGTCCATCCCTGTTACCCATGTTCACCTCCCCTGTCCACCCCCCAGTCTACCATGTCACCCATGTCCTCCCCCCTATTCACCCCTCTGTCCCTTTGTCACCCCTCTTTTACCCCTTTGTCATCCTTGTCCACCCCCCTGTGACACCTGTTCACCCCCCCTGTCATCCATGTCCACCTTGGCCATCCATCTGTCACCCCTGTCCATCCCTTTTGTCCCCCATGTCCATCCTCCATCCAATCCACCCCTCTGACTACCCCCCCAGTCTACCCCTCTGTCACCCATGTCCACCCCCTATTAACTTCTCTGTCCCTTTGTTACCCCTGTCCACCCCTCTTTTACCCCCTTGTCACGCCTGTCCACCCCTCTGACCCCCTGTCACCCCTGTTCACCCCCCTATCACCTCCTATGCCCCTCTGTACCCCATGTACACTATTCTACAACCCTCTGTCACCCATGTACACCCCTCTGTCACCCATGTACACTCTTCTACACCCATCTGTCACCCATGTACATTCTTCTACACCCATCTGTCACCCATGTTACCACTCTGTCACCCCCTACACCCCTCTGTCCCCCATGTACACTCTTCTACACCCATCTTTCATCCCTATGCCCCTCTGTAACCCATGTGCACTCCTCTACACCCCTCTGCCACCCATGTGCACTCTTCTACACCCATCTGTCACCCATGTACACTCTTCTACACCCAACTGTCACCCATGTACACCCCTCTGTCACCCATGTACACTCCTCTACACCCCTCTGTCACCCATGAACACTCTTCTACACCCATCTGTCACCCATGTACACCCCTCTGTCACCCCTTATGCCCCTCTGTCCCACATGTACACTCTTCTACACCCCTCTGTCACCCATGTACACACCTCTGTCACTCATGTGCTCCCCTCTGTCACCCATGTACAACCCTCTGTCACCAATGTACGCTCCTCTACACCCCCTCTCACCCCCTGCACCCCCTGCAACCCATGTACACTCTTCTAAACCCATCTGTCACCCATGTACACCCCTCTGTCACTCCCTGCACCCCTCTGTCCCCCATGTACACTCTTCTTCACCCCTCTGCCACCCATGTACACTCCTCTACAACCCTCTGTCACCCATGTACACCCCTCTGTCACCCATGTACACCCCTCTTTCACCCATATACAACCCTCTGTCACCCATATTCGCCCCTCTGTCACCCATATACACTCTTCTACACCCATTTGTCACCCCCTATGCCCCTCTGTCACCCATGTACACTCCTCTACACCCCTCTCCCACCCATATACACTCCTCTACAACCCTCTGTCACCCATGTACACCCCTCTGTCACCCATGTACACCCCTCTGTCACCCATTTACAACCCTCTGTCACTAATATACGTCCCTCTGTCGCCCATGTACACTCTTCTACACCCATGTACACCCCTCTGTCACCCATGTACACTCTTCTACACCCATTTGTCACCCCATATGCCCCTCTGTCACCCATGTACACTCCTCTACACCCCTCTGCCACCCATGTACACTCCTCTACACCCCTCTGCCACCCATGTACACTCTTCTACACCCATCTGTCACCCATGTACCCCCCTCTGTCACCCCTTATGCCCCTCTGTCCCCCATGCACACTCTTCTACATCCCTCTGTCACCCATGTACACACCTCTGTCACTCATGTACAACCCTCTGTCACCAATGTACGCTCCTCTACACCCCCTGTCACCCCCTACACCCCCCTGCCACCCATGTACACTCTTCTACACCCATCTGTCACCCATGTACACCCCTCTGTCACTCCCAACACCCCTCTGTCCCCCCATGTACACTCTTCTTTACCCCTCTGCCACCCATGTACACTCCTCTACAACCCTCTGTCACCCATGCACACCCCTCTGTCACCCATGTACACCCCTCTTTCACCCATTTTACAACCCTCTGTCACCCATATTCGCCCCTCTGTCACCCATATACACTCTTCTACACCCATTTGTCACCCCCTATGACCCTCTGTCACCCATGTTCACTCCTCTACACCCCTCTGCCACCCATGTACACTCTTCTACACCCCTCTGTCACCCATGTACACCCCTCTGTCCCCATATACACTCTTCTACACCCCTCTGTCACCCATATACACTCTTCTACACCCATGTACACCCCTCTGTCACCCATGTACACTCTTCCACAACCATCTGTCACCCCTTATGCCCCTCCGTCACCCATGTACACTCCTCTACACCCCTCTGCCACCCATGTACACTCTTCTACACCCCTCTGTCACCCATGTACATCCCTCTGTCCCCATATACACTCTTCTACACCCCTCTGTCACCCATATACACTCTTCTACACCCATGTACACCCCTCTGTCACCCATGTACACTCTTCCACAACCATCTGTCACCCCTTATGCCCCTCTGTCACCCATGTACACTCCTCTACACCCCTCTGCCACCAATGTACACTCCTCTACACCCCTCTGCCACCCATGTACACTCTTCTACACCCATGTACACTCTTCTACACCCATCTGTCACCCAAGTGCACCCCTCCGTCACCCCCTACGCCCCTCTGTCCCCCATGTACACTCTTCTACACCCATCTGTCACCCCCTATGCCCCTCTGTCACCCATGTACACTCTTCTACACCCATCTGTCACCCATGTACACTCTTCTACACCCCTCTGTCACCCATGTACACTCTTCTACACCCCTCTGCTACCCATGTACACTCTTCTACACTCCTCTGCCACCCATGTACACGCCTCTACACCCCTCTGCCACCCATGTCCACTCTTCTACACTCATCTGTCACCCATGTACACCCCGCTGTCATCCCCTACGCCCCTCTGTCCCCCATGTACACTCTTCTACACCCCTCTGTCACCCATGTACACCCTCTGTCACCCATGCACATCCCTCTGTCACCCATGTATAACCCTCTGTCACCCATGTACACTCTTCTACACTCCTCTGTCACCCATGTACACTCTTCTACACCCATATACACCCCTCTGTCACCCATGTACACTCTTCTACACCCATATACACTTCTCTGCCACCCATGTACACTCTTCTACACCCATCTGTCACCCCCTATGCCCCTCTGCTACCCATGCATACTCCTCTACACCCCTCTGCCACCCATGTACACTCCTCTACACCCCTCTGCCACCCATATACACTCTTCTACACCCATCTGTCACGCATTTGCACCCCTCTGTTACCCATGTACACTCCTCTACACCCATGTACACTCTTCTACACCCATCTGTCACCCATGTACACCCCTTTGTCACCCCTATGCCCCTCTGTCACCCATGTACACTCTTCTACACCCATCTGTCACCCCCTACGCCCCTCTGTCACCCATGTACACTCTTCTACTCCCCTCTGTCACCCCCTATGCCCATCTGTCACCCATGTACACTCTTCTAAACCCCTCTGTCACCCATGTACACCCCTCTGCCACCCATGTACACTCTTCTACACCCATCTGTCACTCCCTATGCCCCTCTGTCACCCATGTACACTCCTCTACACCCCTCTGTACATACACTCCTCTACACCCCTCTGCCACACATGTACACTCTTCTACACCCCTCTGCCACCCATGTACACTCTTCTACACCCCTCTGCCACCCATATAGACTCTTCTACACCCCTCTGCCACCCATGTACACTCTTCTACACTCATCTTTCACCCATGTACACTCTTCTACAACCATATGTAACCCATGTACACCCCTCTGTCATCCCCTACGCCCCTCATTCACCCATGTACACTCTTCTACACCCCTCTGTCACCCATGGAAAAAAAAAGTGCAGAGCCTAATAGTTTTGTTTTGCAGGTTTCATGGTGAAGAATTGTGGCTGGAAAAAAAGATCATGATGGCTGGGCCAGATGGAGAAGAAAAGGGAACAACGCTGATTACAGAAGACATCATTTGTGAGTTGCTGTCTAAAGCAGCACTTTAATCTACATACCCACAGATAAATAGATATTGTGCATTTTGTGTACTGCGTTGCTTTTCCCTTTTTTTTTTGCTCGTCAACCTTGGTAGGGGTGCCCCGCGAAAAAGGTTGGGAAACACTGCTGTATATGATAAAATCCAATGCATGATTCCCTTTAAATAGTACCTGTCATAAAATAAAGTTTTAATATGTTGCACATTAAGCCTTTCCTAACACTTTCCTAAATATATTTTATCTAAAAAAATTTGATTTATATGTGTCATTTCATTTTGTAAAACTCACCACTAGTGGTCTCTCTACATAAACCGGCTGCTAGATTTCGGACTCATGCTGGCCTGGCATGAGTCCGAAATCTCAGACTGCAGGTGAAGTGAAGTAAATGGTCAGTCAGCACACTCAATATGATTGGCTGAGCCGCGCAAACCCTCTCCCTGCTATTGGTTGTGGGGGAGGGTGTGCTGCAGCTCAGCTGTTTAGGACGACTGGCTCGCTCTCACCCCGCAGGCACACTGGCACAGCCCTGCTGACTGCTGCCAGTCACCGCGGCTGCCTTGCTCTCACAGCCCCCCATGGTCACTCACTGCGGCTACTCACTGCGCTGTGAGCGGAGAGCAGGGGTCACAGCCACAGGGATTGAGAGCGGACAGCGGGGTTGACAGCCGTGGTGTGGCTGGAGACAGGTGAGAGAGCGGTCTCACCTTCTCCTGGCCGCTGCTCCTCCTTGTTGAAGCCTGAAGTGAGGGCAGAAGCGGTCTCCCCCAGCAGGCTTCAGTGATGTAGCGCCTACTGGGGCACACCCACATCCTCCTGCCAGCAGCTCACACTGTATGAGCAAGAAGACTGGTTAGAAACAGAGGGCAATTTAAGGGCAGGGGGGGTGTTAGGTGTAGTTGGGGGACATAGTGTGAGTTAGTTTAGTTTAGTTAGTTTGGTGATAGGTACTCTTTAAACACTTGGTTATCTGTGGGACTGGTGCTATACATTTTTTATTTGACTCAAGCTTAATATTTATAGACATTATTGTATTATTATTAATAATAATAATAATCATAATAATCTAACAGTCATGCAGTGCAGTTATTTTTTTAGCCTTTATATAACAAAGCACTATTTTGCTGAACCTGAAGGATTAGGAAAACCTTTGTTAATCTGTGCTATAATTTTTTTATACACTAAGTGGAAAAAATGGATCTAAATGTCAGAGGTTACAAGGAGCCTTATGAGTCACTCTTATGACATTGGCACAAAGAGGAAGTTTTACCAGTCTCCTCACACAACATACCAATAATTTTTAGTCATTAGTGTCCCATCATCTCTCCTTATGTGTCACAGTCATATCCCCTCAGTATCCCCTCATCCCCCCGTGTTTCACAGTCATTAGTATCCCCTCTCCCTCTTTCTTTTATAGCCAAAATGATGCAGTAGAACCCCATCAAAAACAATAGGAGACTGCTGCACCAGATTATCCACAGCGGAATTCTGCTCAGAAACATAGTGTGTATGACCCCTAATACTACCACACCACAACCACTATCATTACCACTACAGACCATAGAAGTGATTACATACAGTTATATCCACTGATGCCCTTACATCAGGGCTTGAAAAATTTGTCATGAATCTAGCAAAAGCCAGCAAAAAAAGCTAGGAGCCAGGATTCTCCATATTACGCAACTTGACGTCACTCAGCATGACGTTATTTGACATAATATGATTAGGTATTAGTGTCCCTTCATCTCTCCCTGTGTCACAGTCATTACTGTCCCCTCATCTTCCTGTGTCACAGCTCTTAATTTTCCCATACCTCCTCCTGTGTCACAGTCCTTGTCACAGTCATTCATGTCCCCTCATCTCTTCCTATGACTGTGACAAACTATTTTACTTACCTCCGCTTATCCCCTGTTCTGCCTCCTGTATTAAGCATCAAATGTCTTCAGTCGGCGCTCCAATGTTAAGCTGCATATGTTTTTGGTTGGCGCTCTGGTGGAACATAAGCAGCAGATGTCACATGATCCCCACAATCAATCAGCAGCCTTGGTTGTCACACTCAATATAAAGCGTGACGGTTGAAGCAGCTGATTGGCTGCATAGTCATATGACATCTGCTGCTCATGTCACACTGGAGCGCCATCCACAGGCAGAATGGGGGTCAACGCCAAAATTGAGGCCATGGTAAGAAAAAGATGGGTAACCGCCATTGGAAAGGGCTGACAAAAACCTAGGCTCCAGCACAAAATTTTTAGTTGCCAAGATGCCAAGGATTTGTCAAGCCCTGCCCTACATACTGTTTAAATGATGCCCCTTGTAGCAGGGGTGGATTCCGAGTCTAGTCTCGGGAGGGGCACTATCAGAATATTGTGCGATGGTTGACACGCCCCCTCCCATAGACTTGCATTGAGGGGGAGAACGGGGTGATGTCACAAGGGACGTGGCTGTGACGTAACAAGACCTGCAGCCCGTACCCAGAGTTCAGAACAAAATATTCTGAATGCTGGGCCAGTGGAGTACCCCTTAAAGTATGCAGCATAGTTCCCCCACACTAGGTAGACAGCATAGTTCTCCCTCTCTAGGTAGGCAGCATCGTTCCCCCACACTAGGTAGGCAGCATAGTTCCCCCACAATAGGTTGTCAACATAGTTCCCCCACACTAAGTTGTCAGCATAGTTTCCCACATTAGGTTGTCAGCATAATTCCCCCCACATTAGGTTGGAAGTATAGTTTCCCCACATTAGGTTGGCAGTATAGTTCCCCTCCCACATTAGATTGGCAGTATAGTTTCCCCCACATTAGATTGGCTGTATAGTTCCCCCCCACATAAGGTTGGCAGTATAGCTCCCCCACACTAGGTTGTCAGCATAGTTCCCCCACATTAGGTTGGCAGTATAGTTCCCCCCACATTAGGTTGGCAGTATAGTTCTCCCACTTTAGGTTGGCAGTGCCCCCCACAGACATACAGCCTTCAGCCATATACAGTTTATGGCTGGAGGCTGTATGTGTACTGCCCCACTTCAGTGCTCCGACCACTGCTACTGCAGTCAGGGGTCATGATCTACTGCTATGGCCTATAGGCTATAGCAGTAGGTCCCAGGACTGGAGGAGCGATGATCAAAGCACTGATAACTTACCATGTGTGCGTCCTTGCTGCTCCGCTCTGCTGTTCCTATGGGCACAAGCACGGGACATCAGTGACAATCCTGCGTGTGCTACCTCCTGGCGGCCCCTGTGTTTTTAAAGTTAACGCGGGGCCGCAGAAAGGTAACTGGAACATCCCCCCCCCCCTGGATCCGCCACTGCCCTGTAGGTAGTTTCCCTTGTAGATAGGTCCCCCTAGTTTGCCTCTGTTTACAGGTCCTCCTAAAGGTGGTTTCCACATGAAGGTAGGTTTTCCTGTATATATCATCCTTATAGATAGTTTCCCCCGGTATACAGAGACGCATTTAGGTAGCTCCCAATGTGTATAGGTTTCCCTATAGGTGGTTCCTCCCTGTGTATAGATTCCCCTATAGGTAGCCCCCTATAGATAGGTAGTCTCCCTCTGTAGATAGGTCCCCCTATATGTAGTTTCCCCTTGGTGGCAATTTTCACTTGGAAATAGGTCCCCATATAGGTAGTTTCCCCCTGTATGTAGTTTTCTCCTATATATAGGTCACCTTATAGATAGTTCCCTCATATATACAGTACAGACCAAAAGTTTGGACACACCTCATTCAGAGTTTTCTTTATTTTCATGACTATGAAAATTGTAGATTCACACTGAAGGTATCAAAACTATGAATTAACGTGGAATTATATACCGGTATATAACAAAAAATTGTGAAAATGTCATATTCCAGGTTCTAGCCACCTTTTGCTTTGAATACTGCTTTGCACGCTCTTGGCATTCTCTTGATGAGCTCAAAGAGGCAGTCACCTGAAATGGTTTTCCAACAGTCTTGAAGGAGTTCCCAGAGATGCTTAGCACTTGTTTGCCCTTTTTGCCTTCACTATGCGGTCCAGCTCACCCCAAACCATCTCGATTGGGTTCAGGTCCGGTGACTGTGGAGGCCAGGTCATCTGGCACAGCACCCCATCACTCTCCTTCTTGGTCAAATAGCCCTTACACAGCCTGGAGGTGTGTTTGGGGTCATTGTCCTGTTGAAAAATAAATGATGGTCCAACTAAATGCAAACCGGATGGAATAGAATGCCGCTGCAAGATGCTGTGGTAGCCATGCTGGTTCAGTATGCCTTCAATTTTGAATAAAACCTCAACAGTGTCACCAGCAAAGCACCCCCACACCATCACACCTCCTCCTCCACACCAGCACACCTGTGAAGTGAAGACCATTTCAGGTGACTACCTCTTGAAGCTCATCAAGAGAATGCCAAGAGTGTGCAAAGCAGTAATCAAAGCAAAAGGTGGCTACTTTGAAGTACCTAGAATATGACATATTTTCAGTTGTTTCACACTTTTTTGTTATGTCTATACTTCCACATGTGTTAATTCATAGTTTTGATGCCTTCAATGTGAATCTACAATTTTCATAGCCATGAAAATAAAGAAAACTCTGAATGAGAAGGTGTGTCCAAACTTTTGGTCTGTACTGTATATATATATATATATATATATATATATGAATATATATGTATATGTCTGCCCATAGGTAGTTCCCCTTGTATTTAGATCCCCTATTGATGGTTCCCCCTCTATATGGTATTCCCCCTGTAGGTTGTTCTCCCCCCCCCCTTTTACCAAGATTAAGGAAAAAAAAAATGGAAAAAAAATTAAAATAAAACATACTCACCAAGGCTTCTGGCTCCTGTGGTGTGGCTACACTTCTCTCTTCCTCCACCCTCCAGGCGTAGGGTGCTGATGTCATTGTGCATCAGAGCGCAGAGGAAGAGAGACTCAGACCTCTTGTGAATGCCAGATAGTGAAGTGGGATTTGTCACTTCTTACACCATGTTTCCACTGCTTTAGTGATGGCGTGGTTTACACCTCTCCATTCAAAGCTTAGCATTGAGCTTGTTGATGTAAGGCTTACATGCAGCTGCTTGGCCATGAAGCGCACTTTCTGTGTTGACTTTAACTCCAGATGAGCTTTAAAAATCTATAATATCTGAGTCCGCTTATGTGTCTCAACACTTGGTGAACTCTCCCTGTAACTTTTTTGCCCATTTACAGTTAATGGAGGGAAGAAATGTCATAAACGCACTTGCACTTGCAATGGTGATGTCCTATTACACCCTGTTCTAAATTATTATGCAAATTATACTTTTCTCATTTACCTAAATAATTGATGTAAATAACAGTCAGCATAATTCTCATGTTATCAACTATTAATAGTACAATTCAAATTTTATTGAACAAACCTCCTAAGGATAACAGTATTTTTTTTAAACATAAAAAAACTTACAATGCACTGTTCCAAATTATTACGCACAGGTTGGTTGTAAAGAACTAAACATTGTCATTTGTTGTGTTTGCAGCAGATTTACTGAAATCAAAAGCTATGTCAATCAAACTTTTAACAACATTTTTACTTTTTAAACATTTTAACAGGTCATGTTAAATTTTAACATAGGACCTCTTATTTGATAGCAGCTTCACAAGTCTTGCATTCATTGAATTTGTGAGTTTTTCGACAGTTTCTGCCTGAATTTGTTTGAAAGATGTCAGAATAACCTCCCAGAGATGCTGTTTGGATGTAAACTGCCTCCTACCCTCATAGATCTTTTAATTGAGGATGCTCCAAAGGTTCTCAATAGGATTGAGGTCAGGGGAGGATGGAGGCCACACCATGACTTTCTCTCCTTTTAACCCAATAGCAGCCATTGATACAGAGGTATTCTTTGCAGCATGAGATGATTTTATTATGGAAAGCATATTTCTTCCTTCTGTACCAGGGAAGAAAGTGGTCAATCAGAAACTCCACATACTTTGCAGAGGTCACCTTTAAAGGGGTACTCCGCCCCTAGACATCTTATCCCCTATCCAGATGTCAGATCGCCGCAGTCCCGCTGCTGGGGACCCCCGGAATCGCCGCAGCGGCACTGCGCTATCATTGCTGCACAGAGCGATTTCGCTCTGTACTTAATGACGGGCGATACAGGGGACGGAGCAGCGTGACGTCATGGCTCCGCCCCTCGTGACGTCACAGCCCGTACCCATAATGCAAGTCTATGGCAGGGGGTGTGACGACCACCACGCCCCCTCCCATAGACTTGTATTGAGGGGGCGGGCCGTGACGTCACGAGGGGCGGAGCCGTGACGTAACGATGCTCCGGCCACTGTATTGCCCGTCATTACGTGCAGAGCGAACTCGCTCTGTGCAGTAATGACAGCGGGGTGCCGCAGCGGCGATCCCAGGGGTCCCCAGTAGCGGGACCACGGCGATCTGACATCTTATCCCCTATCCTTTGGATAGGGGATAAGATGTCTAGGGGCGGAGTACTCCTTTAAACCTTCAGGGACCCTAAAGGGGCTGACCAGCTGTCTTCCCATGATTCCGGCCCAAAATATGACTCCGCTACTGCCTTGCTGACGTTGCAGCCTTTTTGGAACAGGCTGGCCATCCTCCAACCCTCTGGACCATCCAGGGTTGCACAGCACTTATTAGTGAACAGGACTGTTTGAAAATTAGTCTTCATGTATTTTTCTGCCAAATGCAGCCGTTTCTGCTTGTGAGAAAGCAGCCGTTTCTGCTTGTTTTATTCACAGTTGCAAGACTCTGGAGGACTCTACACCTTGATGTCTGTGGGACTCCAGAGGCACCAGCAGCTTCAAATATCTGTTCCTGCTATGTAATGGTATTTTAGTAGCTGCATGGATCTGGCTGAAATCTTCCTCAATGTGCCTTTATCTGCACGAACCCGTCTGTTCTCTGAATCAGCCACAAATCTCTTAATAGTGTGATGATCATGCTTAAGTTTTCGTGAAATATCTAATGCTTTCATACCCCTTCCTAGGCATTGAATTACTTCACTCTTTTCGGCAGCAGAGATATCCTTTTTATTTCCCATATTGCTTGAAAATGGTGCTCTGCTTAACCCCTTAAGGAGTGTTTTTCCATTTTTGCACTTTTGTTTTTTTCCTACTTACCTTTTTAAAATCATAACCCGTTCAATTTTTCACCTACAGACCCATATGATGGCTTGATTTTTGCACCACCAATTGTATTTTGTAATGACATGAGTCATTTTACCAAAAATCTACGGCAAAACAAAAAAATATATATTTGTGAGACAAAAAAAAAAAAAACTGCCATTTTGTAAATTTGGGGGCTTTCATTTCTATGCAGTGCATTTTTCGGTAAAAATTATACCTTATCTTTATTCTGTAGGTCCATACGATTTAAATGATACCCTACTTATATAGGTTTGATTTTATTTTACTTCTGGTAAAAATCATAACTACATGCACGAAAATTAATATGTTTACAAATGTCCCCTTCTAACCCCTATAACTTTTTTTTTTTGCATATGGTGATGTATGAGGGCTCATATTTTGCGCTGTGATCTGAAGTTGTTATTGGTACCATTTTTGTTTTGATGGGACATGTTGACCGCCTTTTATTCATTTTTTTTATAGTCTAAAAAGTGACAAAAAATACGCTATTTTGGACTTTGGAATCTTTTTTACGTGTACGCCATTGACCCTGGGGTTTAATTAATTATCTATTTTTTATAGTTTGGACATTTAAGCATGTGGCGAGACCACATATATTTATATTTATTTACATAGTCTTTTTTTATGGGAAAAGGGGCGTGATTCAAACTTTTATTAGGGAAGGGGTTAAATCACATTTATTAACTCTTTTTTTCTCACTTTTTTATTTTACACTTGTACAGCCCTCATAGGGAACTATAACATGCAATACCATAATTGCAGACATTGATCAATGCTATGCAATAGCATAGCATTGATCAGTGTTTGTATCGCTCCATTGCTCCAGCCTGGATCTCAGGCATGGAGCAATCAATTGCCGATCGGACGCCGAGGAGGAAGGTAGGGACCCTCCTTGTGTATCCTCAGCTGATCGGGACACCGATCAGCCTGACTTAGTTACCCGGATGCATTTTTTTACATTTTAGACCCAGCAATCAACTTTGATCGCCATGTCTAAGGAGTTAATAATGGACATCACCGTGATCGGTGATGTCCGGTATTAGCCATCAGTCCCAGCTGTTGCGTGACCCCGTGTTATATCACGGCAGGGGGGCAGGGCATACAGGTACGCCCTGCGTCCTTAACAGGTTAATAATGTGGAACACCCATCTTTAGTAGTTTTTCCTTAAATTGGGATTACCTGGCAATCTAATTATCACAGGTGTCCGAGATTGTTTTCAGTGATCAAAAGAGCCCTGAGACACAATCTATCCATGAGTTAAACTGAAAAACTAAATATTTAATCTTTGTTACACTAAAATAGAATTTGCATAATAATTTGGAACAGGGTGTACAGCACCACACTGAAATTCAATGATCTCTTTAAAATGACCCATTCTTTCATAAAAGTTTGTGAAGGCAGACTGCATTGGTAGGTGCTTGATTTTATTCACATATAAAACTGCTGAACTAAGTAATTGTGTATGCCAATACTTTTGTTCATACAGTGTACATTGTGTTCTCGGCATATGTCTTTATGTATATTATAGGGCTGTTTATTTATTCGGCCAATAGTTTATGGTATATCCATAAGATGTGCCATAAATATCTAATTGTGGGGTCTGACAGCTTAGACCACAACTAATCATGAGACTGGAGGGCTGAGTGGGCGGCTGACAGCAGAATTATGTAAGGTTGCATTTACATCATGGTTGGGGCATACGGCTAGTGACTTCAGTCCGGTCATTCTTAGACAGTATCTGTTTTTGTTGCCAGGCTGGAACCGCAGCAGACTTTGTTTTCAGTCTGACAACAAAAGTGGATACAGTCCAAAAATGACCTGACCGGAGTCACCAGCTAACTCTGTCTGTCTGTCTCTTTTAAATGAATGGGCACAGCATGGGTATAGCATGGGTATGACAGCAATATGGCAGCAGCTGGTTTTAAAATTCCCCTGCCAGATCTGGCTGCCGTATACCCCAAACATGATGTGAATGCAGCCTATGTCTGCTGACACTCTCCATTATAGTTTGGAAAAGGAAACAGCCAAGTTAGCCCTTCCTAGGACTATATCAAGAAGACACTTAATCATGTGCCCATTTGTCATTTATGTCCCTTCAGTGCCCAGGTACCTTTATTTAATCCCCTGAACCGACATTCAGTAGCTGACCAGCTAGGCTATTTAGGCTACAGTCCCTCTGTAGCATTTGCAATAGAAGAGAACAGACAAGGTCTTCTTCATCTTGAGTCGTAAATTCTTGTACTGTCCGCCATTACTGCACATTTATCTTCCATGGTGAATAAGCAGCGAGCAGTGGCCAGGGGGAAGTAAGATGTACAATATCCGCTGTCACACTAGATGAATTTACTTTGTATTTTCCATTTTAAATACTGTGTATTTTAAATTCTTAACATGTGGTCACCAATAAGTATTATAACCAATAATTGTAACGCAGGGCTTCAATTAGAAGGTGGTGATGAAACAAAATCCACAGGGTTAAGCCGTATACACTCTATGGAAAATGACGCATGTAACCTGGAAAAAAGTCACTTGATATTTGTTCTGGGAGACGTGTACTGTGCAGTGTCACATGTTGTCTTTTCACATATCTATCATCGTCTATTCATTGGTGCAGGCATAGAAAGTACAAGGTTTATGTCACTAGAACAATAAATATTAGGTACTTTCTCATCCTTGTTCTAAATATATTCTCCTACAAAGAGTCATATCATGAACTCAGAGCCTGGAATTCCTCTAGTTGTGAAGGTATTCAATAAGACACACTGGTATACAGGGACTTATGTAAGTGCAGTTTGCCTTACTTTCCTGATCCAGGATAAAATAAAAGTGTAAATGCTATTACGTAAAAAATGTTTAAAATCTGTGTGATCAATGTATGAATTTATGAATTATTGTATGCATTTCTGTTTTTCTATATGCACTTTTTCATACACATGGAGGGGAATTAATCAATAATGGTTGTCCTGTGAATGTTTTTACCCCTTTTTTTGGCTTCATTTTTGGTTGTCCAGGTTCAAATTAATCATAAGGTATATGCTCTTTGATGAATCTGGTTTCATGTGGTATAATACGTTCACCCATATCTTTTCTCAGTCATTTTTTTTCTCAGAATTAAATTCATAAGTAATAGCATCCCAGAGTTATTAATGCTTAAAGTGACAGTGGTCAGATGTGCAAAAAATTCTTGGACTTTAAAGGGTTACTCCGCCCCTAGACATCTTATCCCCTATCCAAAGGATAGGGGATGAGATGTCAGAGCGCTGTGGTCCCGCTGCTAGGGAGCCCTGGGATCCCCGCTGCGGCACCGCGCTCTCATTACAGCACAGAGCGAGTTCGCTCTGCACGTAATGACGGGCAGTACAGGGGCTGGAGCATCGTTACGTCACGACTCCGCAACTCATGACGTCACAGCACGCCCCTTTCAATACAAGTCAATGGGAGGGGGCGTGGCGGTCATCACGCCCCCTCCCATAGACTTGCATTAAGGGGACGGGCCGTGATGTCACGAGGGGCGGAGCCATGACGTCACGCTGCTCCGTCCCCCGTATCGCCCGTCATTACGGACAGAGCGAACTCGCTCTGTGCTGTAATGATAACGGGGTGCCGCAGCGGGGATCCCAGGGCTCCCCAGCAGCGGGACCGCGGCGATCTGACATCTTATCCCCTATCCTTTGATAGGGGATAAGATGTCTAGGGGCGGAGTACCCCTTTAAGGAGTTAACATTGCTTACCACGGGCAGTTTTGTAATCAAGGTCAGACCTGGAGTCGACTTGAGACTTTTTTTTTTGAGTGGCTTTTGCTACTTTTTTTTTTTTTTGCCTATGTGCGACATTGGCACATCATAAATTCCCGACCACTGCAAAGTGAAAACTAAAAATTGCTTAGGCAAGGCTGTTTGCAACGTAATGCTTATTCACAAAGGTTGCATAAAATTGTGCTTAGGTGCACATACGACTTTTTGTGCACCTGGAGTAAGCGAAAAAAAAGCTCTAAATGCCTTGATAAATGTCCCCCTGTATATTTATATTTAGCAGGTTTTTGTCTTCCTGTAGTGTTTTCGGTCAAATATTTAATGATGTTATCCAAATAAACATACATGAGCATGTAGTGAGTCTGATCAACTGCTTTACTAAAATAGAATAGAAAAAGAAGGGGAGAAAACACTGACACAGTAAGGCATAATAATCTACAGCAGCAGAAGCAGAGGAAAGCATGGATCAGGATTCTAAATCTATCACGGCACTAATATTTACAATAGCACTAAATATATACATTACATATATACCCATACATAACAGTAATAGACTAAATAAAATGTAACTATAATAGACTGAATTTCTGCTAATCCAGCAACAGACAAACATAGTCCTAATGCTGGACTTCAAGGTTTAGTATGTCCTGTGCCTCCTCACATATAAAAAGAGCAATAAGCTAATGTTTTACCTCCACCCATTTTTCCATTATGTGACTTGTCATGCTTACTCACAAAAATCAATCAAACCTCAGGTAGAGCAGGAAAACACTTCATATCCTGGAAAACTGTATCTGTACACACCAGACCCTTCTCTAAACCAAATATAGCATTCTTGAGAGGTGTGGCTATACACCTTCATTTAAAAGTTGGTTGCCTCTCCCCACGACCTTATTGAAGTAAGCTGTGGGAAGCTGTGAGCAGCGCTGGTCGGTATGAAAATCCTAATTATTCTGTGTCTGGCCGCTATTTGCTTGGCCGGCCCAAAAAAACTAGGTAAGCAAAAAATAAAAAAAAAATAAATACAAACTGCATTCATTAGGAAAAGTACCATCAACCATCTATCTGGTGGTAAGTTTTCTAGGCTACACAATTATTGTTTTTCTTAAAAATCTTCAGTATAGAGTTTACATGTTAAAAGTTTGGGTAACAATAGTACCGTATATAAATGTTTAATTAGTATTTAATACATGAAGTGCCATAAAGTGTCCCACATTTCTTAGGGTTTACTATAGTATGTTTTACAATTCAGTATTTAGCTTTTTTTTCGGAACTGTTAGTTGGTATCACCCGCAAGTATCACGCCAGCTATAATTTCAGGTAGGTATATAAGGTTTATAAGGTTTACACTTACACGGTGGCCAGTGACAGTGGAACATACCACAAAACTGTTGTTGCTCTGTAACCACCAGTGTTACTGACTATGGCATGCAATTTATAAAGGAATTGTTTTAGCTCTACCAATGGTGAGTGCTGCTGTTACTTCATATCTCTTACCACTTCATATCTCTTACCTTGTGAAAAAGGGGTTTGGGTAGGTTTTATTTTTATGTCTCAGATAAAGTCTGCATGCAGTACTGTACAGTACATTCAAAGTTGGATACATATTTTCTGTGGACTTGCAGTGCAAGGATGAAACTTTCAGCAAGACTGCAGAAAATGTGCATTTAAATCTGCATGTACAACGTTCAGACTGAGGCATAGAAGTACCACACATGGGAATACACCCTATGAACAGCTACAAGATTTTCTGAATTATAAAAGATAGTGTAAGGTTAGGTTCTTGCTAGCATGATGCAGATGCATTCTGTGTCTGCATCACAGCGGTAAGTCCTGGCGATTCTGATGAGCAAAATGCAACACAGAGGACCTATACTCCAAATTTAGGACCTTAACACTGCCCTGCTAATGAATGCAATGCTATTGTATTGATCAGTTAAATGCTCTAGGCATGCTGTACAAGCAAATCTACCATGACAGGCACAAATGCCTTTAGAAGGCCTGCCCTGATGTAGTAACCAATTGGCACCCTAGGATTGTGTCACTGGTGTCTAATCACCCTCTACATGCCATGAGCTCTTTTGATTGCTTCATGTAGAGAGTTAAACTGCCAGGATCAGACCGAAGTCTGATGCTGGCAGTTGCAGGCAAGTGTCAGCTGTAAGATACACCCGACACCTGCCGCTTATAGAGTCGGCTCAGCTCCTGAGCCAACTCTACTTTCAATTACCGCTGAGCCACCATAAAAGTGTACCGTTGGTCATTAAGGGGCTAATGTGAATGTCTGCCTTTGAATACATTTTTCCGTATTTAAACATTTCTTATACAGAGCTTATACAGACATTTCTGAGGCTCCTTTCCCTCTATCACTGTTGCTCCGTTACAAACGGACGTTAATGGCTTTTTTTCTTTCTTCAACTTTGGCTGCCATTAACGTCCGTTATTGTAACGGAGCATACCGGGAGTTAAAACGGGCAAATAGGATTCCATTCACTCGACGTCCATTAGAACTCCCTTTATTGCGGCCAAAGATAGCTGGAGAAAAAGAAGTGACATGCACAGGGTTTTCTCCCGCTATCTCCCTAATGGAAGTCACCTACCGGACGAAAACGACTTAGACATAACGACAAAATACTACCTGCCTGATTTTTATTGAGTTTAATTTGAAAGCAGTTTGCAATAGGGTTCTGAACTCCATCTAAGAAATTATTTGGACTTATTTTGATTCCAAATAAAATGGGGTTTAAAAGTGGGCATCCACTTTTAATATTTATTATAAATGTGGGATAAAAAGTACAATCTAAAAATGTATCCTGCATATCAATATTCTTCCTAATAGTAAAGGTTTTTTTCATAGATCCTGTGTACAGAAAACAGTGTACAATATTAGAGAAGAGCGAAGTAACAGTAATTTGATTCGTCACAAACTTCCGGCTCGCCGGTTGCTGACTTTAGCCTGAATAAATGAGTTCAGCTTTCAGGTGCTCAGGTGGGCTGGAAAAGGTAGATACAGTCCTAGGAGAGAGTCTCCAGCCACCGGAGCACCTGAAAGCTGAACTAATTTATGCAGGCTAAAGTCAGCAACTGCCGAGCCGAGAAGCTTGTGACAAATCGAATTACTGTAAGTTCGCTCATCTCTATACAATATGTTGTTTATGGTAAAATAAATAAAAAAATGTATAAAATAAAAAAATTATTGGAAGAAATAGTCAGCTAGTACATCATGTAATGGGGGGGGGGGGGGGGAGGGTCTTCAGTGGATGAAGATAAATCATATTATCAATTTTTGTAAGCTTCCAGACTGATCCTCATTAGTTTGTGTACCATCTTAAGGTTTGGTTCACATAGATAAAAAAACAAAAACAAAACATGTTTCATTAAAGTTCATGGAAAAGCATGGTCAGTGCAGATGTGTTTTTTTCCCCCATAGACTTTAATAATAGACTTTACTATTATACTTACTACTTTTTATTTTACAGTATGTAACCCATCATTTCATCTTGCATTATGGCATTTGTTAAAGGGGTTATACGGGAATAGAAAAACAGAAAGCATTTTTTTCGAAAACCGCTCCACATTTGTCCCCA
The DNA here is from genome assembly GCF_029499605.1 of Hyla sarda. NCBI lineage: Eukaryota > Metazoa > Chordata > Amphibia > Anura > Hylidae > Hyla > Hyla sarda. Next base: position 80,156,916 of record NC_079195.1, on the reverse strand, counting down.
GGTTGTGTGTGGTATTACAACTTGGCTCTATTCACTTCAATGGAACTGAGCTGCAGAACCACACCCATACAGACAGGGAGTGTGTGTTTTTTTTTTTTTTAAAGCAATTAGCTCTGATTTCCATTCCTGAATAACCCCTTTTACATATACTGCTCCTGCTGTTTCTGTTTCGTTTTACTAATAATAAAATAGGTTCAGCTGATATGGACAAAACTTTCATGAATTTATAGGTAACTTGTACTAATTAGTGTTCTTATTTTTGTAGACAAAAAACCATTCCACTTTCCTGGCCCCCAAAATGGTGATGCTTTTAATTTAGAAATTGGAAACCTTTACTCACTAAACCCTAATAAACGTAGCAACAGTGAGTCATCAGAAGAACCAATCAGTGAGCAACCAGAAAAATATGGCATTTTATTCAATGGTCCTAAACTTGGAGAGAATCGTATCGGTAAGAGCCTGCTGTATAGAAATGTAATTCTTATTGCTTGTAAATTAATGCTTCACTTGGTATAAAATGAATCGACGTTATCCACTATTGACTGTTGTATTCACCACTTTACAGAGATTTGTATAATCTGTAAAGATTAACACTTTACTATACAATGTAGAAGGTCATTATTAAATATATTTAAAAAAAATGGGGCCCAGAACTTACCCCTGTGGTACCCCACTATTAACAGTCAACCAATCAGAATAAGTACCATTAATAACCAACCTCTGTTTCCTATCACTAAGCCAGTTATTACACACATTTTCCCCATCCCAAGCATTCTCATATTATGCACCAATCTTTTATGTGGCACCATATCAAATCTTTAGAAAAATCAAGATATATGACGTCCAGTGATTCACCTCGGTCTAGTCTTGAGCTCACTCCCTCATAAAAGCTAATCAGGTTAATTTGACAGGACCGATCCCTCATAAACCCAAGCTGATATGGAGTCATACATCTATTGTCATTGAGATACTCCAATATAGTGGCTCCTAGAAAACCCTCAAACATTTTACATACAATGGAGATCAAGCTAACATGCCTATTAATCCCGGTGTCACTTTTTGACCCCTTCTTGAATATTGTTACCGCATTTGCTATTCTCCAGTCCTAGGGAATAGACCCTGTTCCTATAAAGTCCTTGAATATTACAAATAGGGGTTGGTCTATTAACTACTTTAGAATACTGGAGTGAGTGCCATCTGGACCTGGGTGATTTATCTGTTTTTTTTTTCTTTTTTACGGCACCGTACTTCTTCCTGGGTTAGACAGGTGACATGAAAGGGAAAATTCACCTTTTCTGATTGAATTTTACCTGGTATTTCATTTTCCTCTGAGAACACTGTGGAGAAAAATGTGTTTAAAGGGGTACTCTGCCCCTAGACATCTTATCCCCTATCCAAAGGATATCCCAGCGGTGGCCCCCCAGCGATCTCCCTGCTGCACCCGGCATTCGTTTAGAGCATTGGGTGAAGTGCCAGAGGCTTGTGATTTCATGGTTGCGCCCTGCTCATGACGTCACGGTCACACCCCGCTCGTGATGTCACAGCCACGCCCCATCAATGCAAGTCAATGGGAGGGGGCGTGTTGGCTGCCACGCTCCCTCCCATAGATTTGCAATGAGGGGGCATGGCCATGACATCACAAGCGGGGCATGACCGTGACGTCATGAGCCTCCGCCCCGCATCGCCAGTCATCCGGCACAGAGCGAAGTTCCCTCCGTGCACTGGATGTCTTGGGTGCTGCAGCGGAGATTGCGAGGGTCCCCAGCTGTGGGACCCCCTGCAATCAGACATCTTATCCCCCATCCTTTGGATAGGGGATAAGATGTCTAGGGGCAGAGTACCCCTTTAATGTATTAGTTTTTTTCTCATCGCCCTCTATAATTTCTCTCTCATTGATTTGTTTGTGGAATCAGTGGTATGGCCAATGCACTCCTGAAAATATATGGTTTACACTGGTTCTGCAGAAGGGTAAAAAGGCTTAAAAGGAAAAATAGAGAGGGTCTTTTTGTATGCATAGTATTACAATAGTGGTGTGTATTACTCAAGAGCTTAATTTTTTTTTTTTTTTTTATTGGGATAACCCCTAAATACATTTTTCTTTCTGCCAAAAACGATGTGCTTTTTGTAGTGATGAAACATTTACTTATGTTATTTATTCATATCCTTTTTCAGTTTTGGGATTTCAGGGCTATTCAAAACCAGCTAAAGCAAAATACGAAGATCATGCATCAGTTCCAGAAAAACAAAAATCAGCCCCCAGTGAGGAACACCAGGCTTCAAGTGTGTCTTCAAGTGAGGAAAGCAGTCAGTCTAGTAGTAAGTTAGAGTCCTTGAGTGAGGATGCAAAGGCTGTCAACCCTGTAGTTTCTTCGAGTGAAGAGAATAAGGCAGTTGCTGTTGTAAATGAGCCCTCCAATGACGAGACCAATGAAGCAGCTGCCAACCCAGAAGTGTCACCTAGTGAAGAGAATACTGTGGCAGCTGTCAATGAAGAAGCTTATTCTGCTAACCCAGAAGTGTCATCTGGTGATGACAACAATGCTCCAGCTGTCAATGAAGAGGCCTCGCTTGCTAACCCTGAAGAAGACTCTTCCAGTGTACAGGGTAATGCGCCAGTCAGTGAAGGAAAGAACTCCTCCAGGCAGAAGAGCAGTGTACCAGACATCAATCAAAAAGTTAAACTTGTGCCAGCTAGTTTCTTGCCTTTTGTTAGAGCAAATTCTCTCAGAGACAGAAGAAATGTTGACAATGTAAGGCCAAATCCAGCTAAACGGGTTCGTGGGCTAAACCACAGGCCTCTGAGGAGTCTAGAACTTAACATTCCAACATCCGTCAGTGACCTAAGAAATGAAGGACATAAAAAGGTGCTGGGTCCTCAAGGAGGGATAGAGGCGAATAAACAGAAGCCTAGAATTCAGCGACAGCGAAAATTTAAATATTGATCTATAGATTATGCACCAATGATATTTTATCTGTAAATCTTACAGCTCAATACATATTCTGCATTAAAACAGTGATTTGTTTTCATATAATTACAACACACAAATGCTTCCCCTAAATGTATTTAAACAACTTTGCTTCTTAAACCCTCTTTCTAAACTCTCTCCTTGCTCCTATATCTCACAAATAACCAATAAAGCTTCAGTAATAATATTTGGAACCTATTTGGCTGCATTACTTAAGCTATATATTTGTTGTACACGACAGGATAATTGTAGAGTTGGAATTATGCACACCTATGAACTCTGTATCCATAAAGGACTTATAATATAATAAATGTTGTCTTGTATGTTTGTATATTAAATACTGTTATTTATTGTAAGGACAATGATACAAACATTAAAACTATTTTTACCAAAGTAATGTTATGTTACATTTAGAGATAATAGACTTTACTAACAGCTACAGTGATGTGAAGAAGTGTGGTCTCTAATACTCCACCTTCATCACAATAAGGGCTTGTCCACACTGCTAAACCTTATCTAGCGGAATTCAGGGGCAGAACTCCGCATGCAGCAGAGTTTTATTGTTTTCAATGGGATTCCAATCCCCTGTGCACACTGCAGAATATTGGCAGTGTAATTTCCCCGGCGGAATGGATATCAACCAAAAGAAGGAAGTTCGGAACATGTTCATTTGTAGGGCAGAATTCAGCAGCAGTATCCCATAGAAGTCAATGGGGGAGATTTATCAAAACAGTGCAGAGAAATGTTGCTGTTACGCCGAGCGCTCCGGGTCCCCGCTCCTCCCCGGAGCGCTCGCAGCATCCTCTCATTCGCAGCGCCCCGGTCAGACCTGCTGACCGGGTGCGCTGCAATATCTCTCCCAGCCGGGATGCGATTCGCGACGCGGGAGGCGCCCGCTCGCGATGCGCGTCCCGGCTCCCGTACCTGACCCGTTCCCCGTCTGTCTTGTCCCGCCGCGCGCGGCCCCGCTCCTTAGGGCGCGCGCGCCGGGTCTCTGCAATTTAAAGGGCCACTGCGCCACTGATTGGCGCACCAGGCCTAATCAGTGTTATCACCTGTGCACTCCCTACTTATACCTCACTTCCCCTGCACTCCCTCGCCGGATCTTGTTGCCATTGTGCCAGTGAAAGCGTTCCCTTGTGTGTTCCTAGCCTGTGTTCCAGACCTCCTGCCGTTGCCCCTGACTACGATCCTTGCTGCCTGCCCTGACCTTCTGCTACGTCCGACCTTGCTCTTGTCTACTCCCTTGTACCGCGCCTATCTTCAGCAGTCAGAGAGGTTGAGCCGTTGCTGGTGGATACGACCTGGTTGCTACCGCCGCTGCAAGACCATCCCGCTTTGCGGCGGGCTCTGGTGAATACCAGTAGCAACTTAGAACCGGTCCACCAACACGGTCCACGCCAATCCCTCTCTGGCACAGAGGATCCACCTCCAGCCAGCCGAATCGTGACAGTTGCCCATAGCCCACAACATTCATTTTGAAAAATGAAAGAATCAATCTGATTGGTTGCTATGGGCAACTGGGCAATTTTTCCTCTGCACAGGTTTTGATAAATTTCGCCTAATGAAGCTTGTATTTTCATCCAAAATCGTTTGTGTGAGCAGAATAAAGGCAGAATTAAAGAGGAAATTTAATCCAGTATTTCAGGACAGAATTTAAAGGGGTATTCCAGGAAAAAACTTTTTTTATATATCAACTGAGTCCAGAAAGTTAAACAGATTTGTAAATTACTTCTATTAAAAAATCTTAATCCTTTCAGTACTTATGAGCTTCTGAAGTTAAGGTAGTTCTTTTCTGTCTAAGTGCTCTCTGATGACACGTGTCTTGGGAAACGTCCAGTTTAGAAGAGGTTTGCTATGGGGATTTGCTTCTAAATTGGGCGTTTCCCGAGACACGTGTCATCAGAGAGCACTTAGACAGAAAAGAACAACCTTAACTTCAGAAGCTCATAAGTACTGAAAGGATTAAGATTTTTTAATAGAAGTAATTTACAAATCTGTTTAACTTTCTGGAGCCAGTTGATATATAAAAAAAAGGTTTTTTCCTCGATAACCCCTTTAATAAAACAGCCCACTGGAGTTTGTACTAGCCCACAAAACACCCATTTTGTGATGTTCTCTTCTACACATTGTGATCGTGCTCTATGTGCTTTGTGCAAATTCCGTTGCTGAAAAACAAGTGGACCATGCTAAATAGTCATGCAAAAGCAAAAATCATAAGTAAAAGAAGCATATATCAGTAAAAAAAATAAAAAAAAAAAGGGAAAAAGGTACCTCAACATCTAGAGCCATTTTGTTGTATAACCTCTTCCCTTTCATCTCTTGGTCTTTGTCTATACTCTCTTCTCGCTGATACTGTCTGGTCTGGTATGTAAATGGTCCAGAAGGGTCAGTACTTTTTTCTTCCCTGGTTTCTGGAATTTCAACAAAACGTTAAATAAAGTTCAAGGGTCTACTCAAACAATTTATAAAATTAATTAATCATATATTAACTGCTCATTTCAAGTCCAACTAAAGAGAGTTCATGTCAAGATTTTGACTAGTCCAATCCATTTGTTTCTCCATAGATATTCAAAGTCTATTCACACAACAATCTAGCAAATTTAGGTGGTATTGTTTTTACACAGTGCACTTTACAGTAAAGCTGACATGTTTTCTTTATTCTGAGAGTCAGTACGATTACATCAATACCCAATTTATATAGCTTTTATTTTACTACTTAAAAATATATTTATTTTAGTTTAAAAAAAAGTTTACATTTATAATTACCCTTTTCTGACTCTTATGACCTTTATTTTTATGGCTTTGCAGCTGAATAGGAGTAACATTTTTGGCACCATAATCTTTAGTTTTTATCAGTACCATTTGGGGGTACATGGGTCTTCTTGATAGTTTTTTATTCAATTTTTTGGGGTATATTATGTGACCAAAAATCAGCAGTTCTGTAGTTTGGTATTGTCTTGTGTACTAGGTTCACTGTGTGAAATTAATAAAATTAAATTTTAAATAGGCACTTTTACTTAAAAAAAAAATTTTGACATGATGTAGAGACGTCTCAAAAGTTTTGATCGTGCTTACAACAATATGACAGAACCCAAAAATTCCACAGATGTGCATGTGCGACAAATTTATCATACTACGTGCCACATTTTGATAAATTTGGCCAAATATGCGGGTCCAGGACTGTGCATTTATGTTTGACATTATAAATGGTACTTTGACAATTTCAGTAAAGAGATCTAAAAAAAGAAAAACTAGATGGCACATTCCCATTGGCTCTTGAAGAGCAAGGACACTTGAGATTTTATATAATTAATGGATATAAGAAAGCTTAGGTCTACAGGAAGACATTTAGCTATGTGTGTCAGATGCAACTTTTATAAATAAAAAAGGCTAATTACTTTTATTACCACCTGCATCCAGGTTGTGTAGGTAGAGATATTCCCTACAAGAAGACATTTTTTTACAAGAAGGGCACGCACCGAAACCATGGAGCTTCCTAGTGGTGGCTACAGGAAAATCTTGTGACTCAGTGTCAGGAGACATTCAGAGTTGGGCTCCTCTCACTGCAGGCCTAGGGAGTTTTCAAGGAATACCTTCATATGTAACACTTTAAGAAAAGAGGCATATGCAGACACAGTAAAGGCTTCAGGGACCTTTAGGACAGTCTTAATACAAAAAAAAAAGTATTTTTGTAGAAACAGTGCGACTCATCTATGGGTTTTATCTGGGGCTTACCTCCTCCAAGATACTAAAAACTATTTTGGATATGTATACAAACCTGTGTAGAAGAGTTGGAGATGACCAGTTTAGCATATCAACCAGATTGCTGCTATATTATTGATAATGCCTCTGAAAAAAAGTAATCTGGTTGGTTGCTATGGGAAACTGGTCAGCTTTCCCTCTCCACAGATTTTAATAAATCTCCTTAAATGAATCCATACATTTTGCAAAATTCAGCTGTAGTTCAAAGCAGCATGGTAGAAGGTGAAACATTCTACAACTCTTACCTAGAGCTACTGTGGTGAGACACTGCGGTGAATGGCGGGACCACAGTTGTTGCGGTGAGAGTGGTGGGATCAGATGTTATTAACCCCGTGGGTCGGATGGTATTGACCCCTATGTGTTTGTGACGCCAGTGAAGTTTTCGGGCCCGGATTCTCCGCTATCCCACAGGCTAGTAGTGAATAAGAAGTCCACGACCAGTTATGGTTTGACTGAGACTTTACTGAGTAGAAGACTGGTGTAATTATCTTCACAGCTAAGGCCAGATTTCCTAGAGAGGTGGCCAGTACCCAGAGGACCTCGCAACTTGCTGGACCAATACTTGTAATAAACTTGACCTTGACTTGTAATTAGATTTGACTTGACTATGTGCAGGACTTGACTATGTGCAGGACTTGACTAGATGTAGTGACAGCAGACATAGACTTGTAGACTTACTGGATAGACTTGTAGCTTTTGGGGTACTCCAGATGCTGATCACTTGACTCTAAGGCCTCTGGTGCTTGCTGCCTCAGCAAAGACTTTGATTTTACTCTCAGAAGAGTCTGAGGAAAGAGAGCTAATTAAAGATGGCCACCCCTTTATATAGTGGGGGGCTGGACTAAAGCCCACTGGTCAAGCTGTGGGTCATAGGTTAAAGCTGGTGCTCTCTGGGAGTACATATTACAACAAATCATGTAACTGCATAACATAACTTGTGACAGGCTTACTCACAGGTCCTTGAGACCTCCACAGGTCCTGTATACTATCTAGACATAGAGATCCAGTCTATGCATTAAAGGAAAATACATCACATTTATTTAACCAACAGGAGAACAAAGGGAGCCCCCAGGTCAGTGGAGCCCCCAGGTCACTGATGGACTCAACCTGACAGGGCCTACATGTACTACAGGACCATGTACCTGTACTGGGACATTAAACTACCATTTGGCCCAGACTTGGCAGCTGATTTGCCAACCAGCTGGATAAAATAAGACATTTCTACTGGTACTGGATGCTCTCATAGGTACTTTAACATAGGCAGATAATTGACCAACATGGGGCCCAACCAACCCTTTAGAGAGGCCAATTCTTGGAAGTAAAACTGCTTGATCATTTGTGTGCCCGCTCTCTTCCATTTTTATTGTTAACACAAGGAGATGGGCAACCAACAATGTGATAAACTGATAAACAAGTATTTACTCATTCATTGGCTGATCATTAGGCCTTTTAGGGTGCTCTTACACAGTGCAGTTTTGGAGCCAAAGTCAGGTTTGGATTATAAGGAGCAGTTGCTCCTTTTACTCTTGAATCAACTCTTGTTGTGTAATGGATTTAAAAGTGTGTTTTGTTAATCCAAATCATTACCCACAACTGGTTTTGGCAGCAAAACTACACATTATAAAAGCACTCTTAGGCCTCTTTCACACAACAAATTTCCAAGCAGAATCAGGTGGAAAAATTCTGTTAAAAAATTCCTATTGTTCAATGGGATTTGCTGCACCATTCACATGGTGGAATTTCCACAGCGGAAACATCTGCTGTGGAAGTTCCAATTCCAGCATCCACAGAAAGATTTGACAATTCTTTCAGCAGAATCTGCTCAGAAATGCATTGCTGTCTATAGAGACAGCACAATTCCATGCTACCCTGCTTGCTGTCTGTGGAATGTCTGCCCGAAAATTCTGCCATGTGAACATAGCCTTACACTGGTTAATAATAGGACTGCTTGGCCAATTTTCACTCCATGTGAAGGGGCCTTAAATTGGTATTCCCACAATTTTAAAGTTATTCCGTATCCATAGCATAGGGGCTAACTAGGTAATTAGTGGAAGTCCGACTGATGATACCCCCTGCTGATCATTAGAACAGGTAGAAATCTCCCAGTAGGGAAAAGGTGTGGACTGCACATGTGCAGCCATTTACAGTGTAAGGAACAGCCCTGTGCAGTGTTCAGAAGCTCATTGTTGCACCACATCCGGTTTTGTAGCCGAACAGAAAACTGTGGTATGCAGCAGTTTTCAGCTCGGTTACAAAACCGAAATGGTGCAAAAATGAGCTGACCGGAGTCAATATCTGTCTCCGGTCGGTGCATTTAAATGAATGATATACAGTGCTGGGTCCGGCAGGGATACGGTAGCGGCCGGTTTTAAAATTTCCCAGCCAACAATATCAGCCAAATGTGGTATGAATGCACCCCAACTGCAGAAGGATAAGTAGATTGATGAATGTGTGGTAGAATATCAAAAGACAAAACCTGTGACGTTATTTGGGAGTCAACAGAGAAAGATGAAATGCTAGACCCACATGGAGTTTTTCCTTTCCATGTTTTTCTTATTGCGTGTTACTCCAAAAAAAGCATCAAAAAACATAATTCAGAATTGTGAATGGGAGTACGGAATCCCATAGAAGTCTATGGGCTTTAATTTGAGGCAGAATTCCCCAAGCGGAAATTCTGCTGTGTGAATAGACCCTAACTCTCAGCTAACATCTGGCTGCAAACTTTTTGGCCTGGATTTTTTTGGGGGGATAAAAAGACTGCTGACATCTGGGTGCCATCATGCGCGCGAGGTCCTTGTGCTGAAGGATTTCTGCAGCACCTTTAGCTGATAGACCAAATGTATATATACATAAAGGTAACAGCACAAAGTGGGGGAGAGTAAGAGTATAGACATTGTGCTCAGGGCTTAAAATGTGAGCACTTATCTGAAACATCTAACCACACACATAAATACCATATACATAACAAGCAGTTGAGGTGTGCCATGACCGTGAATGGGGACATGCCTGTAGAGGGCATACCCTTTGATGGAAAGTAAGAAAAAGGGGAGGGTTGGGTGGGTTATGCAAACGCAACACACGCGCTGAAGCAGGGGGTTGTGGGCCTTATATAGGCTCACGCCCCGCCCACAAATACAGCCCTGCGGGCTTAACACTTGTGCTCAGCACTTAAAACGTGAGTACTTACCTGAAAGATCTAACCACACACATAAATACCACATACATAACAAGTGGTTGAGGTGTGCCATGACCGTGAATGGGAGCACGCCTGTAGAGTGCGAAAAGCTAGACAAGTAAGTATAATGAACATTTATTTAATAACATCATTAAATAGCCAGAACTTCAAACACTTGGGACACCTCAAGCTGTGGATTTGGTACATATCTGGCATAGCAGAATGAATTCCATCCGCCCATGGTTTTAATAATATATGCTGGGACCTTATACTGTGATGCAGCCGAGGCGGCCCCAATTCTAAAAGAATGCCCGGAAATAGAAGCGGGATCATGACCCAAGCTCTTAGCAATAATACGAACATGTTTGCCAAAATTACTAGTTGTTAACGGAGCATTATTGAAGAGAAGCAGCGGTGCATTGGCAGGTCTAACAACCATGGCAATCAATAAGGTGTTGAAAACATGATCAGGACACCACTTGTGACCTGTTTGGAAATACTGTACCTGCACTTCTACCCTAGAGGTCTTAGTGGACAATAGAGTCCACACATAGAGTCCACACAATATCTTTTCTGCTATGTGTCTGTTCACACCGTGTTTTCTCTTGTATCTGCTAATTGCTGAAACATTGTGAGTAAATATGTGAGTTGGTGAGGGACTTACTGCGGACCTTCTAATAACAAAAAAATTGTCTAAATAATGAATGACGTTTTGGCATCTCACTATGTTCTTTAAAATCAATTGGAGAGCTATGGCAAATTGGTCAAACAACCACGGGCTACTTTTTGACCCAAATGTAAATTTGACCGCAAAGTAATACAACTCTTCCCATTCAAACCCATACCACTGCCACAGATCTTTATTCACTGGAAACAATTTAAAAGCATCAGCGATGTCTGCCTTTGATAACCATGCTCCTTGACCCAGCTCTGAGATGATCTGTATTGCCTTATTAATTGATGCATATTTCATGCTGAACTCCTCTGACGGGATTAACCAGTTCAGACTAGGGACGACAGAGGAATGAGGTGCTGACAAATCGTAGATCAAACGCTTCTTTTTATTAAACTTTCCAGACACTATGCCTATGGTGCTAACTCACAGGCAGGAGGAGGGTGGAGAAACAAAGGGGCCAATCCTAAATGCTTTGTCCACTTCGTTCTTTAACAATATGGCCACTGTGCCCGGGTCACTGCTCTCAGACAAAAGATTTCTGCACTCATACATGCTCTGTGGCAGGGCTACCAAGCCTGTATGAAAGCCACTAGTAAATCCTTCCAACAGCCACCTGACCCACCTAGGTTAAGGATGACTGCTCAACCAGCACCCAAGGACCTCGACATTCACCACACCAATTCAGGACTGAGCGTTCTTTTGTGTACAGGCTGACCGAGGATGTGCCCTGTAACAGTTGAAGCAAATATGCAGCAGTCTGCACTGATTAAAAGTGCAAGTGGATAAATTAAAGTTATTACAGATCTGATTCCGCCCTAGGAACCTGACCGGCCTGGCTAGCCTATCCACCGAGCTGACTGCTTTCTGGCCTGAAGGACCCACAACTGCTGGAGCTCTGGCGCCAACTACATCTTCCTTTGCCAATTGACACAAGGCAGTGGAATGAGAAATTGACTGACAATATGTGCATGCTGGTGCTTTTAACCTAGCAAAATTCCTGCAGAATAGTTCCGTATCAATTTTCTCCCAATTAGCTTCCCTGTTATGTTGTCTTAAAGCTGCTGCAGCTTTAAATGAAAAGGACTTGTGTCATAGAAAGTTGAGCCACAGTATTTCATGCTCCGACCGTCTGTCTGGCCTGACAGAAGACACTACATCTGAGATGCTCAGTTTCCTACTGAGTCTGGCATCCTTAATCTTAAACATGAGAGCCACCTCCCCGCAATAAACTGTTTTGGTGTCAGTGAGGTCATGGGATGCTATCAGCAAAGCTGGCAGATTTATATCTTTATCCTCTATGATGTCCTTCCGTATACTGGAAGGCACATAGAAAGCAGGGGCCACACTTAGATCCTTTGAGACCGTACCTGTGACGGGAGCACTTGAAGTGGACGCAATGGGCACTGGGGGTGGGCTCACAACTTCCTGAACCGATGGCAAGGGGACTATAGCAGTTACAGACAGGACCTTCTGGGGGTTAGCCCTGTCCTTTTCCAAAGACTCAAGTCTGTTCTGCAACCCACCCATATATGACAGCATGGAGCTCATCATCTGGTGTAACTGCCTGAACTGCATACTGTCTCCAGTCCAAAATTCAGCAACCTCACTGGGGCCCGCCAAAGGTTGCTCCATCAGAAGCTTGTACAGCTCAGCCTTCCTATCTGTTGCTGCAAAAGGCACTCCCCTTCTGCGCAACTCCTCTATAATCCTAGGAAGAGTCCACACTCGATATGAAGAGACACTGCCTCTGTCTGAAGCCCTAGTGAAAGTCTTCAGAATCTACAAGGTCTCCTCAATATCTGATACATTGGACATGCTGACTGAAAAACCTATCCAGTCCAATGATGGGTTCTGGTGGACAAACAAAAATATTATGAATAACTATGAATAACGGACCTACCACCATGAATGCAAACTCTGTAAAAATTATATTTTTTTTTTACACACCTGAAACTGACTTCCAAACCACAAAAGCAATGTCACCAAGAGCTATGCCCTGAAACAAAACCACCAATTATGACAGAATTTGCTGTATGAAAAGAAAGGCAGATGTAATGAGAGCAACTGACATTATGCAGAAGATTGAAGTGTATGATTGAATATGAACTGTTGCATGCTAAGACCGTATGTTCTGAGATATGCTGATGAATGTATGGTTTGTTGTCTTTTATTTATTTATTTATTAACAAGCTGATAACTTTATCGAGACATATGAGATATTGCTCTGAAGACGTGTCAGTAACAATATAATGCAATAACTTCCACCCGAAGACGTGTTAGGTATAATGGGCAAGTCACTTATACTACTACTAGGTAATCGATATTGCTCTGAAGACGTGTCAGTAACAATATAATGCAAGTAACTTCCACCTGAAGACGTGTCAGGTATAATGGGCAAGTCACTTATGCTACTACTACGTAATCAATATTACTCTGAAGACGTGTCAGTAACAATATAATGCAAGTAACTTCCACCTGAAGACGTGTCAGGTATAATGGGCAAGTCCCTTATGCTACTACTACGTAATCAATATTGCTCTGAAGGACATGTCAGTAACCATATAATGCAAGTAACAATGAAATGGATGCGGCCCCTTGAAGTATGCCGGGTATGTTAGGCAACCGTATGTACTGAAAATGAGAGTATGTACAAGCTGAGAATGAAAAAGGAGCATGACTGTACCAGATGAAAGTAGAATTTTAATTTTTTTTATACAATACACCTGTAACTAGCAAGACACTGAAAATGTATAAGTCACAGAACAATGTGAACCACACGAATCCAAACTACAGGGACAATAATGACAAAATGACCACCAAATGTGAAAACTAACACACATTTATATATATATATATATATATATATATATATATATATATATATATATATATATAATTTTTTTATTACCCCACAAGCTTCCCTTTATGCGAAGAAATTACCAGCGCCTGTGACTCCCTAAAAGGGGAACACAAATAAAGAACCTTGCTTGCACTTAAGTACTGCCATGTGACTGAGCAAAACCCCAAACAATGTCTACTGCAAAATATGGATATATACCTGATATTGTTGTAAGTCCATTGTAAAATTCCCAACCTACATGATGGCATCTCTACCAAGCCACCACTGGAACAAGACATTCACTACACATACAAAATATGGAACTACGTAAACTAACACCGATATTCAGGCCTTGTCTCCTGCTCTCCAGACTTCTTTCATAAGACAGCAAGCCCGTAACACTGTACTGGCAGATCATACTGAATACATTTTGCACCACCATGTTTCTTTTGAAAAACAACTGAGTTGAACACTGGAATATGCTCAGTACATTTAGGGAAATACTTTGAAGAGCCACCACATTATGCACCTTATGTCAGCTCTGCAGTGCACTACTGAGACCTGATAATGTGTTTCCTGTATACGCCCCTATATGCTGCCGTGCGTCCTCCTGATCACAGCAATAGTCCTGCAGCGGCAGTCCCCGCTAAGTGGAACCTGCTTCTCCCTCCATCCAGCGCATAGGGCCGGCAAAGGGAACACCAACCACTGTACCCAGTGCAGATGCACACAGCACACCGGCAACCCGTGATCCCAGTAAAACAAATTAAACATATGGCCAGGCGGTGTCGCAACACCACTGACCGCGGGGCACAGCATGAATAAGGTGTCAATACCACAGCGGGCATGCAACATTATAGTGAGTGGAACACAACCACGCTGTTACCCGTATTAACGAGGTAACAGAACTTACCTATTCTGACCGACTGACAAGCTTTGTACAAGAACCAAAGAACACAGAAACGCCTCTCCCTCCAAACGTATGAGCTAACAGAAGTGCTTCTGTAAAGAGAGCACTGAAAACGCAACCCCCCCCCCCCCCCCCCAAGACAGGGGGTTGTGGACCTTATAGGCTCACGCCCCTTCCACAAATACAGCCCTGCGGGCTTAACACGTGTGTTATATAGACCAGTGTTTCCCAACCAGGGTGCCTCCAGGTTTTGCAAAACTACAACTCCCAGAATGCCTGGACAGCCAAAGGGTGCCAACGGCTATCCAGGCATGCTGGGAGTTGTAGTTTTGCAACATCTGGAGACACCCTGGTTGGGAAACACTGGTATAGACAATATGTAGTGGTTAAAGCAATCAAGCTTAGAAGTCATAATTGTGGAAGGTCACTGGTATGTGTAGAAAGCAGCTATCCTGAATGTGGACAGTGTTCCCAGATGGAGGAAATAATATCTACTATCGATGGGACATCAGATGAAGAAATGGGATCCAACGTTGAGGCAGCAGTTCTACGTCCTCCATTCGGGCAGCACGCTTTGTGTGGAAGACAGCCCTGGCCAGTGATGCCTCAACCAGGCAGTGCTGTTAACAAGTCGCTTTCCGGTTTGTGACATCAAAGTGGAAGCCTACGAGGGTCAAAATGACGCATTTCAGAAACAAGAGGTAGCAGTCCAATCCCACATACAGTTGTATAATTTAAAATCAAGTTTGTCTTCTGTAGTAAATGCACAATATGTAAGTGTAGAATTTGTGGATTTTTTTTAAAGACATTTGATAAATAATATTTAATATTAATTATATTAGATCTTAAGTCTCAGCCTTAATATAAGTGCAGTTTTTTTTGTAGTGGTTGTCATGGTTACTTGGTTACATGAAATGCTACCACTTTGAAGTAACCCATTGCACTGTTTATCCTTTTTGTCTTCTTTCTATCTATTATGTCAGCAGATCCCTAGTCATTGTTACATGCAGGAAGTTTTTCTATTGCTCTCCACTAACATGATGCCTTAGCCTGAGGATGTAAATGCAGAAGACTCATCGGATTACCTCCTCACAATATACAATAAAACAGGTGTTGCCTTTTCTTACGTAGTCAATTTCAAAGCATATTTCACAGTAATTTAACAACCAGAACCCCATACCAGAGTCATTTCTATCCCAACTTCCCACCATCTACTTACCTGTTGTTATGGATAAATCCATGAAGTTTGTTGCGCTCATTTTGTGGGGGATCCTCACCTTGACCATTTCTCAAGAACTATCAGAACCAAATGCCAGTAAGTATTACTTTAAAATTTCATGCACTTTCTTTATGAGATTGTAATGTGAGCATTGACTGATGGGATTATAGGTTGTATTTTAATTTGCAAATTTTCAAATAAAAATCTAATATTAAAGGCAATTTTTACCAGTTAAGTCCCAAGGTACATTATATGTACCAAAATACTGGGATACATCCACAATCCACCTACAGGAGCTTTTATGACATCCCATTCTAAACCTTTGGTTAGTCATATGTAGTTGGTATAATTAGTTGCTGTTATAAAAGCTTTTACTCCTCTGGAGTGAGCAACAAGAGCAATAAGTTGGAAGCATGCGATCATCCAAAATGTCTTGTGATATTGAAGCACTAAGATTTTCTTCACTGGAATTAAGGGAGCTAGGCCAATCACTGAAAAGCAACCTCATAGCATTATCTCTCCTCAACCAAACTTTACAGTTGGCCAAGTTCGAACCATTGAGTGAGCAGAGCGTTGGCCCCTATAATGCACTCAGCACTTGGCGACGCTTAGAAGTTTACAAGGTCTTTGCTTTGTGGCTGAGTTGGTGTGGTTCCTGGAAACTTCTCCTTTGTAATGACACCAATCACAGTCACAGGTGATGGTGAAAGATCTAGGAGGGAAGAACCATGCTGGAACTCAGAAAACTAATTTTTTGGCAAAGGTTAAAGGGGTGCTCCACTGTTCAGCGTTTGGAACAAACTGTTCCGTTCGCTGAAGCCGCCACGCCACCTCCCATAGACTTGCATTGAGGGGGTGGGGCATGACATCATGAGGGGGTGGTGCTATGGCATCACAAGCTCCTAGTGCCAGTTCCAGCATTCGGAACAGTTTGTTCCAAACCCTGAGCAGCGGAGTACCCCTTTAAGGTCGACTGAATGTCCATAAATGTATGCCATGTTAATCTTCTCCCTCTCTCTATATAGGGCATAAGTTGCTAATCATGGGGGTCCGACCGCTGGACGCTCTGGCGCTCACAGTGAGGAGCATGTGTCGTCTATCGGTAGACCGCACATGCTCCATTCATTTCTATGGAAGCGCCGATGATGCCCGAGAGCTGTACTCAGGTCTTTACGGCAGTCCCATAGGAATGAATGGAACACGTGCCGGCTGCAGCACGCTATCCCCCCTGAGCATCGGGTCCCGTGCCGGTGATCATGGGGGGCCCCAGCAGTCGGACCTTTTGCGATCAGCTACTTATCCCCTATCCTATGGATAGGGGTTAAGTTGTTTTTTGACAGAGATCTCCTTTAGGAGGTTTATGGCTCTCAAGACGTGTAGAATTTTTAACTACCCTCATGAATCTTGTAGATTTCCACTGTAATGTACACCATGTAGTGAATTATAGTAAGGCTAAGTTTCCACCTGTTTTTTTTTCCGGCAGTTTTTGGAAAACTGCCACTGCAGTTTTTGAGCCAAAGTCAGAAGTGGATCCATAAGGGAGGAGAAGTGTAACTCCTTCCTTGATATGTCCTATTCCTTTTGAATAGACTTCTGGCTTTTGCTCAAAAACTGCAGTGGCAGTTTTCCAAAAACTGCCGGAAAAAAACCCAAGTGGAAACTTAGCCTAAATCTGTCTCCCACCAAACCCGACCCATTTTTCCAAAAGTGCAAAAAAGTTGCATAATGGGACTTGCGCAGACATTTGCAGCTTTTTACACCAGAAAAGTTGCCTATAAAAATGTTCAAAAGTTCTTTAATGTTTTTCTCCTGTTAGATATTACTATTGTGTGTAATTTTGTTTTATGTATGATTTCATATATTAAGCCATATAACACAGGTATTATGCTATTGTCAGGTTGCATATTTTTAGCTTTTTTTTTCAAGGTGTTCAAAATACAAGAAAACCAGGCGGATGTCCTGAAGCAGAGAATGAATATCCCATCTACTCTACATGCTCTGATCTGTGCAAGGATGAAGGCAACTGTATGATTCAATCCTGTGTCTCTGACTCCAGTTGTGAAGGAAGCCTAAAATGTTGTAAAACAAAATGTGGGGCAGAATGTCTTCCACCAGTCTTTAGTGAGTATCAAAGATTAATATAAATGATTCTTCTATATCCTGGTGCCCTAGGCAGACAAGACAAATGTTCCCTTCCTCAACACATACTATATATATATATATATATATATATATATATATATATATACACACACACAATGCACAATATTGCTAATTAGAGCAGTATACAGTACAAGAAAAAGTTCTGATTAAATCGGGTATAACAAGACCAATATTATTAATACTACCAGTGTACCAGGGGTAAATAATACTGTAACAACATAACCACCACACAGTAACTCAATAATACTGCTATGCTTTTACTGGAAAGGATACACTATCCAAAGACCAAAAAATACCCCCATAAAGTGGCCATATAGTGGTAGATAAGAGCTGTACACAGACTATGCAGCCCATATAAGTGATTACAGTGCAGTAACACACAGGTAACACTTTCACATATTGAAGAAATTCTTTTCCTTTTCGTTTCCATCCTGCCCTGACCACTGCGATAACTTTTCCCAGTAGACAGTTACCTCCAGTTGGTAAATAGGCATCACTTAGTAGGCAGGTGCCCTCCTAGTAGGTAGATAATTGCCCCCAGTAGATAGTGGCTCCCCCAGTAGGTAGATAGATACTTCCCAGAAAGTAGATAGTTGCCCACACTATATAGAACATAGCTCTCAGTACAGACAGGTGCCCCTAGTTTAGATAGGTGACCCCCAGTATAGATACCCCCCCACCAGTTTTGATATCTCAGCATAAGATAATCTATATATATATACTTACCCACCCTACTCTTCCCTGCTGGTAGTGAATGCTTTTCACTCTCTCTGTTGGCTGACTGTGTCCTGCATTGTTCCTGGCACCCTATAGACTGCAGAGCCAACCTTTATGGAAAGCAACAGGGCAAAGAGCTGGCAGTTGTTTGCTCTGTTGTCAGAATTCTGATGCTGCTTCAATGCAACTAAAAATTATTATTTTACTTGGCAAAGGCAAAGAAAATTACTATGCAAAGAAAATGACTGACTGTTAATGATGTGCAAAGGGATATTTACAAAGTTGCTCAACTTTTCATGTTCATTTTGAAAAGTTTTTCTTTAAAATAAAAAAAGTCAAAATTTTAGCCAATTTTAAAATAAACTGCATTGTCATAATTATGTTTAAGATACATGTTATTACAGAAAGAAATACATATCTGGCTTCAAATGGACACTGTCAGAGTAAAAAACATTGTATATGTTGTATATCTTGGTAAAACATTAACCTTATATACTTCATAAAACATTTTTAATCTCCTTTTATAGAAATCATGGCTTAAAAATACACCACTAGGGGTCTCCATACCAGCAAAACATAGTCCTGTCCGCCTGCATAATCAAAATTGTCCCATCTGAGGCACAGACTGGGACAAAGTCAAATAAATGAGGGTGGGACTAGCACTCCTCTGTGCTCACCCCTCTCCTATCAAACTGCAGCATGAAAACAGCGAGGAAAAGGGGTTACAGGGCAGCCTGCAGTGATTGGATGAAAAGACCTAGCACAGCACAACAGACTTAGGAAGAAAGTAAATGCATAGTGAGAGAGGGCGGGCTCAGTGCTTGTCTTGGACACGCCCCTTCTTGAGCAGTGGAGTGAGCAGCAGAACAAAGGGATTTATGAGACAAAAACAGAAGCTAGACACATAAAAAACATGTAAAGCATCTGCATGACCTAGAAAGTAACATACATAAGCACATTTTTCTTCTGTGATTTGACAGGTACACTTTAATTTGTATGTTTTTTTCTCCAAAGGAAGCCCATGTCAAAACAACTTTGACTGCCCACTGACATTGAAGTGCTGCAGTGGTGTATGTGACAATGACTGTGTGTATCAGCCCAGAATACCTTATCCCACTAACTAAAGAGAACAGCCCTCCTGTAAGTGCATGGAAATTATTGCATATTATAATTTAGAAAATTGTGAATATGACTACCCACACAGGCCAGTCCTTACAGTACCTTGCAATGGACCAGGCAAAAAGACTGTCTGGTCACCCATATAAGGTTCATGCTCACAGCTGTATTATAGTTCCAAACAGCAGAGGCCCCCAACCCAGTACTCTAGAACCACCAACAGTCGAATATTAGAATTTTTCCCCTGTTCTTTTCCAATGGAGTAACTAAGAATGTTGGTGGACCTTGACACCTGGGTTGGAGACCACTTTCATTCAAGATGTAAATTATACAGAGCTGTAATACAGTCCTCATAAAAGATTATGGGGTCATAGTGTACCGCTAAATTCCTCCAATTGCATATGAAGTTTGCACCACGTACCATATATTACAGTGAAATTCTCTCCTACAAGCATTACTATAGTAATATGATGTTGTAAAGAGACACCATATGGCGGTACACAGAGTTCATAAGGGATCCCAGGTCACAGTGCAAGACTATATAGCCCTAAGTAGGAGAGGATGTGAAGATACTTAATGTGGCAAATTTACAAATGCAAATGTACCAGAATTTTGGTGCAAATTTGCATCAAAAGACTGGTGTAAGTGACTTGCACCACATTTGTTATGTATATTTATTTGAGACACTTTTGTGCCTTGCTTGACAAGGGCTTTAGTTTAGCAGAAATGGATGTGTCTTATCGAAAAAATGGAGCTTGGTTTTAATCCAGCATTTTGCACCAAACGTAAGCTTAAAATGTATCTGTCGTTTGCAGAAAGTTTTTATATAATGTAGATAATACCATTATATGTATATTTCAAGTAAACATTGGTTAATTTTTTTAAATACTCTTGGGTGAAAAATTCTGTGTGTCTCTGTACGTAGACAAAATACAGAAAGTGTAGGAAGGACAAGTAGGACTCCTGGCTTGTCAGTCACTCTGCTGTGTGAGCCGCGGGGCATCTCATAGAGCCTCAGTGTACAGAGCCCTGCTTGTCCTCAGTGTACAGAACTCTGCTTGTCCTCAGTGTACAGAGCCCTGCTTGTCCTCAGTGTACAGAGCCCTGCTTGTCCTCAGTGCACAGAGCCCTGCTTGTCCTCAGTGCACAGAGCCCTGCTTGTCCTCAGTGCACAGAGCCCTGCTTGTCCTTAGTGCACAGAGCCCTGCTTGTCCTTAGTGTACAGAGCCCTGCTTGTCCTTAGTGTACAGAGCCCTGCTTGTCCTCAGTGTACAGAGCCCTGCTTGTCCTCAGTGTACAGAGCCCTGCTTGTCCTCAGTGTGCAGAGCCCTGCTTGTCCTCAGTGTGCAGAGCCCTGCTTGTCCTCAGTGTGCAGAGCCCTGTTTGTCCTCAGTGCACAGAGCCCTGCTTGTCCTCAGTGCACAGAGCCCTGCTTGTCCTCAGTGCACAGAGCCCTGCTTGTCCTCAGTGCACAGAGCCCTGCTTTTCCTTAGTGCACAGAGCCCTGCTTGTCCTTAGTGTACAAAGCCCTGCTTGTCCTCAGTGTACAGAGCCCTGCTTGTCCTCAGTGTACAGAGCCCTGCTTGTCCTCAGCGTACAGAGCCCTGCTTGTCCTTAGTGTACAGAGCCCTGCTTGTCCTCAGTGTAAAGAGCCCTGCTTGTCCTCAGTGCAGAGCCCTGCTTGTCCTCAGTGTACAGAGCCCTGCTTGTCCTCAGTGTACAGTGCCCTGCTTGTCCTCTGTGTACAGAGCCCTGCTTGTCCTCAGTGCACAGAGCCCTGCTTGTCCTCAGTGTACAGAGCCCTGCTTGTCCTCAGTGTACAGAGCCCTGCTTGTCCTCCGTGCACAGAACCCTGCTTGTCCACCCATACTTTCTGTATTTTGTCTCTACACAGAGACACACAGCAGGGACAAGCCAGGATTTTTTTTTACTCCAAAATATACACATTTTGTAACCAATGTATATTACAAATATACATATAATGTTATTATCTACATTTTATAAAAAAAATGTTTTTTGCTGGTACACTTTAATCAGAATCCTGCTTCTAGTGAGGATCTTAACAATTATCAGAAAATTATATAACCAGTTTACACTTGCTGTTTAAAGGGGTACTGGACATCTTATCTCCTATCCAATGCTGCGGCGCCACACAGAGATCCTTTAGATAAGGGGCAATTACCCAGGAGGATAAAAGTGATTACCCAGGAGTTTAAAAAATAAAATAAAAGAACTTAACCCCCTTAAGGACCAAGCCCATTTTCACCTTAATCTCTTAAGGACGCAGGGCGTATGGATACGCCCTGCATTCCGAGTCCTTAAGGACGCAGGGCGTATCCATACACCCGTGGGAATTCCGGTCCCCACCGCTAGCCGGTTGGGGACCGGAGCCGGATGCCTGCTGAAATTGTTCAGCAGGCATCCCGGCATATCGCCCAGGGGGGTCATTATGCCCCCCCATGTCGGCGATGGCTGCAGATCGCTGGACAATTCAGTCCAGCGATCTGCGGCGATTCCGGGTCAATCGGGTCTCCAGTAGTGTTGCTCGCGAATATTCGCAATTCGAATATTATTCGCGAATATCGCATATTCGCGAATTCGCGAATTTCGCGAATATAGCGCTATATATTCGTAATTACGAATATTCGTTTTTTTTTTTTTTGTTTTTTTTCTTCACAGTACACATCACAGTGATCACCCCTCTCTGCTTCCAGCTTGTGTGGTGTAAAGAAGGCTGTAATACTACTGTGTGAGACTGGCGTGCGAAAAATCGCATATGCGAAAATTAGCATATGCTAATATTCGCATATGCGAATTGTCGCGTACGCTAACTTTGTATATACGAATTTTCGCATATGTTAATTTGCGCATACGCGAATTTTCGTGTATGCGAAAATAAAACGAGGATATAACGAATATGCAAATATTCGCGAATATATGACGGATATTCGTCCATATATTCGCGAATATTCGCGAATTCGAATATGGCCTATGCCGCTCAACACTAGTCTCCAGTGACCCGGTATTACTGGCTGATCGGCCAGAGCCTGCAGGGGTAAGGTGGCATTGGTGCCACCTCACGATCGCCCTGATTCGTCGGCTGGATTACCGGCCGACCGATCAGGGCGCCTGCTGCGGGTGTCACTCCCGCACCCGCTCCGCCCCTCTTCCAGAGGACGTGAGCGGGTGCGGGAAGACGACCCCGGGTGCTGGGGACCCCGATCCCCGGCGTCCATGTTGGGATCGGGGCCCCAGGAGCAACGGCGGCGGCGAGGGACAGTCCTGCGACGGAGCAGCAGCAGGAGGTGAGTGACAGCCTCCTGCTGTTGCTTAGCAACAGCTCCCAGCATGCAAAAAGGGCATGCTGGGAGCTGTAGTTATGCAACAGCAGGAGGCAGACCACCACAACTCCCAGCATTCCCTTATGGGCATGCTGGGACTTATGGTTTTGCAACAGCTGGAGGCACATTTTTTCTATGGAAAAGTGTACCTTCAGCTGTTGTATAACTACAACTCCCAGCTTGCCCATTGGCTGTCGGTGACTGTTGAGAGTTGTAGTTTTGCAACAGCTGAAGGCACACTGGTTGTGAAACTCAGTTTTTTTTTTTACCTAACTCAGTGTTTCACGACCGGTGTGCCTCCAGCTGTTGCAAACTACAACTCCCAGCAGTCATCTTACACCATGCACCGTACATGCTGGGAGTTGTAGTTTTGCAACAGCTGGAGGCACACTGGTTTTGAAACACTGAGTAAGGTCACAAACTCAGTGATACATAACCAGGGTGCCTACAGCTGTTGCAAAACTAAAACTCTCAGCTTGTACAGTCTGTCAGCGCATTCTGGGAGTTGTAGTTTTGCAACAGCTGGATGTCCCCCCCCCCCCCCCGCAATGTGAATGTACAGGGTACACTCACATGGGCGGAGGTTTACAGTAAGTATCGGGCTGCAAGTTTGAGCTGCGGCAAATTTTCTGCAACAGCTCAAACTGCCAGCGAGAAACTACTGTGAACCCCCGCCCGTGCGACTGTACCCTAAAAACACTACACTACACTACCACAAAAAAATAAAATAAAAAGTAAAAAACACTACATATACACATACCCCTACACAGCCCCCCTCCCCTCCCCAACAAAAATGAAAAACGTCTGGTACGCCACGGTTTACAAAACAGAGCCTCCAGCTGTTGCAAAACAACTAGTGCCACTGACTGTCCAGGCATGCTGGGAGTTTTACAACAGCTTGAGGCACCTTGTTTGGGAATCACTGGCGTAGAATTCCCCTATGTCCACCCCTATGCAATCCCTAATTTAGGCCTCAAATGCGCATGGCGCTCTCACTTTGGAGCCCTGTCGTATTTCAAGGCAACAGTTTAGGGTCACATATGGGGTATCGCCGTACTCGGGAGAAATTGTGTTACAAATTTTGGGGGGTATTTTCTGCTTTTACCCTTTCTAAAAATGTAAAATTTTTGGGAAAAGAAGCATTTTTTTTTTACATATGCAATAGTCGTGAAACGCTGTGGGGTATTAAGGTTCACTTAACCCCTTGTTACATTCCCCGAGGGCTCTAGTTTCCAAAATAGTATGCCATGTGTTTTTTTTTTGCTGTCCTGGCACCATAGGGGCTTCCTAAATGCGGCATGCCCCCAGAGCAAAATTTGCTTTCAAAAAGCCAAATGTGACTCCTTCTCTTCTGAGACCTGTAGTGCGCCAGCAGAGCCCTTTTCACCCCCATATGGGGTGTTTTCTGAATCGGGAGAAATTGGGCTTCAAATTTTGGGGGGTATTTTCTGCTTTAACCTTTGTAAAAAAGAAAAATTTTTAGGAAACCAAGCATTTTAGGTAATTTTTTAAATTTTTTTTACATATGCAAAAGTCGTGAAACACCTGTAGGGTATTAAGGTTCACTTTACCCCTTGTTACGTTCCCCGAGGGGTCTAGTTTCCAAAATGGTATGCCATGTGTTTTTTTTTTGCTGTCCTGGCACCATAGGGGCTTCCTAAATGCGGCATGCCCCCAGAGCAAAATTTCCTTCAAAAAAGCCAAATGTGACTCCTTCTCTTCTGAGACCTGTAGTGCGCCAGCAGAGCACTTTTCACCCCCATATGGGGTGTTTTCTGAATCGGGAGAAATTGGGCTTCAAATTTTGGGGGGTATTTTCTGCTATTACCCTTTTTAAAAATGTAAAACTTTTGGGAAACCAAGCATTTTAGGTAAAAATTATTATTATTTTTTTTTTTACATATGCAAAAGTCGTGAATCACCTGCGGGGTATTAAGGTTCACATTACCCCTTGTTACGTTCCCCGAGGGGTCTAGTTTCCAAAATGGTATGTCATGTGGTTTTTTTTGCTGTTCTGGCATCATAGGGGCTTCCTAAAGGTGACATGCCCCCCAAAAACCATTTGATGCTCCTTCCCTTCTGAGCCCTCTACTGCGCCCGCCGAACAATTAACATAGACATATGAGGTATGTGCTTACTCGAGAGAAATTGGGTTTCAAATACAAGTAAAAATGTTCTCCTTTTTACCCCTTGCAAAAATTAAAAAATTGGGTCTACAAGAACATGCAAGTGTAAAAAATGAAGATTGTGAATTTTCTCCTTCACTTTGCTGCTATTCCTGTGAAACCCCTAAAGGGTTAAAACGCTTACTGAATGTCATTTTAAATACTTTGGGGGGTGCAGTTTTTATAATGGGGTCATTTATGGGGTATTTCTAATATGAAGACCCTTCAAATCCACTTCAAACCTGAACTGGTCCCTGAAAAAAAGCGAGTTTCAAAATTTTGTGAAAAATTGGAAAATTGCTGTGGAACTTTGAAGCCCTCTGGTGTCTTCCAAAAGTAAAAACTCATCAATTTTATGATGCAAACATAAAGTAGACATATTGTATATGTGAATAAAAAAAATAATTATTTGGAATATCCATTTTCCTTACAAGCAGAGAGCTTCAAAGTTAGAAAAATGCTAAATTTCCAAATTTTTCATCAAATTTTGGGATTTTTCACCAAGAAAGGATGCAAGTTACCAAAAAATATTACCACTATGTTAAAGTAGAATATGTCACAAAAAACAATTTCGGAATCAGAATGATAACTAAAAGCATTCCAGAGTTATTAATGTTTAAAGTGACAGTGGTCAGATTTGCAAAAAATGGCCGAGTCCTTAAGGTGAAAAAGGGCTCAGTCCTTAAGGGGTTAAGGACCAGATCATTTTTTGCACATCTGACCAGTGTCACTTTAAGCATTAATAACTCTTTGATGCTTTTACTTATTATTTGATTCCAAAAATGTTTTTTGGGTCATATTCTACGTTAACATAGTGGTAAATTTTTGTCGATACTTGCATCCAAATTCCAAAATTTCATGAAAAAATTGAAAATTTTGCATTATTCTAAATTTGAAGCTCTCTGCTTGTAAGGAAAATAGACATTCCAAATAAATTATATATTGATTCACATATACAATATGTCTACTTTTATGTTGGCATCATAAAGTTGACATGTTTTTACTTTTGGAAGACATCAGAGGGCTTTAAAGTTCAGCAGCAATTTTTCAATTTTTCACAAAATTTTTTAAATCAGAATTTTTCAGGGACCAGTTCAGTTTTGAAGGGCATTTGAAGGGCCTTCATATTAGAAATTCCCCATAAATGACCCCATTGTAAAAACTGCACCCCTCAAAGTATTCAAAATGACATTCAGAAAGTTTGTTAACCCTTAAGGCATTTCACAGGAATAGCAGCAATGTGAAGGAGAAAATTAAATTCAAAATCTTAATTCAATTCAATTCAAAATCTTAATTTTTTACACTTGAATGTTCTTGTAGACCCAGTTTTTCAATTTTTACAAGGGGTAAAAGGAGGGAAATCCCCCCCCAAAAAAGTTGCAACTCAATTTACCTCGAGTAAGGAAATACCTCATATGTGGATGTAAAGTGCTCTGCAGGCGCAGTAGAGGGCTCAGAAAGGAAGGAGCAACAATGGAATTTTGTAGAGTGAGTTTAACTGAAATAGTTTTTGGTTTGGCATGTCACATTTATGAAGCCCCTATGGTGCCAGAACAGCAAAAAAAAAAAAAAAAAAAAAACAACATGGCATACTATTTTGGAAACTAAACCCATCAAGGAACGTAACAAGGGGTACAGTTAGCCTTAACACCCCACAGGTGTTTGATGACTTTTCGTTAAAGTCGGATGTGTAAAAAAAAAATTTTTTTTCACCAAAATGCTGGGTTTCTCCCAAATTTGACATTTTTACAAGGGTTAATAGGAGAAAATGCCCCCTAAAATGTGTGGATGTCAAGTGCTCTGCTGGCGCACTACAATGCTCAGAAGACAAGGAGTCACATTTGTCTTTTGGAAAGCAAATTTTACTGAAATGGTTTTTGGGGGGCATGTTACATTTAGGTGACAGAACAGCAAAAACAAAACACATGGCATACTATTTTGGAAACTACACCCCTCAAGAAACGTAACAAGAGGTACAGTGAGCTTAAACAGGTATTTGATGACTTTTCATTAAAGTTGGATGTATAAATGATTTTTTTTCACCAGAATGCTGGTTTTCTCCCAAATTTTACATTTTTACAAGGGGTAATGGGAGAAAATGCCCCCTAAAATTTGTAACCCCATCTCTTCTGAGTATGGAAATACCCCATGTGTGGACATCAAGTGCACTGCAGGCGCACTACAATGCTCAGAAGAGGAGTCACATTTGGCTTTTGGAAAGCAATTTGCTGAAATAGTTTTTGGGGGCATGTCAAATTTAGGAAGCCCCTATGGTGCCAGAACAGCAAAAAAAATAAAAAAATAAACCCACATGGCACACTATTTTGGAAACTACACCCCTCAAGGAACCTAACAAGCAGTACAGTGAGCCTTAACACCCCACAGGTGTTTAATAATGTTTTTACACAAAAATGCTGGGGTTACCCCAAATTTTTCATTTGCACAAGTTGCAATATGGTGCCAGGAAAGTAATGGTGTCTAGGGTGTTGTGGTAATAGTGTAGGGTCTGGTGGTATAAACCCTTGAATGTTGCGACATCAGGGTGCGGCTTCCTCAATAGTAATGTTCCTACCGCCAACCGTCCCACAAACGACAGGGAGAAACAACGGAATGTCCACAGCAGATTTCAGGAATAAACTGAAGAAACTTTACTTGCAGATTTTATGCAATGGTATTGAACATAACAGTCTTTTCAAGAGTGAACTGGGATACAGGTTCCTCACAGGTTTGCTGGGACTTGTAAGCAATGAGCTTTTGATGCTAGCCACTGTGCTACTATTTTAGAATATTTGAGTTGATAGTAGTCACAAAGGATTCAGTAGTTTGAGCTTTGAGTAACTCACATTTTTGTGGCTGCAGGTTCTTAGGCTTTTGGCCTAGATGAATTGATTTGATGCTGATGAGATACTTGTGCTTCTTGATAGTCTGGCAGGAAGAGCAGGAACTAAGAGAGAGAATTTAGTGGCTGCAGCCCTTTATATAATAAGGGGCGGGACAAAGCTCATTGGTCAGCAAACCTGTAAGTTATGAACCCAGTGAACTCTGGGTACATCACATGACCTCCAAAGGTCCTTAAGCATTTTATACATTACAACTGTGTATCACGTGACCACTAAGGTCTTATACATATATTTCCTATACATTAAATTAATATGTACACACTTTACTTAAAACGACCAGGTGTAAGCCCTACAGGAGAGCCCTATAGACATGGAGGGACTCTAGCTGCGGGGACCTTAGACAAGGGACAGGACCAGGTCCTGTATCGGGACACCACAGTAATAGGAGAAAATGTCAACGTAAATTTGTAAATACATTTCATTGGAGTAAGAACATACCTTATATTTGACGTAAACTGCTCTACGAGTGCACACCAGGTCTCAGAAGAGCAGGAGCGCCATTCAGCTTTTCGAGAATTTTGTCTGGGGCCTCGAGTATTTACAGAGCTACCATGGAGCCAGAACAGTGGGACCTGCTCTCAAGTGCCATCATTTTGGAAATTACACCCCTCAAGGAATGTAACAAGGGGTATAGTGAGTATTTAAACCTCACAGGTGTTTGGAACATTGGGCCGTAAAATTACAAAATAGTGTTTTTTTCACAAAAATGGCAGTGTTACCCCAAATTTTTCATTTGCCCAAGGGGTAATAGGAGAAAATTCCCCCCAAATTTTGTAACCCCATTGCTTCCGAGTATGGAAATACCCCATATGTGGACGAAACATGCTGAGCAGGCGCACTACAGGGCTCAAGAGTCACAGAGCTATGTTTGCATTTGAGGTCTATGGCATATTAGTAGCTGACGGTTACATACATTCAGCGTAAAATAAAAGAAAGGAACACCCACATGTGACCCCATTCCACACAGTACACCCCTGAGGAAGGTGTATAGAGGGGAACTGGACATTTGGAATGGACGGGTGTTCCCTAAATTTATTTTCCAGGAATGGATGAAATTTACTACTGATATGCCAATTATGTTCCCAGAATGATGACCCAGAGCATAGCCAAATGTAAAAAATATGCCTCCCCCAAACCCTATGCTCTGAACCATCATTCTGGGAATGTGATGCGTGTGACTGTCCCTAACCTGTTGCCTCAAATGCGCACACCGCTCAGGTGGAGAGTGAGCGCTGCACATTTGAGGCACATAAAAAAGACCCTGATGCTAGTGACTCAGTGACCCATGACCAATTTTAGGAAAAAATACCCCTAGAGTGAAAAGGGAAAATTTAGTACTCCATGGAAGTGTGATACTCCCTTAGTTTTTAATGCAGATGATAGGGGCAAGTGTCACACTGAGTGGTGGTGTCCTTCCGTATCCCCCTCCTGTAACACACTCTGCATCTTTTCTTGGATCACTCCTTCTTTTTAGTGTGGGGGACCTCCCCTCGAAAGTGCTGGCCTGGGGACGATCCTGGCACCCATATTTCCAGTTCCTTGGGACCTCCGGCCTGCTCTTTCTTGGTCACCAAAGATCAGGGCCTTTAGGACTTCTTCTTGGAACTGAAGGAATGTCCCTCTGTTGCCAGCGTAATGGGACAGTACAAAAGAGTTGTACATGGCAACCTGCACCAAGTAGACCGCAACTTTTTTGTACTATACCCATGTTTTCTGCTTGGCGATGTATGGCTTGAAGACTTGATCATAGAGATCAACTCCCTCCATATACTGATTGTAGTCCAGAATCAGGCTTGAGGACCGTTGTTGTGGTACCTCGCACAGGGACAGGGGAGCTGCCGTTACCATGAATTGTGGTCAGCATAAAGACATTATCCTTTTATCTGACCAACAACAGATTTTTATGGGTAAGGGCACGGGACTCAACCTTGGGCATAGGTGTCTGCAGAAAATTTTGAGGGAGGCCTCTCTGGTTCTTCTGCATGGTAACACAAGTGGACGTGGATCTGGCATCGAGGGATGTGAACAGAGCGATGCTGGTATAAAAGTTGTCCATGTACACGTGGTAACCCTTATCTAGCAATGGGTGCACAAGGTCCCAAACGAGTTTCCCGCCGACACCCAGAGCGGGGGGACATTCTGGGTGTCCACCCAGAGAGGACGGGAAACCCGGAGGTACTCTTGCAAAGTTTGTAAAGTTTCACACCATATGGCGCCGCTTTGAGGGAATATACTGGCGGAAGATGAGTCTCCCCTTAAAACTGACAAGAGACTCATCTACAGAGAGCTCCCTTTGGGGTACGTAGGCCTCCCAAAATTTGGCACCAAAGTGATCTATGACCGGCCTCACTTTGTAAAGTCGGTCATAGGCAAGATCACTTCGGGGGGACATGCCAAATTATCAGTGTAATGCAGGCATTTCCGTATGGCCTCGAACCGTCCCTGTATCAAGGCCATACTGTAGAGTGGGGTCTGGTAGAGGATGTCCCCACTCCAGTACTGCCTGACACTTGGTTTTTGACTAGGCCTATATGCAGCATGAGGCCCCAAATTGTCCTCATTTCGGCTGCATTGATGGTGTACCATCCATTGGGCCTAGCCAAAAACGAAGCTGGGTGGTGGGCAATGAAGTGTTGGGCATACAAATTTGTTTGCTCCACCATATGATTGACAAAGTCGTCAATTAAATAAGAACTTAAAAAGACTATTTCAATGTATCCAGCTGTGTCAATCCAAATTCCTGAGTCGCTTACAAACTCAGGAATATGTGGCTGATATCCCTCTGGGGGTCTCCAGACAGGTTCACATGAAGTGAAAGGGGCTCCGGTACACTTGTCTGGGGGGGTCGGACTCCTATTACGAGCGGCACGGACTCTCATACTAGTGTCGGCCACTGGGTCACTATCATGAGGGTGTGTGGCCTTGCCTGGTGTCGTCTCCACCCCCTTCTGGGGGCTCATCATCAGTGCTGGATGAAGAGGAGGACGAGGAAGAACACAGAAGAGTAGGATCTTCCTCATCCTCACTGGTACATTCGGTGTCGCATATGCCCGGCGGGCCATCACCGACCGAGAAGTGTGTATGTATGTGTGCTTGATGCAAACCATATTTAAAATATCACACACAATTATTTAAAAAAAACAACAAAGAAAAAATCGCTGCGGCCAAAAAAAATAAAATAAAAAAGGTGGCCAAATGCAGCGGTCTGAAACCCTAATAGTGCCCGGGTCACGCTGCAGAATGTGCGGCGGACCCTTGAAGACCTATTAGGGGGTCAGGATGGGGGTAAAATTATTTTTTTTATTTTACTCCTACCTGTTCCTGCACACAAAACTCACCCTGACTACAGGTGGCTGGAGGCCACTTCTTCAGCCCTGAGGGGCACAGATCTGGTCAGAGGGGGGGTCCCTGGCTTCTTCTCTCAGCTCTGCCCACTGATTGAACTAGGGGGGCTAGCAGAGCTGAGAGAAGGGGACATTAACCCCTCCTCTGCTGGCTGCTATTGATTGTCTGACCAATAGCAGCTCATCTGGGGAGGTGACATCATCGCCATAGCAACAGGGGTGATTGGCGGTGTATAATTCACCACTGAACACCTTCTAATTCCAGGTCATCGGTTCACACATACAACTATTTAACCCCACCGGGGTTAACAGTACCTCTTTATACTTTGTGTTCTCTATAAAACATAACTTTTATTAAATAAAGCTAATATTAAAATCTGGTGAGAAAACACACACTTAAAAACACAACCCTAAATGTGTCTAATTGCGTCTATCACAACTCAACTTTTACACTGGGATCCCCAGTTGAAGGGGTGTGACAGTATCACATTTTAACTGCAACTCTATTGCATCTTGTACTATTTAGTAAACATGTCAATGAGCAAATAATATATTAAAGGCTGTGAGCAGGCTAGCAACCATTGAGCCACAGTTTACATGAGAGCTATACTCAATAATGATTATCAACCACTGTTACATTATACCTAATGAGTGGAGACTGAATAACCCCTACTGATCAATAAGGGTGAGTTATAACACCCGAACCCTAAGTATATGTTCCAATTGGATAGTAATTAGTAATTCTGGTATACATGAATTCACCCCCCCCCCCCCATGTCGAATGCCACCAGGCATTGTCACGGGATGCCTGCTGAATGATTTCAGGTACGCCTTGTGTCCTTAAGTACCAGGATGTCAGGGCGTACCAGGATGTCAGGGCGTACCTGTACGCCCTGTGTCCTTGAGGGGTTAAATACGTTGCTTCAGCATTGGTGGACGCCACTGGTATTTATTTTATTGGAGTGTTGATAATATTTCATTCTGTAAGGTTCTACTAGTTTTTAGGTTGAATAATACAGAAATAGAAATTAGAGGATTATTGGATCAATAGCATATTACTAAACACTTCTACGTATAGAAAGCATTTCACAACAGGTATTTACTTACAAGAAGGAAAAGGTCCAATTCTATAACTTGTCCAACATTTCTGCAACATGCACTCTCCATCATGTATTGTAATTTCTAAGTGTCACAAAGCTACGGTCTACAAAGCTACAAGAGATTTGATAAGGAAGACATGCCAAAATTCTGTCTCAACTTGCCCCACAAAATGAGCGTACGTATCTTGCACCAGATTTTTTTGTATGTTTTAAATACTTTTTAGACCTTACTAGACTGTATTGAAAAATATCCAGTTTTGAAAAGTGTCTAGAAATAGGGAATGGCTTAAAGGGGTACTCCACCCCTAGACATCTTATCCCCTATCCAAGGGACACCAGCGATCTCTCCTGCAGTCCCCTGAGTCATCAGCTATACAGAGCTAGGTTTGCTCCGTGGCTGATGACTCACGATACAGGGGCCGCCAGTTTGTGATGTCATGGCCCCACCCCCTTGTGACGTCATGCCCCGACCCCTTAATGTAAGTCTATGGGAGGGAGTGTGGCCACTGTCACAGACCGCCGGCCCCAGTATGGTGAGTCATCAGCCACGGAGCAAACTCAGCTCCGTACAGCTGATGACTCAGCTGCAAGAGAGATTACGTGGGTTCCCACCAGGGGAACCCCTGCGATCAGACTTCTCTTCCCCTATCCTTGGATAGTGGAAGTGATATAAGTAAAAAGTGCCTGAAATGCCTACAAAGATGTGCAAATCTATCACAGAGGGGGCTGGATTTATCAATCTGCCTAAAACTCAAACTATCTGGTTTTGCTCATAACAACCAATCACAGCTCAGCTTTCATATCTTAAGCTGTGATTGGTTACTCTGGACAAAACCAGACAGTTTGGGTTTCAGGCAAATGTAACAATCTGGGCCAGTGTGCTTCTTCTCTGCCTGCATGGTCTAGTTTTACACTAGGCTTAATACGGTAATACTAAATCTGCCCAATGTGTTCCTTTGGACTGGTGTAGCTCACTTTCATAAAATCAACCAGATACGTCCCCAAACATTGGAAGGGGACTTATCAAGGGTCGTGTCAGAGGGCAATTTTTTTCTAAACCTTTAATTTGTGTAGTGGTAATGTGTACGTGTGCAAATGTATTAAATGGTTGCTTGACATGTGATTAATATGGTGCCGGTACACAATGGAAATTACACTTCAGTACACCACTTTTAAACCCATTGCGCCAAAATGTGCAATTTTTTTTTTAACATATGCTGCCTCCAAACTGTTTTGTTAGAAAGGTCTGAGCTGGTGTAGATTTGTGACAAATTGTGTGACAAAATGCATATAAAAAATTCATGACCACTACAAAAAGTTTACCAGACTATGGCATGGCTACACCATTTTAGAAAAAGCATCTAAAGCAGAAAAATCGCAAAGAAAAATCTCTAAACAGCAATAAATCGTGCTAGAAATCATCATCCCAAAAGCAGTGTAAAACCGATGATAAATTCCCCCCAATATGTGTAGTCATGCCATAGCTGACTAAGGATTTATTCACACGGCAGAATTTCCAATTGCAGAATTCCGCCTCAAATTAAAGCCCATAGACTTCTATTGGATTCCGCATTCCCGCAAGCAGAAATTCTGCCATGTGAACAGACCCTTAAGGGTTTATTCACATCTACAGTATCCTGCGCAGATTTGATGCACAGGATTTCAAGCTGTGTTCCGTCATTCAGTGCACATTGAAATCTGCAGCAGAAAATCCTGCGCATCAAATCTGCGCAGAATACTGTATGTGTGAATAGACCATAAGGGAAGATTTATCAAATTGCTTCTTTCAATTATTTCATTTTTTTAAGAAATCTGAAAAATGAAAGTAGGTTGCTATGGGCCACTGCTCCACTGTTCCTCTGCATATGTTTTTATAAATCTTCCCCTTAAATTGTCTAAACTATGTGCGATATGCAGCATGTAAATATCTACGTCAAAGTGTTTGTATCTATTTTTCCAGTCATTGTTATGAGGATAATCTAGTAAGAATTTGCATATAGTCTTTTCTACTGAAAGCAAATATACAAATTAAGGTATGGACTGTTGTTTACATACCTGTTCTTTTACAAATCTATACATTGCTGTATATAGTTATATAAATGTAAATTAATGTTAATTTTATGTCGTAATTTTACTTTTAGAAAAAGAAAGCTGATCAACCCTAAGTCCTTTTGGGCCTTCATTTCAACTACAGAAGACTCAATATATAAACTACAATAAAAAAAATCGTCATGCTTATTTTTTATTTGAGTGTATATGTTTATTTCATACTTTTTGTACATATGATAGTTTATAAAACCTAAACAAGGACCATATCATTAAAGGGCTTAGGCTGCCCTGATCACACATCTTTTTGCAGTTTCTTGATATGCCCTCTGATTCCTGAGATATAAAGGTTTTAGGCCGGATTCACACGGCAGAATTTCTGCACTGAATTTATAGCCAATACACTTAAAAGGGATTCTACTGTCCCATTCACACAGCAGAATTTCTGCTGCAGGAATTTCATTAAAGTGAATGGGCTATAAATTCATGCAGAATTTTCATGTAGAAGTTGTGGTAGAGGGTATGATGCAAAGGGCAGATGGAATTACCCTAGGGGCAGATAGCATTATCCCCTTGTATTCGTGATGCTAGGATGTGGTTTATCCTCAATACCACCCAAAGGTATACCTCTGGATCCTGGGCTAGGCACGGGGGTAATAATGACTCCAACACCAAATTACAGACAATGGTAGCTTTACTGAGGTTAGACAGGTGAAAAAGCCGGGCCCACGGAGGTGGCCAGTGACTTCAGAGACCTTAAGGGCTTGCTGGGACTTGTAGTAGAGGTGGACAATTTAATGCAGGCCATGTTGACTAGACGGATGACTGTGACTTGACTGACTTGTGACTAACAAGACTGTGACTGTGGCTTACTTGCAGGTTTGTAGCTTGTGGCTGCAGACTGGACTTGAGGACTCATATGACTCTGGACACACACTTAGGCATGACTTGACTAGACCTTAGCAAAGACTAAGAGAGAGTGCAGAGGCTCCACCAAGGGTTTATATGGGGGAGGCTCTGGTGGGGTCCCATTGGTCACCCCTAGGTCACCTGGTCACTGATACCTCCTGGGTAACAATCACATGGTAAACAGTCTTAGGCAGAATTCACATGTCGTTTATGCAATACAGTTCCCATATCAGGTTTTTTGTAAAAAAAACATATGTCTCAAAACCGGACCGAACCGTATACAACCGTGTACAACCGTATAGATCTCTCTATGGTTTATACAGTTTGAAAACGGATCTCCGGTTGCATACGTTTTAATAAGTTTTTTCAAAAAAAACGCATACGATTTTATGTCTGTCCTTAATTAAATAAAGTTTTTCTTGTTCTATTTGTGGGAAGAACTTTCGGCATGCACTGCGCATGTGCAAACTGCAAAACCGTATTGTGCAAACCGGATGGAACCGTACGCACATACGGTTCAGTACGGTTCCCATAGACCACCATTTTAAAAAATCCGTACACGGGTTGAATCCGGTTTTGTGTACGGGAAAAAAATGATAAAACCGTGAATGATGCAAAACTTACACAACCGGATGCAACAGTTGGCATACAGTTTTTTATGAAATGTCTATACATACGGTTTGCAATACGGTTCCATACA
The DNA here is from genome assembly GCF_029499605.1 of Hyla sarda. Classification (NCBI taxonomy): domain Eukaryota; kingdom Metazoa; phylum Chordata; class Amphibia; order Anura; family Hylidae; genus Hyla; species Hyla sarda. The sequence goes on along the minus strand of NC_079195.1, from coordinate 80,120,865 downwards.
GTTTTTTCACTGAAACCGGATATGGGAACCGTATTGCAAAAATGAGATGTGAATGCCTCCTTAAAGATATAACACTCTTACATGCATAACATAGGGATTATATGCAATTACAATAAACAGATGCAGGAGGCTGCCTGACAGGGCAGCAAGGGTACGGGGTAAAACCTCCCGCACTGGGCCACCACAAACTCCCGCTCTTAAACACAGTCGTCCTCGGCACCCAGTCCTGGAGGGCGGACGACTAACAGTGGCCACTGGGGCCTAGTGAGAACAGTTTCTGGGGGAATATTGGTGTAGTGTCCTTCACAGGCCTGATTGTGGGAAACAAAAACGAGTCCATGTATTCCATTGTATTTCTCCTCGGCCGTACCCCGTAAGAGAGTTGTGAGGGGTTCTGCAATCTGGGCAAAGTGGGGAATGAATCAGCGATAGTAGCCGGACTCCCTCTGCACTGAAAACGTGACCCAAGTAATGGACCTGAGGCTTGAGCAGGTGACACTTGGACGGTTTGATCTTTAATCCATGCTTGATTAGGACTTCTGACAGATGACTGAGGTGTTCCTGGTAGGACTTGGAATACACAATGATATCATCCAAATGCAATACTTTGAAAATTCAGATGGCCCAGGCACCTTTCCATCAGAGGCTGGAACGTTGCCGGGGCATTGCACAGCCCAAACGACATGCTTTTAAACTCAAACAGTCCCATGGGTGTTACAAAAGCAGTGTTCTCCCGATCCTCCATGGCCATGGGCACTTGGCAATATCCTCTGGTTAAGTCCAGGGTGGGGAAGCAAGCAGCCGACCCGAGGGCCGTGAGTGACTGCTTGATCCTTGGCAATGGATAGGCGTACTCCAGGACAAGTGGAGCCGCCCAGGCACTCTGACTCTCTTGGATCACATCTGCTTCTTTCATGTCGGCCAACATCTTCCTGACTGTCTGATACATTCCTGGCGTGACCGGATGGTGTCTTTCCTTGATAGGTGGGCTGTCAACTGTGAGGATTCGGTGCTGGATCATTAAAGTCTACCCGAAGTCTGTAGGGTACTTGGTGAAAGCCTCGTGGTATCTCTTGGTGACATTAAATGACATCTGCAGCATTACAAACACTAATCCCCTAACGATGGGGCCCCCAGCGATCTCCTGTACGGGGCCATGGCTGTCCCGTGCAGGGGGCGTGCCAGCCGCAGCATGACGTTGCGGCCGGCACGCCTCCTCCATACATCTCTATGGGAGAGGTGGGGAGGCAGCATTCGTGCCTCTCCGCATCCCCCATAGAAGTGTATGGGGATGGGGAGGAGCGCTTATGGCGGTGCCAGGGAGATCGGGGGGGTCCCAGCGGTCGGACCCCCCGCGATCAAACACTTATCCCCTATCCTGTGGATAGGGGATAAGTGTAATGCCGCTGCAGTTGTCCTTTCATGATTCCATAGACTTGGTCCCTTGGGGTAGTGACATCTGCAACATTTGGAGTTGTGCCCACCAGGGCTCTGGAGGGCTTACACTGGATCCTTTGGCTACTTGAGCCACCAGACGTTCTGTCACAATGTCCTTCGAATCTAAGAGGTACAGCTGGGCTACTGGGGTGTATTTGAGCAAGACAGTAGCAGAATCAGACAGGTTTACTAACTGCACCAGGACTCTCCCGTTGGTGACAGTGACAAGGCTTCTCGCAGCTCGAACAATAGGATGATCTTCCAATTGCATAGGTTCCAGCAGGGCTTGATATGATAGTCCCTATTCTTGACTCCGGGATGTGCATGACATCAGAGGATGGTCTCCATGTTGGGTTGTAAGGTCCCCGACCTTATGTCTTGAACTCGTACTCTGCAGATTTCACCTTTCTTGTTAGCAAACTTCTGCTCCGCCTGTAGGACTTTCAAGTGGTAATGCGCAGCCCGCTGGCCTGAAGGGGGCATATAGGGAAGAGAGGCATATAAGGCATATAATACTTCAGTGAAACAATTCCTCATAATGTTCATCCCCAATATAAACTCAGCAGACCCGTTATCTGTCACATTAGTTACAATCACTCCCTGTCCGCTAAGTACATGCTCTCCTAACTGAATGGTTGGCTCCCAGTATCCATATCTGGGGACTGGTTGCCCATTACCCACAACTACTCTGAAATTAACATCATCAGGCTCACACAATAAACTAGCATCCCAATGCTAATAGAAAACCCTTTTAGGTATGGTAGACACTTGCGACCCTGTATCTATCAACACCAACAAAGGTACACCTTCTACAATGACTTTTACATAGGGGCAGGAGGCGACATAAAGTGAGAGTCCTGATTTAGGTCGTTCGGGGATTGGACCTGATGACTGTTTTCCTGAGGGCCGGTCCTGAACCTCAGGGAAAATCAGTTTTCAATCCCAGCACTGCATTTTCCAATGTCCTAACTTGTTACAATAAGTGCAAAAGGGCATTTGAGTCCCTGTGGGCCTATTGGGTGGAGGATTGCGGTAGTTGGGATTGCGGTGGGTAGGAGCAGGGGCAAGTTTTCTAGGCAAGGGCGGTTCATGGTCAGAGGGAGCAGGCCGGGTTGCCAGCTTCTTTACAGCCTTGGCCAGTAGTTCAATGTCCTGCCTAACAGTCTGCAAGTCTGAGGCGGCAGCGACTGGCAAAGTAGATGACACTGGGGTGGGGACAGGTGACGGTGGTGGTATAGGTGTGGCTGCATAGTTGCTCTTGAACGGGTGTAAGGAGTGCACAAACTTCCTCTAACTTAGTCCTGGACTCAATCACTTGGATAGCCAGTGTCTTGAAAGCGGGGAATGACATAGGGTTTTGGACCGCTAACATTCTCAGCTGGGCTTTGTCCCACTTATTAACCCCTTAACGACCAAGGACGTATATTTACGGCCTTGGCCGGCTCCCGCGTCATATCAGGTCGGTCCTGGCATGTATCTGATGCCGGGACCCAGGGCTAATAGCGCGCGGCAGCGATTGCGGTGCTGCACGCTATTAACCCTTTAGACGCGCCGGTCTGTAAGTCTGTAAGTCTGAGGTGGCAGCGACTGGCAAAGTAGATGACACTGGGGTGGGGACAGGTGACGGTGGTGGTATAGGTGTGGCTGCATAGTTGCTCTTGAACGGGTGTAAGGAGTGCACAAACTTCCTCTAACTCAGTCCTGGACTCAATCACTTGGATAGCCAGTGTCTTGAAAGCGGGGAATGACATAGGGTTTTGTACCGCTAACATTCTCAGCTGGGCGTTGTCCCACTTATTAACCCCTTAACGACCAAGGACATATATTTACGGCCTTGGCCGGCTCCCGCGTCATATCAGGTCGGTCCTGGCATGTATCTGATGCCGGGACCAAGGGCTAATAGCGCGCGGCAGCGATTGCGGTGCCGCACGCTATTAACCCTTTAGACGCGGCGGTCAAAGTTGACCGCCACGTCTAAACCGAAAGTGAAAGCAGGTAGCAGTTCCCCCACATTACGTAGCAGTTCCCCTACATTTGGTAGCAGCTCCCCCACAATATCAGTTCCCCCACATTAGGTAGCAGTTCTCCCACATTAGGTCGCAACACACACAGACATACACAGAGAGACACACACACACAGAAAGACATACATACACTGACACACTCACCCGTCCTGCACAACGCTCCTCTCTAGCATCGGCCTGACCACTTATGTCCCTGACAGCCTCTTGCATGGGCCGCTGGCGCTGCTGCGGAGACGAAGGTAGGATCGGGCCTAACCGAGACCCCGGGGGGGGGGGGTTTCTGGGGTCAGGGGGCATCAACGAGCGGGCGCAGCTGAAGACTGGGGGGGAGCGATCATGAGGGAGCGGGCGCAGCTTAAGATGGGGGGTGGGGTTTTGAGCATGAAGGAGCGGGCACAGCTAAAGAGGAGGGGGATTACTCAGCACTGCTCCCTGCGCTCGTTCACAGGCAGTGAGTACCTGCGCATAAGCTACAGCACAAATCTCCTATACTGGATACCGGAAAGCTTTATGGCCGGTATCTGGTAAGCTGCAAAATCAACACTAGTCTGTCTGGCTAAAGACAGATCACCCCTAGTGGTGGCAATTTTTAGATTTAATTTCTGGGTAAAATTGACATTTTTTTAAATAAATTTATATTGCAAAAAGTAATTATATAATGACTTCTATAACATATAAAAAGTTTTCAACAATGAGAGTGCCTCTTTCAGGACCCATGACGTAAATGTACGTCCTGAGTCCGCTCCCATTCTATAATGTGGGGCTGCAGCATCTAACAATGGTCAGGACCCGTGGCTAATAGCGCGCGGCACTGGTTGCGGTGCCGCGCGCTATTGACCCTTTAGACGCGGCGTTCAAAGTTTAACGCCACGTCTAAAGTGAAAGTAAATCATTGCCGGTTAGCTCGGGGGGCTGTTCGGGATGTCCGCGGCGAAATCGCAGCATCCTTAACAGCTGTAAGACAGCAGGAGGTCCCTTACCTTGCCTCCTGGTGTCCAATCGCCGAATGACTGCTCAGTGCCTGAGATCCAGGCATGAGCAGTCAAGCGGCAGAATCATTGATCAATGGTTTCCTATGAAAAACCATTGATCAATGTACAAGATCAGTGTGTGCAGTGTTATAGCCCCCTATGGGGCTATAACATTGCAAAAAAGAAAAGTGAAAAAAAAGTTAATAAAGATCATTTAAACCCCTTCCCTATTAAAAGTTTGAATCACCCCCCTTTTCCCATTTAAAAAAAAAATGTGTAAATAAAAATAAAAATAAACATGTGGTATGGAAAAAATTCCAATGTCCAATATAGTGCATTTTTGGTCACTTTTTATGTCATGAAAAAATGAATAAAAAGCGATCAATAAGTCCTAACAATACAACCGCTAAAAACTTCAGATCACGGTGCAAAAATTTGCTCTCATACCGCCCCATACGCGGAAAAATAAAAAAAGTTATAGGGGTCAGAAGATGACAATTTTTTACTTATAAATTTTCCTGCATATAGTTAGGATTTTTTCCAGAAGTACGACAAAATCAAACCTACATAAGTGGGGTATCATTTTAATTGTATGGACCTACAGAATAAAGATAATGTGTCATTATTACCCAAACATGTACTGTGTAGAAACAGAAGCCCCAAAAAATAAAAAAATGGCGTTTTTTTTTTTTCAATTTTGTCTCACAATGATTTTTTTTCTGTTTTGCCGTATATTTTTACGGTAAAATGACTGATGTCATTACAAAGTAGAATTGGTGGTGCCAAAAATAACCCATCATATGGATTTTTAGGTGCAAAATTGAAAGAGTTCTGATTTTTTAAAGGTAAGGAGGAAAAAAATAAAAATGCAAAAACGGCAAAAACCCAGGGTCCTTGAGGGGTTAAGGACTCCTGATCCTGCTGATGCCACCTCCAGGCTGTCTCATTCTGCCACCATATGTTTTCCTCATGCTGCTGCCAGCTCCAGGCTGTCTCATACTGCCACAATATGTTCTCATGCTGATGCCAGCTCAAGGCTGTCTCATACTGCCACAATATGTTCTCATGCTGATGCCAGCTCCAGGCTGTCTCATACTGCCACCATCTGTTCTCTTCATGCTGCTGCCAGCTCCAGGCTTTCTCATACTGCCACCATATGTTCTCCTCATGCTGTTGCATGCTCCAGGCTGTCTCATACTGCCACCATATTAACTCCTCATGCTGATTCCAGCTCCAGGCTGTCTCATTATGCCACCATATGTTCTCCTCATGCTGATGACAGTTCCAGGCTGTCTCATATTGCCACCATATGTTCTCCTCATGCTGCTGCCACCTCCAGTCTGTCTTATTCTGCCACCATATGTTCTCCCCATTCTGCCACTATATGGTATCCTCATGCTTCTGCCACCTCCAGGCTGTGTCATTCAGCCACTCTATGGTCTCCCCATGCTGCTGCCAACTCCAGGCCATGTCATTCAGCCACTATATGGTCTTCTCATGCTGCTGTCACCTCCATGCTGTATCATTCAGCCACTATATGGTCCTATCCCACTGATGCCACCTCCAGGCTCTGTCATTTTGCCTGCTCTGCGACAGTGATTCTAATAGTGATGCCTCTAATCTGCATATCATACTGAATAACAGTATTATTTCACTAACCCAGTACATATCCTATGCGTGTTACAGCAAGGCAAAGTGTTCTACACCCCTAATGCGGCTCTCTGTAGGACAGAAACAGCCGTTTTTAATAGAGATTTGTCGCGAATAAATTCGGACCAAACCTATTTTTTGGGAAAATTCAGCGAATTGTCCAAATTGAATTTTTCTAAAAATTCTCTCATCTCTAGTCACTATGCTTGCTATCATCTGCTCTATACAATATTATAAGATGCATTGTATAATGAACAATGTTACATAAAAACATGATTAACAAATCCTTGTGGTTGTCTCTTCTCACTAATGAAAAGGTAACATTTTCTGTAACAAAGTTTCAGGTCTATTTTCTGTAACAAAGACTTTGAAAAGATATAATAAAAAGGGAATGCATCTGTTAACAATCTGCGATTGAATTACATTTTGTACACATAGAGCTAAATGTGTAAAATGATCTTTCAATGTACAACATAAGAAAAGAAAATCATGTTTCAATCTGTATTTATAGATCCATCTATGTTCAGGTAAATAATTGATAACAATACAGTAAAGTAGTATTTTGCTCTGTTCTTTATTATTGTATACTATTACTTCCTTTGTTTGTTTGCCTGCAGTATTCTATATATTTCTGTAGACTCCTAGCCAAAACTTCTGTCTCCTATTCCCAGCTGTTTTCTCTGTCCTCTGGCTAAAAGGATTTCTTTACAGACTCCATTATGCTCAGAGCTTTGATTATCTGCACCTTCTTTGTTGTGGATTTGTGCCATGATAGTGGTGAAAGTCATTGTAAGATGCACATTATTATTTTATATAGTTTTTTTTTGTCTGAACTAATTTTATTTCTGATACTAAAACATAATACAATATAATTTAATATATAAAATTATAGTATAAAAGTTTATACAGACATTAGGGGATATTTCCTAAAGCATTTGCGCCTGTAAACATATCGCAAATGGCTAAAGTAGACCAAGAATCTGTGTTTGTCACATTTAGATTGCATTGCATTAGATTGACTTTTGGCAGGTGTACATGCCATATGTTTCTTGGACAAAGTTGGTGGGGTTCCTATGGTGAATATGTGGGTGCCATATTTATCATCTGCGAAATTAGACAAATCCCACACCACCCCGATTTCAACCCAAAAATGTATGTTTAGTGGAGCATACTGTGTACAGCATCTTAAGGTGTTTACCGATAAGGATGGACAGACTAAGGCATCTTAAAGGGGTTATCCAGGACAAAAACTTTTTTTTATATATCAACTGGCTCCAGAAAGTTAAACAGATTTGTAAATTACTTCTACAAAAAAATCTTAATCCTTTCAGTACTTGCTGCTGAAGTGTAGTTGTTCTTTTCTGTCTAACTGCTCTCTGATGACACCTGTCTCGGGAACTGTCCAGGGTAGAATAAAATCCCCATAGCAAACCTATTGTGCTCTGTGCAGTTCCCAAGACAAGCAGAGATGTCAGCAGAGAGCACTGTTGTCAGACAGAAAAGAACAACTCAACTTCAGCATCTGATAATTATTAGAAGGATTCAGATTTTTTAATAGAAGTCATTTACAAATCTGTTTAACTTTCTGGAGTCAGTTGATATATAAAAATATTTTTTTCCTGGAATATCCCTTTAAGGTGTTTACCAAGGAGAGGTTGACTATAGCATTGCTTATGTCTCTATAGCCTAGGATGGGAGCAGGAGCTTTCAAAAAGTATGTACATTTGGTGCCATTATCAGGCTAAGCCTAGTGTTTTTTTTTCTATTGCTTGTATGATTGATGACATTCTTTGCAAGCCTGTGTTCAGGGCCGGTTTTAGACTAAGTGTGGCCCTGGGCAAAAATGAAAAATGGGGCCCCCAGATTGCGTGATCAAAGATCACTATGTTGTGCCCCCTGAATTGTGCTGCTCAGCTAATGCGAGTAATTGAGATTGAGCTGAAAACCACAAATGGCTGTGACTACAACATGAGAAACTTAATAATTCCATCCAGGATGAATTTGTGGCTATGGTAATTTGGGGGTCACAATGTGACACCATTTAGTGCAGATCAGCTCAGCTCAGCTCCCCCCTTTGAAAGAACGAAGTGTTAGGACACCCGCAACAGCAACTTGTAAGGACAAGAAATCCAGCACAAAACGGCATTATAAAACGTATGGTCACAGGAAACCACAGGGTCACAGAAAGCCATACATTTTATGATGCTGTTTTATGGGTTTAATAAACCCCCCAAAGAGTAAGAACTGATTTGCGCTGGATTTCTCTGTGCGACCACATTTACTTACATTAGTTGAGATTCAGCACGAATCAAGGAGAACAACATGGCGATCTTTGACTGCGCGACCCATTTTTGCCATCTAGCCCTAAACTAATACTGTCACCTTGTTCTTTATACAGTAATAGTCACCGCACGTAGATAAACAGTAATCTTTTTAATGCTACTTATCAGTAATAGCGCCCACATATACTATAAGGATAAGTTCACAGACAGAATGTCCACATGGAGAATCTCCGACATAATATGCCAGGACTAGGAGTGCACAGGAATGCAGCGTCGCATAGACAGCCATGCATTCTGTGCGGACACAGAAAATGGAATTTCCGTGCCAGAAACATCTGTGGATCCACCGGTGACCCGACCCATTTTGTGCCTCCAGCTGTTGCCACCCCCTTCCCCCGCCTCTCCCGCCCTTGGCCTGCTGAAAATGTTCTGAACACTGGGGCAGTGGACTACCACTTTAAGTACGCAGCATAGTTCCCCCCCTTCCCCCATATTAAGTTGGCAGCACAGTTCCCCCCCACATTAGTTTGGCAGTATAGTTCCCCCACATTAGTTTGGCAGTATAGTTCCCCCACATTCGGTTGGCAGTATAGTTCTCCCCACATTAGGTTGGCAGTATAGTTCTCCCCACATTAGGTTGGCAGTATAGATCCCCCACATTAGGTTGGCAGTATAGTTCCCCAACATTAGGTTGACAGTATGTTCCCCCACATTAGGTTGGCAGTATAGTTCTCCCACATTAGGTTGGCAGTATAGTTCCCCCCACATTAGGTTGGCAGTATAGTTCCCCCACATTAGGTTGGCAGTACAGTTCCCCCCACATTTGGTTGGCAATATAGTTCACCCCACATTAGGTTGGCAGTATAGTTCCCCCCACATTAGGTTTGCAGTATAGTTCCCCCCACATTAGGTTGGCAGTATAGTTCCCCCACATTAGGTTGGCAGTATAGTTCCCCCCACATTAGGTTGGCAGTATAGTTCCCCCACATTAGGTTGGCAGTATCGTCCCCCCACATTAGGTTGGCAGTATATCTCACCACATTAGGTTGGCAGTATAGTTCCCCCACATTAGGTTGGCAGTATAGTTCCCCCACATTAGGTTGGCAGTATAGTTCCCCCACATTAGAATGGCAGTATAGTTCCCCCACATTAGGTTGGCAGTATAGTTCCCTCACATTAGGTTGGCAGTATAGTTCCCCCACATTAGGTTGGCAGCATAGTTCCCCCACATTAGGTTGGCAGTATAGTTCCCCCACATTAGGTTGGCAGTATAGTTCCCCCACATTAGGTTGGCAGTATAGTTCCCCCACATTAGGTTGGCAGTATAGTTCCCCCACATTAGGTTGGCAGTATAGTTCCCCCACATTAGGTTGGCAGTATGTTCCCCCACATTAGGCTGGCAGTATAGTTCCCCCATATTAGGTTGGCAGTATAGTTCCCCCAAATTAGGTTGGCAGTATAGTTCCCCCACATTAGGTTGGCAGTATAGTTCACTTTCATTAGGTTGGCAGTATATTCCCCCACATTAGGTTGGCAGTATAGTTCCCCCACATTAGGTTGGGAGTATGTTCCCCCACATTAGGCTGGCAGTATAGTTCCCCCACTTTAGGTTGGCGGTATATTCCCCCACATTAGGTTGGCAGTATAGTTCCCCCACATTAGGTTGGCAGTATGTTCCCCCACAGACATACAGCCTACAACCATATACAGTGTATGGCTGGAGGCTGTATGTCTATGTATTGCCCTGCTTCAGTGCTCCAACCACCGCTCCTCCTGGCTTATAGGTCATACCAGTAGGTCCCGGGACCAGAGGAGCAGTGGTCTGAGCACTGAAGATGATGTGCCACTGGTGACTTACCATGCTGGCCAGCGGGCGTCCTGCTCGATGCTCTGCGCCTCCGTTCCTATGGGCGCATGCATGGGATGTCAGTGTTAATGGCGTGCACCCCTGTGTTTTTAAAGTTAATGCAGTGCTGCAGAGAGTTAATGCGGGCAACCTTGTGTCCCGAAAAGATCTTTTTAGGGACACAGGGATGTCCTTAATAGTGATGCCCCCCCATTTTTGCCACATTAAGCAAAAGCTAATTTTTCCGCCCCTTGACTCCCACCTTACTACTGGGGTGACACACTGTAATAAACCTCCTCCTCATGTAATCACCTTACTGCTGGGGTGACACACTGTAACAAACCTCCTCTTCATGTCATCTCCTTACTACTGGGGTGACACACTGTAACAAACCTCCTCCTCATGTAATCACCTTATTACTGGGGTGACACACTGTAACAAACCTCCTCCTCATGTAATCACCTTACTACTAGGGTGACACACTGTAACAAATCTCCTCCACATGTAATAACCTTACTACTAGGGTGACACACTGTAACAAACCTCCTCCTCATTTAATCTCCTTATTACTAGGGTGACACACTGTAACAAACCTCCTTCTCAAGTAATCACCTTACTACTGGGGTGACACACTGTAACAAACCTCCTCCTCATGCAATCACCTTACTACTAGGGTTACACACTGTAACAAACCTCCTCCTCATGTAATCACCTTACTACTAGGGTGACACACTGTAACAAACCTCCTCCTCATTTAATCTCCTTACTACTAGGGTGACACACTGTAACAAACCTCATAGATACACACATCATACATATATACATAGACATCTAACACATACAAACATCATACATACACATACATCTATCATGCACACATAATACATGTACACATAAAAAATCATATACACACATATACAATACATATCCCCCAACCCAAAGCATCTCCTTTCCCCCAGGAGATGATTGCTGGAGATCAGATTGGCTGAGGCTGCCTTGCTTCTGCGCCAGGGTCACATCAGTAGGAGCTCCCAGCAGCCCCTGGCCTCCTCAGCCCTGCAGGGCCGCACATAGTAGAAGGAAAAAAAAGTGCTGGCAGCGATCGCCAGGGGCCCCAAGCAGTGGAGCGCAAGCAGCTTTCATTCATCCACTAAATATGATGAGGATGTGAGGGAAGTTTACTAGTGGAGCGCTGCCTGAGCGTGGTGACGTCTGATTAATGGAGCGCTAGCAGCGCTCCTCCAGAATGCTCAGGACAGAGGGAGGAGTGTTAGTGCCTTAAGCCCTGAATACTGCATTTTGCACAAAATCGCGATAAAATTGCGTAAAAAAAATTGCCATGATTTTACCGCGATTTTGCGCAAAATGCAGTATTGTTAGTAATGCCCTAAAGCTTTTCAGGGGCCCCCTTTTGGATAGGGGGCCTAGGAAACTGCCTAGGATGCCCCGCCCTAACGCTGGCCCTGCCTGTGTTTAACTCCTTAACCCCTTAAGGACCGGGGTTTTTTCCGTTTTTGCATTTTCGTTTTTTGCTCCTTGCCTTTAAAAAAATTATAACTCTTTCAATTTTGCACCTAAAAATCCATATGATTGCTTATTTTTTGCGCCACCAATTCTACTTTGTAATGACGTCAGTCATTTTGTCCAAAAATCTACGGTGAAACGGAAAAAAAAAATCATTGTGCGACAAAATTGAAAAAAACGCCATTTTGTAACTTTTGGGGGCTTCCGTTTCTACGTAGTACATTTTTGGGTAAAAATGACACCTTATCTTTATTCTGTAGGTTCATACGATTAAAATGATACCCTACTTATATAGGTTTGATTTTGTCGTACTTCTGGAAAAAATCATAACTACATGCAGGAAAATTTATACGTTTAAAATTATCATCTTCTGACCCCTATAACTTTTTTATTTTTCCATATATGGGGTGGTATGAGGGCTCATTTTTTGTGCCGTGATCGGAAGTTTTTAAGGGTATCATTTTTGCATTGATAGGACTTATTTATATATATATATAAAAAGTGACCAAAAATGCACTATTTTGGACTTTGGAATTTTTTTGTGCGTACGCCATTGACCGAGCGGTTTAATTAACGGTGTATTTTTATAATTCGGACATTTCCGCACGCGGTGATACCATATATGTTTATTTTTATTTTTATTTACACTGTGTTTTTTTTTTTTTATGGGAAAAGGGGGGTGATTCAAACTTTTAATAGGGGAGGGGTTAAATGATATTCATTCACTTTTTTTTTGCAGTGTTATAGGTCCCATAGGGACCTATAACACTGCACACACTGATCTTTATCATTGATCACTGGTTTCTCATAGGAAACCAGTGATCGATGATTCTGCCGCATGACTGCTCATGCCTGGATCTCAGGCACTGAGCAGTCATTCGGCGAGGAGGCAGGTAGGGGCCCTCCCGCTGTCCTGTAAGCTGTTCGGGATGCCGCGATTTCGCCGCGGCTATCCCGAACAGCCCACTGAGTTAACCGGCACTTTTTACTTTCGCTTTTAGCCGCGGCTAAAGGGTTAATAGCGTGCGGCACCTTGATCGGCGCTGTGCGCTACTAGAGGCGGGTCCCGGCTTCACTATGACGCCGGGCCCGTCGTGATATGATGCGGGGTTACCATGTAACCCCGCTTTATATCACGGGAGCAGGACCAAGGACATACCGGTACGTCCTTGGTCCTTAAGGGGTTAAGGATGCAGCCCTTTTTCACCTTAAGGACTGAGCCCTTTTTCGCAATTCTGACCACCGTCGCTTTACGAATTAATAACTCGAAAACGCTTTTACCGAATATTCTGATTCTGAGCTTGTTTTTTCGCGACATATTCTACTTTATTTTGGTGCAAAATTTTCGGCATTGCTTGCATCCTTTTTTGGTGAATAATCCCAAAATGTTATTAAAATTTTGAAAATTTTGCATTTTTCTAACTTTGAAGCTCTCTACTTGTAAGGAAAATGGATATTCCAAATATATTATTTTTATTCACAAATACAATATGTCCACTTTATGTTGGCATCATAAAATGGACATACTTTTGCTTTTTGAAAAAATTAGAGGGCTTCAAAGTAGAGCAGCAATTTTCAAAAATTTCATGAAAATTGCAAAATCTGAAGTTACAGATGTTACAGAACTACAACTCCCAGCATGCCTGGGCAGTCTAGGTATGCTGAGAGTTGTAGTTTGGCAACATCTGGAGGGCTACTATTTGGGCACCACTGTAACAGTGGTCTCCAAACTGTGACCCTCCAGTTGTTGCAAAACTACAACTCCCAGCATGCCCAGACAGCCTTTGGGCATGCTGGGAGTTGCAGTTTCGCCTTCCTAGTGGTTGCCACAGTAAAGATCGCTTTACTTTCACTTTCATTAACCCCCCCCCCCCCCCCCAACGTGGTTTCCCTCCATGAGCCAGGATCCAGCTGTCTCCAGTGACGATCCAGGGTCCTCAGGCATCATCTCCTCCAGGTACCGGCCTCCATATTTTTCTCGCAACCCCCTGTCCTGCCCTGCCATTGGTCAGAATCAGTTCTGACCAATGGCAGGGGATAGGAGGAGATCGCAGCACTGCGACCTCGCTCCTATCCCTCAGGATGATCAGGGATGCCTGAATGATTTCAGTAGGCATTCAGCAGGCATTCCGGTCCGGTCCCCAACCGGCTGGCGGCGGGGAACGGAATTCCCATGGGCGTATGCATACACCCCACGTCCTTAAGGACTTGGGATGCAGGGCGTATGCATACGCTCGGCGTCCTTAAAATGTTAAGCTCTTTGCTATACTACAGTTTTTGATAAAATCATCAACACTAGTCTGCTGTAAGAAAAGCTGTGCAAGGCCAAGTTTCAACTTTGTGGCCCAATAAAACGCAAGAAAAAAAACGCCAAAAAATAAAAGACCACAGCATTTTCCTGTGTTAGGCATTTTTTTTCTGGCGCTTTTTGCCTTTGATGTTTCTCAAAATTTGTTGGGTACCAAAAAAAAATAAAAAAAAGGATGCAGTAGTGATGGAAAAATGTGTATTTAACGAAATTTATATTTTTTATAACAAAATTTTAATTCATTGTTAAATAGGGATCAATTTATGTAGCTGGCAACAATAAAAAATGTGGTGTGTGCGTTTTTCACTGTTTTTCTTTAAAACATTTTTTTTTTTAGGTAGTACTACTACTCCCATCATGGAACACACTGTTCCATGATGGGAATAGTAGTTCCTGTACTAATAGACAGATCGCCCCAGGTGTCACTCCTGACACCAAAGGCGAGGGTTCATAATATAGCAGAGATGCAGAGCGGCTCTATACAGCGCTCACATCTCTGCACTATACTCTGGGACGGCCAATGATGTGAATAGAAATTCATATTTTCCGCCCAGAGTCGAGATTGGCCGGACGGTGGCAGCCAATCCCCGCTCTCAGCGGGAAATATGAATGAGTGAGTGGTCGGCCGGAGTATAGAGCAGAGATGCGAGCGCATGAGAAAGCCACTCCACATCTCAGGGAGGAAGGATGATCGCAGCTGGTGTCAGGAGTGACACCTGCTGTGATCTTTCCTTAACTTTAGGTATTACTGCTCCCAACATGGAGCAGAGTGTGTTCCATGTTGGGAGCAATAGTACCTGCAGTTAAGGTAGATCACAGTGGATGTCACTCCTGATACCCACTGTAATCCTCCTGTATAATGTATAGTTGCGGCCGGCCACTATTCTATGGTCCCATGTACTGCTGTATATATGTATATATATATATATATATATATATATATATATATATATACACACCTATTCACATTTCCCACAGGGAGTTGTGATTGGCTGGAACCATCTGGCCAATCACAGTTCTCTTCGGAAAATATGAATAGGTGTATATATACGGCAGTGCAGGGGACCATAGAAGAGCGGCTGGCCGCATCTATACATTATACAGGAGGATCGCAACGGCTGTCAGAAGTGACACCGGGACGATCTGTCAATTAGTACAGGTACTACTACTCCCATCATGGAACAGTGTGTTCCATGCTGGGAGTAGTAGTACTACCTAAAAATTGTGGGGGGGAAAGTGAAAAACACACACACTATATTTTTATTATTGTCAGCTACATTTTTAGTGCACTGCCCGCCCACATAAATTGATCCCTGTTTAAAAATTAATTAAAATTTTGTCATAAAAAAGATGAATTTCGTTAAATACAATTTTTACATCACTACTGTATCTTTTTTAATATATATTTTTTAATGGTACACCGCAAAATTTTATTAAAAAAGGTATCTCGATCACTTTTTTGGATCGCTAATGTCCAAAAAAGAATAAAAACCGCCTTCAAAAACGCCAAAGTTAAAACACAAGTCGTTCAAACGCCACGATTTCAGGGGGCAAAACGCCATAGGCTCAACAAGTGGAAAATTAGCCTAACAGTGGGCGTGGTGCTGACACTATCCAAGAAGTATGGAAAAATCCAGTAAGTTAACTTACTCTTTAATTTGAATTTAATTTATCTAAGTTTTAAGTAACTTTATAAAAAAAAAAAATGTATTAGCAAGGGAAAAAAATGAAGAATGGGACTAATTATTCCGGACCATTTCAGCTTTAAAAGGGAAGACAGGAATTTTCTACTTAATACTTTATGGCGCAAATTATTAAAACATTTTCTATATTCAGTCATGACCGTAAATGTTGGCACTCCTGAAATTTTTCTAGAAAATGAAGTATTTCTCACCGAAAAGAATTGCAGTAACACATTTTTTGCTATACACATGTTTATTCCCTTTGTGTGTATTGGAACAAAACCAAAAAAGGGAGGAAAAAAGCTAATTGGACATAATGTCACACCAAACTCCAAAAATGGGCTGGACAAAATTATTGGCACCCTTTTAAAATTGTGGAAAAATAAGATTGTTTCAAGCATGTGATGCTCCTTTAAATTCACCTGGGGAAAGTAACAGGTGTGGGCAATATAAAAATCACACCTGAAAGCAGATAAAAAGGAGAGAAGTTCACTTAGTCTGTGCATTGTGTGTCTGTGTGTGCCACACTAAGCATGGACAACAGAAAGAGGAGAAGAGAACTGTCTGAGGACTTGAGAACAAAAATTGTAGAAAAATATCAACAATCTCAAGGTTACAAGTCCATCTCCAGAGATCTAGATTTGCCTTTGCCCACAGTGCGCAACATAATCAAGAAGTTTGCAACCCATGGCACTGTAGCTAGTCTCCCTGGGCATGGACGGAAGAGAAAAATTGATGAAAGGTGTCAACGCAGGATAGTACGGATGGTGGATAAGCAGCCCCTAACAAGTTCCAAATATATTCAAGCTGTACTGCAGGCTCAGGGAGCATCAGTGTCAGCGCAAACTATCCGTCGGCATTTAAATTCAATGAAACATTTAAATTCAATGACAGGAGACGCAAGAGGACCCCACTGCTGACACATAGACATAAAAAAGCAAGACTGCATTTTGCCAAAATGAACTTGAGTAAGCCAAAATCCTTCTGGGAAAACGTCTTGTGGACAGATGAGACCAAGATAGAGCTTTTTGATAAAGCACATAAATCTACTGTATACCGAAAATGGAATGAGGCCTGCAAAGAAAAGAACACAGTACCTACAGTGAAATTTGGTGGAGGTTCAATCATGTTTTGGGGTTGTTTTGCTGCCTCTGACACTGGGTGCCTTGAATGTGTGCAAGGCCTCATGAAATCTGAGGATTACCAACAGATTTTGGGTCGCACTGTAAAGCCCAGTGTCAGAAAACACTGAGATCGTGGGTCTTCCAGCAGGGCAATGATCCCAAACATACTTCAAAAAGCACCCAGAAATGGATGGCAACAAAGAGCTGGAGAGTTCTGAAGTGTTCAGCAATGAGTCCAGGTCTAAATCCCATTCAACACTTGTGGAGAGATCTTAAAATTGCTGTTGGGAAAAGGTGCCCTTCCAATAAGAGATATAAAAAAGTATCCGGCACCAGGAAGGCAGATAAAATTCCTCTTTTATTGTAGCATCAATAAAAATTGGATACACAGGAACGTAGTAGCCTACGCGTCATGGCCATGACTAAGGGCGCCACAGCCCGAAACACGTAGGCTACTACGTTCCTATGTATCCTATTTTTATTGATCCTACAATAAAAGAGGAATTTTACCTGCCTTCCTGGTGCTGGAAACTCTTCTATATTGCTGTTCGTTCGGAAGGGCACGCCACCCTCCAGTCCAAGCACGGGAGCCAGGGGCGAGGATCTGAGCAGATACTACACCATATCAGTGAGTACTTCCAATAAGAGAGACCTGGAGCAGTTTGCAAAGGAAGAGTGGTCAAACATTCCGGCTGAGAGGTGTAAGAAGCTTATTGATGGTTATTGGAAGTGACTGATTTTGGTTATTTTTTTACAAAGGGTGTGCAGCCAAATATTAAGATAAGGGTGCCAATAATTTTGTCCAGACCATTTTTGGAGTTTGGTGTGACATTATGTCCAATTTGCTTTTTTTTTTCCTCCATTTTTTGGGCTTAGTTCCAATACACACAAAGGGAATAAACATGTGTAGAGCAAAACATGTGTTACTGCAATTCTTTTCTGTGAGAAATACATTTATGGCCATGACTGTATGAAGTAATTGCTATTTTACAGTTGTGATTCTGAATGTTGAAATGCTTAGGGTCCATTCTCACTACGTATTTTCTGGGGGAATTCTGCTTGGATAATACGGTTCGGCAGCATTTCAATGTTCTCAATAGGATTCTGCTGTACCATTCACACTACAGAATTTCCAGACACCAGACTTTGCTGAAAGAGTGAACATGTTCATTCTTCTGATGGAATCCACTCTCAATGACTATTGAGACAGCGCATTTCTGTCTGCTCTCTCAATGCGGAATCTCCACCCAGAGATTCTGTAGTTTAAATAAGGCCTTACAGTACAACCAAACTCTAATCTGTCATGGAGATGCTTGGTTGCTCGCGAATATTCGCAATGCGAATTTTATTCCAGAATATCGCATATTCGTGAATATAGCACTATATATTCGCAATCACGAATATTCATTTTTTTTTGTTTTGTTTTTCACAGTACACATCACAGTGATCACCCCTCTCTGCTTCCAGCTTGTGGGGAATAAAGAAGGCTCTAATACTACTGTGTGAGACAGGCGTGCGAATTTTCGCACATGCAAAGATTTGCATATGCTAATTTTCGCGTATGCAAATTTTCGCATATGAAAATTTTTGTCTATGGTGATTTTCGCATATGCGAATGAAAATAAAACTGTGAATATTACGAATATGCAAATTTAGCGAATATATGACGAATATTCGGCCATATATTCGCGAGATATCACGAATTCGAATATGGCCTATGCCGCTCAACACTATTGCTCACTGTGCTTCATGTCAGCTACACATTATTCACACTAGCCATTGTGTCGCTGTTTATGAAAAGATTAGGACTGAAAAATGACAGCTGGAGGCTCCTTGGATCACGTGGCCTTGCCCTAACACTATCACTATTAGACATATATCCAAAATTGATCAATGCATAAGATTCATGGCGATGATGTTAAACTCCATGTAAAATGAGCACCTACCCTATTTGAGTATTTTGAATCCTTTTTTTCTCATCAAGAGTTTTTTTTGCTATATAGGCCTAGAGGTATTCTTTGTTCTTTGGGACATAGAAATCTGAGACACTCACATTTGACTATATGCAATTAAATGTGACAATAAGCAAATTATAGCTATTTATGCTCAATGCAAAGTAAAATGGGGTTTCCCATGAAGGAAAGTTGAAAGCCAAGTTGGTAAACTTACAAGGAGGGTGTAATTAACCACAAGAAGGATGTCATTAACCCTTTCATTCTCTGCCATACAGTACCAGGGATGCTGACATTTATTCTGTAACTGTCCTAGAAAGCCAGGGAAGGGGTAATAAATGCCTTTCTGAGCTCTAGACTACCAGGGATTCTGATAATAACTTCCATTTTCTGTCCAAGACCACCATTGATTCACATAGAAATACCTGTTTTGCTATAGATTACCAGTGATATAGGGGGAGATTTATCAAAACCTGTGTAGAAAAAGTGTGGATCAGTTGCCCATAGCAACCAATCTTGCTTCCTTCATTTTTCGGAGGCCTTGTTAAAAATGAAAGAAGTGATCTGACTGGTTGCTATCGGACTGCACCCAGGGGCGGATCCAGAGTCGAGTCTCGGGAGGGGCACTATTAGAGTATTTTGTGTTGGCGGACAGAAAATAAGATTACGGAACTTACAATATTATTAAATGTATCATACAGTCCTAACCTTGTTTAACCCCTTAAGGACTCAGCCCATTTTGGCCTAAAGGACTCAGACAATTACATTTTTACGTTTTCATTTTTTCCTCCTTGCCTTCTAAAAATCATAACTCTTTTATATTTTCATCCACAGACTAGTATGAGGGCTTGTTTTTTGCGCGACCAGTTGTCCTTTGTAATGACATCACTCATTATATCATAAAATGTATGGCGCAACCAAAAAACACTATTTTTGTGGGGAAATTAAAACGAAAAACGCAATTTTGCTAATTTTGGAAGGTTTCGTTTTCACACCGTACAATTTATGGTAAAAATGACATGTGTTCTTTATTCTGAGGGTCAATACGATTAAAATGATACCCATTATTACATACTTTTATATTATTGTTGCGCTTAAAAAAAATCACAAACTTTTTAACCAAATTAGTACGTTTATAATCCCTTTATTTTGATGATCTATAACTTTTTTATTTTTCCGTATAAGCGGCGGTATGGGGGCTCATTTTTTGCGCCATGATCTGTACTTTTTTTTGATACCACATTTGCATATAAAAAACTTTTAATAAATTTTTTATAATTTTTTTTAATAAAATGTATTAAAAAAGTAGGAATTTTGGATATATTTTTTTTTCGTTCACGCCGTTAACCGTACGGGATCATTAACATTTTATTTTAATAGTTCGGACATTTAAGCACGCGGCGATACCAAATATGTCTATAAAAAAAAAAATTGACGCTTTTAGGGGGTAAAATTGGAAAAAACGGACGTTTTACTTTTTTATTGGAGGAGGGGATTTTTCACTTTTTTTTTACTTTTACATTTTTTTAAATTTTTTTTTACACTTGAATAGTCCCCAAAGGGGACTATTCATAGCAATACCATGATTGCTAATACTGATCTGTTCTATGTATAGGACATAGAACAGATCAGTATTATCGGTCATCTTCTGCTCTGGTCTGCTCGATCACAGACCAGAGCAGGAGACGCCGGGAGCCGCACGGAGGAAGGAGAGGGGACCTCTGTGCGGCGTTATGAATGATCGGATCCCCGCAGCAGCGCTGCGGGCGATCCGATCATTCATTCAAATCGCGCACTGCCGCAGATGCCGGGATCTGTATTGATCCCGGCACCTGAGGGGTTAATGGCGGACGCCCGCGAGATCGCGGGCGTCGGCCATTGCCGGCGGGTCCCTGGCTGCGATCAGCAGCCGGGATCAGCCGCGCATGACACGGGCATCGCTCCGATGCCCGCGGTTATGCTTAGGACGTAAATGTACGTCCTGGTGCGTTAAGTACCACCGCACCAGGACGTACATTTACGTCCTGCCTCCTTAAGGGGTTAAGACTCTTAGGCCGTGCTCATATGTCAGAATAATAATCAAATATACCAATTGCCACAGAATGGGAAAGTGCTAAAGAAATTTTTACCATTTAAAACTACAGCTCCCAGTATGACCTAAGCAGTGGTAAGGGGATGCTGGGAGTTGTTGTTTCACCCATCATAACTGCAGAACTTACAAGTAACTCCAGCTCTGATGGGACATAGTGAGGAGAATACAGAATGATATCAGTGATTACAGATGACCTCTTCTCTATAGTGAGGAGAATACACAATGATATCAGTGATTACAGGTGACGTCTCCCCTATAGTGAGGAGAATACACAGTGATATCAGTGACTACAGGTGACGTCTTCTCTATAGTGAGGAGAATACACAATGATATCAGTGACTACAGGTGACGTCTTATCATTGTGTATTCTCCTCACTATAGAGAAGACGTCACCCGTAATCACTGATATCATTGTGTATTCTCCTCACTATAGAGAAGACGTCACGTGTAGTCACTGATATCATTGTGTATTCTCCTCACTATAGAGATCAGGGATTACAGGTGACATCTTCTTTAAAGTGAGGAGAATACACAATGATATCAGTGACTACAGGTGACATCTCTATAGTGAGGAGAATACACAATGATATCAGTGACTACAGGTAACGTCTTCTCTATAGTGAGGAGAATACACAATGATATCAGTGACTACAGGTGACGTCTTCTCTATAGTGAGGAGAATACACAATGATATCAGTGATTACAGGTGACGTCTTCTCTATAGTCTTTCCTTATCTAATTCAGCTGGTACATACCGCCAGGATTTGTTCCAGCTAAATCTTCTCTCTGCAGAACTTGATGCCCAGACGTCTCCTCACTATGTCAGCGCATTCTGATCCTCTATATGAAAACAATAATTATTATAATTCTGCCAAACACTGTATTCTTTGACTATAATACTGGCACACACCCTCTGAATATAATTCTGACACACTGTACCCCCTGAATATACAACACACTGTACCCTCTGAATATAATACCGCCATACACTGTACCCTCTGAATATAATACTATCACACACTGCACCCTCTGAATATAATACTACCACACACTGCACCCTCTGAATATAATACTACCACACACTGCACTCTCTGAATATAATACTACCACACACTGCACTCTCTGAATATAATACTACAACACACTGTACCATCTGAATATAATACTATCACACACTGTACCCTCTGAATGTAATACTACCACACACTGCACCCTCTGAATATAATACTACCACACACTGCACCCTCTGAATATAATACTACCACACACTGCACTCTCTAAATATAATACTACCACACACTGCACTCTCTGAATATAATACTACCACACACTGTGCCCTCTAAATGTAATACTACCAAACACTGCACCCTCTGAATATAATACTATCACACACTGCATCCTCTAAATATAATACTATCACACACTGTACCCACTGAATATAATACTACCACACACTGTGCCCTCTAAATCTAATGCTACCACACAGTGCATTCTCTGAATATAACTTGTTGTCCAGTGCACCCTCTGAGTAAAATACCGTAATGTATTGTGGCCCCTAAAAAACGTACCACCCCAGAAATTCCTCATAATATACACTATACTTCTGAAAGGCAAAACACTCTGTGCCTTCACATATAGTAATAATGCCCCATCTTGTGCCCCTACATATAATAATTATGACCCGTCCTGTTCCCCCCACATAATAATGCCCTCTGTGCTGTTCCCCTCACATATAATGCTCCTGTCATGTGCCCCACACATATAATGCCCCCTGTGCTGTGCCCTTCACATATAATGCCCCCATTCTTTGCCCCTCACATATAATGCCTCCATCATGCGCACCTCATATATAAAGCCCCCATCATGCATCCCGCACATATAATGCCCCCTGTGCTGTGCCCCTCACATATAATGCCCCCATCATGCGCCCCTCACATATAATGCCCCCATCATGCGCCCCTCACATATAATGCCCCCTGTGCTGTGCCCTTCACATATAAAGCCCACTGTCCTGTTCCCTCAGGGGGCATTATATGTGAGGAGCACAGCACAGGGGGCATTATATGTGAGGGGCGCATGATGGGGGCATTATATGTGAAGGGCTCAGCACAGGGGGCATTATATATGAGGGGCGCATGATGGGGGCATAATATGTGAGGGGCAAAGAATGGGGGCATTATATGTGAGGGGCACATGACAGGAGCATTATATGTGAGGGGCGCATGATTGGGGCATTATATATGAGGGGCGCATGATGGGGGCATTATATATGAGGGGCGCATGATGGGGGCATTATATATGAGGGGCGCATGATGGGGAATTATATGTGAGGGGCACAGCACAGGGGGCATTATATGTGTGGGACACAGCACAGGGGGCAATATATGTGAGGGGCACAGCACAGGGGGCATTATAAGTGTGGGGCACAGAACAGGGGGCATTATATCATATAATGCCCCCCTGTGCTGTGCCCCACACATATAATGTCCCCTGTGCTGTGCCCCTCACATAATGCCCCCTGTGCTGTGCCACACATATAAATTATATGTGTGGGGCACAGCACAGGGGGCATTATATGTGAGGGGCACAGGACAGGGGGCATTATATGATATAATGCCCCCTGTTCTGTGCCCCACACATGTAATGCCCCCTGTGCTATGCCCCACACATATAATTTATATGTGTGGCACAGCACAGGGGGCATTATGTGAGGGGCACAGCACAGGGGACATTATATGTGAAGAGCACAGGACAGGGGGCCCCCCTGTCATGTGCTCTTCACATATAATGCCCCCTGTGCTTTGCTCTGCAGACCCTCATTAAATATTCCCTTTTCTCTGCCCCCCCTCCTCCTAACAGTGGCGCATATCCTGTTTCCCTAATCCCCTGGACCCTGAGCATACCCTTACTTACAGTATGCAGGCCGCGGGGACGGGTCCTCCAGGCACCAGCGCGATGATGTGATGTCATCGTGCCGGCCTTTAGTTGAGTGGAGTACAGCTCACACGCTGTGTACTCACAGCGTGGGTGAAAGGTTAGTGAATGGTGGAACGGGAGCTTACAGCTTTGGCTCCACCATGCTAGGAAGCGGGGCGGGGGGGCAATTGCCCCCTCCCCCTGGATCCACCACTGACTGCACCACACTTCTTCTACCCAGGTTTTAATAAATCCCCCCCATAGCCTGTCACTGTTCTAGATTATCAGAGTCGCCAACATTAAAGGACAACTGTAGTGGTAAACTTTTATATATGCCCGTGCCCGGGCCTCAAAAATAAACAAAATAAACTCATACATACCTTCCTACGAGCCCCCGTTGTTCCGGCACAGGCCTCACGGTCCGGCAGTGCTGACGTCATTCCACTTCCTGGGGACGCCGCAAAGCCGTCGGCATATCACCGGCCGTAGCGATGTCCCGCCAGGTCGGGGATAGGCT
Organism: Hyla sarda; assembly: GCF_029499605.1. Classification (NCBI taxonomy): domain Eukaryota; kingdom Metazoa; phylum Chordata; class Amphibia; order Anura; family Hylidae; genus Hyla; species Hyla sarda. The sequence goes on along the minus strand of NC_079195.1, from coordinate 80,096,540 downwards.
GAGCCCACTGTCATGTAAGGAGCTCTGGCCGGCTTCTTACATGACAGTGGGCTCAGCCTATCACAGGCCGGCGTGGGACATCGTAACACCAGTGATACACCTACGAGTCTGCGGCGTCTCCGTCCCCAGGAAGTGGAATGACGTCAGCACTGCCGGACCGTGAGGCCTGTGCCGGACCAACGGTGACTCGTAGGAAGGTATGTTTGAGTTTTTTTTGTTTATTTTTGCCTGGGCACGGGCAAGTATAAAAGTGTACCACTACAGTTGTCATTTAAATGGGCACTGTCATGAAATAAAAAAATTGATATGTTGTAGTACTTAAGTACTACAACATATCTCTAATATACTTTAATTTAAAAAAGTGATTTTAAACCAGTTTAAAATCACTTTTAAATTCGGCCACTAGGGGTCGCCCTTCTAGTGGCCGAATGCATTCTGCAGTGACGTCACTACAAAATTTCGACTCATTGAAGACTGGCAACGAGTCTAAATTCAGTCACTGCGGTGCTCGCTCCCGCCTGGCAATCAGACAGGCGGGAGCGAGCGCTTTGCAGGAAGTGGATCCCGGGGGACAAGGTAAAGTATTATATGGGGGGGGGGGGAGGGGTTGAGTGTTCTCCTATATAGTATGCCTCCAGTTTCCCCACTACAGCTCCCAGCATGCTCTGACAGCCAATAGATGTCAGGGCAAGCTGGGAGTTGTAGTGGGGAAACAGCTGGAGGGACACTGAATAGGTGAACTAAGGGGGGGTGGGGAGTGGGTTGGGCGGAGCGGCGGGGCCGGGGGGGGGGTTGCGGTTTGCTGTCACTGTTCTTTTGCTGGGGAGGGGCTGCTGTGACTGTTCCTCTGCCGGGGAGTGGGTTGAGTGGCCGGGGGGGTTGCGGGCTGCACGGCGGGGAGCGGGATGTGCGGCCATCACAGATCCGGTGTTCACCTATACAGGGTGCCTCCAGTTGTTTCGCCACTACAACTCCCAGCATGCCCTGACAGCCAATAGATGTCAGGGCAAGCTTGGCATTGCAGCTGGAGGCACCCTGTATAGGTGAACTACGGGCGGAAGTGTCGGCCCCAGCAGGCATCAGTGACGTGGTGCCTGCTGGGGAAGTCTGCCTGGTAGTGAGCACACTGCCAGGCAGACAAAAGGCATTTTTAATATGTAAAAAAAAAAAAAAATTAAAGGCAGGGAGGGGGTTAGGGATAGATGGGTAATAGGCAGGGACAGAAAAAAAAAAGTGATGGTGGGAGCTACCCTTTAAGCCCTTGTCTGCCATGGGCCCCATGGATATTACTATAAAACCATTAACTACCCTAGCAGCACCCAGACAGGTCCAAGAGTGGGAAAGGTGGATACATAACTGTGGTCTGGGGTCTGAAGACTTTTTCCTGTCTTGTCCAGTGTCTCAAATTTGTGGTCTAATGTCTTCATTTAGGGCCTAAAATGATGTGTTTTATTGCAAATTTTGAGGTTAGCTGCTGAAGTGAGGTCCAAAGATGTCTCATCAGTCATCAGAAAGTTGTCATGGTGGTCTGAGCCAGATGGGAAATAACAGGAAAGACAACAAACAATTATAGAAGATTTTTAGTGAGTCACTGGATTTAAAGAGTAGATGGTGGCACTGAAGTGTGTGTGATAGTACATAAATTAATTTCACAAAGTTTATGTATACAAATATTCAAGGTTGCAGCAAGGGTCTATTTGACAATTAAGGGTCACCAATCCCCTTTTTGGTATGGTGTGTCCTTATAAATACCATTACTCTCAGCAATGACTGGTCTATGTCCGTTTGTAGGGGGAAAGGTACCACCTACTTGTCAATTTATTAATATGAGCCTTAACAAGGGCATCGTGTTCAAACAGGAACATTAAAAGAGGCGTCCACTTTATAGAGTCCCTTTTATAGTTGAAGGATCTATTTTATAGTAGTGTATGAATGCTGTAGTCCCCTGTAGCGAGTTGTATTCTGTTGTGTCAAGTGTTCAATTCCCCGCAATGCTGCCACATAGAAAATAATTGCTGTATGACTGCTGTAGCCCCTAGAGCGAGTTGTATTCTGTTATGTCATGTGTTTAATTCCTAGCAATGCCGCCACAGAGGCATTACACAGCGCCTATTGAAATTAAACAAAATAAAGAGAGAGTGAGTCACTGGAATGTTTGTTTTAGGTTTTGCAATAAATCATTCTTAATACTTTCTAAGAGTTAAAAGGTCAAAAATTAAAAATCATTTTCCAACCTTTCATTCTTTATAATTGTTAGATTTTGTCAAGAATGAGACGTGACATTTTAGACAATTCACTTTGTTTAGCAATAATTATAATAATCCTTTAATTGTGGATAGGGGTAAAAGTCACTCCTCTATATGACCGGCTGTATTGAATAGAAACAGTATAAATACTTCAAAGCTATATCATTGGTATGAGATCTTCACAGGCTGTCACCACATTAACCAACCATGTTTCGGTGTGCTACTTTACTCACTTTTCTGGTTCTAACATGGACTCAACAAGGTAAAAAAAATATGATTCATTTAATTTACTATTGCTATATTTACAAGATGATGAGCACAAGAACAAGACCTCAAGGCAGTGCAAGAAATAGATACACAAAGAAGTTTGCCAATATGAGTAATGACGATGAATTATCATGAAGCTCTGTTCACACTCTATGTTTGGGCTTATTTTAAGTCCCCCATAAATTGCAAGCAAAATTAGTCTTACATTTTCAGGCTTCTTCAGGCTTGCATTCTGGACATATTTTCAACCATTTTTGTCTTCTTATCTACTTATTAGGCAGCTTATTGGTATTGTATCAATAAATGCTATGCTTACATAAAAGGAAACCATGTTTTAGGGGCACTCTATTACAAACAAGTTTTTGTATGATCATTCCAGTGTATGTACTGGGATATTTTCCTGATACACAATTTACTACCAGTGTATGTATCATATGTTATGTGAGCAGAGCCTTAGGGCCATCAAAACCGATGTAACCAAAACTATGGTAAAGTTGATAATGGGACTGATTTATGTAATAAAAGCATACAATTCAGACAGATTTCCCTAAAAATGTACCTTTACATTATCTTTTACATAAATTATGGCTAAAGGTATGATCTACAATTTTTTTCCAGCTGTTTCCACCATGTGTGGTGACCAATGCAATTCCAAAGAACATGGTGAACTACGTGCTATCCTGGAGAAAACGGAAGCTGCTGTAAGGAATATCCTTCAGTCAAACGAGCATAAGAAAATTCTTCATGATCTCACCCAAAATATGAAATCAAAGATATGCGATCTCAACCTTGATGCAAATGCACTCTCTGAGTTGATAAAGATTTCTGAAAACATGCTTAGAAAAGTTCAGGATGGCTCACTAAATAAGCAAGCCATTATAGGATTTTTGACTAATGACCCACTAAAACACATGAATTCATTTTTAGAGAAATTGCAGAAGAAAAGGGGTAACTAATATTATCTGGCAGTATGGCTAAGGTAAGAAATTATCAGAAATGCAGAAAATAATACCATGCAGCCAACTGGCACCAGAAGTGGCTTTAGTTTGTCACATACTTTCTTCTCTATAATACTCTGATTATATAACATCTTTAAGTTACATTCAACACTAACATTGAGTTTAAAACTCATTTACAAATACCCTCTTTTTTGGCAAAGTGAGTTAATAGAGGATGGTCCATCATGTGGGACCACTGTCAGAGCAAAGAATCACTACAAAGTACATTTCTAATTCTGGAGGACCCGTCATCATTATTTATTATATGGCATGTCCATTTATTTAAATAGCAGCATTTTATTCTTCATGTTTCCTTTGGTGGTGCTGCTGGAAAGTTGACCCCTTGCTGCCTATTAATTGTGATAAAAATGAATATTGGGGTCACAATAGTGGGGCACCCTGTGATCTGCTTATCATTAGGGGAGACTTTGTAGAGCTCTTGCAATTGCTTATGAAACACTAGCGACGAGAGGTAAAATAACAGTTTTTTATTTTTATTTCAGTGCCGGGAATCATGGAATGCTGCAAATCCCTGAAAAAACTACATATCAACAGAGCATATGTTGTTACATTGATAATAAAGAACATTCATTCAATTAATTAATTTGCCTGTTGCTTTTATTTTTCAAACATTGTAATGGTACTTTGTTTCTTCTGGTACACTAAACCTGTTCGGGATTAGACATATATACCCATGTTTAATGCTTTGGCCCTATGTTTTTCTTATGGCAGCTTTTAGATATACCTAGGCCACATCAGCATCCTGTATAAGACAACTAGCACATATGCTTAAAGGGGTATTCCAGCATCTAAGCTTTTATCCCCTATCCAGAAGATAGGGGATACAATGTCTGATCGTTGGGGGCCGCTACGCCCCCTCCCATAGACATGAATAGAGGGGGCGTGGTGTGACATCAAGGGGGGGGGGGGGGGCGTGATGTTACGTCACGTCTCCAGTCTCGGCAACCCGTAAGTTTCTGACACTGGAGACTCAGCCCTGCATACAATGCGGGTGCTGCAGGGAGATTGCGGGGGGTCACAGCGGTGGGCCCCCTGCGATCAGACATTGTATGCCCTATCCTCTGGATAGGGGATAAAAGCTTAGATCCCGGAATACCCCTTTAATAGATTTTCTTACTTGGTAACAATCCAGTAAGAGTTTGTTTTATGGGAGTATTTTCTGAAATTTAGAAGGTTTCCAGGTGTTCAGAAGGGGGTGGGTGTGTGTATTTGTGTGTGTGTGTGTGTGTGTGTGTGGGGGGGGGGGGTGTAGGTGAAAACATTTAATTATCTTCATGTCTGTTCATGATCAATGCCCCAAATCTACGACATTATCTGTAGGCGTTTGGCCAGATAAAGTTAAGCGCCATATACATGGGACTACTAATAGCCAAAGAGGCTGATTCCTCCCTGTGCAAAATACCCCAAATACCCCTTTGTCAGTCAATGAATAAGCAATAGCTCATACTGTAAGTCGGCTGCTCTGGTGCAACCCCAAAAACAATCATTGGATGTTCACACTTCTCCCTCTGTAAACAGGACATGTGGCTGAAAATGATGCAAGCGAAGGGCCACATAATCATTGAGCTGTGTAAAAGGATCATTAAACAAGTGCCGATCTGCTAGATTGTAGCTCTTATAGGTCATGGGCCTGCCTGTATAAATGGGGGAACACACTAAATTTATTACACATGAGATTCCAACAAATCTGACCAACCCCTAGATATTTCAGCCTACATTAGTTGCATGGCTCAAAAAAATCATCACTATTATTTTCATACGCCAAATTATTTGTGACATTAGTAAATGTTAATCCAACAGTGAGGTTTTTCCATGGGGAACACTCACATAAAAATAGAACTCGTATTGTATGGCGCTTCCAGATATGCAGATATGATACAGATATAATCCATACCTGAGGTTGATAGAATAACAACTTTGTTTATTAGTATTTATTAGTATTCTTGCAACAGAAAGAGCCCGGACCGGACTCTTCATCAGGCAGTATGTAAAATGACGGGTAACAAACATATTTAAACGCTGCAGGAAATTAACACCTGGGAGATACAAGGGTTATGTGACCGGAAGGATGTCACATGCTATACGACCGATGTAAACATATGACATAAAAATGACATAAATAATAATTAGTAACTAGACAAGAAACAAACCTTGTTGTCCGAAAATCTGTGCAGCGGCTCCTAAACTGTTTTTTTGATTCTATTTACCGCCTGACATTATATATCGGCCTCCAATCGTGGAGCCCGATACGGATCAGAGCGCAGCAACCAGTACCTGCAATTACCTCTGTAATTGGTGCAGCTACCAATAAGGTCGGTATATCACTTTGGCATGGTGGAGGGTTCACACCAGTGAATATACCTCTACAGGGAGCGCCCCTGTGTGTTTTTTTATCTCTCCTCCCTAACTCTAGACAAGAAACAATAGATGATATTGGATTACAGATAAAAATACATTCCTAAAACATCTTGAGAAATTAAAAGAGGAATCACCGTACCAAAATGTGCACACTAAAGTTTTGGGAATGGGACAGACATAAATACATAGTACCAGCAAGTCAATGTAGGCAATGAGAATCAGCAGGGTTGTGGTTTCTGCTTGCAGCAAATTAATAGGGCACAGCTAATACACATTCCTGATATTGCGTCCCACATTGTACTATACCAACGTTAGATTGACGACCTGTTCCTTATATGGAAAAAGTCTAAGGAATCAACAGTGGCCTTCTTGGAAACAATCAATGGCAACCTTTGGGCGATATAATTCTCCCTGGAAGCAAGAGGGACACACCAACAGTTTCACGTCAACTAGAACGCTTTCTCAAGGTGCCTTGAGAAAGCGTTCTAGTTGATGTGAAACTGTTGGTGTGTTCCTCTCTGCTGTAACCTGCTAATCGAGCAAATAAAGAAGCGGTTTTAATAGCACAAGTACCTGGAGTGCCGCCTGCTACTTTCTATCCATTGAAATTGCTATATGGACTTTGTCTATTTGAGGCAGGCACCGGCAGTGCTACCATGGATGGGTGGTCTCGGACAATCCTGGACTCAAGTGTGGATATAATTGGCTGGAAAGGTATATGCAGTAATTACTCTCTCTACGTTTGAGATAATGGGGGATATTTATCAAAGCTGTCTCTGTCCCGCATCAATATAGACCAAACTACAGAGTGTTTGGCTGGTCTATTGTGCGCCTTGAAAAATTCTGTACACGGACTTCGAGATCTATGCTTTAGACTGTATATAAACCTGCTCCAGCATGGTCTGACATTTCGGCGTACTTTCAGCCGATGCGACTTGTCACTGAAAAGTCGCTTTTGATAAATTCTGCACCAATGCATTTTTTCGTCTAAAATAGACTACAATGCATCATGTTCTAAAAATCCTCTAAAGCAAAAGTCACAGAAAAGTTGCACATATTTAGACTGCGACTTTCTGTGCAACAAATTTAGATGGGAAAAACCAGTCTAAATCCTTTGATAAATATCCCCCAATGATGGGAAGTTCATCACTTCAACATATTTTAAGCTGGTGGATGTCCACAGTTATTTGGAGTATTTGGAGTGCACATTATAAGCAATGGCTAAAGAATGTGCCACATGGGTAATACAAGCGCATAAGAAAAAAACTGTACGGAAAACAGTACTTTTAACCCCTTAATGACCACGGACATATATTTACATCCGTGGTCGGCTCCCGTTATGTGAAGCGCGCTCAGTAGCTGAGTGCCCTTCGTACCTGCTCGGTCCCAGTTGCTATCAGCAACCAGGACCTGTGGCTAATACCGGACATCACCGATCGGGCTGATGTCTGGTATTAACCCTTTAGACGCTGAGAGGACAGCGGGGAGCAAAGTATTGTCGCTCCATTGCTCCAAGACTGAGATCCAGGCTGGAGCAATCAAACATAGATTACACTAATCAATGCTATGCTATGGCATAACATTGTTCAGTGTATGCGATCAATTTCTGCATTGCATGTAATAGTCCCCTATGGGGGCTAAATAAAAAGTGTAAAAAAAAAAGTTGAAAAAAAAAAGGGAATAAATGTGATTTAACCCCTTCCTGAATAAAAGTTTGAATCTCCCCACTTTCCCCATGAAAAAAAATGTGTGTAAACAAAAATAAAAATAACCATATGTGGTATCGCTGTGTGCGTAAATGTCCGAACTATACAATTATAATGTTAATTAAACCACATGGTCAATGGCATAGAGTTGTGGTGCCGGGGGAGTAATGGTGACTGGGGTGTTGCAGTGAAAGTGTAGGGTCTGGTGGTATTAACCCTTGAATGTCGTGACGCCAGGGTGCGGTTTCCTCAATAGTAATAGTAATAGAAAATAGAAAAATAACGGAATGTCCACCGCAGATTTTATGAATAAACTGAAGAAACTTTACTTGCAGCTTTTATGCAACGATATTGAACATAACAGTCTTTCAAGGGTGAACCGGGATTCAGGTTCCTAATAGGTTTGCTGGGACGTGGAAGCAATGAGCTTCTGATGCTAGCCACTGTGCTACTAATTATAATATTTGAGCTTGTAGTAGTCACACAGGATTTGATAGATGGAGCTTTGAGTAACTCACGTTTGGTGGCTGTAGGTTCACAGGCTTAGGGCCTAGTTGAATTAAATTGATGCTGATGAGATTTGTGCTGCTTGACAGTCTGGCAGGAAGAGAGTGAATTGATTGACTACAGCCCTTTATATAACAAGGGGCTGGACTAAGCTCATTGGTTGGCAAACCTGTAAGTCCTGACCCAGTGAACTCTGGGTACATCACATGAACTTGTAAGGTCCTTAAACCTTAGTACAACCTAATTAAAGGCACGTGACCTGCTAAGGTCCTATACATAGATATTTCCTATATATTAAATATATATACATTAAATAACAGATTTATATGAGGCGAAGCCCTGCAGGAGAGCCCTATATGAATGGTGGGACTTTAGCTGAGGGGACTTTAGACAAGGGACAGGACAAGGTCCTGTACCGGGACACCTAACACTTAACTAAAAATTCCAAAGTCCAAAATTGTGTATTTTTGGTCACTTTGAATACCCTAAAGAAAATGTATAAAAAGCAATCAAAAAGTCCCATCAAAACAATCATGGTACCGATAAAGACTTCAGATTATGGTGCAAAAAATGAGTCCTCATACACCCATATACAGAGAAATAAAAAAGTTATAGGGGTCAGAAGTTGACAATTTTAAACATACTAATTTTGGTGCATGTAATTATATTTTTTTAAAGTAGTAAAGTAAAATAAAAAACTATATAAATTGGGTATCATTGTAATTGGGGATATCATTACAAAGTGGAAAAGTGCAAAAACGAAAAAACCTGTGGTCCTTAAGGGGTTAAAGTGCAAGCTGACATTATGGCCAACAGATTTAGAGAGAATTGGAAAATAATGCTGGAGCTCAAAGTCTATAGATATTTGGATAGTAAAATATTTATTTGTCATACAATATATAAAAACTGTGAGAAGGTGAAAGGTATGGTGGTTGATGGGTGAAATATGTCACCAAGGTTCCTGGCCTTGGTGAGGTAAGAGCTGGTAATTTTCCAGTGTCTGTGTTGCGGTGCAGACTGATACTGTGGCACTAGTATAGCTGGAAGGCCAATCTGGGAAGGCTCTTACTGAGATTGACCAAGTGTAAGGTGGGGGTTATTCCCCACAATCCAGGCCGGCTTTTGTTGGCCTTAAAGGGGTACTACCATGCTGACAACTTATCCCCTATCTATAGGATAGGGGACAAGTTGCATGATCGCGAGGGGTCCCAACGCTGGGGTCCCCCGCGATCTCGCAGGCAGCACCCCACTCTCATCAGGCCCCGGAGCGAACATCCGCTCCGGGTCTGATGACGGGCCGGTGATCGTGATGTCACAGGTCCGCCCCTGTGTGACGTCACGCTCCGCCCCCTCAATGCAAGTCTATGGCAGGGGCGAGACAGCTGTCTTGCCCCCTGCCATAGACTTACATTGAGGGGGCGGAGCGTGACGTCATTCGCTCCGGGGCCTGATGAGAGCAGGGTGCTGCGTGCAAGATCGCGGGGGTCCCCAGCGGCGGTACCCCGCGCAATCAGGCAACTTATCCCCTATCCTTTAGATAGGGGATAAGTCGTCAGCACGGTAGTACCCCTTTAAAGCTAGGCTGCCTCACCAGCTGTGGGGGATTTTCTAGTTGCAGCACACAGTGCCAGAGAAAGCTGTGTGTGGAGTTCTTCCCTGTGGTAGCTCCAAGAGTGGAAGCTGCTGGACAGCCTAGCTGGAGGCCTGGAAAAGACTTGCTTGATACCGCATGGCATGCACTCAGGTGTGAACAAACACCTAAGGATTCCAGGTGGGCTTTTGTTACGTTTTACTTTGTTCTACATTTAAAGACTGTTTGCCTGTGCCATCTGTGAATAAAACACTGAGCGTTGATGTGAAAAATGCCGTCTCCTTGCCTCTATACTGCAACCGCACCTATTTACAAAAGCGAGTCATCACAAAACATAAATGTACAGGTGGCTCACAGGGCCCTTGTGAAGCCACCTCAGAAAATTGCCTCAATAAAATGCACGGTATTGCCACCAATAGTTCTGTTAATCCAGTTAACGTTACTTGTTATATTGTCCCAATATACTTTATCCGTATATAACTTATGTATAAATAACTAGGACATCCATTAAATAGTATTGTAGTTCTACCTCTCACCGCGTGAGGTATATAACATTATATGTGCTGCATCAATTCTGTTATCCCCCGGTGGGTGAGATATATGCTTTGTAAATGAATGCATAGTCTGGTCTGCTACACCGCATGGAATATCAGCATTGACATTTCTGTGATTAATCTCATCTTCGGATTACATAGCGGTGCGGGAGTATAAAGTGAGAGATTTGTGGACAGTTTTACAAGTGAAAGATTTGTGCGCAGCTATTGGGACAATCATTGGAACATTTAATTGTGGAACCATAAAACTATTTAATGGATGTCCTAGTTATTTATGCATAAGTTATATATGGACAAAATATATTGGGACAATGCAACAAGTAACATTAACTGGATTAACAGAACTATTGGTGGCAATACCATGTATTTTATTGTGGCAATAAACCTGTGGCAATAAACCTGCACATTTATGTTTTTATATATTGTATGACAAATAAATATTGAGCTCCAGCATTCTTTTCCTATTCTTTGCATTTTTTTTACACCATGGGTATAGGTGTTGGGTTGGATTGCTCCGTCTAGCCAGTGCCACGTAGAGATAATTGAGCAATTTCTACTTTTTTCAGATTTAGGGTGGGTTCACACTACGTTTTCTCCCATACGGGAGCGCATACGGCAGGGGGGAGCTAAAACCTCGCGCTCCCGTATGTAATTCATTTCAATGAGCCGACCGGAGTAAAACGTTCGGTCCGGTCGGCTCATTTTTGCGCCGTATGCGCTTTTACAACCGGACCTAAAACTGTGGTCAACCACGGTTTGAGGTCCGGTTGTAAAAGCGCATACGGCGCAAAAATGAGCCGACCGGACCGAACGTTTCACTCCGGTCGGCTCATTGAAATGAATGACATACGGGAGCACATAGAAAGGTATACGGGAGCGCGAGGTTTTAGCTCCCCCCTGCCGTATGTGCTCCCGTATGGGAGAAAACTAATCACTAATTTTACCATAAAATGTATGTCACAACCCAAAAATACTATTTGTGTTGGGAAATTGAATGGAAAACCGCAATTTTTAAAAATTTGGAAGGTTTAGATTTCACGCTGTAAAATGTACGGTAAAAATAAAATGTTTTCTTTATTCTGTGGGTCAATACGATTAAAATGATACCCATGATTACATACTTTTTTATGATTGTACCGCTTTAAAAAAATTGCAAACTTTTAAATCAAATTAGTACGTCTAAATCTTGCTGACTTATAACTTTTTCATTTTTCCGTATAAGCGGCGGTATGAGGACTAATTTTTTGCACTGTGATCTGTAATTTTTATTGATACCACATTTGCCTAAAACGTTTAATACTCTTTTATAAAAAAAAATTTTTAATAATAAAATGTCACAAAAAAGCAGCAAGTACGGGATCATCCATTGTTTAATAAGTGCTCCCACAGTTGATTTCTTTAAAAATTTCTTCAAAAATTGCAGATTTTCTTCAAAAATTTGTAATAATAAAATGTCACAAAAAAGCAGCAAGTACGGGATCATCCATTGTTTAATAAGTGCATCAAAAAGCAGCAAGTACGGGATCATCCATTGTTTAATAAGTGCTCCCACAGTTGATTTCTTGCAGATTAATCTTCCCAGCCTGGTGCAGGTCTACATTTTTGTTTCTGGTGTCCTTCAACAGATCTTTGGTCATTTCCATAGTGGAGTTTGGAGTGTGACTGTTTGAGGTTGTAGACTCTTAAAGGGGTACTCCGGTGGTCCATATGTTTTTCCGTTTTTGACTTACCCTATTAGTTTTGTTTCCTTTCTATTCTTGTTGTTTAGCCTACTCTATTTCTGTTCTTTGTTGTCTTTTTATCCCCCACTTTGTTTTCCTATCTTTGCTTCTATTTCCTGTTTCTTGCTGTGCTGAAAACTACAAATCCCAGCACGCCACATGCCTTGCTGGTTTGGGGCGGCTCCTTTTTTTTTTGTTCCGCCCTTTACCCACCCTACTATTTTCCCGGGCCAGCCCCCTTATACACAGCACACAACTATAATCAGCCCTGGTTGGGATAGACTGGCATACACACACAAAAAGGACTACAACTCCCAGCATGTGTCATTCAGCAGTCTTCAGTCTGTAGTATAACACCAGCATGCTGCCTCTGTAGTCTCCTGGGGGTGTAGTTCACCACACCTCTATAGGGCATACACCAGTGTTTCCCAACCAGGGTGCCTCCAGGTGTTGCAAAACTACTACTACCAGCATGCTTGGACAGCCAAAAGATGTCTGGGCATCCTGGGAGTTGTAGTATTGATACAGCTGAAGACACCCTGGTTGGGAAACAATGCACTTTGTTTGTAATATACTGAATAGGCAAGGCCATTGTTTCTCAATCAGTGTGCCTCCAGCTGTTGCAAAACTACAACTCCCAGCATGCCCAAAGGCTGTCAAGTCATGCTGGGAGCCGTAGTTTTACAACAGCTGGAGGCACACTGGTTTGGAAACACTTGTGTAACATGATGTGTATGCTGAATAGGCTATGACAGTGTTTCCCAACCAGTGTGCCTCCAGCTGTCGCAAAACTACAACTCCCAGCATGCCCAAAGTCAGTCCAGGCATGCTGGGAGTTGTAGTTTTGCAACAGCTGGAGGCACACTGGTTTGTAAACACTAGCATACACACACATAACAGGGACTACAACTCCCAGCATGTGTAATTCAGGAGTACCCCCCCTTCACACATAGAAATCATCCCCAGTCCGAGATTTATTCCCCTGCAGTCTATACATCCCCAGCCGTGCACCTTGTTATCCTCCCCTTCAGATAACTCTTATCTTCTCTGCCTTTTTTCAGTGCAGACCTGCATCCTTAGAAGTATGTCCACTCTCCCCCTGCTCTGGCTTCTTTCTCTCATGCACACCTGCATCCTCCAGGAGGGGGAGATGAGGGGCATGGCTTATCTCTATCATGCACACCTGTTTCCTCTAGGAAGGGGAGATGAGGGGCGTGGCTTATCTCTATCATGCACACCTGTTTCCTCCAGGAGGGGGAGATGAGGGGCATGGCTTATCTCTATCATGCACACCTGTTTCCTCCAGGAGGGGGAGATGAGGGGCATGGCTTATCTCTATCATGCACACCTGTTTCCTCCAGGAGGGGGAGATGAGGGGCATGGCTTATCTCTATCATGCACACCTGTTTCCTCCAGGAGGGGGAGATGAGGGGCATGGCTTATCTCTATCATGCACACCTGTTTCCTCCAGGAGGGGGAGATGAGGGGCATGGCTTATCTTTATCATGCACACCTGCATCCTCCAGGAGGGGGAGATGAGGGGCATGGCTTATCTCTATCATGCACACCTGTTTCCTCCAGGAGGGGGATATGAGGGGCATGGCTTATCTCTATCATGCACACCTGTTTCCTCCAGGAGGGGGAGATGAGGGGCATGGCTTATCTCTATCATGCACACCTGTTTCCTCTAGGAAGGGGAGATGAGGGGCGTGGCTTATCTCTATCATGCACACCTGTTTCCTCTAGGAAGGGGAGATGAGGGGCGTGGCTTATCTCTATCATGCACACCTGTTTCCTCCAGGAGGGGGAGATGAGGGGCATGGCTTATCTTTATCATGCACACCTGTTTCCTCCAGGAGGGGGAGATGAGGGGCATGGCTTATCTCTATCATGCACACCTGTTTCCTCCAGCAGGGGGAGATGAGGGGCATGGCTTATCTTTATCATGCACACCTGTTTCCTCCAGGAGGGGGAGATGAGGGGCATGGCTTATCTCTATCATATAGTCACATAGTCACATAGTCACATAGTTAGTACGGTCGAAAAAAGACATATGTCCATCAAGTTCAACCAGGGAATTAAGGGGTAGGGGTGTGGCGCGATATTGGGGAAGGGATGAGATTTTATATTTCTTCATAAGCATTAATCTTATTTTGTTCCAGGAATGTATCTAATCCTGTTTTAAAGCTGTTAATTGTTCCTGCTGTGACCAGTTCCTGAGGTAGACTGTTCCATAAGTTCACAGTTCTCATGCACACCTGTTTCCTCCAGGAGGGGGAGATGAGGGGCGTGGCTTATTTCTATCATGCACACCTGTTTCCTCCAGGAGGGGGAGATGAGGGGCGTGGCTTCTTTCTCTCATGCACACCTGCATCCTCCAGGCGGGGAGATGAGGGGGCGTGGCTTATTTCTATCATGCACACCTGTTTCCTCCAGGCGGGGAGATGAGGGGGCGTGGCTTATCTCTATCATGCACACCTGTTTCCTCCAGGAGGGGGAGATGAGGGGCGTGGCTTATCTCTATCATGCACACCTGTTTCCTCCAGGAGGGGGAGATGAGGGGGCGTGGCTTATCTCTATCATGCACACCTGTTTCCTCCAGGAGGGGGAGATGAGGGGCGTGGCTTATTTCTATCATGCAGTTCTGAAAGAACAGAGAAAAAAAAAGCCATGACATGTTGTCCACATCCTTATCCTAACATGGCCGACGTTGTGGACAAGAGTAAGAGATCCAACACAGAGCTACAGAACTTCCTGGCCCACAAACAGGTAAGAAAAAAATACACATGCTACACAAATATATAATACATGTCAATTGCCAAAAACATGAACATTGAAAGAAGATGCAATATAGCCAAAAATCTTGACCACCGGAGTACCCCTTTAAAAAGAAGTTACAGGTGTGTGAGAACCAGAAATCTTGCTTGTTTGTAGATGACCAAGCACTTATTTTCCACCATAATTTGCAAATAAATTCTTTAATAATCAGACAATGTGATTTTATGGATTTCTTTCTCATCCTGTCTCTCATAGTTGAGGTATACCTATGATGAAAATTACAGGCCTCTCTCATCTTTTTTAGTGGAAGAACTTGCACAATTGGTGGCTGACTAAATACTTTTTTGCCCTTATTTTAAACTGTCATATTTTACCATGATTTACAGTCATCGCCATAAATCAGGGCCGGATTAAGAGCATCATGGGCCTGGTGCTGAGGATTTTGATGGGCCTACAAGTGTCCGTGACCCAACAGCTGGGTTGCGGCCATTTGTGGGCTGCAGTGCAACTCCATTTACTTACATTATGTGCGACACGTACGACAAACATATGACATATGTAGGTAGCCAGGTAAGTAGCTTGCCAGTTGGATTGTTAGCTAACTAGGTAGATAGCCAGATAGCTAAGTGGAAGCAAGGTAGAGCAGTACATCCGAACAGCGTCAAGGTGATGTGGGTGCAAGTGGGCCCAAACGCAGCCCTAATCGACACAAATAGAAAGCGTCCCACAGCCTCCAATATAAGGTGAAAAGCAGTGTAGTTTATTTCCTCATATGTGGCAGCAACGTTTCCACTGTCTGCACAGTCTTTATCAAGTATACAAAAGTGACCAGAGTACTAGTATTTATGTGTGAACACACACAAAATCAATCACAGGGTAATTATAGCAAATCAAAGTGAAAAGGTTAAAAAAAAAAAAAAAAAAAACAATGATCCAGTGTAAAAAAATAAAATACACATACAGTGATCCCTCAGCTTACAATGGCCTCAATATACAATAGTTTCAACATACAATGGTCTTTTCTGGACCATTGTAACTTGAAACCAGACTCAACATACAATGTACAGTTCAGATCTGTGAAACGTGTCAATGGCCGGAAGAACTGACCAATCAGAATGGGCATTCACTGGTAAAACACCTGTATTCCTAAAGTGCATGCACTGACTGGCTGTCTGGTAGTGCCCCCTACAGTACAGGGAGGTATTGCATGTTCTTTACTACTCTTTACCTGTACCAGGGTTAGCTGCTCCTTTGGACACCAGGTGAAGGCTGCTCCATGTTACTTTTTTAGGACACTGTGTACTGTACAGGACCCCGAAGAAGCTCCTGTCCTCTACATAGACCAGTGTTTCCCAACGAGGGTGCCTCCAGCTGTTGCAAAACTACAACTCCCAGCATGCCCGGACAGCCTTTGGCTGTCCAGGCATGCTGGGAGTTGTAGTTTTGCAACAGCTGGAGGCACCCTGGTTGGAAAACACTGAAATAGACAGTGATTACAGCTCCCAGCAGCTCTTTCTTATTTATGTGTAAGGATTTGCTTTATCTATATTAGTTATCTACTTATTTTTATTTAATCCTCACTTTTTCCTATTTTCTGATGACATTTTGGGGCTTCAGAACCAATTACCAGGTTTCCATAGAGTTCTGGTCTCAACATACAACGGTTTCAACATACAATGGTCGTCCCGAAACCTATTAATATTGTAACTTGAGGGACCATTGTATGGATATATGCATGCAATGAAATACAATGTTTTTAGTGTTATTACATTTACATATCCCCAAACCGATCATAGCGAAAATATAATCATGATTAAATACGTATCTACAAGAGAATTAAAAATAATGGCGGAGAAGGGGTTAGGTCAAAAACACTCATCACATGTGTAAGTAATCATGGCAACGTGACAGGTTGTATACAGACGCTCACTGCCTCGTGAACATAGAAAATGTGATGTGGCCTATACACAGACCAGTATCACTAATAACACCACAATACAAGGGACATATAAATCTACCACACCATGACCACTGACTAAACAATACCACCATACTGTATGGAAATAAAAGCCACTATACACAGACCAGTATCACTAATAACAGCACAATACAAGGGACATATAAATCTACCACACCATGACCACTGACTAAACAATACCACCATACTGTATGGAAATAAAAGCCACTATACACAGACCAGTATCACTAATAACAGCACAATACAAGGGACATATAAATCTACCACACCATGACCACTGACTAAACAATACCACCATACTGTATGGAAATAAAAGCCACTATACACAGACCAGTATCACTAATAACACCACAATACAAGGGACATATAAATCTACCACACCATGACCACTGACTAAACAATACCACCATAATGTATGGAAATAAAAGCCACTATACACAGACCAGTATCACTAATAACACCACAATACGAGGGACATATAAATCTACCACACCATGACCACTGACTAAAAAATACCACCATACTGTATGGAAATAAAAGCCACTATACACAGACCAGTATCACTAATAACACCACAATACAAGGGACATATAAATCTACCACACCATGACCACTGACTAAACAATACCACCATAATGTATGGAAATAAAAGCCACTATACACAGACCAGTATCACTAATAACACCACAATACGAGGGACATATAAATCTACCACACCATGACCACTGACTAAAAAATACCACCATACTGTATGGAAATAAAAGCCACTATACACAGACCAGTATCACTAACACCACCACAATACAAGGGACATATAAATCCTCCACACCATGACCACTGACTAAACAATACCACCATACTGTATGGAAATAAAAGCCACTATACACAGACCAGTATCACTAATAACACCACAATACAAGGGACATATAAATCTACCACACCATGACCACTGACTAAACAATACCACCATACTGTATGGAAATAAAAGCCACTATACACAGACCAGTATCACTAATAACACCACAATACAAGGGACATATAAATCTGACACACCATGACCACTACCATTACCACTGACTAACACTGCTATATTGTTATTGAATAAAAACCAGTACAGTATACAAAATATCAATAACCCTACACAGGAATAGATTTGAGCTGTACACAGGGGCTGCAGACCATATAAGTCATTATAGTTACATACTCACGGGGCGTCTACTATGATCTGAGTCGTTCACTTTTCTCTTTCTTCTCCATCTGTCCTGGGTCATCATGAAGATTTCTCCCGATCACAACTCGTCTTCACCGAATCTGCCAGACAGACATTTTAGGATTCTCGCTACAGCAAAATCCTCACCTCTATACAAACCCCCTATATGCCTTACACTGCCCCATATAGTAGTCCCTTCTGTGCCCTATATAGTATTAGGCCCCAACATTGTCCTCATACATTATAATGCCCCCTCTCATTGCCCCCATATAATATAATGCCCCCTAACATTGCCCCCATATATAGTAATGCCCCCTCACATGACCCCCCATATATATAGTAATGCCCCCTCATATAGTAATGCCCCTCACATTGCCCCCATATATAGTAATGCCCCCTCACATGACCCCCCCCCATATATAGTAATGCCCTCTCACATGGCCCCCACAAATAATAATGCCCCCTCACATGGCTCCCACACATAATAATGCCCCCCTCACAGGCCCCCCACACATAATAATGCCCCCCCTCACATGTCCCCCACATATAATAAGGCCCCCTCACATGTCCTCCACATATAATAATGCCCCCCTCACATGTCCTCCACATATAATAATGCCCCCTCACATGTCCCCCACATATAATAATGCCCCCTCACATGTCCCCCACATATAATAATGCCCCCTCACATGTCCCCCACATATAACAATGCCCCCCTCACATGTCCACCACATATAATAATGCCCCCTCACATGTCCCCCACATGTAATAATGCCCCCCTCACGTGTCCCCCACATGTAATAATGCCCCCCTCACATGTCCCCCACATGTAATAATGCCCCCCTCACATGTCCCCCACATATAATAATGCCCCCTCACATTTCCCCCACATATAATAATGCCCCCTCACATGTCCCCCACATATAATAATGCCCCCCTCACATGTCCCCCACATATAGTAATGCCCCCCTCACATGTCCCCCACATATAATAATGCCCCTCTCACATGGCCCCCACATATAATAGTGCCCCCTCACATATTAATGCCCCCCTCACATGTCCCCCACATATAATAATGCCCCCCTCACATGTCCACCACATATAATAATGCCCCCTCACATGTCCCCCACATGTAATAATGCCCCCCTCACATGTCCCCCACATGTAATAATGCCCCCCTTACATGTCCCCCACATGTAATAATGCCCCCCTCACATGTCCCCCACATATAATAATGCCCCCCTCACGTGTCCCCCACATGTAATAATGCCCCCCTCACATGTCCCCCACATGTAATAATGCCCCCTCACATGTCCCCCACATATAATAATGCCCCCTCACATTTCCCCCACATATAATAATGCCCCCTCACATGTCCCCCACATATAATAATGCCCCCCTCACATGTCCCCCACATATAGTAATGCCCCCCTCACATGTCCCCCACATATAATAATGCCCCTCTCACATGGCCCCCACATATAATAGTGCCCCCTCACATATTAATGCCCCCATCACATGGCCCCCACACATATTAATGCCCCCTCTCATGGCCCCCTCACATATTAATGCCCCCCTCACATATTAACGCCCCCCTCACATATTAATGCCCCCCCACACATTAATGCCCCCACATACAATAATGCCCCCTCACATGGCCCCCACATATAATAATGCCCCCTCACATATTAATGCCCCCATCACATGGCCCCCACACATATTAATGCCCCCTCTCATGGCCCCCTCACATATTAATGCCCCCCTCACATATTAACGCCCCCTCACATATTAATGCCCCCCTCACATATTAATGCCCCCTCACACATTAATGCCCCCACATACAATAATGCCCCCTCACATGGCCCCCACATATAATAATGCCCCCTCACATGGCCCCCTCACATATTAATGCACCCTCACACACATATGCCCCCTCACACACATATGCCCCCTCATATAGTAATGCCCCCATATATGGAGGTCATGTGAGGGGGCATTACTTATATGGGGGCATTACTATATATGGGGGCCATGTGAGGGGCATTATTATGTATGGGAGGCATGTGAGGGGGCATTACTTATTGGTGGCAAAGTTAGGGGGGCATTACTTATTATTACTTTGCCCCCATATAAGTAATGCCCCCTCACTTTGCGCCCATATAAGTATGCCCCCGTCACTTTGCCCCCATATAAGTAATGCCCCCTCACATAATAATGCCCCCAGCAAAAAACCAAAAAAAAAAAACACTCACCTCTGTCTCGTTCCCCCGCAGCTCTTGTTCTCTCCTCTTCTCTCCTGTGCTGACAGCCTCTGCAGAGCCGCTGCCGCACAGGAAGCCCGGGATGGAGTGACAGGACGGAGCTGCCGGCTCCTTCCTGTTACGTCAGCTGCCGCACCGAGTGCACGCTCAACGCTGTGTGCGTCTTAAAGGCGCACTCAGTGTTAAAAGCTGCGGTCGCTCGGAGATTCGGGACAGGTGTTCCGGTACTGCTGGCGTCCCGGATCCTTCCCCTGCTGGCCCAGTCGCAAGGGGAACGATGGGGCCCGCAGGTGAAGCGTCCGGTTGTGCACATGCAGGGACCGTGCCAGCACCGGTCCCAGCATGTTGCAACCCTATTTTAATGCAGGGGCCTGGAGCTGCCGCTCCATCCGCCCCTACGTTAATCCGGCCCTGCCATAAATGTTGGCACTCCTGAAATGTTTCAAGAAAATTAAGTATTTCTCACAGAAAAGGATTGCAGTAACACGTGTTTTACTATACACATGTTTAGTTTCTTTGTGTGTATTGGAACTAAACCAAAAAAGGGAGGAAAAAAAGCAAAATGGACATACTGTCACACCAAACTCCAAAAATGGGCTGGACAAAGTTATTGGCACCCTTAAAGGGGTACTCTGGTGCTAACACATCTTATCCCCTATCCAAAGGATAGGGGATAAGATGTTTGATCGCGGGAGTCCCGCAGCTGGGGACGCCCGCGATCATGCACGCGGCACCCCGTTAGTAATCAGTCCCCGGAGCGGGGACTGATTACTAACGGGGTGCCGCATGCATGATCGCAGGCATACCCAGCTGTGGGACCCCCGCAATCAGGCATCTTATCCCCTATCCTTTGGATAGGGGATAAGATGTGTAAGCACCGGAGTACCCCTTTAACTTAATATTTGGTTGCACACCCTTTGGAAAAAAATTACTGAAATCAGTTACTTTCTATAACCATCAATAAGCTTCTTACACCAAGAAACACAGAATGTGGCGGCAAATAAGAACCATTTGGCCCATCTAGTCTGACCAATAATCTGAATCCTATCAATAGTCCCTGGCCCTATCTTATATGAAGGATAGCTTTATGCCTATCCCATGCATGTTTAAACTTCTTCACTGTATTTGCAGCGACCACTTCTGCAGGAAGGCTATTCCATGCATCCATTACTCTCTCAGTAAAGTAATACTTCCTGATATTACTTTTAAACCTTTACCCCTCTAATTTAAAACAATGTCCTCTTAATAGTTTTTCTTCTTTTAAATATGCTCTCCTCCTTTACTGTGTGGATTCCCTTTATTTATTTAAGAGTTTCTATCATATCCCCTCTGTCTCTTCTTTCTTCCAAGCTATACATGTTAAGGTCCTTTATCCTTTCCCTGTAAGTATTATCCTGCAATCCATGTACTAGTTTAGTAGCTCTTCTCTGAACTCTCTCTAGAGTATCTATATCCTTTTGGAGATACGTCCTCTAGTACTGCGCACAATACTCCAAGTGAGGTCTCACCAGTGTTCTGTACAGTGGCATGAGCACTTCTCTCTTTCTACTGCTTATACCTCTCCCTCTACATCCAAGCATTCTGCTAGCATTTCCTGCTGCTCTATTACATTGTCTTCTTACCTTTAAGTCTTCTGAATGTGATGCATGTGATGCTCCTTTAAACTCACCTGGGGCAAGTAACAGGTGTGGGCAATATAAAAATCACACCTGAAAGCAGATAAAAAGGAGAGACGTTTACTTAGTCTTTGCATTGTGTGCCTGTGTGTGCCACACTAAGCATGGACAACAGAAAGAGGAGAAGAGAACTGTCTGAGGACTTGAGAACCAAAATTGTGGAAAAATATCAACAATCTCAAGATTACAAGTCCATCTCCAAAGATCCAGATTTGCCTTTGCCCACAGTGTGCAACATTATCAAGAAGTTTGCAACCCCTGGCACTGTATCTAATCTCCCTGGGTGTGGACAGAGGAGAAAAATTGATGAAAGGTGTAAACGCAGGATAGTCCGGATGGTGGATAAGCAGCCCCAAACAAGTTCCAAAGATAAAAAACTGTCCTGCAGGCTCAAGGAGTATCAGTGTCAGTGCAAACTATCTGTCACATTTAAATGAAATAAAATGCTATGGCAGATGGCAGGAAACCCAGGTGGACCCCACTGCTGACACACAGACCTAAAAAAGTAAGACTACATTTTGCCAAAATGAACTTGAGTAAGCCAAAATTCTTCTGGGAAAACGTCTTGTGAACAGATGAGACCAAGATAGAGCTTTCTACTCTTTACCGAAAATGGAATGAGGCATACAAAGAAAAGAACACAGTACCTACAGTGAAATATGGTGGAGGTTCAATTATGTTTTGAGGTTGTTTTGCTGCCTCTGGCACTGGGTGCCTTAAATGTGTGCAAGGCAGCATGAAATCTGATAATTACCAACACATTTTGGGTCGCACTGTACAGCCCAGTGTCAGAAAGCTGGATTTGTGTCCGAGATCGTGGGTCTTCCAGCAGGACAATGACCCCAAACATATATCAAAAAGCACCCAGAAATGGATGGCAACAAAGCGCTGGAGAGTTCTGAAGTGGCCAGAAATGAGTCCAGATCTAAATACCATTAAACACCTGTGGAGAGAGCTATTTTTTCCACAGAGTGTGCAACCTCAGGTATGGATTATATCTGCATCACATCTGCATTTAGAAACTTTTGAGAGGGGAAGCGCCATACAACACCATACAAGTCCTATTTTTATGGTAGCAGTCCCAACAGAGAAACCTCACTGTTGAATTTACACATTACCAAGTGACCTTTGGTTGTTTGGGAAGGACGTTTTGGCAGCTGACCTCTATATCACCAGTGAGTCTACAGGCACATTTAGGTGTTGTGCTCTAAGCCCAATGCTATCTGGTAAGCAGTGAACCAACTAACGCACTGTGTGAACGTATCTCCTGATTTTCTACACTAGGAACGCACATTTTTCTTTTTTAAAGATATTAGTAAATGTTAGTCGTATTTGCCAATATTCAGAGATTCCCTATTGATTTATAATGCTAAGCCATAGTACTCTTAACTTTCAGTTCATTGGTGTAACTTAATAATATTTTATAAGCTATCGGTGCCCTTTTATTTGGTAAAGGTGCCTCTGGGCATCCTTAACCAACAGGTTCAGGTTGTGACTCTTATTGTGATAATGATCATCATCTGTTTTATCTTTGACATCTTTTGACCACAATGTGAAAAGTTTCAGAAAAAAAGAAATATTTATTGATCTATAGCATTGTACTGTAAATCCCCCAGAACAGTGCCAGTCTGTTTAGTCTAAGCATAGTTCAGTCAAAGGGTGCGTTCACACTGCGGAAAGCACACTGAATTTCCACTCGCAAAAGCAAGATACAGCCTTGAAGCTGCCGTCGGCTGTAGGATCCCCCGGCACTGCACAATCACTATTGACGGCTATGCAGTGCTCACGGAATTCCACACAAAGAATGAATATGTTCATTCACTGTGTGGAACAATTTCAGTGGTGGAATTGTCCACGACTGAAATTGCTCGGTGTGAACGGGTCTAGCAGAAACACATTTACACTGATGTAAAAGTTCACCGCGCTAGCAGAATTCCACCTGCAAAATTCTGTGGGAATTGCGTAGTGTGAACACACCCTAAGGGCATAGCAAAGATGAACTTGTGAGCAGGTGCTGCCCCGTGATTGGCAAGAGAAGTAAGGTAAAGGAAGTTCAGGTGTGGGTACTGCTGACAAATAAGATAGCTCTGGTTTTGCCCCTGAAATGGATAGAATAAGAAATAGCTGAGCCTTAGGGTTATTGTAACAAAACTATGCAAATTTTAAAACCATGCTATAGATCTGCATCTAACCAGCAACTTCAGATTTCAAATACATTGATATTTTTTATTTTAATACGACCATAATCTTCTCCAAAATTGACAGGTGCATCTCCACAATAATTGGATTTTCCATTGCAGATTTACCTGTGGAAATGCTTTGGATTTCCTGCAGCGGAGATATATCCAAGACTGATCAATGCTGTAAGGCTCCTGGCTATGACGCAAGTGTTGGTAATGAGTCTATTTGCTGTGAGCACCTGTCTTAACTTGAGTATTTAAGTGCATGTTTATTGCTATATAAGTCTAGAGATATTGTCTGTTTTTCGGGACTTTAAAATCTGAGACACGCAAACGTAGCCATACGCTGTGAAATCTGATGCTAAGCAAATATTAGCTATTTGCAATGCAAAGTACTCATATTTGACTATAAGTTATAAAATGTGACACTAAGCAAATATTAGCTATTTACACGTAATGAAAAGTTAAAGGGATTTTCCCACAAAGGAAAGTTGGTAACAAAGTTAGCACAATCAGATGTTACCAACAAACATACAGTGGTCCCCCAACATACGTTGGCCACAACATGCGATTGTTTCCACTTACGATGGGCTATCAGAGACCATTGCCAGTTTAATACAGCATTAACTTATGATGCTATGTCAGCGCCATTAGCAGCTACCCAAGGGCACTGATTGTTACAGCTGCCGCCAGACTGCTTAGTAAGGTCTCTGTCACATCGCGCCCACATACCAGTAAGGAAGAGACACAATGAGAAGTATTTACTCACTTTCTGTGCTACTCTGTGTCCAAGGTTCTCTACATGTCTTCCATGTTGGGCCCACCTCATCAGTGTTCTGCAGGCTGATTAGATAAGGCTGCTGGGCACTGATCCAATCACCCTCCCTCTTTCCAACATCACAATGACATCACAGACCCTAGAGGTCCAGCGTTACTGTGAAGTGGAAAAGTAAAGTTTTGCTGCAGTGTAGAAATGCAGTCTCCGCAAGCTCAGAAGTCTCCTACCCAGACCCGATCTCTTTGTAGGTGCAGTAAAGTTCAAGCACATCCCACACACACCCCATATTCTTTTTCTATTCCCTTAAGCTGGAGAACTACAAGTCCCAGCATGCCCTGACTGCTACAGACCTTCAAGAACTGCTCAGATATTTAGTTTTCCTTCTAACTGTAAAGCAGTCCAATGCTGGAATCTCTGCCTGTTCTCTGCCTGTTCTGCAAAGTTCATGTTGAGAGATAATGGACATTACTCTTGCTGAGGCAACCATACCAAAGTTTAGCAAGTCCGTGCACAACGCCTTTTCTTACTTTAGGTGGACATTTCTGGTGCTTTTACTAGTTTTTCATAGAGTTATGGATACAATGGTCATCCCTAAACCAATAATATTGTATGTTGGGGGACCTCTGTATATGTAAGATTAGGAGTAGATAGTGTGCTGTGTTTTAGGTAAAATGACCTACATCCCTGTACTGTTCTTCTCCCCATGGATCTGATTACTTCCTGGTTTCCTATTTGAACTATGACCCTGCTGCTCCCATGCACACTTTCCCATAATGCTCTTTGCTTGCTTATACAGTAGATACTTAGGGGGAGATAGCCCATAGCAACCAATCAGATAGCTTTATTTGTTTTTCAAAATGAAAGAAGCAACTTTTCCTCTGGACAGGTTTTGACAAATCTCCCCCTTGATTTTTGCCATGATTTAGACAATAGCACAGTTGCTATGGGCAACTGGTCAACTTTTTCTCTATACAAGTTTTAACCCCTTAAGGACGAAGGACATACTCAAACGACCCCTTTTCCGAGTCCTTAAGGACTCAGGACGTTTGAGTATGTCAAATCTGTCAAATCCCGGCCCCCCGGCGCTAGCTGGAAGGGAGCCGGTGCCCGATGCCTGCTGAAATCGTTCAGCAGGCATCGCGGCATATCGGCCAGGGGGGTCATGATGACGCCCCATGTCGGCGATTGCAGCGCATCGCTCGTCAATTCAGACGAGCGATGTGCTGCGATTCCGTTCCGGCGGGGATCGGAGCCGGATGTCTGCTGATTTCATTCAGCAGACATCCCAGCAGTGTGCCGGAGGAGGTCCGGAGGACTTCCTATACCGGCGATCGCTGCAGGACGCCGTTAAGTTTTAACCGGCGTTCTGCAGCAGTTCCGGGTCATCAGGGTCACGTGTGACCCTGTGACCCGGATATAGATGATGAATGGTGGTGTAATATACACTACCAATCATCATCAGTGCTGTACTGGGGGCTGGCATTGTTGCCACCCCCCACTACAGTGTGATTGGGTGGCCAAAGTGACCACCACCAATCACATAGTAATGGGAGGGGATGGTGGGGGCTAGGAGCATGTTGATCTGTTCTGCCCACCATTCCAAAGGGATCTGGTGAGCAGGACAGAGCCCCGTGCTGCCCACCATCCCCTCAGTTGAAAAAAGTGCCCCTTGCCCCCTTTCTGTGGCCCCTTGGCAAAGAAATCACCCAGGGTTAGCTTTAGATTAGGTAGGGACAGGTTAGGGTTAAAAAAAAAAAGTGTTTTGTTTTGTTCCAGCGTACCTCAGTGGGTGTCCGTGGGTCCGTAGCACCTTTAGCTGCGTGACCCCGGACCTGCTGGGTCGCTGCGGTCTGCCGCCAGCGTTTTTCTTTTGGCGCAGATCTTTTTTTTTTTTTTTCTTCACCTAAGCGTGTGTGTGGACCCTCTTAGTTATAAAAGAGCTGTCCGCCACCGTTTGTTAAAGCCCAGTTTTTTTTTTTGTGGTGCCGGCGCTTTTTTCGGGTTTTCTAGCGCTTTTTTTCACCCATAGGCGGTCCGTGCCACCAGTAGCAGGCGTGTACTGTGTGACCGGACCGTACCTGTGTGTGCGGCGTGCCTCACCGATGTCAGTGATTTATCACTGATCAGCGTTTATTTTTGGGTTCAGGTGCATTTTTTCGGGGTTAAGCGTTTTTTTTTATTTTATTTTTTGTTTTTTTTTGTGTGGGGGTCTGTGAAAAAGCCACCAGCCATTGTTCTGGGCTGAGTGGCCGGACCCCCTACTGACGCCACAAGCGCTAATCAGTGCGCACACCACTGATTAGATAAATGCTTTTTTTTTGGCGCAGGGCTTTTTTACGCTAGAAGTCCCCCTTTTTTTTTCTTTTTTAAAGTCCCCTTTTTATTTATTTTTTATTTTCTGTTAGGGCGGGTTAGTTTAGTTAGGTTAGGTTAGGGCGGGTTAGGGCGGGATAGGGAGGTAGTATCGCAGCACACCACACGCAGCACATACACAAATAAAGCTATTCCCCCCCCCCCCCCCCCACACACACACACCCGTATCCACATTAGAGTAGGGAAATGGAAATGGCCCACAGAGTGTTTTCGGCGGAGGAGGCATTAGCCATACTTGCCTTCGACTCTGAAAGCATCTCTGAGGACGATGAAGACCCCACCTTCCTTATTTCATCGTCCTCCTCATCATCTAGTTCAGATGATGAGCCACCAAGGCGGCAAACTCGCCGCCGTGTGGTGCCGCAAACCTCCTCTGCCTTTGACCCTGTACCCCATGCTAGTATGAGTCCCCCTGGCGCTCATACTAGTGAAGCCCCCCAGCCACGTTCACTGGTACATCGTACCGGCGAACTTGTCTGGACTCAGCCAGCGGACCACGAGCCCGTGATTCCTGAGTTTGTTGGCGACTCTGGAATCAAAATTAACATTGTCGGGTTCAGTTCACTGAAATGGACTTTTTCGGTCATTTTTTCAATGACGACTTTGTTAATTTGATGGTTACACAGACGAATCTGTATGCCCAACAGTTCGTTGCCGCTAACCCGGGCTCATTTTTAGCTAGACCCAGCGGCTGGACTCTAGTCGATGCAGCCGAAATGAGGACCTTTTGGGGCCTCGTGCTGCATATGGGTCTAGTTAAAAAACCCAGTGTCAGGCAATACTGGAGTGGGGACGTCCTTTACCAGACACCCCTCTACAGTAGGGCCATGACACGTCCCTGGTTCGAGGTCATTCGGAGATGTTTGCATTATGCTGATAATGCGGCATGTCCCCCCCGAACTGATCCTGCGTATGACCGCCTGTATAAAATCAGGCCGGCCATCAATCAATTCGGGGCCAGATTTTGGGAGGCCTATGTCCCGGGACGGGAGGTCGCTATTGATGAGTCTCTCATCAGCTTTAAGGGGAGACTCAGCTTCCGTCAATACATCCCTACCAAGCGAGCGTGGTATGGCGTGAAGATGTATAAACTTTGCGAGAGTACCTCCGGGTACACTTGCAAGTTTATAGTGTATGAGCGACGAGATTTCCGTTTTGAACCCCCAGAATGTCCCCCCACTCTGGGTGTTAGCGGGAAAATCGTTTGGGGCCTTTTGCACCCATTGCTAGATAAAGGTTACCACCTTTACGTGGATAACTTTCATACTAGTATCCCTCTCTTCACATCCCTCGCCGCCAGATCCACGGTCGCTTGTGGGACAGTCCGGAAGAATCAAAGAGACCTTCCGTCCCATCCCCTACATGCTCCTATCCCCCAGGGTGAGTCCCGTGCCTTTTCTCATGAGAACCTGTTGTTGGTCCGGTATAAGAACAAGAGGGATGTCCTTATGCTCACCACAATTCATTGGAACGGCAGCACCCCTGTCCCTGTGTGAGGTACCGCAGGACAGGTCCTCAAGCCCGATTGTATTCTGGACTACAATCGGTATATGGGGGGAGTTGATCTTTCTGATCAAGTCCTCAAGCCATATAATGCCATGCGGAAAACACGTGTATGGTATAAAAAGGTTGCGGTCTACATGGTACAGGTTGCCATGTACAACTCTTTTACACTGTACAAGTACACTGGCAACCCAGGGACATACCTGCAATTCCAAGAGGTAGTTCTAAGGGCCCTCATCTTTGGTGACCACCAAGGAGCGGGTCAGAGCACCTCTGGAACTTTTGGTCCCTGGATCGTCCCGGACCAACACTTTCCAGGTGTGATCCCCAACACTAGAAGGTCGGGACGA
Organism: Hyla sarda; assembly: GCF_029499605.1. Classification (NCBI taxonomy): domain Eukaryota; kingdom Metazoa; phylum Chordata; class Amphibia; order Anura; family Hylidae; genus Hyla; species Hyla sarda. The sequence goes on along the minus strand of NC_079195.1, from coordinate 80,067,484 downwards.
ACCCAGAAGAAATGCAGAGTGTGTCACAGGAAGGGGAGACGGAGAGACACCATCATTCTGTGTGACACTTGCCCAGATAATCCGGGCCTCTGCATAGGCTGCTTCAGGGAGTATCACACTTCCATGGAGTACTAAATTTTCCATCCTTTGCCCTAATTTTCATTCCCCAGAATTCGGCTCTAATGTACTAGTCCAGGGTACATTGACTTCCAAATTTTATACCAAAATACCCTACCCCCCCTCCCCAAAAAAACAAACAAAAAAAAAACCTTTTTCCCAATACCCCAATATCTTTTGTTTTTTCTTCCTCCTAAAATAATGGGTCATGGGACACAGAGTCAACAGCATTGGAGGTTTGCAGTTGCCTCAAATGCGCAACGCTCTTTCTCCCCACTTGAGCGGGTTGCACATTTGAGGTAACAGAATAGGGACGGCCCCACACATCCCCTTCCCAGAATGATGATTCAGAGTATAGGGTTTGGGGCGGGCATCATTTTTACTTTTGCCTGTACTCTGGGTCATCATTCTTGGAAAATAATTGGCATATCAGTAAAATTGCTATTTTCTTCCCCCCATAGTACACTTCATCCATTCCTGGAAAATAAATGAAGGGAACACCCGTCTGTTCCAAATCTCCACTTTACCCTATACACCTTCCCTAGGGGGTGTACTGTTTGTAATAGGTTCATATGTGGGTGTTCCTTTCTTGTATTTTCCTCTGAATTTATGTAACTGTTAGGTCCGTAACAAACATCCGCCTGAAATGCGAAGAATTCTCGCTGAGCTCTGTCGTATTTCCAGGCGACAATTCGGAGTCACATGTTAGTTGTTCCCAGAAAGATGAAGCAGAGCATAGGTTGAAAATTGCAATTTTCAAAAGCTACCCTTCATCCATTCCTGGAAAATAAATGTAGGAAACACCTGTGAACACCTTAAAAATGTCCTCTTTACCCCTGTACCCATTCCTCAGGGTGGGTACTTTCTGTAATGGTGTCACATGTGGGTGTTTCATTTTTGTACTTTCCTCAGAATGTATGTAACCGTCAGCTACTGATATGCCATAGGCCACAAATACAAACTGACCTCTATAACTTCTGAGCCTTGTTGTGCGCCCGCCCAGCACGTTACACCATATGTGAATGTATTTTTATAGTCAGAGGAAAAAGCCCTAAAAAATTTGTAACCCAATATCTCATATTACCCCTTGTGAAAATTTTAAAAATTGGGTAACCCCAGCATTTTAGTGTAAAAAAATCAAATTTTTCAATTTATGGCCCATTTTTCAAAAAACCTGTGAAGTGTTATTTCCCACTGTACCCATTGTTACGTTCATTGAGGGGTGTAGTTTTGTAAAATGGTGTCACGTGTTTTTTTTTTTTTTTTTTTGCTGTTTTGCTGTTATTGCACAATGGGGGCTTTATAAATGCACATGACCCCCGACTTCAATTTCAAGATGTTTCGGGACACCAGAGATAGATGTATTCGCAACAAGGAAAAATTCCAAACTGCAAAAGTTTTGTTCCCTCCTGGACCACTTGCAGCATGTGGACGGCCTGTCATGAATCTTGGAGAAGGAAATTTCTGTATCTATTTCCACCTCCGGCCTTTATACAGAGAACCTTACTGAAGGTCAAGAGAGAGAACCCTCGGGCGATTCTAATTCTTCCATACTGGCCCAGGAGGGCATGATTCTCCATGATAAGGGAGATATCGGACAACCAATTCTGGCATCTGCCCAAGAGAGTGGATCTATTGTCACAACACGGGATCTATCATCAGGATCTAGACCCATTACACCTAACTGCATGGAGGTGAACTGAGTTTACTGAAGGACAAGGGTCTGTCAGATGAGGTGTTATCGACACTGGAGAAATCAAGCAGACCAGGGACCAAGTGCTACACCAGGGTATGGAATCTATTCAAGTCCATGATCCCTAATAGGGATCCCACAGTCATCGATATCTTGAATTTTTTGCAAAAGGGGTTGAACAAGGGTCTCAAGCAGTCTACATTGAAAGTACAGTTTGCGGCTATAAATTTCTTCTTAGCAGGGAAATTCGCTAAGGACCCTTTGGTTAAAAGATTCTTTAAAGGAGTCAATAATCCATGTCCTAAAGTCAGTAAACCTATACCTTCATGGGACCTATCCAAGGTATTAAGATGCCTCGCCTCAGACCCATTTGAGCCTATACAATCCATTGATATTAAGTTTCTCACGTGGAAAACCTGTTTCCTGGTAGCCATCACATCAACTCGAAGAATCAGCAAAATACAGGCCTTGTCTTGCCGGGAACCTTATCTGCGGGACCTAGGGGATGCATTAGTCCTTCAAACCCTGCCAGGTTTTATTCCTAAGGTTCATTCGGTAAATAACCTGCAACAAGAAATTGTCTTGCCGGCTTTGGCTGAGAGCCAAGAAGTCTCAAAACTGGATGTGAGGAGATCGGTTCTGGAATATTTGTCTAGAACAGCATCCTTTAGATGCTCGGAGCATCTATTCGTGCAATTCGGGGCCAAGTCTAAGGGCTCGAAAGCAGCCAAACCTACTATTGCCAACTGGATTAAGAAGACTATCAGTTTTTGCTTTCAGAAGGAAGGCTTGGAGCCCCTGAAGGATCTCAAAGCCCATTCAACTAGGGCGACGTCTGCATCCTGGGCAGAAGCTTCTCATGTGTCTCTTCAAGAGATTTGCAGAGCTGCAACGTGGGAAACTCCGATGACGTTCATTCAACACTATCGCCTAGATATATCCAATAGCTCAGCCCCGGGTAAGACGGTGTTGGAAGAAGCATTTAAGAAGTAATGCCCGCCCTTTTTTGTTTTTCGCTACTTAAGTCCCATTCTGTGCTGCTGTAGGACATCCAGGAATGAATAAAATTTTGCTTACCTGAAAATTTCAATTCCTGGAGTCCGTAGGCAGCACAGAGGACCCTCCCTAAATAAATATTGCTGTAAAAATACTCTGTGGTCTGAGTTCCTATGTACCTACTTATACCTGGTGGGAGGGGTTGTTAATTAGGTTAATTTGTTTAATTATATGCTGATTACCTCTTCTGACAAGTTTGGGAGGATGAACTTAACCCATTCTGTGCTGTCTACAGACTCCAGGAATTGAAATTTTCAGGTAAGCAAAATTTAATTCATTTTTTTTTCCATATTCCAAAGTTGTGAAACCCCTGTGGGGTATTAAGGTTCACTTTACCCCTTGTTATGTTCCCCAAGGGGTCTAGTTTCCAAAATGGTATGCCATGTGTTTTTTATTTTGCTGTCCTGGCACCATAGGGGCTTCCTAAATGCGGCATGCCCCCAGAGCAAAATTTGCTTCCAAAAAGCCAAATGTGTCTACTCCTCTTCTGAGACCTGTAGTGCGCCAGCAGAACACTTTTCACCCCCATATGGGGTGTTTTCTGAATCGGGAGAAATTGGGCTTCAAATTTTGGGGGTATTTTCTGCTTTAACCCTTTGTAAAAATGTGAAATTTTTGGGAAACCAAGCATTTTAGGTAAAAATAATAATTTTTTTTTTTTACATATGCCAAAGTCGTGAAACCCCTGTGGGGTATTAAGGTTCACTTCACCCCTTGTTACGTTCCCCAAGGGGTCTAGTTTCCAAAATGGTATGCCATGTGTTTTTTTTTTTTGCTGTCCTGGCACCATATGGGCTTCCTAAATGTGGCATGCCCCCTGAGCAAAATTTGCTTCCAAAAAGCTAAATGTGACTCCTTCTCATCTGAGACCTGTAGTGCGCCAGCAGAGCAATTTTCACCACCATATGGGGTGTTTTCTGAATCGAGAGAAATTGGGCTTCAAATTTTGGGGGTATTTTCTGCTTTAACCCTTTGTAAAAATGTAAAATTTTTGGGTAACCAAGCATTTTAGGTAAAATATTTTTATTTTCTTACATTTACAAAAGTCATGAAACACCTGTGGGGTATTAAGGCTCACTTTACCCCTTGTTACATTTCCCGAGGGGTCTAGTTTCCAAAATGGTATGCCATGTGTTTTTTTTGCTGTTTTGACACCCTAGGGGCTTCCTAAAGGTGACATGCCCCCCAAAAACCATTTCAGAAAAATGTTCTCTCCAAAATCCCCTTGTCGCTCCTTCCCTTCTGAGCCCTCTACTGCGCCCGCCGAACAATTAACATAGACATATGAGGTATGTGCTTACTCGAGAGAAATTGGGCTACAAAAACAAGTAACATTTTTCTCCTTTTACCACTTGCAAAAATTCAAAAATTGGGTCTACAAGAACATGCGCGTGTAAAAAATGAAGATTTTGAATTTTCTGCTTCACTTTGCTGCTATTCCTGTGAAACACCTAACGGGTTAAAACACTGACTGAATGTCATTTTGAATACTTTGGGGGGTGCAGTTTTTATAATGTGGTCATTTGTGGGGTATTTCTAATATGAAGACCCTTCAAATCCACTTCAAAACTGAACTGGTCCCTGAAAAATATCGAGTTTGAAAAATTTGTGAAAAATTGGAAAATTGCTGCTGAACTTTGAAGCCCTCTGGTGTCTTCCAAAAGTAAAAACTCATAAATTTTATGATGCAAACATAAAGTAGACATATTGTATATGTGAACCAAAAAAAAATTATTTTGAATATCCATTTTCCTTACAAGCCGAGAGCTTCAAAGTTAGAAAAATGCTAAATTTTAATTTTTTTCATAAAATTTTGGGATTTTTCACCAAGAAAGGATGCAAGTTACCATAAAATTTTACCACTATGTTAAAGTAGAATATGTCACGAAAAAACAATCCCGGAACCAGAATGATAAGTAAAAGAATTCCAGAGTTATTAATGTTTAAAGTGACAGTGGTCAGAATTGCAAAAAACGGCTGAGTCCTTAAGGTGAAAAACGGCTAAGTCCTTAAGGGGTTAATAAATCTCTCCCTAAGGAGCAATATGCAGTTCAACTGAGCATGTGTGACCATCTCGGTGAATTGTCTAAGATAGTTGTAACCAAGGGCAACAGAGCAAAAGAAATAACTCCCATGGGGATTAGTACAATGATGCAAGGTGGAGTTTACTACCTGTACTGTTATTAAAGACAAGTATTTATTGTCTACAATGGGGGACTGTAATATGGGTGATTTGGGTAGCCACCCAAGGCCCTAAGTGCCCATCAATAACATTTTCACTGGTCCGTTTAAGTTGTGCACTAGCTTGGTCATGCAGCTCAAAGGGTTACTCCAGTGGAAAACTTTTTTTTTTAAATCAACTGGTGCCAAAAAGTTAAAAAGATCCGCAGGGGGGGTAAGTGTCTCATTGCGGGGGATCGAATACTGGGACCCCTGTGATCTCCTGTACGGGGCCCCGGCTCTGCCACGGCTCTTCCCATGCAGGGGGCATGTCAACCGCAGCATGATGCTGCGGCCAACACGCCCCCTCTATATATTTCTATGGGAGAGGCAAAGATGCAGCGTTTGTACATTCCTGCCTCTCCCATAGAGCTGAATGGAGAGGGCGTGTCTGACGACCTTTTAGTGAGGTCGAAGACACAAACATTAGGTGCGCATGCAGTGGCAGTTCCGGGTCCACATAGGGGAGATTGCAGGAGTTCCCAGCGGTCTGACCCCCCGCGATCAGACACGTATCCTCTATCCGCAGGATGTCTAAGGCTGCAGTACTCCCTTAAAAACTGCCCTTCAGTTCAAGAAAAACATGGATCTGTGCAAGTTTCTGAAACTCTGACAAAACATTCTGCCCGATCATAGAGAGAACAATTCGGTTGTACAGTTACAGCTGCACAGTCCACTTTATCTACTACAAGAACTCGTCTTTATGATCTGTGCACTAAGAGAACAGTAAGCAGACTATAGCCAGGATCCTAGAGGCATGAGCTATTCATTGGACCCTAGGTGTGAAAAATTAAACCTTCCACTGCCTAAGAACACCAGAAATCTTAAACTGCCCTGGATTACAATGGAGTTAAACATTAACCCCATCACTTTCCTAGACCACCATGGATATTGACATCAACCCCATCACTGTCATCTACCAACAGGTGTAGCTACAAATAATAGTCCTTCAGTGATGTAAATGGTAATGTCACATGGCAGGATAATACAGCTAACATGATGTTCCTCCGTGTGCCCAACATTTTGTCAAGTAATCTGTCCCCACAGTGTGGGGTGTGTTAGCATTACTCCAGACATTTGGATACAACATGGATACAGAGAACTAAAAAGGGATGGGTGGCTACACATTAAAATAGGTAAAATTGTGGGTGCCAAATCTGTGCTGAGGTATTGAGTTGCACTAAACCCGTATTGCCAAATGCCAGTGAAAACTAAATATTAAAAGTAATCAGACCTCAAGGAACAGTTAGCAAAATTAAAATGATAATAAAGTATTAGATTAAATTGACATAGAATATGGCTAGAGATGTGGCTGGTTTTACAATTTGTCTTTTATTAAATTGATTAATTAATACAGTGTAGGACTTTACCCTGAGCAGGGCCCTTTCTGCAGAGTCAGCACATTTGTGAAATATTCATATAAAATAAAATATTATAAAATATTACAATTCATAAATAGATTTTAAAAAGTATTTTGGTATTAGAGATGAGCCAATTTTAGAAAAATGCGATTCAGCTGATTCGCCGAATTAAAAAACATTTTTTTTAGGCGTATTGTAGCGCATTTTTCTGCCCTCATCAAGTTCATACCGCATACGTACATCTAAATAGTTTACTATTTTGTACCTGTTAATCTGTCAAGGGCCTACATACTGTGAAAGTCCAGGCAAAAGTCCACACCGGCTGGTGTTGTACTCAGATACTTAAGTGTGCTGTAGTGCATTTTTCTGCCCTCATCAGTGCATACTACATACCTATATCTAAGTAGTGTACTATTTTGTACCTGTTAATATGTTAAGAGCCTACATACTGTGAAAGGACAGCCAAAAGTAATCACTGGCTGGTGTTTTAAAAAAAACTTACAAAGTTTTTAGGTGCATTGTAGAGCATCTTTCTATCCTTATAAGTGCATACCGCATACGTACATCTAAGTAGTGTACTATTTTGTACCTGTTAATCTGTCAAGGGCCTACATACTGTGAAAGGGCAGCCAAAAGTAATCTCCTACTGGTGTTTTGCAAAAATACAGAGTTTTTTGGTGTATTGTAGCCAATTTTTCTGCCCTCATCAGTGCATACCGCATACGTACATCAAAGTAGTGTATTATTTTTTACCTGTTAATCTGTCAAGGGCCTACATACTGTGAAAGTCCAGGCAAAAGTACTCACCGGTGCACAGTATGGTACAGTGTTTGGTTGGCAGTCAGCGTGGTGGCAGAAGTGGAAATTCTGGAGCCAAATGTGCCCTGGGGAAACCACCTGCTTCGCGGCAGCCTACCTTCCCGGGAGGTAGTGGAACAAGGGTTCCTGGAGGCGGCGGCAGTAGCAGTCAATTAGTGCGGACTGTTGGTGGGAAAATCAGCTAGTCGGCGGCGTGACAGTTTTTCATCAAGCATCCAGAGGAGGTTCACATAGCCACATGCAAGATTTGTCGGCAGAAGGTGAAGCGTGGCCAGGGTCCCAGTGTTGGCACCACGGCCCTGCGTCAACATATGCTTCGCCACCATAAAGCGGCCTTTGAGAACTGTGGCTCCGATGTAGTGGTCCAGCCTGCTGCATCACCCAGTGGCACGCCGCTCCCTTTTTCAGCCAGCCAAGGCTTTACCACCTCTGCCGAAGGGAGCTGTGTGTCATACCCTCCTTCTGTCGCTCCAGATGCTCCTGCTTCTCCCGCTTTTAGTCAGCCATTCCGTCAACAATCCATCTGCGAAGCCATGTCCAAGAGACAACAGCATGCACCCAGTAATCCAACAGTGCAGAAGCTGAATGTGCTCCTTTCTAAGTTGCTGGTAATGTAGTCCCTCCCTTTTCAAGTGGTGGACTCCAGTCCTTGAGCCTGTCGGTGTGTACCAAAGTGCACGACAGTGCCGACGTCAATGCGAACTTGCAGATAACAGTGGTGCATTAATAGTGCGTTTAAAATAAATCTAGACGCATTTCAGGGCACTTGTCTATCGGAACGTCTCTTTCTTCAGTAGAAATATGATGTTTTGTATAATGTTAGAATATTATTAGTATTTGCATTTTAATAAATGTTGCATCTCTTTATCATAAAATTGAAGCATGGTCTTCTTTTTCAATATCCTTCTATTATTATCATGTATCAGGTTGTCTGGTTTTAGCCTTGAGGTGATGATTTACATTTTAACTTTTCTTAAATTTTCATTTCTGCACTTTAGTTTTTTCCTCCTCACCTTTTAAAAATCATAACACGTTCAATTTTGCGCCTACAGACCCATATGAGGATTAGTTTTTTTGCGTCACCAATTGGACTTTGTAATGACATCACTTATTTTATCTTAAGATAATCTGCGGAAAACATGAAAAAAAAAATTATTTGTGGGGTGAAATTGAAAAAAAGGCCTTCCGTTTCTACCCACTGCGCTTGGTTCCAAGAATACCCAATTTATGCCGTTTTTTATTTTATTTAATTTAATTACTTAAAAAAAAATCCTAAATACATGTGTGGTGGTGATGGGGGTTGCGGTGATAGTGTAGGGTACATTGGTGTTAACCCTTATTTGTCGTGACGCCAGGGTGAGGTTTTCCTCAATGTAATGGTCCTACCGCTAACCCTCCCACAAACGGCAAGGAGAAATACCGAATGTCCACAGCAGATTTTATGAAGTAAACTTGAAGTAACTTTACTGTATATTTTATGCAACGGCATTGAACAGAACAGTCTTTGCAAGAGAAAACCGTGGTACAGGTTCCTCTCAGGTTGGCTGGGACTCCGGGATCAATGAGCTTTGATGCTAGCCACTGGGCTACTATTTTTAGGAGATTTGAGTTTCTAGTAGTCACACAGAATTCAGTAGTTTGAGCTTTGGTAACTCACGGTTTTGTGGCTGCTGGACTTTAGGCTTGAGGCCTAGCTAGATTTGATATTTGTGCTGATATGTGCTTCTCTGATAATCCGGAACTAAGAGTGCGAATTTATATTAAGGGGATGGGACAAAGCTCATTGGTCAGCAGAACCTGTCAGTCCTGACCCAGGGAACTCTGGATATCACATGACCCAAAGGTCCTTAAAACATAATACATTTTAATTAAAGGCATGTGACCTCTAAGGTCCTATACAGAGGCATTCCTATATAACATCTTAAATATATATATATATATATATATATATATATATGTGCATATATATATATATATATATATATATATATATATATATACAGTGGTCCCTCAACATACGATAGTAATTCGTTCCAAACGACCCATCGTTTGTCGAATCCATCGTATGTTGAGGGATCCGTGCAATGTAAAGTATAGGAAGCTGTACTCACCTGTCCCTGCCGCTCCGCACCAGGTCCTCGCCGCTCCCGCTGCTGTTCCAGGGGCTCCCGATGCTGTCCCGCTGCTCCGGTGTCTTCTTTGCGATCCTCCGGTGTCTTGCGCATCTTCTGCAGGGTCCGGGCCTCGCTTTCAGGTGACGTTATTACGCTTCTGCGCTGGCGCGGCGTGCGTAGTGACGTAATAATGACGCCGGAAAGCAAGGCCCGGACCCTGGAGAAGATGCGCAAGACACCGGAGGATCGTGAAGTGGACCCGGAGCAGCGGGAATAGGTAAGCGAACCTGCCAGGGATGCTAAAACTGCTATCCGACAGCAGCTTAAGCATTTTGCGCTGTCGGATAGCAGTTAATGAGATGGCCCCGACATATAAAAGCATCGTATGTCGATGCTGACATCGACATGCGATGGCCTCTGAGAGGCCATCGTATGTCGATTTTATCATATGTCGGGGCCATCGTAGGTCGGGGGGTTACTGTATATATATAAAAATACAATAAATACCATTTATTTGAGGCGACTAGGGGTTAGTCCTACAGGAGAGCCCTATTGACATGGAGGAGCTCTGGCTGAGGGGACTATAGACAAAGGGACAGGACCAGGTCCTGTACTGGGACACCACACATGCACCAAAATCAGTATGTTTAAAATTGTCATCTACTGACCCCTATAACTTTTTTATTTTTGTTTTGATGGGACTTTTTGATCGCTTTTTATTAACCCCTTAAGGACCATGGACGTACAAGCTCTCTGGTATTTAAGGACCATGGACGTATGCATACGTCCGTGGGAATTTCGGTCCCCGCCGCATGAGGCTATATAGTCCTTGCACACCATATCTATCAGCAGGCACCCCATGCAAATGCCGAGGGGGGTCATCAGACCCCCCATGTCGGTGATCACCACAGATCTGTGGCGACTCGGGTCATACGGGTCACATGGGACCCGATGACTCGGAGATACATGGTGATCGGGGTTGTAGGATACACCCTCAATCACGTCCTGTATCTATGGGGAGGTGGCGATCTCATCACCGCCCCCCCCCCCCCCCCCAGGAGCGCTGCTATTGGCCGGATGATCGTCCGTCCAATAGCAGCTGGCAGGGGAGGGGTTAATGACCTCTTCTCGCAGCTCTGCCAGCTTACTGATTTCAGTCAGCAGGCAGAGCTGCAAGAAGGAACCCCTCTGATGAGATTGGAGCCCCTCAGGGCAGAATACATCTTCTTAGAGCAGGAAAAGGGACAGGTAGGAGTGAAAAGAAAAAAGTAACCCCCCCCCCCCTAATAGGTCCTCAAGGGTCCTCCGCAGTTTTTTCAGCATGACCCGGGCCCTATTAGGAGTTCAGGGCACTGCGATTTGCCACCCTTTTTTTTTTTGACCGCAGCGTTCACCCCCCCCCCCCCCATATAACGGTGTGTGATTTATAATCACACACTGTTATATATAAAGCCACACCAAGCACACACTACATACTTCCCCGCCACCCCCCACACACACCCTCCCCTCGACCACTGTAGAAAAAAGGCGAAGGCTTGCCGGGCATTTTCGGCATCGGAGGTACACGCCTTACTTGCCTCCGACTCCGAATCTGCCAGTGAGGACAAGGAAGATCCTACTTTTCTATGTTTTTCCTCGTTTTCCTCATCATCTAGTACTGATGATGAGCCCCCCAGAAGGTGGTAGAGACGCCGGCAGGCGAGGCCACGCACCCCCCATGAAAGCGGCCCAGCGGCTGACACTAGTACGAGCATCCAAGCCACGTACTAGTGCTTTGGAATAAGCAAAAATCAATAAGTCACAGCATGTATAGAAAAGTTGCACCTGCGCAAGTACATGCAACTTTTTTAAGCAAAAAAACATCTACTACGGAGCTTGATGAATCTCCTTCATACAGGTCTGTGTTACGCCGAGCGCTCCGGGTCCCCGCTCCTCCCCGGAGCGCTCGCTACACTTCCCTCACTGCAGCGCCCCGGTCGGTTCCACGGACCCGGGGCGCTGCGTTACTACCTCCGGCCGGGATGCGATTCGCGATGCGGGTAGCGCCCGCTCGCGATGCGCACCCCGGCTCCCGTACCTTACCCGCTCCCCGTCAGTTCTGTCCCGGCGCGCGCGGCCCCGCTCCCTAGGGCGCGCGCGCGCCGGGTCTTTGCGATTTAAAGGGCCACTGCACCGCTGATTGGTGCAGTGGTTCCAATTAGTGTTTACACCTGTGCACTTCCCTATATCACCTCACTTCCCCTTCACTCCCTCGCCGGATCTTGTTGCCCTAGTGCCAGTGAAAGCGTTCCTTGTGTGTTCCTTGCCTGTGATTCCAGACCTTCTGCCGTTGCCCCTGACTACGATCCTTGCTGCCTGCCCCGACCTTCTGCTACGTCCGACCTTGCTTCTGTCTACTCCCTTGTACCGCGCCTATCTTCAGCAGCCAGAGAGGTTGAGCCGTTGCTAGGGGATACGACCTGGTCACTACCGCCGCAGCAAGACCATCCCGCTTTGCGGCGGGCTCTGGTGAAAACCAGTAGTGACTTAGAACCGATCCTCTAGCACGGTCCACGCCAATCCCTCTCTGGCACAGAGGATCCACTACCTGCCAGCCGGCATCGTGACAGTAGATCCGGCCATGGATCCCGCTGAAGTTCCTCTGCCAGTTGTCGCTGACCTCACCACGGTGGTCGCCCAGCAGTCACAACAGATTGCGCAACAAGGCCAACAGCTGTCTCAACTGACTGTTATGCTACAACAGTTACTACCACAGCTCCAGCAATCATCTCCTCCGCCAGCTCCTGTACCTCCTCCGCAGCGAGTGGCCGCTTCTGGAATACGACTATCCTTGCCGGATAAATTTGATGGGGACTCTAAGTTTTGCCGTGGCTTTCTTTCCCAATGTTCATTACACTTGGAGATGATGTCGGACCAGTTCCCCACTGAAAGGTCTAAGGTGGCTTTCGTAGTCAGCCTGCTGTCTGGAAAAGCCCTGGCTTGGGCCACACCGCTCTGGGACCGCAATGACCCCGTCACTGCCTCTGTACACTCCTTCTTCTCGGAAATTCGAAGTGTCTTTGAGGAACCTGCCCGAGCCTCTTCTGCTGAGACTGCCCTGTTGAACCTGGTCCAGGGTAATTCTTCCGTTGGCGAGTATGCCGTACAGTTCCGTACCCTTGCTTCAGAATTATCCTGGAATAATGAGGCACTCTGCGCGACCTTTAAAAAAGGCCTATCCAGCAACATTAAAGATGTTCTGGCCGCACGAGAAATCCCTGCTAACCTACATGAACTCATCCATCTTGCCACTCGCATTGACATGCGTTTTTCCGAACGGCGTCAGGAGCTCCGCCAGGATATGGACTCTGTTCGCACGAGGCGTTTCTTCTCCCCGGCTCCTCTCTCCTCTGGTCCCCTGCAATCTGTTCCTGTGCCTCCCGCCGTGGAGGCTATGCAGGTCGACCGGTCTCGCCTGACACCCCAAGAGAGGACACGACGCCGCATGGAGAATCTCTGCCTGTACTGTGCTAGTACCGAACACTTCCTGAAGGATTGTCCTATCCGTCCTCCCCGCCTGGAAAGACGTCCGCTGACTCCGCACAAAGGTGAGACAGTCCTTGATGTCTACTCTGCTTCTCCACGTCTTACTGTGCCTGTGCGGATGTCTGCCTCTGCCTTCTCCTTCTCTGCCGTGGCCTTCTTGGACTCTGGATCTGCAGGAAATTTCATCTTAGCCTCTCTCGTCAACAGGTTCAACATCCCGGTGACCAGTCTCGCCAGACCCCTCTACATCAATTGTGTAAACAATGAAAGATTGGACTGTACTATACGTTTCCGCACGGAGCCCCTTCTAATGTGCATCGGATCTCATCACGAGAGGATTGAACTGTTGGTTCTCCCCAATTGCACTTCTGAAATCCTTCTTGGACTTCCCTGGCTTCAACTCCATTCCCCAATCCTGGATTGGTCCACTGGGGAGATCAAGAGTTGGGGGCCCTCTTGTTCCAAGGACTGCTTAAAACCGGTTCCCAGTAAACCTTGCCGTGTCCCTGTGCTTCCTCATGTAACCGGTCTCCCTAAGGCCTATATGGACTTTGCGGACGTTTTTTGCAAAAAACAAGCTGAGACTCTACCTCCTCACAGGCCTTATGATTGTCCCATTGACCTCCTCCCGGGCACTACTCCACCCCGGGGCAGAATCTATCCTCTGTCCGTCCCAGAGACTCTTGCCATGTCTGAATACGTCCAAGAAAATTTAAAAAAGGGCTTTATCCGTAAATCCTCCTCTCCTGCCGGAGCCGGATTTTTCTTTGTGTCCAAAAAAGATGGCTCTCTACGTCCTTGCATTGACTACCGCGGTCTTAATAAAATCACGGTTAAGAACCGCTACCCCCTACCCCTCATCTCTGAACTCTTTGATCGTCTCCAAGGTGCCCATATTTTTACCAAACTGGACTTAAGAGGTGCTTATAATCTCATCCGCATCAGAGAGGGGGATGAATGGAAAACGGCATTTAACACCAGAGATGGACACTTTGAGTATCTGGTCATGCCCTTTGGTCTATGCAACGCCCCTGCCGTCTTCCAAGACTTTGTTAATGAAATTTTTCGTGATCTACTATACTCCTGTGTTGTTGTATATCTGGACGATATCCTGATTTTTTCTGCCAATCTTGAAGAACACCGCCAGCATGTCCGTATGGTTCTTCAGAGACTTCGTGATAATCAACTCTATGCCAAAATAGAGAAATGTCTGTTTGAATGCCAATCTCTTCCTTTTCTAGGATACTTGGTCTCTGGCCAGGGACTACAAATGGACCCAGATAAACTCTCTGCCGTCTTAGATTGGCCACGCCCCTCCGGACTCCGTGCCATCCAACGTTTTTTGGGGTTCGCCAATTATTACAGGCAATTTATTCCACATTTTTCTACCATTGTGGCTCCTATTGTGGCTTTAACAAAAAAAAATGCCGATCCCAAGTCTTGGCCTCCTCAAGCGGAAGACGCCTTTAAACGACTCAAGTCTGCCTTTTCTTCGGCTCCCGTGCTCTCCAGACCTGACCCATCTAAACCCTTCCTATTGGAGGTTGATGCCTCCTCAGTGGGAGCTGGAGCTGTCCTTCTACAAAAAAACTCTTCCGGGCATGCTGTTACTTGTGGTTTTTTTTCCAGGACCTTCTCTCCGGCGGAGAGGAACTACTCCATCGGGGATCGAGAGCTTCTAGCCATTAAATTAGCACTTGAGGAATGGAGGCATCTGCTGGAGGGATCAAGATTTCCAGTTATTATTTACACCGATCACAAGAACCTCTCCTACCTCCAGTCTGCCCAACGGCTGAATCCTCGTCAGGCCAGGTGGTCTCTGTTCTTTGCCCGATTTAATTTTGAAATTCACTTTCGGCCTGCTGATAAAAACATTAGGGCCGATGCTCTCTCTCGTTCCTCAGATGCCTCTGAAATTGAACTCTCTCCTCAACACATCATTCCTCCTGACTGCCTGATTTCCACTTCTCCAGCCTCCATCAGGCAAACTCCTCCAGGAAAGACCTTTGTTTCTCCACGCCAACGCCTTGGGATCCTCAAATGGGGTCACTCCTCCCATCTCGCAGGTCATGCGGGCATCAAGAAATCTGTGCAACTCATCTCTCGCTTCTATTGGTGGCCGACTCTAGAGACTGATGTGGTGGACTTTGTGCGAGCCTGCACTATCTGTGCCCGGGATAAGACTCCTCGCCAGAAGCCCGCTGGTTTTCTTCATCCTCTACCTGTCCCCGAACAACCTTGGTCTCTGATTGGTATGGATTTTATTACTGACTTACCCCCATCCCATGGCAACACTGTTATTTGGGTGGTCGTTGATCGATTCTCCAAAATGGCACATTTCATCCCTCTTCCTGGTCTTCCTTCAGCGCCTCAGTTGGCTAAACAATTTTTTGTACACATTTTTCGTCTTCACGGGTTGCCTACACAGATCGTCTCGGATAGAGGCGTCCAATTTGTGTCTAAATTCTGGAGGGCTCTCTGTAAACAACTCAAGATTAAATTAAATTTTTCTTCTGCATACCATCCTCAATCCAATGGACAAGTAGAGAGAATTAACCAGATCTTGGGTGACTATTTACGACATTTTGTTTCCTCCCGCCAGGATGACTGGGCAGATCTTCTACCTTGGGCCGAATTCTCGTATAATTTCAGAATCTCTGAATCTTCCTCCAAATCTCCGTTTTTCGTGGTGTACGGCCGTCACCCTCTTCCCCCCCTCCCTACCCCCTTGCCCTCTGGTCTGCCCGCTGTGGATGAAATTTCTCGTGATCTTTCCACCATATGGAAAGAGACCCAAAATTCTCTCTTACAGGCTTCTTCTCGCATGAAGAGATTCGCAGATAAGAAAAGAAGAGCTCCTCCCATTTTTTCCCCTGGAGACAAGGTATGGCTCTCCGCTAAATATGTCCGTTTCCGTGTCCCGAGCTATAAGTTGGGACCACGCTATCTTGGTCCTTTTAAAGTTTTGTGTCAAATTAATCCTGTCTCTTACAAACTTCTTCTTCCTCCTTCTCTTCGTATCCCTAATGCCTTTCACGTCTCTCTTCTTAAACCTCTCATCCTCAACCGTTTTTCTCCTAAATCTGTTCCTCCCACTCCTGTTTCCGGCTCCTCGGACATCTTCTCTGTCAAAGAGATTTTGGCCTCTAAAAAGGTCAGGGGAAGAACTTTTTTTTTAGTGGATTGGGAGGGTTGTGGTCCAGAAGAGAGGTCCTGGGAACCTGAGGACAATATCCTGGACAAAAGTCTGATCCTCAGGTTCTCAGGCCCCAAGAAGAGGGGGAGACCCAAGGGGGGGGGTACTGTTACGCCGAGCGCTCCGGGTCCCCGCTCCTCCCCGGAGCGCTCGCTACACTTCCCTCACTGCAGCGCCCCGGTCGGTTCCACGGACCCGGGGCGCTGCGTTACTACCTCCGGCCGGGATGCGATTCGCGATGCGGGTAGCGCCCGCTCGCGATGCGCACCCCGGCTCCCGTACCTTACCCGCTCCCCGTCAGTTCTGTCCCGGCGCGCGCGGCCCCGCTCCCTAGGGCGCGCGCGCGCCGGGTCTTTGCGATTTAAAGGGCCACTGCACCGCTGATTGGTGCAGTGGTTCCAATTAGTGTTTACACCTGTGCACTTCCCTATATCACCTCACTTCCCCTTCACTCCCTCGCCGGATCTTGTTGCCCTAGTGCCAGTGAAAGCGTTCCTTGTGTGTTCCTTGCCTGTGATTCCAGACCTTCTGCCGTTGCCCCTGACTACGATCCTTGCTGCCTGCCCCGACCTTCTGCTACGTCCGACCTTGCTTCTGTCTACTCCCTTGTACCGCGCCTATCTTCAGCAGCCAGAGAGGTTGAGCCGTTGCTAGGGGATACGACCTGGTCACTACCGCCGCAGCAAGACCATCCCGCTTTGCGGCGGGCTCTGGTGAAAACCAGTAGTGACTTAGAACCGATCCTCTAGCACGGTCCACGCCAATCCCTCTCTGGCACAGAGGATCCACTACCTGCCAGCCGGCATCGTGACAGTCTGTAAAGTAAAGGTTAAGCTGAAAATAACCACGTCAGCTTGTAAGGCACCTACAGTATCCCCTATTAAAAGTGTCATGTTTATCAGCTATGTCTTTTATCAGATTGTTGAAAATGTCAAATAATTATAATCTTAACAAAGTAAATGTCATTAAACCTGATATATACAAATCAAAGGTTGGTCAAAAGTTAATTATAGTTCACCTGCAAAGTCAGTGAACCTTTCCTAATTTACTTTAAGATTTATTGTAAATGATGACATTTGAGATGGTTCTTTTTACTACTTATTTATGTTTTTTCTTTTCTTACTGTGATCAGGGCCAGCTCTTGCCATAGGCAAAATAGGCCGCTGCCTAGAGTGCTATCTTGATGAGGGCGCCGCCTGTGGACAGTTTTTTTTTTTTTTTGTGTGAAATTGGCGGTGCTGCGCTGTCTTCTCTACCTGTCTTTCAGGAGCATCTGTCACATCAAAGACACAGTATTACTGTGTATGTAATGTGATGTGTTAGCAATGCGCTCCTGGTGGCCAGATAGCAAAGACAGCACAGCTGCTTCACACTCCTCCACTATTATCCAGGGCCCGTGTCCTGTAGGACAGACCCTAGAATTCTGCTAACCCCTCCCTCCGCCTACTCCACCAGCCAGGCCGACGAGATGCTTAAAGGGGTACTCCGCCTCTGGCATCTTATCCCCTATCCAAAGGATAGGGGATAAGATGTTAGATCGCCACGGTCCCGCTGCTGGGGACCCCGGGGATTGCCGCTGCGGCACCCCGCCATCATTACTGCACAGAGCGAGTTCGCTCTGTGCGTAATGACGGGCGATACAGGGGCCGGAGCAGCGTGACGTCATGGCTCCGCCCCTCATGACATCACGGCCCGTCCTCTTAATGCAAGTCTATGGCAGGGGGCATGACGACCGCCAGACCCCTTCCCATAGACTTGTATTGACGGGGGCGGGCTGTGACGTCCCAAGGGGCGGAGCCGTGACGTAACGATGCTCCGGCCCCTGTATTGCCAGTCATTACGTGCAGAGCGATCTCGCTCTGGGCAGTAATGATAGCGGGGTGCTGCAGCAGCGATCCCCGGGGTCCCCAGCAGCGGGACTTCGGCGATCTGACATCTTATCCCCTATCCTTTGGATAGGGGATAAGATGTCTAGAGCGGGGTACCCCTTTAAAGGTAAACAGATTTGTCAATTACTTCTATTAAAAAAAATCTTAATCCTTCCAGTACTTATTAGCTGCTGAAAACTACAGAGGAAATTCTTTTCTTTTTGGAACACAGTCATCATGTGACCAGTTACAAGTTGGGTGGAGCTTCAACATGCACGATAGGAGAGATAGTTGCTGAAGGACATTTGGTGATGCACCAGTAGAGTAGTAAGGTAATTACATGAGGAGGAGGAGGTTTGTTACAGTGTGTCACTCCAGTAGTGAGGTGATTTCATGATGGAGAGGTTTGTTACAGTGTGTCACCCCAGTAGTAAGGAGATTACATGAGGAGGATGTTTGTTACAGTGTATCACCCCAGTAGAGTACTAAGGTAATTACATGAGGGGGAGGTTTTTTACAGTGTGTCACCCCAGTAAAGTAATAAGGTAATTACATGAGGAGGATGTTTGCTATAGTGTGTCACCACAGTAGTAAGGTAATTACATTAGGAGGAGGTTTGTTACAGTGTGTCTCCCCAGTAGAAAGGTTTATTACATGAGGAGAGGTTTGTTATAGTGTGTCACACCAGTAGAGTAGTAACGTAATTACATGAAGAGGAGGTTTGTTACAGTGTGTCACCCCAGTAGTAAGGAAATTACATGTAGAGGGGGTTTGTTACAGTGTGTCTCTACAGTAGTAAGGTAATTACATGTGGAGGAGGTTTGTTACAGTGTGCCACCCCAGTAGTAATGTAATTACATGAGGAGGAGGTTTGTTACAGTGTGTCATCCCAGTAGTAAGGAGATTACATGAGTAGGGGGTTTGTTACAGTGTTTCATCCCAGTAGTAAGGAGATTACTTGAGTAGGGGGTTTGTTACAGTGTGTCATCCCAGTAGTAAGGTAATTACATGAAGAGGACGTTTGTTACAGTGTGTCATCCCAGTAGTAAGGTAATTAAATGAAGAGGACGTTTGATACAGTGTGTCATCCCAGTGGTAAGGACATTACATGAGGAGGAGGTTTGTTACAGAGTGTCATCCCTGTAGTAAGGTGATTACATGAGGAGGTTTGTTACAGTGTGTCACCCCAGTAGTAAGGATATTACATGAGGAGGTTTTTTGTTTTTTACAGTGTGTCATCCCAGTAGTAAGGTAATTACATGAGGAGGGGATTTGTTACAGTGTGTCACCCCAGTAGTAAGGATATAATATGAGGAGGAGGTTTGTTACAGTTTGTCATCCCAGTAGTAAGGTAATGACATGTAAAGGACGTTTGTCACAGTGTGTCATCCCAGTAGTAAGGAGATTACATGAGGAGGAGGTTTGCTACAATGTGTCATCCCAGTAGTAAGGTAATTACATGAAGAGGACATTTGCTACAGTGTGTCATCCCTGTAGTAAGGTAATTAAATGAAGAGGACGTTTGATACAGTGTGTCATCACAGTGGTAAGGACATTACATGAGGAGGAGGTTTGTTACAGAGTGTCATCCCTGTAGTAAGTTAATTTCATGAAGAGGACGTTTGTTACAGTGTGTTATCCCAGTAGTAAGGTGATTACATTAGGAGGTTTGTTACAGTGTGTCACCCCAGTAGTAAGGATATTACATGAGGAGGTTTTTTTTTTTTTACAGTGTGTCATCCCAGTAGTAAGGTAATTACATGAGGAGGGGATTTGTTTCAGTGTGTCACCCCAGTAGTAAGGTAATTACATGAAGAGGACGTTTGTTACAGTGTGTCATCCCAGTAGTAAGGTGATTACATTAGGAGGTTTGTTACAGTGTGTCACCCCAGTAGTAAGGATATTACATGAGGAGGTTTTTTTTTTTTTACAGTGTGTCATCCCAGTAGTAAGGTAATTACATGAGGAGGGGATTTGTTTCAGTGTGTCACCCCAGTAGTAAGGATATAACATGAGGAGGAGGTTTGTTACAGTTTGTCATCCCAGTAGTAAGATAATGACATGTAAAGGACGTTTGTTACAGTGTGTCATCCCAGTAGTAAGTAGATTACATGAGGAGGAGGTTTGTTACAAAGTGTCATCCCAGTAGTAAGGTAATTACATGAAGAGGACGTTTGTTACAGTGTGTCATCCCTGTAGTTAGGTAATTAAATGAAGAGGACGTTTGATACAGTGTGTCATCCCAGTAGTAAGGAGATTACATGAGGAGGAGGTTTGTTACAGTGTGTCTTCCCAGTAGTAAGGTAATTTCATGAAGAGGACATTTGTTACAGTGTGTCATCCCAGTAGTAAGGAGATTACATGAGGAGGAGGGTTGTTACAATGTGTCATCCCAGTAGTAAGGTAATTACATGAAGAGGACATTTGTTACAGTGTGTCATCCCATTAGTAAGTTGATAGAAGATACGGCACTCTCTGTCTAAGCGTGGGTGCACTGTTAGGGTCCCAACCCGTGTAGATTCAAAGAAATAATAACATAGCACTCCACTTTGCGGTGAAAATAGTAGTAAATTTTATTCTTGCAATCCAAAAATATATGTGACGTTTCGGTCAAACATGACCTTCCTCAGACCTATGAGAAATAGCATAACAACAGTATATGTCATATACATAAATAGAATAGTCCATCTGAATAGTTGATAAACAACAAAAATTGTAACATCTTTGTCTCTTTATCTCCATAGGCCCGCTAAGGATGATGGATCCGGATCAATGCTGCGGTGGTTCTCATACACGGTGCACTGTATCCTTTTTTAACATTGAGTTTTCTTATTTTTTTGTGCTCTCTACATTCATTCCTCTATCACTCACACTACTCCTAGTTTCTCCGTACTCTGTTCATATTCGATGCTTCGATCTGCCCCTTTCACTTGATCTCTCACATATTTTATCAATCTTTATCACGCTTATCTTCCATTTATTTTCTGCTCCTCGATTTTTACTTATTTCCTTTATTGGAACCCCCCTTTTTTTCCCTCCCTTTCTCTTCCTATCAGCATCTTCGACTATCTCATAATTGTACCTATGAACATATTACTGACATATTATCTCTCCCTCAGTTTTTTCCTGCTTTTTTCCTTATTTTCTATCTATCTCAGCTATTTCATTTTATACTTCATCCCCGTTTTTCTATATATTGATTAACCTGTGTAACATACTTATCTTTCCCTTTTTCTTCCCTTCCTTCCATTCTACCATCTCTCCATCACTATTCCATTTATCTCATTCATATTCTCTCCATCCCCTTTTTCCCTCCCCTTTTTTTCCTCTTTGTTTCCTCCTCTATTTTTCTCATTTCCCCAGTACATTCCTTTTTTTGTTCCACACACTCTCACTGACACATCAGCCCATTTCCATCCTCCCCCATTTATTACATATTCATTTTGACCACTTTTACAGGTTTTTTTCCCCTTCTCCTGCAGCTGATACCCACACTTCCGCCTTTCCACCTCTCCTCCGCAGCAATCCGGTGAGTCACCCAGCCATCCACAGTGGTCATGCAAACTTCATCACCTGGTTGTAATGTTATGTTCTCCTTTTTTTGTACTAGGACTAGCCATCCATCTTTGATTTATGTGTATAATTGGCGCAATATTGATGTTATGTTATGAATTTTGATCACTTTAATACCTGCAAATTTCTGTAGACCCGCTACTATAGACTACTAAGAATTCGCTTTGTTGCAAATGATGTGTATGCAAACGATTTGCCTCAATATCTTTCACCTATCCCTGAGTAGCATTAGTCCAATTTTGTTCTGTTCTGATCTCTGTCAATAATTTTTGTTGTTAATCAACTATTCAGATGGACTATTCTATTTATGTATATGACATATACTGTTGTTATGCTATTTCACATAGGTCTGAGGAAGGTCATGTTTGACCGAAACGTCACATATATTTTTGGATTGCAAGAATAAAATGTACTACTATTTTCACCGCAAAGTGGAGTGCTATGTTATTATCCCAGTAGTAAGGTTATTACATTAGGAGGTTTGTTACAGTGTGTCACCCCAGTAGTAAGGATATTACATGAGGAGGGGATTTGTTACAGTGTGTCACCCCAGTAGTGAGGAGATTACATAAGGAGGTTTATTACAGTGTGTCATTCCAGTAGTAAGGTAATTACATGAAGAGGACATTTGTTACAGTGTGTCATCCCAGTAGTGAGGAGATTACATGAGGAGGAGGTTGGTTACAGTGTGTCATCACAGTAGTAAGGTGATAACATGAGGAGGACGTTTGTTACAGTGTGTCACCCCAGTAGTAAGGAGATTACATGAGGAGGAGGTTTGTTACAGTGTGTCACCCCAGTAGTAAGGTAATTACATGAAGAGGACGTTTGTTACAGTGTGTCACCCCAGTAGTAAGGAGATTACATGAGGAGGAGGTTTGTTACAGTGTGTCATCCCAGTAGTAAGGAGATTACATGAAGAGGACATTTGTTACAGTGTGTCTTCCCAGTAGTAAGGTAATTACATGAAGAGGATGTTTGTTACAGTGTGTCATCCCAGTAGTAAGGAGATTAGATGAGGAGGAGCTTTGTTACAGTGTGTCTTCCCAGTAGTAAGGTAATTACATGAAGAGGACGTTTGTTACAGTGTGTCATCCCTGTAGTAAGGAGATTACATGAGGAGGAGGTTTGTTACAGTGTGTCTTCCCAGTAGTAAGGTAATTACATGAAGAGGACGTTTGTTACAGTGTGTCATCCCAGTAGTAAGGAGATTACATGAAGAGGACGTTTGTTACAGTGTGTCTTCCCAGTAGTAAGGTAATTACATGAAGAGGACGTTTGTTACAGTGTGTCATCCCAGTAGTAAGGTAATTACATGAAGAGGACGTTTGTTACAGTGTGTCATCCCAGTAGTAAGGAGATTACATGAAGAGGACGTTTGTTACAGTGTATCTTCCCAGTAGTAAGGTAATTACATGAAGAGGACGTTTGTTACAGTGTGTCTTCCCAGTAGTAAGGTAATTACATGAGGAGGGGGTTTGTTACAGTGTGTCACCCCAGTAGTAAGGAGATTACATGAAGAGGGGGTTTGTTACTCCTTACTACTGGAGATTACATGAGGAGGAGATTACATGAGGAGGAGATTACATGAGGAGGGGGTCTGTTAATCTGGAAGAAATTGACTATGAGGCAAGGGACTGGCCTAGAAATCTGCAGCAAATATGGCAGCAAAGGTGGCCTACTTGAGATTCTTTTTGTATTCTGGCCAGTCAGATGCTGCACACGAGTCATAAGAACTACCTGGGGCTCCATAGTTTAGAGCTCAAAGAATTCTGTGCACTATAGTTTGCCGTTCTCCATGTGACCTTTCTGTGTAATATATTTTTATTCTGAATGTTCAGTTACACCTTATACCTAAAATTTATAATGAAATGTAAAAAAAACATGAAGGGCTTAGTATGTTTTCCACCCCCTGAGACATAACAAGGAACACTTTGGGGTTTATATGAGCAAGTGTACATTATCTCTATTCAGTTAATTCAGGGGTCAAGTCCTGGGAAAAAAAGTGTGGGAACTCACCCAAGATTTCCACTTAAAGGGGTACTCCGCCCCTAGACATCTTATCCCCTATCCAAAGGATAGGAGATAAGATGTCTGATCCCAGGGATCCCGCCGCTGGGGACCCCCGCAATCTCCCTGCTGCACCTGGCATTCGTCTAGAGCGTTGGGTGGAGCGCCAGAGGCTCGTGATGTCATGGCCACAGCCCCTCAATGCAAGTCTATGGGAGGGGGCACGATGGCCGTCACGCCCCCTCCCATAGACTTGCATTGAGGGGGCATGACCATGATGTCACGAGCCTCTGCCCACCCTTCGCCAGTCATTCGGCATGGAGCGAAGTTCACTCTATGCACCGGATGTCTGGGGTGCCAGAGCTGAGATTGTGTGGAAAAAGTGCAGGATCTCCGTTCCCATGAATTCCTGCAGGACTTGAGCCCTGAGTTAATTACTATTCTTGTTGAATTTCTGGCTGGGGCTTTGAAAGTTGGTATTTTAACCAATCTATTTCTTCTTACAAATACCGTAATTGTGCCTAGGTAATATTTCCATAACCTTTATGACTGGTGGCATTGAATTGTAAAATAATAAATAGATATGGCAGCCTGTCAGTGCCAAATACTCTGGGTTTGTTATACTGGATGAGGACATGTTACGTGTGCCTCCAGCTGTTTTCCCCTGTATCCTGCTTACAGCAGCAATCCGCCGCTACGAGCCGCTCCATGATGTTTCCGAGTACACAGCATGTGCCCGCGGTGACTCGCAGATCCCTGTGTGGCTGCTTGTTAGTGGCAGATTGCTGTTGTGAGCAGCACACAGGGGGGAAAACAGCAGGAGGCACTCTATAGAGTCAAGTCATCGGCGGATCTGCAGTGTAAAATACGCTGCGGATCTGTTACATGTAACTCTACCCTAATGTTAATCTGTACAGGATGATTTATGATAAGAGGGGTTTTCACAATATATATTTCTCTAACTTAAAGGAGTACTCCAGGATGCAAAAATTGCCATTCAGACTGCCAGCAGTAAAATATTAAATATACATACCTGCTGTTGCTCCCCCGATGCCTCCAGTAACCCGCTCTGGCCTCCACCCCGATCCCTTTCCTGGTTGCCGGTGGTCAGTGAGTCATACTGCACTCAGCCAAGCCCCGCCTCGGCCGGCGATAGGCTGAGCGGCAGTGTGACTCACCGACCACCGGCAACCAGGAAAAGGATCGGGGCGGAGGCCAGAGCGGGTTACTGGAGGCACCGGGGGAGCGAAAGCAGGTATGTATATTATTATTTTACTGCTGGCAGTCTGAATGACAATTTTTGCATCCGGGAGTACTCCTTTAAGACATTTACTGTAAGCCAGTGTTTTCCAACCATGGCACCTCCAGATGTTGCAAAACTACAACTCCCAGCATGCCCGAACTGCCGTTGGCGGTACGGGCATGCTGGGAATTGTAGTTTTGCAACATCTAGAGGTCCGCAGGTTGAAGACCACTGATTTAAGACATGCCTATGAAGTTAGCGCAGGAACTCCTGCGCTATTTTCATAGTAGTTGCGCATAGTGACATCCTCTGATGTCAAAAGCCAGTGTTTTCCAACCATGGCACCTCCAGCAGTTGCAAAACTACAACTCCCAGCATGACCAGACAGCCTTTGGCTTGAGTTGTAGTTTTGCAACAGCAGGAGACACAAAACTACAAATCCCAGCATGCCCAAACAGCCAAAGGTTGTTTGGGAATGCTGGGATTTGTAGTTTTGTGTCTCCTGCTGTTGCAAAACTACAACTCCCAGCATGCCCGGAAAGCCAAAGGCTGGGAGTTGTAGTTTTACAACAGCTGAAGGCTCCATGGTTGGAAAACACTGGCTTTTGACATCAGAGGATGTCACTATGCGCAACTACTATGAAAATAGCGCAGGAGTTCCTGCGCTAACTTCATAGGCATGTCTTAAATCAGTGGTCTTCAACCTGCGGACCTCTAGATGTTGCAAAACTACAATTCCCAGCATGCCCGTACCGCCAACGGCTGTTCGGGCATGCTGGGAGTTGTAGTTTTGCAACATCTGGAGTTCCGCAGGTTAAAGAACACTGCCATAAATGAACGGCGCTGCAGCACCGTTCATTTATAATGCGCAGGGTTTACTCATACAGGGAGGAGGAAAGGGAAGCAGTCAGACAGACGGTCCTGTGTGCGGATTATCAGGCTGTGACTGATGGTCCTGCAGGTGGTGTGACTAGGTGAGATTATGGGCAGTCACTGCAGAAGGAGAGAGGCAGGGCTTCCTGTTGGCGCCGTATGTGCCATGCCCCTCCTCCTCCACTCACTTAATGCGGCGGAAAGGCAGGGGTGGGATAGTCACTCAGGTCCCACCCCAGGTCCTCCTTATGTAGACTGCGCTACTGCCAGGTCTGGTAGCAGCGGCTGCAGTCATACTGATTAATTAATGGCGGTGCCGGCCATAATGTGATTGTGGCAAGGGGGGCCCTGCAGGCTCCCCTGGCTAACGGGCCCGGTCGCCATGGCGACCGTTGCAACCTGTATAGCTGCACCACTGGAGAGGAGATAACATGTCTAGGGACAGAGTACTCCTTTAACTCCTTGGGGACGGAGGGCGTACGCATACGCCCTCACGTCCCGTCACTTAAGGACGGAGGGCGTATCCATACGCCCTCCGTATTTCCGAACACTGCCGCTCGCCGGGCGGTGATCGGACTGGGATGCCTGCTGATATCTATCAGCAGGCATTCCGTGGCAATGCCTAGGGGGGTCCTGAGACCCCCCCATGTCGGCGATCACAGCAAACCGCAGGTCAATTTAGACTGGTGACCCGATCTCCCGGAAAATAAGCGTGATTGGAGCTGTCAGAGACAGCTCCGACCAGCCTAAAAGATAGGAGCGAAGTGGCAGTTTTGCCACCCCCTCCTATCCCCTGCCATTGGTTGGTCAGGCTGACCACCGGTACAGAGCGGGGGGAACACTGGTGGCGAGGGGGGGGGAACATGGCCCGGCTTACCCGGACCTGCGGCGGCAGAGGCGGTGGCATCCCGGAGAAGCGGCGTCATCATCTGAGCGGCGGCCGGAAAGTGCGTCGCAGAAGGCTGCAGTGAAGATCGCGATAAGTGATCTTCACTGTGGCCTTCTAAAAACTGCAAAACTACAACTCCCTGCATGCCCACACAGCCAAAGGCTGTCTTGGCATGCTGTGAGTTGTAGTTTTGCAACATCTGGAGGGTCACAGTTTGGAGACCACTGTGTAGTGGTCTCTAAACTGTGGTCCTCCAGATGTTGCAAAACTACAACTTTCAGCATGTACTGACTGTCTGGGCATGCTGGGAGTTGTAGTTTTGCAACATCTGAAGTGGCACAGTTTGGAGACCACTATATGGTGGTCTCCAAACTGTAGCCCTCCAGATGTTGCAAAACTACAACTCCCAGCATGGCCAGACAGTCAGGGATGCTGGGCATGTAGTTCTGCAATATCTGACCCTTCAGATGTTGCAGAACTACAACTCCCAGCATGCCTGGACAGTCTAGGCATTCTTGGAGTTGTAGTTTTGTAACATCTGGAGGGCTACAGTTTGGAGGCCACTGTTCTTCACCAGTTGTTGCATAACTACAACTCCTAGCATGCCCAGACTGTCCAGGCATGCTGGGAGTTGTAGTTCTGCAATATCTGAAGGGCCAGATATTGCAGAACTACACGCCCAGCATCCCTGACTGTCTGGCCGTGCTGGGAATTGTAGTTTTGCAACAGCTGTAGGCACACTGGTTGGGAAACACTCTGTTTCCTAACTCAGTGATTCCAACCCGTGTGCCTCCAGCTGTTGCAAAACTACAACTCCCAGAGTGATCTGACAGACCGTACATGCCGGGAGTTGTAGTCTTGCAACAGCTGGAGGCCCATGGGTTGGAATCACTGAGCTAGAGTCTGTTTTCTAACTCAGTGGTTCCCCACCAGTGTGCCTACAGCTGTTGTAAAACTACAACTCCCAGCATGTACGGTCTGTCAGTGCATTCTGGGAGTTGTCATCTTGCC
Source organism: Hyla sarda (assembly GCF_029499605.1). Taxonomy (NCBI): domain Eukaryota; kingdom Metazoa; phylum Chordata; class Amphibia; order Anura; family Hylidae; genus Hyla; species Hyla sarda. The sequence continues at coordinate 80,039,916 of NC_079195.1, read as the reverse complement.
ACAGCTGAAGGTTTGGGGCGCCCCCCCATGTGAAAGTACAGGGTACATTCACACGGGCGGGTTTACTGTGGGTTTCCTTCAAGGAAACTTACTGTGAACCCCTGCCTGTGTGAATGTACCCTAAAAACACTACACTACACTAACAAATAATAAAAAGTAAAACACTACACATACACCCCCTTACACGTCGCCCCCCTCCCCCTCAATAAAAATTAAAAACGTCTCATACGGCAGTGTTTCCTAAACGGCGCCTCCAGCTGTTGCAAAACCACAACTCCCAGTGTTGCCGGACAGCCATAGACTGTCCTGGCAGGCTGGGAGGCTTGCAACAGCTGGAGGCACCCTGTTTGGGAAACACTGCTGTAGGGTTTTGGTGGAGACAAGCGCCATCCTTGTAAACGGGTCCACCTCTATTGCAAATTCCTAATTTAGGCCTCAAATGCGCATGGCGCTCTCTCACTTCAGAGCCCTGTCGTATTTCAAGGCAACAGTTTAGGGCCACACATGGGGTATCTCCGTACTCGGGAGAAATTGTGTTATAAATTTTGGGGGATTTTTCTCCCATTACCCTTTGTAGAAATGGTAAATTTTGGAAAAAAAAACCTGCACTTTAGTGAAAAATTTTTCTTTTCATTTACACATTCGAATTTAACGGAAAGTCGTCAAACACCTGTGGGGTGTCAAGGCTCACCGGACCCCCTGTTAAGTGCCTTGAGGGGTGTAGTTTCTAAAATAGTATGCCATGGCATTCTTTTTTGCTGTTCTGGCACCATAGGGGCTTCCTAAATGTGACATGCCCCCCAAAAACATTTCAGCAAAATTCACTCTCCAAAATCCCGTTGTTGCTCCTTCCCTTCTGAGCCCTCTACTGCGCCCGCCGAACACTTGACATACACATATGAGGTATTTCCTTACTCTAGAGAAATTGGGTTCCAAATTTTGGGGGGCTTTTCATCCTATTACCCCTTGTAAAGTTTCAAAAACTGGGTCTACAAGAACATGCGAGTGTAAAAAATGAAGATTTTGAATTTTCTCCTTCACATTGCTGCTATTCCTGTGAAACACCTAAAGGGTTAACAAACTTTTTGAATGTCATTTTGAATACTTTGAGGGGTGCAGTTTTTATAATGGGGTCATTTATGGGGTATTTCTAATATGAAGGCCCTTCAAATCCACTTCAAAACTGAACTGGTCCCTGAAAAATTCAGATTTTGGAAATTGGAAAATTGCTTCTGAACTTTGAAGCCCTCTGATGTCTTCCAAAAGTAAAAACATGTCAACTTTATGATGATATTGTATATGTGAATCAGTATATAATTTATTTGGAATGTCTGTTTTCCTTACAAGCAGAGAGCTACAAAGTTAAAAAAAATGCAAAATTTTCTAATTTTTTCATCAAATTTTGGAATTTTTCACCAAGAAATGATGCAAGTATCGACAAAAATTTACCACTAACATAAAGTAGAATATGTCACGAAAAAACAATCTCGGAATCAGAATGAAAATTAAAAGCATCCCAGAGTTATTAGTGCTTAAAGTGACAGTGGTATAATGGGCTCCGTCCCCAAGGAGTTAAGCAAATTTCTCCCCATTTCATATCCAATTCCCTCCATTTTATGTTTAGTCAGTGAACATGAAATTGGGGGGAGATGGCTATATAAAATAGGGGATTGGACATTAAATAGGGAGAACTTCACCATTTGTTTATAATATCGAAATCACAATATTTACCTCCATAAACACAATTACACATATCTTGCAGCCCTAATACACACACATACACACATGTACATACACAAACACATATGCACACATATACACACACAAACACATACACACATATACACACAAACACATACACACATGTACATACACAAAACACATATACACACATATACACACACAAACACATACACACATATACACACAAACACATACACACACAAACACATACACACATATACACACAAACACATGCACACATATACACACAAACACATACACACACATACAAACACATACACACATATACATACACAAGCACATATACACAAACACTTACACACTCATATATATCCCTCTTGCTATTAATAGTCTTTTTAAGGTCTTGGGAGGAGATTTAAATTTTTCTATTTGGGGTTTGGACACAGTTGGATAGGTAGAGAATATTGTTATGGGGTAAAGTGGAACATAGAACATATGCAGCAATTTTTTTCTTAATTTTTTTTTTAATGAAGTAAACGAGATAAAGGTAAGCAATGACTTTTCCTCAGTCTGAAGCGCGGTCCTCATCGGCAGGAAGCAGTGAGGAGGAGGAGGATGACGGAGGTTCTGATTCCATCTCTGCTTCTTTTTCGTCCCTCTCTATATATAGGGCCGTGGCCATGAAAAAGGCCCCTCCAATGACTGCCATTATGGTGCAGGTCATGAGAGCATACTCCAGGCTGCGGTATTTCAGAAGAGGGGATTTGGCATATCCTCGTTCGTACGTGTCAGATATCAGGCCGATGAGGTACGGGCTGCCGGCGTCACCTAGGAGGTGATAGATTGTCATCTGCACGGCCAGGGCTGAAGATCTCCTCCACGGAGTTACTACTTTTAGTATAATGTCAGATATGAGGGTGAAATTTACTGACAGAAGCGTCTCTCCGATGAAGATGAAGATGTTGGTGGCAACGAGGCTGATGTTGCCAAAAGTCAATGCCAACAGAAGAAAAGGGGCAGAAAGCATCATCGCGCAGCCACACACAAGCGGGTCCGCCCGTGGGTTGGATTTGCGATATCTTTTACTTATCTCCGACCCTGCTACAACTCCCAGAATGCCAGAGACGACTGTAACCACACCAAATATTAGGATGTCGTGATAGTCACACGGTTCAGCACGGCAAGGGTCCTTCTCTTGTAGGAGTGTTCGTGCGTGGGTTAGGTATGACGGACCCCATACACCTATGGCTCCCACTATGAAGGATACAGCCGTCGATCCCATGGTGGTTAACATGAAGCTTCGATTTCTAAATAGTTTTTTCAGATCTGTCGACCATTTGGCAAACTTCTGGGATTTGTTGTTCTTCTTCCCGTTTGTAGTTGTTCTTGGAAGCTCTTTTGTGACCAAAATCATCAAAGCCACAGCTATGAGGCCCAGGCCAGGGGTGACCCGAAATGCCCAGTGCCAATCACCCCTTGCTGCATCAGTCACTTTGGGCCCGATGATGTATCCTAGTCCGCAGCCTACAGGTATGACGGAGTAAAACACGTTCAGCATGCGGGTCCGCTGGTCACTTGTAAAAATGTCTGCAATGATGGAGGGGGCGATGGTGCAGAAAGTCGCCTCTCCGGCTCCAACCAGTCCACTCGTCAGCAGGAAGAGCAGGAAGTACCCGTCAGGGATGAATGACAGGGTAAGTGTCATGCTCAGCCAAATGATGACTCCTGCGCAAACAGTATATTTCTTATTACAGTGGTCGCCCAAATATCCGGCAATTGGTGCGACCAGCACGTAGCTTCCAATGAACAATGTATTCAATAAGCCGGACAGACTAGCATTGGTGTCATATGCTTTCTGTATATAAGGCAGCACCCCCGCCACGCTGGAGCGATTTGCATAGATGAGCAAATTAACAAAGGCGAGGATCACTACGGTGATGATGGAACGTGCGGTGGACATCACGCTTAGAGATGGCAGGTTCTGCCTCTCAGGGATATCGCCCTTTTCTACATCCATATCACTATGGTCCTCCATTGCTTCTTCCTCCTCCTTCAGCAATGGGTCTTGTGGAGAGGCCATGGTCACAGGTCAGAGCCTGAAAACACTAGAGAGAGAGAGAGATAAGTGAACACATTAGACAACATGTCATCATTCCTGTCATTATACAATAGATCCTTCATACAGAGCAGAAATGTCCAGCACAGAACCACAAGATAACACTAAGACCATCGCAGCCTCAGAAGAAGACGCTTCTCTATAAGTGTTTTATATGGAGACGTCTTCCCTGAGGTTACCAATGTCTGATAACCCTGAACCTGTCCGGTCCTAGTAATATCTGATAATCCTGAACCTGTCCGGTCCTAGTAATATCTGATAACCCTGAACTTGTCCGGTCCTAGTAATATCTGATAACCCTGAACCTGTCCGGTCCTAGTAATATCTGATAACCCTGAACCTGTCCGGTCCTAGTAATATCTGATAACCCTGAACCTGTCCGGTCCTAGTAATATCTGATAACCCTGAACCTGTCAAGTCCTAGTAATATCTGATAATCCTGAACCTGTCCGGTCCTAGTAATATCTGATAACCCTGAACCTGTCCGGTCCTAGTAATATCTGATAACCCTAAACCTGTCCGGTCCTAGTAATATCTGACAAACCTGAATCTGTCCTAGTAATGGCGGATTATAAGGGCTTGGCTGTATGGTCACTGGGCCATGTGAACTTCCTACTGTAGATACAATTGGGCTATCCCGCTATATACATTTACTAATAATGAACCTACCCCACCTCATTGGGATCTATCCGTACCCCATATGACTTTCTGCCACTAGTTGATTTGAAAAATGTTTTCCCTTTCGGAGTACCCGGAGTATTTCTATTGTTAGTACACACACAATTCTATTATTTACTATTATATTTCTGCCCTAATCTTTCTGTCATTCTTTTACTACACCACCAAATCTTTCTCATAGACTTATATCTTTTAGAACTTCATGAATTAGGACTCTTTTTCTTGGGGGCTTTTTTGGGCATAATTGCATTTTAGCAGTTTTGCAAGAGAAAGCTCTGGTCATGATACTATCTGTGCGTTTTATTATGTTTAATGCCTAAGCCAAGTATTGTCACATTGCTATGAGGAATATAACTTTTGTTATTTCTTTTGGAAATTAATTTCTTGTTTTTTATGCTAAAAAAAAGCAACAACAATAAAAAAAAAACCCTGACAAACAAAATGCCCTGTGTATGTATGAATAGAAGAGGCTGAGACTTACCTTGTGGTTCTCTCTTCAGACAAGGAACGGTCAAAATCTCGAATTCTCTATCGCAAATAGAAACTCTCTAACAAACACTTTGCACCACAGGTTGTGAATGCAAAACACACTGAAGAGACTGCAGCCGGCGCGCACCTCCTTGTACAGCTTACGGTGACATCATCACAAGCATGTGTGACATCACAGGGTTCTAAACCATCTTCAGGTATGTGTATATCTGTATAGTAAATGTGAGTAGCCATATTAGTCCACTGATGCAGATTGTAATACCTTTTTTATTGGACTAACAGAATTTTGTAGAGACAAACTTTCGGGATTCCTCCCTGATAAATTATAAAGTCCTTTGATCATTAGTCCTTGACTATTGGACTTGATAAAGGGCGGAATCCTGAAAGTTTGTCTCTACAAAATTCTGTTAGTCCAATAACAAAGGTATTACAAGAGACTGCAACATTTTTTTGATTTGTGTATATATATATATATATATATATATATATATATACATATATATATATAGATATATATATCCAAGGAAAATGCTGTGGCACTCAAGGTATGGTGAAAAAATAAAAACTGTTTATTCATCCCAAATGTGCAAAAAGCATCGTTTCGATGGTCTCACACCATCATTATCAAGCCACTTGATAATGATGGTGTGAGACCATCGATACGTCGCTCTTTGCACATTTGGAATGAATAAATAGTTTTCATTTTTTCACCATACCTTGAGTGCCACAGCATTTTCCTTGGAACTACGTATGCAGGATCCTGGACCCGGACCCTAGCTGGAGGCACCTACTCACGCTTTAGGAGTGCTGCTTTCTTCTTTGACACATATATATATATATATATATATATATATATATATATATATATATATACCTAGAAATACATCAAGTACATAAAAACATCTTTTAGAAAAATATTTCTCCAGGCCTGCCATGTATATCCCCGTACTTCACAGGGTCTTCTTAATTTATGTATTTTAATCTTTTGACCTTTTAACCCCACTAGGACCAAGGGCATCCTGGGACTTAAGGGCTCTCAGCGTTTCTGTTCCTCATTGAGCAGTTAGACAGAAAACTTTAGAAGCTAATAACTATTGGAAGGATTAATATTTTTTAATAGAAGTAATTTACAAATCTGTTTAACTTTCCGGAGCCAGTTGATATATAAAAGGTTTTGCCTGGAATACCCCTTTAAGGGCTCTCTGCGTTTCTGTTCACCACCGGTAACAGAGCGTTGAACGGAACGTGACCACCCTACCCCCTTATGTCAGCGATCGTGATCTGCAAAGATCCCGGTTAAAACGGATCTCCAGTGACCCGGTGACCAGGAAATTAAGGAGGATCGGGGCTGACAAGACAGCACTGTTCCCCTGAAGGAATAGGAGTGAGGTGGTATGAGTGCCACCCCTCCTTTCCCTGCTATTGGTCAGACAGAAGTGACCAACCAATAGCAGATCAGGGGGGGGGGTTAAATTTCGGTCCTGCTCTGCCCACCTACGGTAGTCCGGGAAGAGCGGGGGAACTGTGCTGGGAGCCGCGTCGGAGGTCCCTTACCGAAAGCAGGCTACGATCTGCGGCGGCCGGCGATCATGCTACTAACGGAAGCCAGTAGGTGAGTTGTTGCCTTGCAACATCTGGAGGGCCACAGTTTGGAGACCACTATACAGTGGTCTCTTATCTGTAGCCCTCCAGATGTTGCAAAACTACAACTCCCAGCATGCCCAGACAGCCGTTTGCTGTTTGGTTATGCTGGGATTTGTAGTTTTGCAAGATTTAGAGGTACAGTTTGGAGATCACTGTGCCGTGGCATCTAAACTGTGGCCCTCTAGATCTTGCAAAACTACAACTCCCAGCATGCACGAACAGCAAACAGCTGTCTCGGCATGCTAGGAGTTGTAGTTTTGTGCCTCCAGCTGTTGCATAACTACAACTCCCAGCATCAGTACATGCTGGGAGTTGTAGTCTTGCAACAGCTGGAGGCACACTGGTTGGAAAATACTGAGTTAGGTAACAGAACCTAACTCGGGTTTTCCAACCAGTGCCTCCAGCTGCTGCAAAACTACAACTCCCAGCATGCATAGTCTGTCAGGGTACATTCACACAGGCGGGTTAACAGTGAGTTTCCTGCTTCAAATTTAAGCTGCGGCAAATTTTCCGTCACAGCTCAAACTCCTAGCCGGAAACTCACCATAACCCCCTGCCCGTGTGAATGTACCCTAAAAACACTACACTACACTAACAAAAAATAAAGGGTAAAACACTACATGTACACCCCCTTACACTGTCCCCCCCAATAAAAATGAAAAACGTCTCGTACGGCAGTGTTTCCAAAATGCAGCCTCGTGCTGTTGCAAACTGACTGTCCAGGCATGCTGGGAGTATAGAAACAGCTGGAGGCACCCTGTTGGGGAATCACTGGTGTAGAAACCCTCATGTCCACCCCTATGCAAATCCCTAATTTAGGCCTCAAATGTGCATGGCGCTCTCTCACTTCAGAGCCCTGTCGTATTTCAAGGAAACAGTTTAGGGTCCCATATGGGGTATTTCCGTACTTGGGAGCAAATGTGTTAAAAAGTTTGGTGGGCTTTTTCTCCTTTTACCCCATATAGAAAGGAAAAGTTGGGTTCTACACCAGCCTGTTGGTGTAAAAAAAAAAAAATATTTACACTATCATGCTGGTGTAGCCCCATTCTTTTCATTTTCACAATTAAAAAGGAAAAAAAGACCCCCAAAATTTTTAACACAATTTCTCATGAGTATGGAAATACCCCATATGTGGACGTAAAATGTTCTGCAGGCGCACAACAGGGCTAAGAAGTGAGAGAGAGCCATGTACATTTGAGGCCCAAATTGGTGATTGCACAGGGGTGGCTGATTTTTCAGATGTTCTGACATAAACGCAAAAAAATTAATTCCCACATGTGACCCTTTTTTGGAAACTACACCCCTCACGGAACTTAACAAGGGGTATAGTGAGCCGTAACACCCTACAGGTGTTTGACAAATTTTTATTAAAGTTGGATGTAAAAAAATATATATATTTATTTCTCTACAATGCCGGTGTTAACCTAACTCCCTCTGGCATCTGTTTCAACCAAACTACCCCGACAAGCCCCCCCTCCACCCACAGAGCCCCTGACTCCATCTGACTTCCCACAACAGAACCCTTGTCCCCTAATGTATTCCATGTCTCAGACCTGGGGGGGATGGACCGCGACATGGAACACAAAAGGAGGCAAGGGCATTGTTTGGGAAAGTCAAAAGATGCCAGTGGCTCTGTGAGTGGGCTTTGTGAGGGTAGGGGGCTAGAGGCAGAAGCCAGGAAGGGTTGGGAATCTAGAAGGCAGAAAGGTTGAAGGAATGTTGGGAGAAGGGGTAGAGAAGGTGGCAGGGGTACTGTGTGTGGTACGGGAAAGGGGGAGAGTAGGTGGCTAGAACTTTGTCTAGGGCAGAGGCTCAGAAAGTGGTAGGCAGTCTTGAAGGGGAGGTGGGGACATGGATAGCGATGGAAGGTAAGAGGACGAAAGAGCTCTGTTAGAGGAAGGGCGGGGGAAGCAGTAGGGTTGCAGTACTTTAGTGGAAGAGTACAGGGGGGTAATATGTGGCAGAAACAACAGTCTTCCACTCATCCACAGCCCAGAATGGCTTGGATTCACAATGAGTGGCGAAGGGTTAATGGCGGCTGTAATCATTAGGCTTTGTTGCAGCAGCTAAGGCATAATGTGGCAGAGACTCTACTGGGTTCAAGGGTACAGAGAATTGCGAGAACTATTCGATGGGGTGTAGCCTCTGTTGGGGTAGGGAAGAATGGTGCAGAAGATGGAAGGCACCCTGTGGGGGAAAGGTGACATTGTCTGTGTGGAAGGACAGGGGGGGGGGGCACAAAGTGACAGGACAGCAGTCTTCCGGCCTGGGACAGCTGCTTAGCCTGTCCTTAGTGACATCTTAGCAGGAACTGCTGTCCTCACTGCACAGGCAGACATCCGGACATCCACCACCGCTACCCAGCAGAGAGCGCTCCCCCTCCACACACAGATGCACATTGCATCACAATGAGGACAAGGAGAGTCTAGGGGTTAGCTAACTATTAAAGCTACTGACACATGGTGCCACAATGATAACCCCCCCATTATCACTGCAACAAGCCATGCTTGGGTAGCCACTACATGATTAAATAGAAACTTACCATATCATAGCAGCTCCTTGTCGGTTGGGGCAGATATCCGGTAATGCTGAGGCTGATGCAGAGGTTGGTAGGATTACTCTCCTTGGTATGTGTCCAGAGTGAGGAGGTGGCGCCAAATGTTCCTGATAATAACAAAAATATATTAAAAATAAACTCTGTGCCGGGCTGTTGTGGCGGGAGTCGAGATGTCTGCCAGTGCAGTGAAGACAGCGGATCCAGCCAAGGAATCACTAAGGACAGTCTAAGTAGCGGTCTCAGGTAAGAAGATTACTTGTCTGACACTTCGTGGGTCTCTGTCCTTCCACAGAGGTACTGTCACCTTTCCCCCACAGAGTGCCTATCACCTTCTGTACCCATTTCCCCCACGCCTACAAAGGCTACTCCCCATCAAGAAGTCCTTGCAACTCTCTGTATCCTGAAACCCAGCAGACCCACTGCCAACATATGTCTCCCTGACCCCTAGGGCCCCTGTCACATTTTGTTCCCCTGAACTCTTCCCCTAAGGCACTGTACCCCTACCACCTTCTCCCTCCTCCTCTAACAGAGCCCTTACAAACTTACCTTCCATCGTAATCCATGGCCCCAGTTCCCCTTCAAGACTTCTTGCCTCCTTCTGAGCCCCGGTCCTAGGTAGAGCCATAGCCACCTACTTTCCCCTCTTTCTCATACCACACACAGTACCCCCTACCACTTTCTGTATCCCCTGCCCTAACAGCGGCCCTTCCACCTTTCTGCCTTCCAAATCCACAACTCCCTCTGGCATCTGTTTCAACCAACCTACCCCTACAAGCCCCCCCTCCACCCACAGGGCCCCTGACTCCTTCTGACTTCCCACAACAGAACCCTTGTCCCCTAATGTATTCCATGTCTCAGACCTGGGGGGGAAGGACCGCGACATGGAACACAAAAGGAGGCAAGGGCTTTGTTGGGGAAAGTCAAAAGATGCCAGTGGCTCTGTGAGTGGGCTTTGTGAGGGTAGGGGGCTAGAGGCAGAAGCCAGGAAGGGTTGGGGATCTAGAAGGCAGAAAGGTTGAAGGAATGTTAGGAGAGGGGGTACAGAAGGTGGCAGGGGTACTGTGTGTGGTACGGGAAAGGGGGAGAGTAGGTGGCTAGAACTTTGTCTAGGGCAGAGGCTCAGAAGGTGGTAGGCAGTCTTGAAGGGGAGGTGGGGACATGGATAGCGATGGAAGGTAAGAGGACGAAAGAGCTCTGTTAGAGGAAGGGGGGGGAAGCAGTAGGGTTACAGTACTTTAGGGGAAGAGTACAGGGGGGTAATATGTGGCAGAAACAACAGTCTTCCACTCATCCACAGCCCAGAATGGCTTGGATTCACGAGTGGCAAAGGGTTAATGGCGGCTGTAATCATTAGGCTATGTTGCAGCAGCTAAGGGATAATGTGGCAGAGACTCTACTGGGTTCAAGGGTACAGAGAATTGCGAGAAATATTCGATGGGGTGTAGCCTCTGTGGGGGTAGGGAAGAATGGTGCAGAAGATGGAAGGCACCCTGTGGGGGAAAGGTGACATGATCTGTGTGGAAGGACAGGGGGGGGGGGCACAAAGTGACAGGACAGCAGTCTTCCGGCCTGGGACAGCTGCTTAGCCTGTCCTTAGTGACATCTTAGCAGGAACTGCTGTCCTCACTGCACAGGCAGACATCCGGACATCCACCACCGCTACCCAGCAGAGAGCGCTCCCCCTCCACACACAGATGCACATTGCATCACAATGAGGACAAGGAGAGTCTAGGGGTTAGCTAACTATTAAAGCTACTGACACATGGTGCCACAATGATAACCCCCCCATTATCACTGCAACAAGCCATGCTTGGGTAGCCACTACATGATTAAATAGAAACTTACCATATCATAGCAGCTCCTTGTCGGGTGGGGGCAGATATCCGGTAATGCTGAGGCTGATGCAGAGGTTGGTAGGATTACTCTCCTGGGTATGTGTCCAGAGTGAGGAGGTGGCGCCAAATGTTCCTGATAATAACAAAAATATATTAAAAATAAACTCTGTGCCGGGCTGTTGTGGTGGGAGTCGAGATGTCTGCCAGTGCAGTGAAGACAGCGGATCCAGCCAAGGAATCACTAAGGACAGTCTAAGTAGCGGTCTCAGGTAAGAAGATTACTTGTCTGACACTTTGTGCCTCTCTGTCCTTCCACAGAGGTACTGTCACCTTTCCCCCACAGAGTGCCTATCACCTTCTGTACCCATTTCCCCCACGCCTACAAAGGCTACTCCCCATCAAGAAGTCCTTGCAACTCTCTGTATCCTGAAACCCAGCAGACCCACTGCCAACATATGTCTCCCTGACCCCTAGGGCCCCTGTCACATTCTGTTCCCCTGAACTCTTCCCCTAAGGCACTGTACCCCTACCACCTTCTCCCTCCTCCTCTAACAGAGCCCTTACAAACTTACCTTCCATCGTAATCCATGGCCCCAGCTCCCCTTCAAGACTTCTTGCCTCCTTCTGAGCCCCGGTCCTAGGTAGAGCCATAGCCACCTACTTTCCCCTCTTTCTCATACCACACACAGTACCCCCTACCACTTTCTGTATCCCCTGCCCTAACAGCGGCCCTTCCACCTTTCTGCCTTCCAAATTCACAACTCCCTCTGGCATCTGTTTCAACCAACCTACCCCTACAAGCCCCCCCTCCACCCACAGAGCCCCTGACTCCTTCTGACTTCCCACAACAGAACCCTTGTCCCCTAATGTATTCCATGTCTCAGACCTGGGGGGGAAGGACCGCGACATGGAACACAAAAGGAGGCAAGGGCTTTGTTGGGGAAAGTCAAAAGATGCCAGTGGCTCTGTGAGTGGGCTTTGTGAGGGTAGGGGGCTAGAGGCAGAAGCCAGGAAGGGTTGGGGATCTAGAAGGCAGAAAGGTTGAAGGAATGTTAGGAGAGGGGGTACAGAAGGTGGCAGGGGTACTGTGTGTGGTATGGGAAAGGGGGAGAGGAGGTGGCTAGAACTTTGTCTAGGGCAGAGGCTCAGAAAGTGGTAGGCAGTCTTGAAGGGGAGGTGGGGACATGGATAGCGATGGAAGGTAAGAGGACGAAAGAGCTCTGTTAGAGGAAGGGCGGGGGAAGCAGTAGGGTTACAGTACTTTAGTGGAAGAGTACAGGGGGGTAATATGTGGCAGAAACAACAGTCTTCCACTCATCCACAGCCCAGAATGGCTTGGATTCACAATGAGTGGTGAAGGGTTAATGGCGGCTGTAATCATTAGGCTATGTTGCAGCAGCTAAGGGATAATGTGGCAGAGACTCTACTGGGTTCAAGGGTACAGAGAATTGCGAGAAATATTCGATGGGGTGTAGCCTCTGTGGGGGTAGGGAAGAATGGTGCAGAAGATGGAAGGCACCCTGTGGGGGAAAGGTGACATGATCTGTGTGGAAGGACAGGGGGGGGGGGCACAAAGTGACAGGACAGCAGTCTTCCGGCCTGGGACAGCTGCTTAGCCTGTCCTTAGTGACATCTTAGCAGGAACTGCTGTCCTCACTGCACAGGCAGACATCCGGACATCCACCACCGCTACCCAGCAGAGAGCGCTCCCCCTCCACACACAGATGCACATTGCATCACAATGAGGACAAGGAGAGTCTAGGGGTTAGCTAACTATTAAAGCTACTGACACATGGTGCCACAATGATAACCCCCCCATTATCACTGCAACAAGCCATGCTTGGGTAGCCACTACATGATTAAATAGAAACTTACCATATCATAGCAGCTCCTTGTCGGGTGGGGGCAGATATCCGGTAATGCTGAGGCTGATGCAGAGGTTGGTAGGATTACTCTCCTGGGTATGTGTCCAGAGTGAGGAGGTGGCGCCAAATGTTCCTGATAATAACAAAAATATATTAAAAATAAACTCTGTGCCGGGCTGTTGTGGTGGGAGTCGAGATGTCTGCCAGTGCAGTGAAGACAGCGGATCCAGCCAAGGAATCACTAAGGACAGTCTAAGTAGCGGTCTCAGGTAAGAAGATTACTTGTCTGACACTTTGTGCCTCTCTGTCCTTCCACAGAGGTACTGTCACCTTTCCCCCACAGAGTGCCTATCACCTTCTGTACCCATTTCCCCCACGCCTACAAAGGCTACTCCCCATCAAGAAGTCCTTGCAACTCTCTGTATCCTGAAACCCAGCAGACCCACTGCCAACATATGTCTCCCTGACCCCTAGGGCCCCTGTCACATTCTGTTCCCCTGAACTCTTCCCCTAAGGCACTGTACCCCTACCACCTTCTCCCTCCTCCTCTAACAGAGCCCTTACAAACTTACCTTCCATCGTAATCCATGGCCCCAGCTCCCCTTCAAGACTTCTTGCCTCCTTCTGAGCCCCGGTCCTAGGTAGAGCCATAGCCACCTACTTTCCCCTCTTTCTCATACCACACACAGTACCCCCTACCACTTTCTGTATCCCCTGCCCTAACAGCGGCCCTTCCACCTTTCTGCCTTCCAAATTCACAACTCCCTCTGGCATCTGTTTCAACCAACCTACCCCTACAAGCCCCCCCTCCACCCACAGAGCCCCTGACTCCTTCTGACTTCCCACAACAGAACCCTTGTCCCCTAATGTATTCCATGTCTCAGACCTGGGGGGGAAGGACCGCGACATGGAACACAAAAGGAGGCAAGGGCTTTGTTGGGGAAAGTCAAAAGATGCCAGTGGCTCTGTGAGTGGGCTTTGTGAGGGTAGGGGGCTAGAGGCAGAAGCCAGGAAGGGTTGGGGATCTAGAAGGCAGAAAGGTTGAAGGAATGTTAGGAGAGGGGGTACAGAAGGTGGCAGGGGTACTGTGTGTGGTATGGGAAAGGGGGAGAGGAGGTGGCTAGAACTTTGTCTAGGGCAGAGGCTCAGAAAGTGGTAGGCAGTCTTGAAGGGGAGGTGGGGACATGGATAGCGATGGAAGGTAAGAGGACGAAAGAGCTCTGTTAGAGGAAGGGCGGGGGAAGCAGTAGGGTTACAGTACTTTAGTGGAAGAGTACAGGGGGGTAATATGTGGCAGAAACAACAGTCTTCCACTCATCCACAGCCCAGAATGGCTTGGATTCACAATGAGTGGTGAAGGGTTAATGGCGGCTGTAATCATTAGGCTATGTTGCAGCAGCTAAGGGATAATGTGGCAGAGACTCTACTGGGTTCAAGGGTACAGAGAATTGCGAGAAATATTCGATGGGGTGTAGCCTCTGTGGGGGTAGGGAAGAATGGTGCAGAAGATGGAAGGCACCCTGTGGGGGAAAGGTGACATGATCTGTGTGGAAGGACAGGGGGGGGGGCACAAAGTGACAGGACAGCAGTCTTCCGGCCTGGGACAGCTGCTTAGCCTGTCCTTAGTGACATCTTAGCAGGAACTGCTGTCCTCACTGCACAGGCAGACATCCGGACATCCACCACCGCTACCCAGCAGAGAGCGCTCCCCCTCCACACACAGATGCACATTGCATCACAATGAGGACAAGGAGAGTCTAGGGGTTAGCTAACTATTAAAGCTACTGACACATGGTGCCACAATGATAACCCCCCCATTATCACTGCAACAAGCCATGCTTGGGTAGCCACTACATGATTAAATAGAAACTTACCATATCATAGCAGCTCCTTGTCGGTTGGGGCAGATATCCGGTAATGCTGAGGCTGATGCAGAGGTTGGTAGGATTACTCTCCTGGGTATGTGTCCAGAGTGAGGAGGTGGCGCCAAATGTTCCTGATAATAACAAAAATATATTAAAAATAAACTCTGTGCCGGGCTGTTGTGGTGGGAGTCGAGATGTCTGCCAGTGCAGTGAAGACAGCGGATCCAGCCAAGGAATCACTAAGGACAGTCTAAGTAGCGGTCTCAGGTAAGAAGATTACTTGTCTGACACTTTGTGCCTCTCTGTCCTTCCACAGAGGTACTGTCACCTTTCCCCCACAGAGTGCCTATCACCTTCTGTACCCATTTCCCCCACGCCTACAAAGGCTACTCCCCATCAAGAAGTCCTTGCAACTCTCTGTATCCTGAAACCCAGCAGACCCACTGCCAACATATGTCTCCCTGACCCCTAGGGCCCCTGTCACATTCTGTTCCCCTGAACTCTTCCCCTAAGGCACTGTACCCCTACCACCTTCTCCCTCCTCCTCTAACAGAGCCCTTACAAACTTACCTTCCATCGTAATCCATGGCCCCAGCTCCCCTTCAAGACTTCTTGCCTCCTTCTGAGCCCCGGTCCTAGGTAGAGCCATAGCCACCTACTTTCCCCTCTTTCTCATACCACACACAGTACCCCCTACCACTTTCTGTATCCCCTGCCCTAACAGCGGCCCTTCCACCTTTCTGCCTTCCAAATTCACAACTCCCTTTGGCATCTGTTTCAACCAACCTACCCCTACAAGCCCCCCCTCCACCCACAGAGCCCCTGACTCCTTCTGACTTCCCACAACAGAACCCTTGTCCCCTAATGTATTCCATGTCTCAGACCTGGGGGGGAAGGACCGCGACATGGAACACAAAAGGAGGCAAGGGCTTTGTTGGGGAAAGTCAAAAGATGCCAGTGGCTCTGTGAGTGGGCTTTGTGAGGGTAGGGGGCTAGAGGCAGAAGCCAGGAAGGGTTGGGGATCTAGAAGGCAGAAAGGTTGAAGGAATGTTAGGAGAGGGGGTACAGAAGGTGGCAGGGGTACTGTGTGTGGTATGGGAAAGGGGGAGAGGAGGTGGCTAGAACTTTGTCTAGGGCAGAGGCTCAGAAAGTGGTAGGCAGTCTTGAAGGGGAGGTGGGGACATGGATAGCGATGGAAGGTAAGAGGACGAAAGAGCTCTGTTAGAGGAAGGGCGGGGGAAGCAGTAGGGTTACAGTACTTTAGTGGAAGAGTACAGGGGGGTAATATGTGGCAGAAACAACAGTCTTCCACTCATCCACAGCCCAGAATGGCTTGGATTCACAATGAGTGGTGAAGGGTTAATGGCGGCTGTAATCATTAGGCTATGTTGCAGCAGCTAAGGGATAATGTGGCAGAGACTCTACTGGGTTCAAGGGTACAGAGAATTGCGAGAACTATTCGATGGGGTGTAGCCTCCGTGGGGGTAGGGAAGAATGGTGCAGAAGATGGAAGGCACCCTGCGGGGGAAAGGTGACATGGTCTCTGTGGAAGGACAGGGGGGGGGGGGGGGCACAACGTGACAGGACAGCAGTCTTCCGGCCTGGGACAGCTGCTTAGCCTGTCCTTAGTGACATCTTAGCAGGAACTGCTGTCCTCACTGCACAGGCAGACATCCGGACATCCACCACCGCTACCCAGCAGAGAGCGCTCCCCCTCCACACACAGATGCACATTGCATCACAATGAGGACAAGGAGAGTCTAGGGGTTAGCTAACTATTAAAGCTACTGACACATGGTGCCACAATGATAACCCCCCCATTATCACTGCAACAAGCCATGCTTGGGTAGCCACTACATGATTAAATAGAAACTTACCATATCATAGCAGCTCCTTGTCGGTTGGGGCAGATATCCGGTAATGCTGAGGCTGATGCAGAGGTTGGTAGGATTACTCTCCTGGGTATGTGTCCAGAGTGAGGAGGTGGCGCCAAATGTTCCTGATAATAACAAAAATATATTAAAAATAAACTCTGTGCCGGGCTGTTGTGGTGGGAGTCGAGATGTCTGCCAGTGCAGTGAAGACAGCGGATCCAGCCAAGGAATCACTAAGGACAGTCTAAGTAGCGGTCTCAAGTAAGAAGATTACTTGTCTGACACTTCGTGCCTCTCTGTCCTTCCACAGAGGTACTGTCACCTTTCCCCCACAGAGTGCCTATCACCTTCTGTACCCATTTCCCCCACGCCTACAAAGGCTACTCCCCATCAAGAAGTCCTTGCAACTCTCTGTATCCTGAAACCCAGCAGACCCACTGCCAACATATGTCTCCCTGACCCCTAGGGCCCCTGTCACATTCTGTTCCCCTGAACTCTTCCCCTAAGGCACTGTACCCCTACCACCTTCTTCCTCCTCCTCTAACAGAGCCCTTACAAACTTACCTTCAATCGTAATCCATGGCCCCAGCTCCCCTTCAAGACTTCTTGCCTCCTTCTAAGCCCCAGTCCTAGGTAGAGCCATAGCCACCTACTTTCCCCTCTTTCTCATACCACACACAGTACCCCCTACCACTTTCTGTATCCCCTGCCCTAACAGCGGCCCTTCCACCTTTCTGCCTTCCAAATTCACAACTCCCTCTGGCATCTGTTTCAACCAACCTACCCCTACAAGCCCCCCCTCCACCCACAGAGCCCCTGACTCCATCTGACTTCCCACAACAGAACCCTTGTCCCCTAATGTATTCCATGTCTCAGACCTGGGGGGGAAGGACCGCGACATGGAACACAAAAGGAGGCAAGGGCTTTGTTGGGGAAAGTCAAAAGATGCCAGTGGCTCTGTGAGTGGGCTTTGTGAGGGTAGGGGGCTAGAGGCAGAAGCCAGGAAGGGTTGGGGATCTAGAAGGCAGAAAGGTTGAAGGAATGTTAGGAGAGGGGGTACAGAAGGTGGCAGGGGTACTGTGTGTGGTACGGGAAAGGGGGAGAGTAGGTGGCTAGAACTTTGTCTAGGGCAGAGGCTCAGAAAGTGGTAGGCAGTCTTGAAGGGGAGGTGGGGACATGGATAGCGATGGAAGGTAAGAGGACGAAAGAGCTCTGTTAGAGGAAGGGCGGGGGAAGCAGTAGGGTTACAGTACTTTAGTGGAAGAGTACAGGGGGGTAATATGTGGCAGAAACAACAGTCTTCCACTCATCCACAGCCCAGAATGGCTTGGATTCACAATGAGTGGCAAAGGGTTAATGGCGGCTGTAATCATTAGGCTATGTTGCAGCAGCTAAGGGATAATGTGGCAGAGACTCTACTGGGTTCAAGGGTACAGAGAATTGCGAGAAATATTCGATGGGGTGTAGCCTCCGTGGGGGTAGGGAAGAATGGTGCAGAAGATGGAAGGCACCCTGCGGGGGAAAGGTGACATGGTCTCTGTGGAAGGACAGGGGGGGGGGGCACAAAGTGACAGGACAGCAGTCTTCCGGCCTGGGACAGCTGCTTAGCCTGTCCTTAGTGACATCTTAGCAGGAACTGCTGTCCTCACTGCACAGGCAGACATCCGGACATCTACCACCGCTACCCAGCAGAGAGCGCTCCCCCTCCACACACAGATGCACATTGCATCACAATGAGGACAAGGAGAGTCTAGGGGTTAGCTAACTATTAAAGCTACTGACACATGGTGCCACAATGATAACCCCCCCATTATCACTGCAACAAGCCATGCTTGGGTAGCCACTACATGATTAAATAGAAACTTACCATATCATAGCAGCTCCTTGTCGGTTGGGGCAGATATCCGGTAATGCTGAGGCTGATGCAGAGGTTGGTAGGATTACTCTCCTGGGTATGTGTCCAGAGTAAGGAGGTGGCGCCAAATGTTCCTGATAATAACAAAAATATATTAAAAATAAACTCTGTGCCGGGCTGTTGTGGCGGGAGTCGAGATGTCTGCCAGTGCAGTGAAGACAGCGGATCCAGCCAAGGAATCACTAAGGACAGTCTAAGTAGCGGTCTCAAGTAAGAAGATTACTTGTCTTACACTTCGTGCCTCTCTGTCCTTCCACAGAGGTACTGTCACCTTTCCCCCACAGAGTGCCTATCACCTTCTGTACCCATTTCCCCCACGCCTACAAAGGCTACTCCCCATCAAGAAGTCCTTGCAACTCTCTGTATCCTGAAATCCAGCAGACCCACTGCCAACATATGTCTCCCTGACCCCTAGGGCCCCTGTCACATTCTGTTCCCCTGAACTCTTCCCCTAAGGCACTGTACCCCTACCACCTTCTTCCTCCTCCTCTAACAGAGCCCTTACAAACTTACCTTCAATCGTAATCCATGGCCCCAGCTCCCCTTCAAGACTTCTTGCCTCCTTCTAAGCCCCAGTCCTAGGTAGAGCCATAGCCACCTACTTTCCCCTCTTTCTCATACCACACACAGTACCCCCTACCACTTTCTGTATCCCCTGCCCTAACAGCGGCCCTTCCACCTTTCTGCCTTCCAAATTCACAACTCCCTCTGGCATCTGTTTCAACCAACCTACCCCTACAAGCCCCCCCTCCACCCACAGAGCCCCTGACTCCATCTGACTTCCCACAACAGAACCCTTGTCCCCTAATGTATTCCATGTCTCAGACCTGGGGGGGAAGGACCGCGACATGGAACACAAAAGGAGGCAAGGGCTTTGTTGGGGAAAGTCAAAAGATGCCAGTGGCTCTGTGAGTGGGCTTTGTGAGGGTAGGGGGCTAGAGGCAGAAGCCAGGAAGGGTTGGGGATCTAGAAGGCAGAAAGGTTGAAGGAATGTTAGGAGAGGGGGTACAGAAGGTGGCAGGGGTACTGTGTGTGGTACGGGAAAGGGGGAGAGTAGGTGGCTAGAACTTTGTCTAGGGCAGAGGCTCAGAAAGTGGTAGGCAGTCTTGAAGGGGAGGTGGGGACATGGATAGCGATGGAAGGTAAGAGGACGAAAGAGCTCTGTTAGAGGAAGGGCGGGGGAAGCAGTAGGGTTACAGTACTTTAGTGGAAGAGTACAGGGGGGTAATATGTGGCAGAAACAACAGTCTTCCACTCATCCACAGCCCAGAATGGCTTGGATTCACAATGAGTGGCAAAGGGTTAATGGCGGCTGTAATCATTAGGCTATGTTGCAGCAGCTAAGGGATAATGTGGCAGAGACTCTACTGGGTTCAAGGGTACAGAGAATTGCGAGAAATATTCGATGGGGTGTAGCCTCCGTGGGGGTAGGGAAGAATGGTGCAGAAGATGGAAGGCACCCTGCGGGGGAAAGGTGACATGGTCTCTGTGGAAGGACAGGGGGGGGGGGGGCACAAAGTGACAGGACAGCAGTCTTCCGGCCTGGGACAGCTGCTTAGCCTATCCTTAGTGACATCTTAGCAGGAACTGCTGTCCTCACTGCACAGGCAGACATCCGGACATCTACCACCGCTACCCAGCAGAGAGCGCTCCCCCTCCACACACAGATGCACATTGCATCACAATGAGGACAAGGAGAGTCTAGGGGTTAGCTAACTATTAAAGCTACTGACACATGGTGCCACAATGATAACCCCCCCATTATCACTGCAACAAGCCATGCTTGGGTAGCCACTACATGATTAAATAGAAACTTACCATATCATAGCAGCTCCTTGTCGGTTGGGGCAGATATCCGGTAATGCTGAGGCTGATGCAGAGGTTGGTAGGATTACTCTCCTGGGTATGTGTCCAGAGTAAGGAGGTGGCGCCAAATGTTCCTGATAATAACAAAAATATATTAAAAATAAACTCTGTGCCGGGCTGTTGTGGCGGGAGTCGAGATGTCTGCCAGTGCAGTGAAGACAGCGGATCCAGCCAAGGAATCACTAAGGACAGTCTAAGTAGCGGTCTCAGGTAAGAAGATTACTTGTCTGACACTTCGTGCCTCTCTGTCCTTCCACAGAGGTACTGTCACCTTTCCCCCACAGAGTGCCTATCACCTTCTGTACCCATTTCCCCCACGCCTACAAAGGCTACTCCCCATCAAGAAGTCCTTGCAACTCTCTGTATCCTGAAACCCAGCAGACCCACTGCCAACATATGTCTCCCTGACCCCTAGGGCCCCTGTCACATTCTGTTCCCCTGAACTCTTCCCCTAAGGCACTGTACCCCTACCACCTTCTCCCTCCTCCTCTAACAGAGCCCTTACAAACTTACCTTCCATCGTAATCCATGGCCCCAGCTCCCCTTCAAGACTTCTTGCCTCCTTCTGAGCCCCGGTCCTAGGTAGAGCCATAGCCACCTACTTTCCCCTCTTTCTCATACCACACACAGTACCCCCTACCACTTTCTGTATCCCCTGCCCTAACAGCGGCCCTTCCACCTTTCTGCCTTCCAAATCCACAACTCCCTCTGGCATCTGTTTCAACCAACCTACCCCTACAAGCCCCCCCTCCACCCACAGGGCCCCTGACTCCTTCTGACTTCCCACAACAGAACCCTTGTCCCCTAATGTATTCCATGTCTCAGACCTGGGGGGGAAGGACCGCGACATGGAACACAAAAGGAGGCAAGGGCTTTGTTGGGGAAAGTCAAAAGATGCCAGTGGCTCTGTGAGTGGGCTTTGTGAGGGTAGGGGGCTAGAGGCAGAAGCCAGGAAGGGTTGGGGATCTAGAAGGCAGAAAGGTTGAAGGAATGTTAGGAGAGGGGGTACAGAAGGTGGCAGGGGTACTGTGTGTGGTACGGGAAAGGGGGAGAGTAGTTAGCTAGAACTTTGTCTAGGGCAGAGGCTCAGAAGGTGGTAGGCAGTCTTGAAGGGGAGGTGGGGACATGGATAGCGATGGAAGGTAAGAGGACGAAAGAGCTCTGTTAGAGGAAGGGGGGGGAAGCAGTAGGGTTACAGTACTTTAGGGGAAGAGTACAGGGGGGTAATATGTGGCAGAAACAACAGTCTTCCACTCATCCACAGCCCAGAATGGCTTGGATTCACAATGAGTGGTGAAGGGTTAATGGCGGCTGTAATCATTAGGCTATGTTGCAGCAGCTAAGGGATAATGTGGCAGAGACTCTACTGGGTTCAAGGGTACAGAGAATTGCGAGAACTATTCGATGGGGTGCAGCCTCTGTTGGGGTAGGGAAGAATGGTGCAGAAGATGGAAGGCACCCTGTGGGGGAAAGGTGACATGGTCTGTGTGGAAGGACAGGGGGGGGGGGGGGGGGCAGAAAGTGACAGGACAGCAGTCTTCCGGCCTGGGACAGCTGCTTAGCCTGTCCTTAGTGACATCTTAGCAGGAACTGCTGTCCTCACTGCACAGGCAGACATCCGGACATCCACCACCGCTACCCAGCAGAGAGCGCTCCCCCTCCACACACAGATGCACATTGCATCACAATGAGGACAAGGAGAGTCTAGGGGTTAGCTAACTATTAAAGCTACTGACACATGGTGCCACAATGATAACCCCCCCATTATCACTGCAACAAGCCATGCTTGGGTAGCCACTACATGATTAAATAGAAACTTACCATATCATAGCAGCTCCTTGTCGGTTGGGGCAGATATCCGGTAATGCTGAGGCTGATGCAGAGGTTGGTAGGATTACTCTCCTGGGTATGTGTCCATAGTGAGGAGGTGGCGCCAAATGTTCCTGATAATAACAAAAATATATTAAAAATAAACTCTGTGCCGGGCTGTTGTGGCGGGAGTCGAGATGTCTGCCAGTGCAGTGAAGACAGCGGATCCAGCCAAGGAATCACTAAGGACAGTCTAAGTAGCGGTCTCAGGTAAGAAGATTACTTGTCTGACACTTCGTGCCTCTCTGTCCTTCCACAGAGGTACTGTCACCTTTCCCCCACAGAGTGCCTATCACCTTCTGTACCCATTTCCCCCACGCCTACAAAGGCTACTCCCCATCAAGAAGTCCTTGCAACTCTCTGTATCCTGAAACCCAGCAGACCCACTGCCAACATATGTCTCCCTGACCCCTAGGGCCCCTGTCACATTCTGTTCCCCTGAACTCTTCCCCTAAGGCACTGTACCCCTACCACCTTCTTCCTCCTCCTCTAACAGAGCCCTTACAAACTTACCTTCAATCGTAATCCATGGCCCCAGCTCCCCTTCAAGACTTCTTGCCTCCTTCTAAGCCCCAGTCCTAGGTAGAGCCATAGCCACCTACTTTCCCCTCTTTCTTATACCACACACAGTACCCCCTACCACTTTCTGTATCCCCTGCCCTAACAGCGGCCCTTCCACCTTTCTGCCTTCCAAATTCACAACTCCCTCTGGCATCTGTTTCAACCAACCTACCCCTACAAGCCCCCCCTCCACCCACAGAGCCCCTGACTCCATCTGACTTCCCACAACAGAACCCTTGTCCCCTAATGTATTCCATGTCTCAGACCTGGGGGGGAAGGACCGCGACATGGAACACAAAAGGAGGCAAGGGCTTTGTTGGGGAAAGTCAAAAGATGCCAGTGGCTCTGTGAGTGGGCTTTGTGAGGGTAGGGGGCTAGAGGCAGAAGCCAGGAAGGGTTGGGGATCTAGAAGGCAGAAAGGTTGAAGGAATGTTAGGAGAGGGGGTACAGAAGGTGGCAGGGGTACTGTGTGTGGTATGGGAAAGGGGGAGAGTAGGTGGCTAGAACTTTGTCTAGGGCAGAGGCTCAGAAAGTGGTAGGCAGTCTTGAAGGGGAGGTGGGGACATGGATAGCGATGGAAGGTAAGAGGACGAAAGAGCTCTGTTAGAGGAAGGGCGGGGGAAGCAGTAGGGTTACAGTACTTTAGTGGAAGAGTACAGGGGGGTAATATGTGGCAGAAACAACAGTCTTCCACTCATCCACAGCCCAGAATGGCTTGGATTCACAATGAGTGGTGAAGGGTTAATGGCGGCTGTAATCATTAGGCTATGTTGCAGCAGCTAAGGGATAATGTGGCAGAGACTCTACTGGGTTCAAGGGTACAGAGAATTGCGAGAACTATTCGATGGGGTGTAGCCTCCGTGGGGGTAGGGAAGAATGGTGCAGAAGATGGAAGGCACCCTGCGGGGGAAAGGTGACATGGTCTCTGTGGAAGGACAGGGGGGGGGGGCACAAAGTGACAGGACAGCAGTCTTCCGGCCTGGGACAGCTGCTTAGCCTGTCCTTAGTGACATCTTAGCAGGAACTGCTGTCCTCACTGCACAGGCAGACATCCGGACATCCACCACCGCTACCCAGCAGAGAGCGCTCCCCCTCCACACACAGATGCACATTGCATCACAATGAGGACAAGGAGAGTCTAGGGGTTAGCTAACTATTAAAGCTACTGACACATGGTGCCACAATGATAACCCCCCCATTATCACTGCAACAAGCCATGCTTGGGTAGCCACTACATGATTAAATAGAAACTTACCATATCATAGCAGCTCCTTGTCGGTTGGGGCAGATATCCGGTAATGCTGAGGCTGATGCAGAGGTTGGTAGGATTACTCTCCTGGGTATGTGTCCAGAGTGAGGAGGTGGCGCCAAATGTTCCTGATAATAACAAAAATATATTAAAAATAAACTCTGTGCCGGGCTGTTGTGGAGGGAGTCGAGATGTCTGCCAGTGCAGTGAAGACAGCGGATCCAGCCAAGGAATCACTAAGGACAGTCTAAGTAGCGGTCTCAGGTAAGAAGATTACTTGTCTGACACTTCGTGCCTCTCTGTCCTTCCACAGAGGTACTGTCACCTTTCCCCCACAGAGTGCCTATCACCTTCTGTACCCATTTCCCCCACGCCTACAAAGGCTACTCCCCATCAAGAAGTCCTTGCAACTCTCTGTATCCTGAAACCCAGCAGACCCACTGCCAACATATGTCTCCCTGACCCCTAGGGCCCCTGTCACATTCTGTTCCCCTGAACTCTTCCCCTAAGGCACTGTACCCCTACCACCTTCTCCCTCCTCCTCTAACAGAGCCCTTACAAACTTACCTTCCATCGTAATCCATGGCCCCAGCTCCCCTTCAAGACTTCTTGCCTCCTTCTGAGCCCCGGTCCTAGGTAGAGCCATAGCCACCTACTTTCCCCTCTTTCTCATACCACACACAGTACCCCCTACCACTTTCTGTATCCCCTGCCCTAACAGCGGCCCTTCCACCTTTCTGCCTTCCAAATCCACAACTCCCTCTGGCATCTGTTTCAACCAACCTACCCCTACAAGCCCCCCCTCCACCCACAGGGCCCCTGACTCCTTCTGACTTCCCACAACAGAACCCTTGTCCCCTAATGTATTCCATGTCTCAGACCTGGGGGGGAAGGACCGCGACATGGAACACAAAAGGAGGCAAGGGCTTTGTTGGGGAAAGTCAAAAGATGCCAGTGGCTCTGTGAGTGGGCTTTGTGAGGGTAGGGGGCTAGAGGCAGAAGCCAGGAAGGGTTGGGGATCTAGAAGGCAGAAAGGTTGAAGGAATGTTAGGAGAGGGGGTACAGAAGGTGGCAGGGGTACTGTGTGTGGTACGGGAAAGGGGGAGAGTAGGTGGCTAGAACTTTGTCTAGGGCAGAGGCTCAGAAGGTGGTAGGCAGTCTTGAAGGGGAGGTGGGGACATGGATAGCGATGGAAGGTAAGAGGACGAAAGAGCTCTGTTAGAGGAAGGGGGGGGAAGCAGTAGGGTTACAGTACTTTAGGGGAAGAGTACAGGGGGGTAATATGTGGCAGAAACAACAGTCTTCCACTCATCCACAGCCCAGAATGGCTTGGATTCACAATGAGTGGTGAAGGGTTAATGGCGGCTGTAATCATTAGGCTATGTTGCAGCAGCTAAGGGATAATGTGGCAGAGACTCTACTGGGTTCAAGGGTACAGAGAATTGCGAGAACTATTCGATGGGGTGTAGCCTCCGTATGGGTAGGGAAGAATGGTGCAGAAGATGGAAGGCACCCTGCGGGGGAAAGGTGACATGGTCTCTGTGGAAGGACAGGGGGGGGGGGGCACAAAGTGACAGGACAGCAGTCTTCCGGCCTGGGACAGCTGCTTAGCCTGTCCTTAGTGACATCTTAGCAGGAACTGCTGTCCTCACTGCACAGGCAGACATCCGGACATCCACCACCGCTACCCAGCAGAGAGCGCTCCCCCTCCACACACAGATGCACATTGCATCACAATGAGGACAAGGAGAGTCTAGGGGTTAGCTAACTATTAAAGCTACTGACACATGGTGCCACAATGATAACCCCCCCATTATCACTGCAACAAGCCATGCTTGGGTAGCCACTACATGATTAAATAGAAACTTACCATATCATAGCAGCTCCTTGTCGGTTGGGGCAGATATCCGGTAATGCTGAGGCTGATGCAGAGGTTGGTAGGATTACTCTCCTGGGTATGTGTCCAGAGTGAGGAGGTGGCGCCAAATGTTCCTGATAATAACAAAAATATATTAAAAATAAACTCTGT
The DNA here is from genome assembly GCF_029499605.1 of Hyla sarda. Classification (NCBI taxonomy): domain Eukaryota; kingdom Metazoa; phylum Chordata; class Amphibia; order Anura; family Hylidae; genus Hyla; species Hyla sarda. The sequence continues at coordinate 80,013,800 of NC_079195.1, read as the reverse complement.
GCCGGGCTGTTGTGGCGGGAGTCGAGATGTCTGCCAGTGCAGTGAAGACAGCGGATCCAGCCAAGGAATCACTAAGGACAGTCTAAGTAGCGGTCTCAGGTAAGAAGATTACTTGTCTGACACTTCGTGCCTCTCTGTCCTTCCACAGAGGTACTGTCAAGTTTCCCCCACAGAGTGCCTATCACCTTCTGTACCCATTTCCCCCACGCCTACAAAGGCTACTCCCCATCAAGAAGTCCTTGCAACTCTCTGTATCCTGAAACCCAGCAGACCCACTGCAAACATATGTCTCCCTGACCCCTAGGGCCCCTGTCACATTCTGTTCCCCTGAACTCTTCCCCTAAGGCACTGTACCCCTACCACCTTCTCCCTCCTCCTCTAACAGAGCCCTTACAAACTTACCTTCCATCGTAATCCATGGCCCCAGCTCCCCTTCAAGACTTCTTGCCTCCTTCTGAGCCCCGGTCCTAGGTAGAGCCATAGCCACCTACTTTCCCCTCTTTCTCATACCACACACAGTACCCCCTACCACTTTCTGTATCCCCTGCCCTAACAGCGGCCCTTCCACCTTTCTGCCTTCCAAATCCACAACTCCCTCTGGCATCTGTTTCAACCAACCTACCCCTACAAGCCCCCCCTCCACCCACAGGGCCCCTGACTCCTTCTGACTTCCCACAACAGAACCCTTGTCCCCTAATGTATTCCATGTCTCAGACCTGGGGGGGAAGGACCGCGACATGGAACACAAAAGGAGGCAAGGGCTTTGTTGGGGAAAGTCAAAAGATGCCAGTGGCTCTGTGAGTGGGCTTTGTGAGGGTAGGGGGCTAGAGGCAGAAGCCAGGAAGGGTTGGGGATCTAGAAGGCAGAAAGGTTGAAGGAATGTTAGGAGAGGGGGTACAGAAGGTGGCAGGGGTACTGTGTGTGGTACGGGAAAGGGGGAGAGTAGGTGGCTAGAACTTTGTCTAGGGCAGAGGCTCAGAAGGTGGTAGGGATCTTGAAGGGGAGGTGGGGACATGGATAGCGATGGAAGGTAAGAGGACGAAAGAGCTCTGTTAGAGGAAGGGGGGGGGAAGCAGTAGGGTTACAGTACTTTAGGGGAAGAGTACAGGGGGGTAATATGTGGCAGAAACAACAGTCTTCCACTCATCCACAGCCCAGAATGGCTTGAATTCACGAGTGGCAAAGGGTTAATGGCGGCTGTAATCATTAGGCTATGTTGCAGCAGCTAAGGGATAATGTGGCAGAGACTCTACTGGGTTCAAGGGTACAGAGAATTGCGAGAAATATTCGATGGGGTGTAGCCTCTGTGGGGGTAGGGAAGAATGGTGCAGAAGATGGAAGGCACCCTGTGGGGGAAAGGTGACATGATCTGTGTGGAAGGACAGGGGGGGGGGGGCACAAAGTGACAGGACAGCAGTCTTCCGGCCTGGGACAGCTGCTTAGCCTGTCCTTAGTGACATCTTAGCAGGAACTGCTGTCCTCACTGCACAGGCAGACATCCGGACATCCACCACCGCTACCCAGCAGAGAGCGCTCCCCCTCCACACACAGATGCACATTGCATCACAATGAGGACAAGGAGAGTCTAGGGGTTAGCTAACTATTAAAGCTACTGACACATGGTGCCACAATGATAACCCCCCCATTATCACTGCAACAAGCCATGCTTGGGTAGCCACTACATGATTAAATAGAAACTTACCATATCATAGCAGCTCCTTGTCGGTTGGGGCAGATATCCGGTAATGCTGAGGCTGATGCAGAGGTTGGTAGGATTACTCTCCTGGGTATGTGTCCAGAGTGAGGAGGTGGCGCCAAATGTTCCTGATAATAACAAAAATATATTAAAAATAAACTCTGTGCCGGGCTGTTGTGGTGGGAGTCGAGATGTCTGCCAGTGCAGTGAAGACAGCGGATCCAGCCAAGGAATCACTAAGGACAGTCTAAGTAGCGGTCTCAGGTAAGAAGATTACTTGTCTGACACTTTGTGCCTCTCTGTCCTTCCACAGAGGTACTGTCACCTTTCCCCCACAGAGTGCCTATCACCTTCTGTAACCATTTCCCCCACGCCTACAAAGGCTACTCCCCATCAAGAAGTCCTTGCAACTCTCTGTATCCTGAAACCCAGCAGACCCACTGCCAACATATGTCTCCCTGACCCCTAGGGCCCCTGTCACATTCTGTTCCCCTGAACTCTTCCCCTAAGGCACTGTACCCCTACCACCTTCTCCCTCCTCCTCTAACAGAGCCCTTACAAACTTACCTTCCATCGTAATCCATGGCCCCAGCTCCCCTTCAAGACTTCTTGCCTCCTTCTGAGCCCCGGTCCTAGGTAGAGCCATAGCCACCTACTTTCCCCTCTTTCTCATACCACACACAGTACCCCCTACCACTTTCTGTATCCCCTGCCCTAACAGCGGCCCTTCCACCTTTCTGCCTTCCAAATTCACAACTCCCTCTGGCATCTGTTTCAACCAACCTACCCCTACAAGCCCCCCCTCCACCCACAGAGCCCCTGACTCCATCTGACTTCCCACAACAGAACCCTTGTCCCCTAATGTATTCCATGTCTCAGACCTGGGGGGGAAGGACCGCGACATGGAACACAAAAGGAGGCAAGGGCTTTGTTGGGGAAAGTCAAAAGATGCCAGTGGCTCTGTGAGTGGGCTTTGTGAGGGTAGGGGGCTAGAGGCAGAAGCCAGGAAGGGTTGGGGATCTAGAAGGCAGAAAGGTTGAAGGAATGTTAGGAGAGGGGGTACAGAAGGTGGCAGGGGTACTGTGTGTGGTACGGAAAAGGGGGAGAGTAGGTGGCTAGAACTTTGTCTAGGGCAGAGGCTCAGAAAGTGGTAGGCAGTCTTGAAGGGGAGGTGGGGACATGGATAGCGATGGAAGGTAAGAGGACGAAAGAGCTCTGTTAGAGGAAGGGCGGGGGAAGCAGTAGGGTTACAGTACTTTAGTGGAAGAGTACAGGGGGGTAATATGTGGCAGAAACAACAGTCTTCCACTCATCCACAGCCCAGAATGGCTTGGATTCACAATGAGAGGCAAAGGGTTAATGGCGGCTGTAATCATTAGGCTATGTTGCAGCAGCTAAGGGATAATGTGGCAGAGACTCTACTGGGTTCAAGGGTACAGAGAATTGCGAGAAATATTCGATGGGGTGTAGCCTCCGTGGGGGTAGGGAAGAATGGTGCAGAAGATGGAAGGCACCCTGCGGGGGAAAGGTGACATGGTCTCTGTGGAAGGACAGGGGGGGGGGGGGCACAAAGTGACAGGACAGCAGTCTTCCGGCCTGGGACAGCTGCTTAGCCTATCCTTAGTGACATCTTAGCAGGAACTGCTGTCCTCACTGCACAGGCAGACATCCGGACATCTACCACCGCTACCCAGCAGAGAGCGCTCCCCCTCCACACACAGATGCACATTGCATCACAATGAGGACAAGGAGAGTCTAGGGGTTAGCTAACTATTAAAGCTACTGACACATGGTGCCACAATGATAACCCCCCCATTATCACTGCAACAAGCCATGCTTGGGTAGCCACTACATGATTAAATAGAAACTTACCATATCATAGCAGCTCCTTGTCGGTTGGGGCAGATATCCGGTAATGCTGAGGCTGATGCAGAGGTTGGTAGGATTACTCTCCTGGGTATGTGTCCAGAGTAAGGAGGTGGCGCCAAATGTTCCTGATAATAACAAAAATATATTAAAAATAAACTCTGTGCCGGGCTGTTGTGGCGGGAGTCGAGATGTCTGCCAGTGCAGTGAAGACAGCGGATCCAGCCAAGGAATCACTAAGGACAGTCTAAGTAGCGGTCTCAGGTAAGAAGATTACTTGTCTGACACTTCGTGCCTCTCTGTCCTTCCACAGAGGTACTGTCACCTTTCCCCCACAGAGTGCCTATCACCTTCTGTACCCATTTCCCCCACGCCTACAAAGGCTACTCCCCATCAAGAAGTCCTTGCAACTCTCTGTATCCTGAAACCCAGCAGACCCACTGCCAACATATGTCTCCCTGACCCCTAGGGCCCCTGTCACATTCTGTTCCCCTGAACTCTTCCCCTAAGGCACTGTACCCCTACCACCTTCTCCCTCCTCCTCTAACAGAGCCCTTACAAACTTACCTTCCATCGTAATCCATGGCCCCAGCTCCCCTTCAAGACTTCTTGCCTCCTTCTGAGCCCCGGTCCTAGGTAGAGCCATAGCCACCTACTTTCCCCTCTTTCTCATACCACACACAGTACCCCCTACCACTTTCTGTATCCCCTGCCCTAACAACGGCCCTTCCACCTTTCTGCCTTCCAAATCCACAACTCCCTCTGGCATCTGTTTCAACCAACCTACCCCTACAAGCCCCCCCTCCACCCACAGGGCCCCTGACTCCTTCTGACTTCCCACAACAGAACCCTTGTCCCCTAATGTATTCCATGTCTCAGACCTGGGGGGGAAGGACCGCGACATGGAACACAAAAGGAGGCAAGGGCTTTGTTGGGGAAAGTCAAAAGATGCCAGTGGCTCTGTGAGTGGGCTTTGTGAGGGTAGGGGGCTAGAGGCAGAAGCCAGGAAGGGTTGGGGATCTAGAAGGCAGAAAGGTTGAAGGAATGTTAGGAGAGGGGGTACAGAAGGTGGCAGGGGTACTGTGTGTGGTACGGGAAAGGGGGAGAGTAGTTAGCTAGAACTTTGTCTAGGGCAGAGGCTCAGAAGGTGGTAGGCAGTCTTGAAGGGGAGGTGGGGACATGGATAGCGATGGAAGGTAAGAGGACGAAAGAGCTCTGTTAGAGGAAGGGGGGGGAAGCAGTAGGGTTACAGTACTTTAGGGGAAGAGTACAGGGGGGTAATATGTGGCAGAAACAACAGTCTTCCACTCATCCACAGCCCAGAATGGCTTGGATTCACAATGAGTGGTGAAGGGTTAATGGCGGCTGTAATCATTAGGCTATGTTGCAGCAGCTAAGGGATAATGTGGCAGAGACTCTACTGGGTTCAAGGGTACAGAGAATTGCGAGAACTATTCGATGGGGTGCAGCCTCTGTTGGGGTAGGGAAGAATGGTGCAGAAGATGGAAGGCACCCTGTGGGGGAAAGGTGACATGGTCTGTGTGGAAGGACAGGGGGGGGGGGGGGGGGCACAAAGTGACAGGACAGCAGTCTTCCGGCCTGGGACAGCTGCTTAGCCTGTCCTTAGTGACATCTTAGCAGGAACTGCTGTCCTCACTGCACAGGCAGACATCCGGACATCCACCACCGCTACCCAGCAGAGAGCGCTCCCCCTCCACACACAGATGCACATTGCATCACAATGAGGACAAGGAGAGTCTAGGGGTTAGCTAACTATTAAAGCTACTGACACATGGTGCCACAATGATAACCCCCCCATTATCACTGCAACAAGCCATGCTTGGGTAGCCACTACATGATTAAATAGAAACTTACCATATCATAGCAGCTCCTTGTCGGTTGGGGCAGATATCCGGTAATGCTGAGGCTGATGCAGAGGTTGGTAGGATTACTCTCCTGGGTATGTGTCCAGAGTGAGGAGGTGGCGCCAAATGTTCCTGATAATAACAAAAATATATTAAAAATAAACTCTGTGCCGGGCTGTTGTGGCGGGAGTCGAGATGTCTGCCAGTGCAGTGAAGACAGCGGATCCAGCCAAGGAATCACTAAGGACAGTCTAAGTAGCGGTCTCAGGTAAGAAGATTACTTGTCTGACACTTCGTGCCTCTCTGTCCTTCCACAGAGGTACTGTCACCTTTCCCCCACAGAGTGCCTATCACCTTCTGTACCCATTTCCCCCACGCCTACAAAGGCTACTCCCCATCAAGAAGTCCTTGCAACTCTCTGTATCCTGAAACCCAGCAGACCCACTGCCAACATATGTCTCCCTGACCCCTAGGGCCCCTGTCACATTCTGTTCCCCTGAACTCTTCCCCTAAGGCACTGTACCCCTACCACCTTCTTCCTCCTCCTCTAACAGAGCCCTTACAAACTTACCTTCAATCGTAATCCATGGCCCCAGCTCCCCTTCAAGACTTCTTGCCTCCTTCTAAGCCCCAGTCCTAGGTAGAGCCATAGCCACCTACTTTCCCCTCTTTCTTATACCACACACAGTACCCCCTACCACTTTCTGTATCCCCTGCCCTAACAGCGGCCCTTCCACCTTTCTGCCTTCCAAATTCACAACTCCCTCTGGCATCTGTTTCAACCAACCTACCCCTACAAGCCCCCCCTCCACCCACAGAGCCCCTGACTCCTTCTGACTTCCCACAACAGAACCCTTGTCCCCTAATGTATTCCATGTCTCAGACCAGGGGGGGAAGGACCGCGACATGGAACACAAAAGGAGGCAAGAGCTTTGTTGGGGAAAGTCAAAAGATGCCAGTGGCTCTGTGAGTGGGCTTTGTGAGGGTAGGGGGCTAGAGGCAGAAGCCAGGAAGGGTTGGGGATCTAGAAGGCAGAAAGGTTGAAGGAATGTTAGGAGAGGGGGTACAGAAGGTGGCAGGGGTACTGTGTGTGGTATGGGAAAGGGGGAGAGTAGGTGGCTAGAACTTTGTCTAGGGCAGAGGCTCAGAAAGTGGTAGGCAGTCTTGAAGGGGAGGTGGGGACATGGATAGCGATGGAAGGTAAGAGGACGAAAGAGCTCTGTTAGAGGAAGGGCGGGGGAAGCAGTAGGGTTACAGTACTTTAGTGGAAGAGTACAGGGGGGTAATATGTGGCAGAAACAACAGTCTTCCACTCATCCACAGCCCAGAATGGCTTGGATTCACAATGAGTGGTGAAGGGTTAATGGCGGCTGTAATCATTAGGCTATGTTGCAGCAGCTAAGGGATAATGTGGCAGAGACTCTACTGGGTTCAAGGGTACAGAGAATTGCGAGAACTATTCGATGGGGTGTAGCCTCCGTGGGGGTAGGGAAGAATGGTGCAGAAGATGGAAGGCACCCTGCGGGGGAAAGGTGACATGGTCTCTGTGGAAGGACAGGGGGGGGGGCACAAAGTGACAGGACAGCAGTCTTCCGGCCTGGGACAGCTGCTTAGCCTGTCCTTAGTGACATCTTAGCAGGAACTGCTGTCCTCACTGCACAGGCAGACATCCGGACATCCACCACCGCTACCCAGCAGAGAGCGCTCCCCCTCCACACACAGATGCACATTGCATCACAATGAGGACAAGGAGAGTCTAGGGGTTAGCTAACTATTAAAGCTACTGACACATGGTGCCACAATGATAACCCCCCCATTATCACTGCAACAAGCCATGCTTGGGTAGCCACTACATGATTAAATAGAAACTTACCATATCATAGCAGCTCCTTGTCGGTTGGGGCAGATATCCGGTAATGCTGAGGCTGATGCAGAGGTTGGTAGGATTACTCTCCTGGGTATGTGTCCAGAGTGAGGAGGTGGCGCCAAATGTTCCTGATAATAACAAAAATATATTAAAAATAAACTCTGTGCCGGGCTGTTGTGGAGGGAGTCGAGATGTCTGCCAGTGCAGTGAAGACAGCGGATCCAGCCAAGGAATCACTAAGGACAGTCTAAGTAGCGGTCTCAGGTAAGAAGATTACTTGTCTGACACTTCGTGCCTCTCTGTCCTTCCACAGAGGTACTGTCACCTTTCCCCCACAGAGTGCCTATCACCTTCTGTACCCATTTCCCCCACGCCTACAAAGGCTACTCCCCATCAAGAAGTCCTTGCAACTCTCTGTATCCTGAAACCCAGCAGACCCACTGCCAACATATGTCTCCCTGACCCCTAGGGCCCCTGTCACATTCTGTTCCCCTGAACTCTTCCCCTAAGGCACTGTACCCCTACCACCTTCTCCCTCCTCCTCTAACAGAGCCCTTACAAACTTACCTTCCATCGTAATCCATGGCCCCAGCTCCCCTTCAAGACTTCTTGCCTCCTTCTGAGCCCCGGTCCTAGGTAGAGCCATAGCCACCTACTTTCCCCTCTTTCTCATACCACACACAGTACCCCCTACCACTTTCTGTATCCCCTGCCCTAACAGCGGCCCTTCCACCTTTCTGCCTTCCAAATCCACAACTCCCTCTGGCATCTGTTTCAACCAACCTACCCCTACAAGCCCCCCCTCCACCCACAGGGCCCCTGACTCCTTCTGACTTCCCACAACAGAACCCTTGTCCCCTAATGTATTCCATGTCTCAGACCTGGGGGGGAAGGACCGCGACATGGAACACAAAAGGAGGCAAGGGCTTTGTTGGGGAAAGTCAAAAGATGCCAGTGGCTCTGTGAGTGGGCTTTGTGAGGGTAGGGGGCTAGAGGCAGAAGCCAGGAAGGGTTGGGGATCTAGAAGGCAGAAAGGTTGAAGGAATGTTAGGAGAGGGGGTACAGAAGGTGGCAGGGGTACTGTGTGTGGTACGGGAAAGGGGGAGAGTAGGTGGCTAGAACTTTGTCTAGGGCAGAGGCTCAGAAGGTGGTAGGCAGTCTTGAAGGGGAGGTGGGGACATGGATAGCGATGGAAGGTAAGAGGACGAAAGAGCTCTGTTAGAGGAAGGGGGGGAAGCAGTAGGGTTACAGTACTTTAGGGGAAGAGTACAGGGGGGTAATATGTGGCAGAAACAACAGTCTTCCACTCATCCACAGCCCAGAATGGCTTGGATTCACGAGTGGCAAAGGGTTAATGGCGGCTGTAATCATTAGGCTATGTTGCAGCAGCTAAGGGATAATGTGGCAGAGACTCTACTGGGTTCAAGGGTACAGAGAATTGCGAGAAATATTCGATAGGGTGTAGCCTCTGTGGGGGTAGGGAAGAATGGTGCAGAAGATGGAAGGCACCCTGTGGGGGAAAGGTGACATGATCTGTGTGGAAGGACAGGGGGGGGGGGGGGCACAAAGTGACAGGACAGCAGTCTTCCGGCCTGGGACAGCTGCTTAGCCTGTCCTTAGTGACATCTTAGCAGGAACTGCTGTCCTCACTGCACAGGCAGACATCCGGACATCCACCACCGCTACCCAGCAGAGAGCGCTCCCCCTCCACACACAGATGCACATTGCATCACAATGAGGACAAGGAAAGTCTAGGGGTTAGCTAACTATTAAAGCTACTGACACATGGTGCCACAATGATAACCCCCCCATTATCACTGCAACAAGCCATGCTTGGGTAGCCACTACATGATTAAATAGAAACTTACCATATCATAGCAGCTCCTTGTCGGTTGGGGCAGATATCCGGTAATGCTGAGGCTGATGCAGAGGTTGGTAGGATTACTCTCCTGGGTATGTGTCCAGAGTGAGGAGGTGGCGCCAAATGTTCCTGATAATAACAAAAATATATTAAAAATAAACTCTGTGCCGGGCTGTTGTGGTGGGAGTCGAGATGTCTGCCAGTGCAGTGAAGACAGCGGATCCAGCCAAGGAATCACTAAGGACAGTCTAAGTAGCGGTCTCAGGTAAGAAGATTATTTGTCTGACACTTTGTGCCTCTCTGTCCTTCCACAGAGGTACTGTCACCTTTCCCCCACAGAGTGCCTATCACCTTCTGTACCCATTTCCCCCACGCCTACAAAGGCTACTCCCCATCAAGAAGTCCTTGCAACTCTCTGTATCCTGAAACCCAGCAGACCCACTGCCAACATATGTCTCCCTGACCCCTAGGGCCCCTGTCACATTCTGTTCCCCTGAACTCTTCCCCTAAGGCACTGTACCCCTACCACCTTCTCCCTCCTCCTCTAACAGAGCCCTTACAAACTTACCTTCCATCGTAATCCATGGCCCCAGCTCCCCTTCAAGACTTCTTGCCTCCTTCTGAGCCCCGGTCCTAGGTAGAGCCATAGCCACCTACTTTCCCCTCTTTCTCATACCACACACAGTACCCCCTACCACTTTCTGTATCCCCTGCCCTAACAGCGGCCCTTCCACCTTTCTGCCTTCCAAATTCACAACTCCCTCTGGCATCTGTTTCAACCAACCTACCCCTACAAGCCCCCCCTCCACCCACAGAGCCCCTGACTCCTTCTGACTTCCCACAACAGAACCCTTGTCCCCTAATGTATTCCATGTCTCAGACCTGGGGGGGAAGGACCGCGACATGGAACACAAAAGGAGGCAAGGGCTTTGTTGGGGAAAGTCAAAAGATGCCAGTGGCTCTGTGAGTGGGCTTTGTGAGGGTAGGGGGCTAGAGGCAGAAGCCAGGAAGGGTTGGGGATCTAGAAGGCAGAAAGGTTGAAGGAATGTTAGGAGAGGGGGTACAGAAGGTGGCAGGGGTACTGTGTGTGGTATGGGAAAGGGGGAGAGGAGGTGGCTAGAACTTTGTCTAGGGCAGAGGCTCAGAAAGTGGTAGGCAGTCTTGAAGGGGAGGTGGGGACATGGATAGCGATGGAAGGTAAGAGGACGAAAGAGCTCTGTTAGAGGAAGGGCGGGGGAAGCAGTAGGGTTACAGTACTTTAGTGGAAGAGTACAGGGGGGTAATATGTGGCAGAAACAACAGTCTTCCACTCATCCACAGCCCAGAATGGCTTGGATTCACAATGAGTGGTGAAGGGTTAATGGCGGCTGTAATCATTAGGCTATGTTGCAGCAGCTAAGGGATAATGTGGCAGAGACTCTACTGGGTTCAAGGGTACAGAGAATTGCGAGAACTATTCGATGGGGTGTAGCCTCCGTATGGGTAGGGAAGAATGGTGCAGAAGATGGAAGGCACCCTGCGGGGGAAAGGTGACATGGTCTCTGTGGAAGGACAGGGGGGCACAAAGTGACAGGACAGCAGTCTTCCGGCCTGGGACAGCTGCTTAGCCTGTCCTTAGTGACATCTTAGCAGGAACTGCTGTCCTCACTGCACAGGCAGACATCCGGACATCCACCACCGCTACCCAGCAGAGAGCGCTCCCCCTCCACACACAGATGCACATTGCATCACAATGAGGACAAGGAGAGTCTAGGGGTTAGCTAACTATTAAAGCTACTGACACATGGTGCCACAATGATAACCCCCCCATTATCACTGCAACAAGCCATGCTTGGGTAGCCACTACATGATTAAATAGAAACTTACCATATCATAGCAGCTCCTTGTCGGTTGGGGCAGATATCCGGTAATGCTGAGGCTGATGCAGAGGTTGGTAGGATTACTCTCCTGGGTATGTGTCCAGAGTGAGGAGGTGGCGCCAAATGTTCCTGATAATAACAAAAATATATTAAAAATAAACTCTGTGCCGGGCTGTTGTGGCGGGAGTCGAGATGTCTGCCAGTGCAGTGAAGACAGCGGATCCAGCCAAGGAATCACTAAGGACAGTCTAAGTAGCGGTCTCAGGTAAGAAGATTACTTGTCTGACACTTCGTGCCTCTCTGTCCTTCCACAGAGGTACTGTTAAGTTTCCCCCACAGAGTGCCTATCACCTTCTGTACCCATTTCCCCCACGCCTACAAAGGCTACTCCCCATCAAGAAGTCCTTGCAACTCTCTGTATCCTGAAACCCAGCAGACCCACTGCCAACATATGTCTCCCTGACCCCTAGGGCCCCTGTCACATTCTGTTCCCCTGAACTCTTCCCCTAAGGCACTGTACCCCTACCACCTTCTCCCTCCTCCTCTAACAGAGCCCTTACAAACTTACCTTCCATCGTAATCCATGGCCCCAGCTCCCCTTCAAGACTTCTTGCCTCCTTCTGAGCCCCGGTCCTAGGTAGAGCCATAGCCACCTACTTTCCCCTCTTTCTCATACCACACACAGTACCCCCTACCACTTTCTGTATCCCCTGCCCTAACAGCGGCCCTTCCACCTTTCTGCCTTCCAAATCCACAACTCCCTCTGGCATCTGTTTCAACCAACCTACCCCTACAAGCCCCCCCTCCACCCACAGGGCCCCTGACTCCTTCTGACTTCCCACAACAGAACCCTTGTCCCCTAATGTATTCCATGTCTCAGACCTGGGGGGGAAGGACCGCGACATGGAACACAAAAGGAGGCAAGGGCTTTGTTGGGGAAAGTCAAAAGATGCCAGTGGCTCTGTGAGTGGGCTTTGTGAGGGTAGGGGGCTAGAGGCAGAAGCCAGGAAGGGTTGGGGATCTAGAAGGCAGAAAGGTTGAAGGAATGTTAGGAGAGGGGGTACAGAAGGTGGCAGGGGTACTGTGTGTGGTACGGGAAAGGGGGAGAGTAGGTGGCTAGAACTTTGTCTAGGGCAGAGGCTCAGAAGGTGGTAGGCAGTCTTGAAGGGGAGGTGGGGACATGGATAGCGATGGAAGGTAAGAGGACGAAAGAGCTCTGTTAGAGGAAGGGGGGGGAAGCAGTAGGGTTACAGTACTTTAGGGGAAGAGTACAGGGGGGTAATATGTGGCAGAAACAACAGTCTTCCACTCATCCACAGCCCAGAATGGCTTGGATTCACAATGAGTGGTGAAGGGTTAATGGCGGCTGTAATCATTAGGCTATGTTGCAGCAGCTAAGGGATAATGTGGCAGAGACTCTACTGGGTTCAAGGGTACAGAGAATTGCGAGAACTATTCGATGGGGTGCAGCCTCTGTTGGGGTAGGGAAGAATGGTGCAGAAGATGGAAGGCACCCTGTGGGGGAAAGGTGACATGGTCTGTGTGGAAGGACAGGGGGGGGGGGGGGCACAAAGTGACAGGACAGCAGTCTTCCGGCCTGGGACAGCTGCTTAGCCTGTCCTTAGTGACATCTTAGCAGGAACTGCTGTCCTCACTGCACAGGCAGACATCCGGACATCCATCACCGCTACCCAGCAGAGAGCGCTCCCCCTCCACACACAGATGCACATTGCATCACAATGAGGACAAGGAGAGTCTAGGGGTTAGCTAATTATTAAAGCTACTGACACATGGTGCCACAATGATAACCCCCCCATTATCACTGCAACAAGCCATGCTTGGGTAGCCACTACATGATTAAATAGAAACTTACCATATCATAGCAGCTCCTTGTCGGTTGGGGCAGATATCCGGTAATGCTGAGGCTGATGCAGAGGTTGGTAGGATTACTCTCCTGGGTATGTGTCCAGAGTGAGGAGGTGGCGCCAAATGTTCCTGATAATAACAAAAATATATTAAAAATAAACTCTGTGCCGGGCTGTTGTGGCGGGAGTCGAGATGTCTGCCAGTGCAGTGAAGACAGCGGATCCAGCCAAGGAATCACTAAGGACAGTCTAAGTAGCGGTCTCAGGTAAGAAGATTACTTGTCTGACACTTCGTGCCTCTCTGTCCTTCCACAGAGGTACTGTCACCTTTCCCCCACAGAGTGCCTATCACCTTCTGTACCCATTTCCCCCACGCCTACAAAGGCTACTCCCCATCAAGAAGTCCTTGCAACTCTCTGTATCCTGAAACCCAGCAGACCCACTGCCAACATATGTCTCCCTGACCCCTAGGGCCCCTGTCACATTCTGTTCCCCTGAACTCTTCCCCTAAGGCACTGTACCCCTACCACCTTCTTCCTCCTCCTCTAACAGAGCCCTTACAAACTTACCTTCAATCGTAATCCATGGCCCCAGCTCCCCTTCAAGACTTCTTGCCTCCTTCTAAGCCCCAGTCCTAGGTAGAGCCATAGCCACCTACTTTCCCCTCTTTCTTATACCACACACAGTACCCCCTACCACTTTCTGTATCCCCTGCCCTAACAGCGGCCCTTCCACCTTTCTGCCTTCCAAATTCACAACTCCCTCTGGCATCTGTTTCAACCAACCTACCCCTACAAGCCCCCCCTCCACCCACAGAGCCCCTGACTCCTTCTGACTTCCCACAACAGAACCCTTGTCCCCTAATGTATTCCATGTCTCAGACCTGGGGGGGAAGGACCGCGACATGGAACACAAAAGGAGGCAAGAGCTTTGTTGGGGAAAGTCAAAAGATGCCAGTGGCTCTGTGAGTGGGCTTTGTGAGGGTAGGGGGCTAGAGGCAGAAGCCAGGAAGGGTTGGGGATCTAGAAGGCAGAAAGGTTGAAGGAATGTTAGGAGAGGGGGTACAGAAGGTGGCAGGGGTACTGTGTGTGGTATGGGAAAGGGGGAGAGTAGGTGGCTAGAACTTTGTCTAGGGCAGAGGCTCAGAAAGTGGTAGGCAGTCTTGAAGGGGAGGTGGGGACATGGATAGCGATGGAAGGTAAGAGGACGAAAAAGCTCTGTTAGAGGAAGGGCGGGGGAAGCAGTAGGGTTACAGTACTTTAGTGGAAGAGTACAGGGGGGTAATATGTGGCAGAAACAACAGTCTTCCACTCATCCACAGCCCAGAATGGCTTGGATTCACAATGAGTGGTGAAGGGTTAATGGCGGCTGTAATCATTAGGCTATGTTGCAGCAGCTAAGGGATAATGTGGCAGAGACTCTACTGGGTTCAAGGGTACAGAGAATTGCGAGAACTATTCGATGGGGTGTAGCCTCCGTGGGGGTAGGGAAGAATGGTGCAGAAGATGGAAGGCACCCTGCGGGGGAAAGGTGACATGGTCTCTGTGGAAGGACAGGGGGGGGGGCACAAAGTGACAGGACAGCAGTCTTCCGGCCTGGGACAGCTGCTTAGCCTGTCCTTAGTGACATCTTAGCAGGAACTGCTGTCCTCACTGCACAGGCAGACATCCGGACATCCACCACCGCTACCCAGCAGAGAGCGCTCCCCCTCCACACACAGATGCACATTGCATCACAATGAGGACAAGGAGAGTCTAGGGGTTAGCTAACTATTAAAGCTACTGACACATGGTGCCACAATGATAACCCCCCCATTATCACTGCAACAAGCCATGCTTGGGTAGCCACTACATGATTAAATAGAAACTTACCATATCATAGCAGCTCCTTGTCGGTTGGGGCAGATATCCGGTAATGCTGAGGCTGATGCAGAGGTTGGTAGGATTACTCTCCTGGGTATGTGTCCAGAGTGAGGAGGTGGCGCCAAATGTTCCTGATAATAACAAAAATATATTAAAAATAAACTCTGTGCCGGGCTGTTGTGGCGGGAGTCGAGATGTCTGCCAGTGCAGTGAAGACAGCGGATCCAGCCAAGGAATCACTAAGGACAGTCTAAGTAGCGGTCTCAGGTAAGAAGATTACTTGTCTGACACTTCGTGCCTCTCTGTCCTTCCACAGAGGTACTGTTAAGTTTCCCCCACAGAGTGCCTATCACCTTCTGTACCCATTTCCCCCACGCCTACAAAGGCTACTCCCCATCAAGAAGTCCTTGCAACTCTCTGTATCCTGAAACCCAGCAGACCCACTGCCAACATATGTCTCCCTGACCCCTAGGGCCCCTGTCACATTCTGTTCCCCTGAACTCTTCCCCTAAGGCACTGTACCCCTACCACCTTCTTCCTCCTCCTCTAACAGAGCCCTTACAAACTTACCTTCAATCGTAATCCATGGCCCCAGCTCCCCTTCAAGACTTCTTGCCTCCTTCTAAGCCCCAGTCCTAGGTAGAGCCATAGCCACCTACTTTCCCCTCTTTCTTATACCACACACAGTACCCCCTACCACTTTCTGTATCCCCTGCCCTAACAGCGGCCCTTCCACCTTTCTGCCTTCCAAATTCACAACTCCCTCTGGCATCTGTTTCAACCAACCTACCCCTACAAGCCCCCCCTCCACCCACAGAGCCCCTGACTCCTTCTGACTTCCCACAACAGAACCCTTGTCCCCTAATGTATTCCATGTCTCAGACCTGGGGGGGAAGGACCGCGACATGGAACACAAAAGGAGGCAAGAGCTTTGTTGGGGAAAGTCAAAAGATGCCAGTGGCTCTGTGAGTGGGCTTTGTGAGGGTAGGGGGCTAGAGGCAGAAGCCAGGAAGGGTTGGGGATCTAGAAGGCAGAAAGGTTGAAGGAATGTTAGGAGAGGGGGTACAGAAGGTGGCAGGGGTACTGTGTGTGGTATGGGAAAGGGGGAGAGTAGGTGGCTAGAACTTTGTCTAGGGCAGAGGCTCAGAAAGTGGTAGGCAGTCTTGAAGGGGAGGTGGGGACATGGATAGCGATGGAAGGTAAGAGGACGAAAAAGCTCTGTTAGAGGAAGGGCGGGGGAAGCAGTAGGGTTACAGTACTTTAGTGGAAGAGTACAGGGGGGTAATATGTGGCAGAAACAACAGTCTTCCACTCATCCACAGCCCAGAATGGCTTGGATTCACAATGAGTGGTGAAGGGTTAATGGCGGCTGTAATCATTAGGCTATGTTGCAGCAGCTAAGGGATAATGTGGCAGAGACTCTACTGGGTTCAAGGGTACAGAGAATTGCGAGAACTATTCGATGGGGTGTAGCCTCCGTGGGGGTAGGGAAGAATGGTGCAGAAGATGGAAGGCACCCTGCGGGGGAAAGGTGACATGGTCTCTGTGGAAGGACAGGGGGGGGGGCACAAAGTGACAGGACAGCAGTCTTCCGGCCTGGGACAGCTGCTTAGCCTGTCCTTAGTGACATCTTAGCAGGAACTGCTGTCCTCACTGCACAGGCAGACATCCGGACATCCACCACCGCTACCCAGCAGAGAGCGCTCCCCCTCCACACACAGATGCACATTGCATCACAATGAGGACAAGGAGAGTCTAGGGGTTAGCTAACTATTAAAGCTACTGACACATGGTGCCACAATGATAACCCCCCCATTATCACTGCAACAAGCCATGCTTGGGTAGCCACTACATGATTAAATAGAAACTTACCATATCATAGCAGCTCCTTGTCGGTTGGGGCAGATATCCGGTAATGCTGAGGCTGATGCAGAGGTTGGTAGGATTACTCTCCTGGGTATGTGTCCAGAGTGAGGAGGTGGCGCCAAATGTTCCTGATAATAACAAAAATATATTAAAAATAAACTCTGTGCCGGGCTGTTGTGGCGGGAGTCGAGATGTCTGCCAGTGCAGTGAAGACAGCGGATCCAGCCAAGGAATCACTAAGGACAGTCTAAGTAGCGGTCTCAGGTAAGAAGATTACTTGTCTGACACTTCGTGCCTCTCTGTCCTTCCACAGAGGTACTGTTAAGTTTCCCCCACAGAGTGCCTATCACCTTCTGTACCCATTTCCCCCACGCCTACAAAGGCTACTCCCCATCAAGAAGTCCTTGCAACTCTCTGTATCCTGAAACCCAGCAGACCCACTGCCAACATATGTCTCCCTGACCCCTAGGGCCCCTGTCACATTCTGTTCCCCTGAACTCTTCCCCTAAGGCACTGTACCCCTACCACCTTCTCCCTCCTCCTCTAACAGAGCCCTTACAAACTTACCTTCCATCGTAATCCATGGCCCCAGCTCCCCTTCAAGACTTCTTGCCTCCTTCTGAGCCCCGGTCCTAGGTAGAGCCATAGCCACCTACTTTCCCCTCTTTCTCATACCACACACAGTACCCCCTACCACTTTCTGTATCCCCTGCCCTAACAGCGGCCCTTCCACCTTTCTGCCTTCCAAATCCACAACTCCCTCTGGCATCTGTTTCAACCAACCTACCCCTACAAGCCCCCCCTCCACCCACAGGGCCCCTGACTCCTTCTGACTTCCCACAACAGAACCCTTGTCCCCTAATGTATTCCATGTCTCAGACCTGGGGGGGAAGGACCGCGACATGGAACACAAAAGGAGGCAAGGGCTTTGTTGGGGAAAGTCAAAAGATGCCAGTGGCTCTGTGAGTGGGCTTTGTGAGGGTAGGGGGCTAGAGGCAGAAGCCAGGAAGGGTTGGGGATCTAGAAGGCAGAAAGGTTGAAGGAATGTTAGGAGAGGGGGTACAGAAGGTGGCAGGGGTACTGTGTGTGGTACGGGAAAGGGGGAGAGTAGGTGGCTAGAACTTTGTCTAGGGCAGAGGCTCAGAAGGTGGTAGGCAGTCTTGAAGGGGAGGTGGGGACATGGATAGCGATGGAAGGTAAGAGGACGAAAGAGCTCTGTTAGAGGAAGGGGGGGGAAGCAGTAGGGTTACAGTACTTTAGGGGAAGAGTACAGGGGGGTAATATGTGGCAGAAACAACAGTCTTCCACTCATCCACAGCCCAGAATGGCTTGGATTCACAATGAGTGGTGAAGGGTTAATGGCGGCTGTAATCATTAGGCTATGTTGCAGCAGCTAAGGGATAATGTGGCAGAGACTCTACTGGGTTCAAGGGTACAGAGAATTGCGAGAACTATTCGATGGGGTGCAGCCTCTGTTGGGGTAGGGAAGAATGGTGCAGAAGATGGAAGGCACCCTGTGGGGGAAAGGTGACATGGTCTGTGTGGAAGGACAGGGGGGGGGGGGGGCACAAAGTGACAGGACAGCAGTCTTCCGGCCTGGGACAGCTGCTTAGCCTGTCCTTAGTGACATCTTAGCAGGAACTGCTGTCCTCACTGCACAGGCAGACATCCGGACATCCATCACCGCTACCCAGCAGAGAGCGCTCCCCCTCCACACACAGATGCACATTGCATCACAATGAGGACAAGGAGAGTCTAGGGGTTAGCTAATTATTAAAGCTACTGACACATGGTGCCACAATGATAACCCCCCCATTATCACTGCAACAAGCCATGCTTGGGTAGCCACTACATGATTAAATAGAAACTTACCATATCATAGCAGCTCCTTGTCGGTTGGGGCAGATATCCGGTAATGCTGAGGCTGATGCAGAGGTTGGTAGGATTACTCTCCTGGGTATGTGTCCAGAGTGAGGAGGTGGCGCCAAATGTTCCTGATAATAACAAAAATATATTAAAAATAAACTCTGTGCCGGGCTGTTGTGGCGGGAGTCGAGATGTCTGCCAGTGCAGTGAAGACAGCGGATCCAGCCAAGGAATCACTAAGGACAGTCTAAGTAGCGGTCTCAGGTAAGAAGATTACTTGTCTGACACTTCGTGCCTCTCTGTCCTTCCACAGAGGTACTGTTAAGTTTCCCCCACAGAGTGCCTATCACCTTCTGTACCCATTTCCCCCACGCCTACAAAGGCTACTCCCCATCAAGAAGTCCTTGCAACTCTCTGTATCCTGAAACCCAGCAGACCCACTGCCAACATATGTCTCCCTGACCCCTAGGGCCCCTGTCACATTCTGTTCCCCTGAACTCTTCCCCTAAGGCACTGTACCCCTACCACCTTCTCCCTCCTCCTCTAACAGAGCCCTTACAAACTTACCTTCCATCGTAATCCATGGCCCCAGCTCCCCTTCAAGACTTCTTGCCTCCTTCTGAGCCCCGGTCCTAGGTAGAGCCATAGCCACCTACTTTCCCCTCTTTCTCATACCACACACAGTACCCCCTACCACTTTCTGTATCCCCTGCCCTAACAGCGGCCCTTCCACCTTTCTGCCTTCCAAATCCACAACTCCCTCTGGCATCTGTTTCAACCAACCTACCCCTACAAGCCCCCCCTCCACCCACAGGGCCCCTGACTCCTTCTGACTTCCCACAACAGAACCCTTGTCCCCTAATGTATTCCATGTCTCAGACCTGGGGGGGAAGGACCGCGACATGGAACACAAAAGGAGGCAAGGGCTTTGTTGGGGAAAGTCAAAAGATGCCAGTGGCTCTGTGAGTGGGCTTTGTGAGGGTAGGGGGCTAGAGGCAGAAGCCAGGAAGGGTTGGGGATCTAGAAGGCAGAAAGGTTGAAGGAATGTTAGGAGAGGGGGTACAGAAGGTGGCAGGGGTACTGTGTGTGGTACGGGAAAGGGGGAGAGTAGGTGGCTAGAACTTTGTCTAGGGCAGAGGCTCAGAAGGTGGTAGGCAGTCTTGAAGGGGAGGTGGGGACATGGATAGCGATGGAAGGTAAGAGGACGAAAGAGCTCTGTTAGAGGAAGGGGGGGGAAGCAGTAGGGTTACAGTACTTTAGGGGAAGAGTACAGGGGGGTAATATGTGGCAGAAACAACAGTCTTCCACTCATCCACAGCCCAGAATGGCTTGGATTCACAATGAGTGGTGAAGGGTTAATGGCGGCTGTAATCATTAGGCTATGTTGCAGCAGCTAAGGGATAATGTGGCAGAGACTCTACTGGGTTCAAGGGTACAGAGAATTGCGAGAACTATTCGATGGGGTGCAGCCTCTGTTGGGGTAGGGAAGAATGGTGCAGAAAATGGAAGGCACCCTGTGGGGGAAAGGTGACATGGTCTGTGTGGAAGGACAGGGGGGGGGGGGGGGGGCACAAAGTGACAGGACAGCAGTCTTCCGGCCTGGGACAGCTGCTTAGCCTGTCCTTAGTGACATCTTAGCAGGAACTGCTGTCCTCACTGCACAGGCAGACATCCGGACATCCATCACCGCTACCCAGCAGAGAGCGCTCCCCCTCCACACACAGATGCACATTGCATCACAATGAGGACAAGGAGAGTCTAGGGGTTAGCTAATTATTAAAGCTACTGACACATGGTGCCACAATGATAACCCCCCCATTATCACTGCAACAAGCCATGCTTGGGTAGCCACTACATGATTAAATAGAAACTTACCATATCATAGCAGCTCCTTGTCGGTTGGGGCAGATATCCGGTAATGCTGAGGCTGATGCAGAGGTTGGTAGGATTACTCTCCTGGGTATGTGTCCAGAGTGAGGAGGTGGCGCCAAATGTTCCTGATAATAACAAAAATATATTAAAAATAAACTCTGTGCCGGGCTGTTGTGGCGGGAGTCGAGATGTCTGCCAGTGCAGTGAAGACAGCGGATCCAGCCAAGGAATCACTAAGGACAGTCTAAGTAGCGGTCTCAGGTAAGAAGATTACTTGTCTGACACTTCGTGCCTCTCTGTCCTTCCACAGAGGTACTGTCACCTTTCCCCCACAGAGTGCCTATCACCTTCTGTACCCATTTCCCCCACGCCTACAAAGGCTACTCCCCATCAAGAAGTCCTTGCAACTCTCTGTATCCTGAAACCCAGCAGACCCACTGCCAACATATGTCTCCCTGACCCCTAGGGCCCCTGTCACATTCTGTTCCCCTGAACTCTTCCCCTAAGGCACTGTACCCCTACCACCTTCTTCCTCCTCCTCTAACAGAGCCCTTACAAACTTACCTTCAATCGTAATCCATGGCCCCAGCTCCCCTTCAAGACTTCTTGCCTCCTTCTAAGCCCCAGTCCTAGGTAGAGCCATAGCCACCTACTTTCCCCTCTTTCTTATACCACACACAGTACCCCCTACCACTTTCTGTATCCCCTGCCCTAACAGCGGCCCTTCCACCTTTCTGCCTTCCAAATTCACAACTCCCTCTGGCATCTGTTTCAACCAACCTACCCCTACAAGCCCCCCCTCCACCCACAGAGCCCCTGACTCCTTCTGACTTCCCACAACAGAACCCTTGTCCCCTAATGTATTCCATGTCTCAGACCTGGGGGGGAAGGACCGCGACATGGAACACAAAAGGAGGCAAGGGCTTTGTTGGGGAAAGTCAAAAGATGCCAGTGGCTCTGTGAGTGGGCTTTGTGAGGGTAGGGGGCTAGAGGCAGAAGCCAGGAAGGGTTGGGGATCTAGAAGGCAGAAAGGTTGAAGGAATGTTAGGAGAGGGGGTACAGAAGGTGGCAGGGGTACTGTGTGTGGTATGGGAAAGGGGGAGAGTAGGTGGCTAGAACTTTGTCTAGGGCAGAGGCTCAGAAAGTGGTAGGCAGTCTTGAAGGGGAGGTGGGGACATGGATAGCGATGGAAGGTAAGAGGACGAAAGAGCTCTGTTAGAGGAAGGGCGGGGGAAGCAGTAGGGTGGAAGAGTACAGGGGGGTAATATGTGGCAGAAACAACAGTCTTCCACTCATCCACAGCCCAGAATGGCTTGGATTCACAATGAGTGGCAAAGGGTTAATGGCGGCTGTAATCATTAGGCTATGTTGCAGCAGCTAAGGGATAATGTGGCAGAGACTCTACTGGGTTCAAGGGTACAGAGAATTGCGAGAACTATTCGATGGGGTGTAGCCTCCGTATGGGTAGGGAAGAATGGTGCAGAAGATGGAAGGCACCCTGCGGGGGAAAGGTGACATGGTCTCTGTGGAAGGACAGGGGGGGGGGGCACAAAGTGACAGGACAGCAGTCTTCCGGCCTGGGACAGCTGCTTAGCCTGTCCTTAGTGACATCTTAGCAGGAACTGCTGTCCTCACTGCACAGGCAGACATCCGGACATCCACCACCGCTACCCAGCAGAGAGCGCTCCCCCTCCACACACAGATGCACATTGCATCACAATGAGGACAAGGAGAGTCTAGGGGTTAGCTAACTATTAAAGCTACTGACACATGGTGCCACAATGATAACCCCCCCATTATCACTGCAACAAGCCATGCTTGGGTAGCCACTACATGATTAAATAGAAACTTACCATATCATAGCAGCTCCTTGTCGGTTGGGGCAGATATCCGGTAATGCTGAGGCTGATGCAGAGGTTGGTAGGATTACTCTCCTGGGTATGTGTCCAGAGTGAGGAGGTGGCGCCAAATGTTCCTGATAATAACAAAAATATATTAAAAATAAACTCTGTGCCGGGCTGTTGTGGTGGGAGTCGAGATGTCTGCCAGTGCAGTGAAGACAGCGGATCCAGCCAAGGAATCACTAAGGACAGTCTAAGTAGCGGTCTCAGGTAAGAAGATTACTTGTCTGACACTTTGTGCCTCTCTGTCCTTCCACAGAGGTACTGTCACCTTTCCCCCACAGAGTGCCTATCACCTTCTGTACCCATTTCCCCCACGCCTACAAAGGCTACTCCCCATCAAGAAGTCCTTGCAACTCTCTGTATCCTGAAACCCAGCAGACCCACTGCCAACATATGTCTCCCTGACCCCTAGGGCCCCTGTCACATTCTGTTCCCCTGAACTCTTCCCCTAAGGCACTGTACCCCTACCATCTTCTCCCTCCTCCTCTAACAGAGCCCTTACAAACTTACCTTCCATCGTAATCCATGGCCCCAGCTCCCCTTCAAGACTTCTTGCCTCCTTCTGAGCCCCGGTCCTAGGTAGAGCCATAGCCACCTACTTTCCCCTCTTTCTCATACCACACACAGTACCCCCTACCACTTTCTGTATCCCCTGCCCTAACAGCGGCCCTTCCACCTTTCTGCCTTCCAAATCCACAACTCCCTCTGGCATCTGTTTCAACCAACCTACCCCTACAAGCCCCCCCTCCACCCACAGGGCCCCTGACTCCTTCTGACTTCCCACAACAGAACCCTTGTCCCCTAATGTATTCCATGTCTCAGACCTGGGGGGGAAGGACCGCGACATGGAACACAAAAGGAGGCAAGGGCTTTGTTGGGGAAAGTCAAAAGATGCCAGTGGCTCTGTGAGTGGGCTTTGTGAGGGTAGGGGGCTAGAGGCAGAAGCCAGGAAGGGTTGGGGATCTAGAAGGCAGAAAGGTTGAAGGAATGTTAGGAGAGGGGGTACAGAAGGTGGCAGGGGTACTGTGTGTGGTACGGGAAAGGGGGAGAGTAGGTGGCTAGAACTTTGTCTAGGGCAGAGGCTCAGAAGGTGGTAGGCAGTCTTGAAGGGGAGGTGGGGACATGGATAGCGATGGAAGGTAAGAGGACGAAAGAGCTCTGTTAGAGGAAGGGGGGGGAAGCAGTAGGGTTACAGTACTTTAGGGGAAGAGTACAGGGGGGTAATATGTGGCAGAAACAACAGTCTTCCACTCATCCACAGCCCAGAATGGCTTGGATTCACGAGTGGCAAAGGGTTAATGGCGGCTGTAATCATTAGGCTATGTTGCAGCAGCTAAGGGATAATGTGGCAGAGACTCTACTGGGTTCAAGGGTACAGAGAATTGCGAGAAATATTCGATGGGGTGTAGCCTCTGTGGGGGTAGGGAAGAATGGTGCAGAAGATGGAAGGCACCCTGTGGGGGAAAGGTGACATGATCTGTGTGGAAGGACGGGGGGGGGGGGGGGCACAAAGTAACAGGACAGCAGTCTTCCGGCCTGGGACAGCTGCTTAGCCTGTCCTTAGTGACATCTTAGCAGGAACTGCTGTCCTCACTGCACAGGCAGACATCCGGACATCCACCACCGCTACCCAGCAGAGAGCGCTCCCCCTCCACACACAGATGCACATTGCATCACAATGAGGACAAGGAGAGTCTAGGGGTTAGCTAACTATTAAAGCTACTGACACATGGTGCCACAATGATAACCCCCCCATTATCACTGCAACAAGCCATGCTTGGGTAGCCACTACATGATTAAATAGAAACTTACCATATCATAGCAGCTCCTTGTCGGTTGGGGCAGATATCCGGTAATGCTGAGGCTGATGCAGAGGTTGGTAGGATTACTCTCCTGGGTATGTGTCCAGAGTGAGGAGGTGGCGCCAAATGTTCCTGATAATAACAAAAATATATTAAAAATAAACTCTGTGCCGGGCTGTTGTGGAGGGAGTCGAGATGTCTGCCAGTGCAGTGAAGACAGCGGATCCAGCCAAGGAATCACTAAGGACAGTCTAAGTAGCGGTCTCAGGTAAGAAGATTACTTGTCTGACACTTCGTGCCTCTCTGTCCTTCCACAGAGGTACTGTCACCTTTCCCCCACAGAGTGCCTATCACCTTCTGTACCCATTTCCCCCACGCCTACAAAGGCTACTCCCCATCAAGAAGTCCTTGCAACTCTCTGTATCCTGAAACCCAGCAGACCCACTGCCAACATATGTCTCCCTGACCCCTAGGGCCCCTGTCACATTCTGTTCCCCTGAACTCTTCCCCTAAGGCACTGTACCCCTACCACCTTCTCCCTCCTCCTCTAACAGAGCCCTTACAAACTTACCTTCCATCGTAATCCATGGCCCCAGCTCCCCTTCAAGACTTCTTGCCTCCTTCTGAGCCCCGGTCCTAGGTAGAGCCATAGCCACCTACTTTCCCCTCTTTCTCATACCACACACAGTACCCCCTACCACTTTCTGTATCCCCTGCCCTAACAGCGGCCCTTCCACCTTTCTGCCTTCCAAATCCACAACTCCCTCTGGCATCTGTTTCAACCAACCTACCCCTACAAGCCCCCCCTCCACCCACAGGGCCCCTGACTCCTTCTGACTTCCCACAACAGAACCCTTGTCCCCTAATGTATTCCATGTCTCAGACCTGGGGGGGAAGGACCGCGACATGGAACACAAAAGGAGGCAAGGGCTTTGTTGGGGAAAGTCAAAAGATGCCAGTGGCTCTGTGAGTGGGCTTTGTGAGGGTAGGGGGCTAGAGGCAGAAGCCAGGAAGGGTTGGGGATCTAGAAGGCAGAAAGGTTGAAGGAATGTTAGGAGAGGGGGTACAGAAGGTGGCAGGGGTACTGTGTGTGGTACGGGAAAGGGGGAGAGTAGGTGGCTAGAACTTTGTCTAGGGCAGAGGCTCAGAAGGTGGTAGGCAGTCTTGAAGGGGAGGTGGGGACATGGATAGCGATGGAAGGTAAGAGGACGAAAGAGCTCTGTTAGAGGAAGGGGGGGGAAGCAGTAGGGTTACAGTACTTTAGGGGAAGAGTACAGGGGGGTAATATGTGGCAGAAACAACAGTCTTCCACTCATCCACAGCCCAGAATGGCTTGGATTCACAATGAGTGGTGAAGGGTTAATGGCGGCTGTAATCATTAGGCTATGTTGCAGCAGCTAAGGGATAATGTGGCAGAGACTCTACTGGGTTCAAGGGTACAGAGAATTGCGAGAACTATTCGATGGGGTGCAGCCTCTGTTGGGGTAGGGAAGAATGGTGCAGAAGATGGAAGGCACCCTGTGGGGGAAAGGTGACATGGTCTGTGTGGAAGGACAGGGGGGGGGGGCACAAAGTGACAGGACAGCAGTCTTCCGGCCTGGGACAGCTGCTTAGCCTGTCCTTAGTGACATCTTAGCAGGAACTGCTGTCCTCACTGCACAGGCAGACATCCGGACATCCATCACCGCTACCCAGCAGAGAGCGCTCCCCCTCCACACACAGATGCACATTGCATCACAATGAGGACAAGGAGAGTCTAGGGGTTAGCTAATTATTAAAGCTACTGACACATGGTGCCACAATGATAACCCCCCCATTATCACTGCAACAAGCCATGCTTGGGTAGCCACTACATGATTAAATAGAAACTTACCATATCATAGCAGCTCCTTGTCGGTTGGGGCAGATATCCGGTAATGCTGAGGCTGATGCAGAGGTTGGTAGGATTACTCTCCTGGGTATGTGTCCAGAGTGAGGAGGTGGCGCCAAATGTTCCTGATAATAACAAAAATATATTAAAAATAAACTCTGTGCCGGGCTGTTGTGGTGGGAGTCGAGATGTCTGCCAGTGCAGTGAAGACAGCGGATCCAGCCAAGGAATCACTAAGGACAGTCTAAGTAGCGGTCTCAGGTAAGAAGATTACTTGTCTGACACTTTGTGCCTCTCTGTCCTTCCACAGAGGTACTGTCACCTTTCCCCCACAGAGTGCCTATCACCTTCTGTACCCATTTCCCCCACGCCTACAAAGGCTACTCCCCATCAAGAAGTCCTTGCAACTCTCTGTATCCTGAAACCCAGCAGACCCACTGCCAACATATGTCTCCCTGACCCCTAGGGCCCCTGTCACATTCTGTTCCCCTGAACTCTTCCCCTAAGGCACTGTACCCCTACCACCTTCTCCCTCCTCCTCTAACAGAGCCCTTACAAACTTACCTTCCATCGTAATCCATGGCCCCAGCTCCCCTTCAAGACTTCTTGCCTCCTTCTGAGCCCCGGTCCTAGGTAGAGCCATAGCCACCTACTTTCCCCTCTTTCTCATACCACACACAGTACCCCCTACCACTTTCTGTATCCCCTGCCCTAACAGCGGCCCTTCCACCTTTCTGCCTTCCAAATCCACAACTCCCTCTGGCATCTGTTTCAACCAACCTACCCCTACAAGCCCCCCCTCCACCCACAGGGCCCCTGACTCCTTCTGACTTCCCACAACAGAACCCTTGTCCCCTAATGTATTCCATGTCTCAGACCTGGGGGGGAAGGACCGCGACATGGAACACAAAAGGAGGCAAGGGCTTTGTTGGGGAAAGTCAAAAGATGCCAGTGGCTCTGTGAGTGGGCTTTGTGAGGGTATGGGGCTAGAGGCAGAAGCCAGGAAGGGTTGGGGATCTAGAAGGCAGAAAGGTTGAAGGAATGTTAGGAGAGGGGGTACAGAAGGTGGCAGGGGTACTGTGTGTGGTACGGGAAAGGGGGAGAGTAGGTGGCTAGAACTTTGTCTAGGGCAGAGGCTCAGAAGGTGGTAGGCAGTCTTGAAGGGGAGGTGGGGACATGGATAGCGATGGAAGGTAAGAGGACGAAAGAGCTCTGTTAGAGGAAGGGGGGGGAAGCAGTAGGGTTACAGTACTTTAGGGGAAGAGTACAGGGGGGTAATATGTGGCAGAAACAACAGTCTTCCACTCATCCACAGCCCAGAATGGCTTGGATTCACGAGTGGCAAAGGGTTAATGGCGGCTGTAATCATTAGGCTATGTTGCAGCAGCTAAGGGATAATGTGGCAGAGACTCTACTGGGTTCAAGGGTACAGAGAATTGCGAGAAATATTCGATGGGGTGTAGCCTCTGTGGGGGTAGGGAAGAATGGTGCAGAAGATGGAAGGCACCCTGTGGGGGAAAGGTGACATGATCTGTGTGGAAGGACGGGGGGGGGGGGGGGCACAAAGTAACAGGACAGCAGTCTTCCGGCCTGGGACAGCTGCTTAGCCTGTCCTTAGTGACATCTTAGCAGGAACTGCTGTCCTCACTGCACAGGCAGACATCCGGACATCCACCACCGCTACCCAGCAGAGAGCGCTCCCCCTCCACACACAGATGCACATTGCATCACAATGAGGACAAGGAGAGTCTAGGGGTTAGCTAACTATTAAAGCTACTGACACATGGTGCCACAATGATAACCCCCCCATTATCACTGCAACAAGCCATGCTTGGGTAGCCACTACATGATTAAATAGAAACTTACCATATCATAGCAGCTCCTTGTCGGTTGGGGCAGATATCCGGTAATGCTGAGGCTGATGCAGAGGTTGGTAGGATTACTCTCCTGGGTATGTGTCCAGAGTGAGGAGGTGGCGCCAAATGTTCCTGATAATAACAAAAATATATTAAAAATAAACTCTGTGCCGGGCTGTTGTGGAGGGAGTCGAGATGTCTGCCAGTGCAGTGAAGACAGCGGATCCAGCCAAGGAATCACTAAGGACAGTCTAAGTAGCGGTCTCAGGTAAGAAGATTACTTGTCTGACACTTCGTGCCTCTCTGTCCTTCCACAGAGGTACTGTCACCTTTCCCCCACAGAGTGCCTATCACCTTCTGTACCCATTTCCCCCACGCCTACAAAGGCTACTCCCCATCAAGAAGTCCTTGCAACTCTCTGTATCCTGAAACCCAGCAGACCCACTGCCAACATATGTCTCCCTGACCCCTAGGGCCCCTGTCACATTCTGTTCCCCTGAACTCTTCCCCTAAGGCACTGTACCCCTACCACCTTCTCCCTCCTCCTCTAACAGAGCCCTTACAAACTTACCTTCCATCGTAATCCATGGCCCCAGCTCCCCTTCAAGACTTCTTGCCTCCTTCTGAGCCCCGGTCCTAGGTAGAGCCATAGCCACCTACTTTCCCCTCTTTCTCATACCACACACAGTACCCCCTACCACTTTCTGTATCCCCTGCCCTAACAGCGGCCCTTCCACCTTTCTGCCTTCCAAATCCACAACTCCCTCTGGCATCTGTTTCAACCAACCTACCCCTACAAGCCCCCCCTCCACCCACAGGGCCCCTGACTCCTTCTGACTTCCCACAACAGAACCCTTGTCCCCTAATGTATTCCATGTCTCAGACCTGGGGGGGAAGGACCGCGACATGGAACACAAAAGGAGGCAAGGGCTTTGTTGGGGAAAGTCAAAAGATGCCAGTGGCTCTGTGAGTGGGCTTTGTGAGGGTAGGGGGCTAGAGGCAGAAGCCAGGAAGGGTTGGGGATCTAGAAGGCAGAAAGGTTGAAGGAATGTTAGGAGAGGGGGTACAGAAGGTGGCAGGGGTACTGTGTGTGGTACGGGAAAGGGGGAGAGTAGGTGGCTAGAACTTTGTCTAGGGCAGAGGCTCAGAAGGTGGTAGGCAGTCTTGAAGGGGAGGTGGGGACATGGATAGCGATGGAAGGTAAGAGGACGAAAGAGCTCTGTTAGAGGAAGGGGGGGGAAGCAGTAGGGTTACAGTACTTTAGGGGAAGAGTACAGGGGGGTAATATGTGGCAGAAACAACAGTCTTCCACTCATCCACAGCCCAGAATGGCTTGGATTCACGAGTGGCAAAGGGTTAATGGCGGCTGTAATCATTAGGCTATGTTGCAGCAGCTAAGGGATAATGTGGCAGAGACTCTACTGGGTTCAAGGGTACAGAGAATTGCGAGAAATATTCGATGGGGTGTAGCCTCTGTGGGGGTAGGGAAGAATGGTGCAGAAGATGGAAGGCACCCTGTGGGGGAAAGGTGACATGATCTGTGTGGAAGGACAGGGGGGGGGGGGCACAAAGTGACAGGACAGCAGTCTTCCGGCCTGGGACAGCTGCTTAGCCTGTCCTTAGTGACATCTTAGCAGGAACTGCTGTCCTCACTGCACAGGCAGACATCCGGACATCCACCACCGCTACCCAGCAGAGAGCGCTCCCCCTCCACACACAGATGCACATTGCATCACAATGAGGACAAGGAGAGTCTAGGGGTTAGCTAACTATTAAAGCTACTGACACATGGTGCCACAATGATAACCCCCCCATTATCACTGCAACAAGCCATGCTTGGGTAGCCACTACATGATTAAATAGAAACTTACCATATCATAGCAGCTCCTTGTCGGTTGGGGCAGATATCCGGTAATGCTGAGGCTGATGCAGAGGTTGGTAGGATTACTCTCCTGGGTATGTGTCCAGAGTGAGGAGGTGGCGCCAAATGTTCCTGATAATAACAAAAATATATTAAAAATAAACTCTGTGCCGGGCTGTTGTGGTGGGAGTGGAGATGTCTGCCAGTGCAGTGAAGACAGCGGATCCAGCCAAGGAATCACTAAGGACAGTCTAAGTAGCGGTCTCAGGTAAGAAGATTACTTGTCTGACACTTTGTGCCTCTCTGTCCTTCCACAGAGGTACTGTCACCTTTCCCCCACAGAGTGCCTATCACCTTCTGTACCCATTTCCCCCACGCCTACAAAGGCTACTCCCCATCAAGAAGTCCTTGCAACTCTCTGTATCCTGAAACCCAGCAGACCCACTGCCAACATATGTCTCCCTGACCCCTAGGGCCCCTGTCACATTCTGTTCCCCTGAACTCTTCCCCTAAGGCACTGTACCCCTACCACCTTCTCCCTCCTCCTCTAACAGAGCCCTTACAAACTTACCTTCCATCGTAATCCATGGCCCCAGCTCCCCTTCAAGACTTCTTGCCTCCTTCTGAGCCCCGGTCCTAGGTAGAGCCATAGCCACCTACTTTCCCCTCTTTCTCATACCACACACAGTACCCCCTACCACTTTCTGTATCCCCTGCCCTAACAGCGGCCCTTCCACCTTTCTGCCTTCCAAATTCACAACTCCCTCTGGCATCTGTTTCAACCAACCTACCCCTACAAGCCCCCCCTCCACCCACAGAGCCCCTGACTCCTTCTGACTTCCCACAACAGAACCCTTGTCCCCTAATGTATTCCATGTCTCAGACCTGGGGGGGAAGGACCGCGACATGGAACACAAAAGGAGGCAAGGGCTTTGTTGGGGAAAGTCAAAAGATGCCAGTGGCTCTGTGAGTGGGCTTTGTGAGGGTAGGGGGCTAGAGGCAGAAGCCAGGAAGGGTTGGGGATCTAGAAGGCAGAAAGGTTGAAGGAATGTTAGGAGAGGGGGTACAGAAGGTGGCAGGGGTACTGTGTGTGGTATGGGAAAGGGGGAGAGGAGGTGGCTAGAACTTTGTCTAGGGCAGAGGCTCAGAAAGTGGTAGGCAGTCTTGAAGGGGAGGTGGGGACATGGATAGCGATGGAAGGTAAGAGGACGAAAGAGCTCTGTTAGAGGAAGGGCGGGGGAAGCAGTAGGGTTACAGTACTTTAGTGGAAGAGTACAGGGGGGTAATATGTGGCAGAAACAACAGTCTTCCACTCATCCACAGCCCAGAATGGCTTGGATTCACAATGAGTGGTGAAGGGTTAATGGCGGCTGTAATCATTAGGCTATGTTGCAGCAGCTAAGGGATAATGTGGCAGAGACTCTACTGGATTCAAGGGTACAGAGAATTGCGAGAACTATTCGATGGGGTGTAGCCTCCGTATGGGTAGGAAAGAATGGTGCAGAAGATGGAAGGCACCCTGCGGGGGAATGGTGACATGGTCTCTGTGGAAGGACAGGGGGGGGGGGCACAAAGTGACAGGACAGCAGTCTTCCGGCCTGGGACAGCTGCTTAGCCTGTCCTTAGTGACATCTTAGCAGGAACTGCTGTCCTCACTGCACAGGCAGACATCCGGACATCCACCACCGCTACCCAGCAGAGAGCGCTCCCCCTCCACACACAGATGCACATTGCATCACAATGAGGACAAGGAGAGTCTAGGGGTTAGCTAACTATTAAAGCTACTGACACATGGTGCCACAATGATAACCCCCCCATTATCACTGCAACAAGCCATGCTTGGGTAGCCACTACATGATTAAATAGAAACTTACCATATCATAGCAGCTCCTTGTCGGTTGGGGCAGATATCCGGTAATGCTGAGGCTGATGCAGAGGTTGGTAGGATTACTCTCCTGGGTATGTGTCCAAAGTGAGGAGGTGGCGCCAAATGTTCCTGATAATAACAAAAATATATTAAAAATAAACTCTGTGCCGGGCTGTTGTGGCGGGAGTCGAGATGTCTGCCAGTGCAGTGAAGACAGCGGATCCAGCCAAGGAATCACTAAGGACAGTCTAAGTAGCGGTCTCAGGTAAGAAGATTACTTGTCTGACACTTTGTGCCTCTCTGTCCTTCCACAGAGGTACTGTCAAGTTTCCCCCACAGAGTGCCTATCACCTTCTGTACCCATTTCCCCCACGCCTACAAAGGCTACTCCCCATCAAGAAGTCCTTGCAACTCTCTGTATCCTGAAACCCAGCAGACCCACTGCCAACATATGTCTCCCTGACCCCTAGGGCCCCTGTCACATTCTGTTCCCCTGAACTCTTCCCCTAAGGCACTGTACCCCTACCACCTTCTCCCTCCTCCTCTAACAGAGCCCTTACAAACTTACCTTCCATCGTAATCCATGGCCCCAGCTCCCCTTCAAGATTTCTTGCCTCCTTCTGAGCCCCGGTCCTAGGTAGAGCCATAGCCACCTACTTTCCCCTCTTTCTCATACCACACACAGTACCCCCTACCACTTTCTGTATCCCCTGCCCTAACAGCGGCCCTTCCACCTTTCTGCCTTCCAAATCCACAACTCCCTCTGGCATCTGTTTCAACCAACCTACCCCTACAAGCCCCCCCTCCACCCACAGGGCCCCTGACTCCTTCTGACTTCCCACAACAGAACCCTTGTCCCCTAATGTATTCCATGTCTCAGACCTGGGGGGGGAAGGACCGCGACATGGAACACAAAAGGAGGCAAGGGCTTTGTTGGGGAAAGTCAAAAGATGCCAGTGGCTCTGTGAGTGGGCTTTGTGAGGGTAGGGGGCTAGAGGCAGAAGCCAGGAAGGGTTGGGGATCTAGAAGGCAGAAAGGTTGAAGGAATGTTAGGAGAGGGGGTACAGAAGGTGGCAGGGGTACTGTGTGTGGTATGGGAAAGGGGGAGAGTAGGTGGCTAGAACTTTGTCTAGGGCAGAGGCTCAGAAAGTGGTAGGCAGTCTTGAAGGGGAGGTGGGGACATGGATAGCGATGGAAGGTAAGAGGACGAAAGAGCTCTGTTAGAGGAAGGGCGGGGGAAGCAGTAGGGTTACAGTACTTTAGGGGAAGAGTACAGGGGGGTAATATGTGGCAGAAACAACAGTCTTCCACTCATCCACAGCCCAGAATGGCTTGGATTCACGAGTGGCAAAGGGTTAATGGCGGCTGTAATCATTAGGCTATGTTGCAGCAGCTAAGGGATAATGTGGCAGAGACTCTACTGGGTTCAAGGGTACAGAGAATTGCGAGAAATATTCGATGGGGTGTAGCCTCTGTGGGGGTAGGGAAGAATGGTGCAGAAGATGGAAGGCACCCTGTGGGGGAATGGTGACATGGTCTCTGTGGAAGGACAGGGGGGGGGGGGCACAAAGTGACAGGACAGCAGTCTTCCGGCCTGGGACAGCTGCTTAGCCTGTCCTTAGTGACATCTTAGCAGGAACTGCTGTCCTCACTGCACAGGCAGACATCCGGACATCCACCACCGCTACCCAGCAGAGAGCGCTCCCCCTCCACACACAGATGCACATTGCATCACAATGAGGACAAGGAGAGTCTAGGGGTTAGCTAACTATTAAAGCTACTGACACATGGTGCCACAATGATAACCCCCCCATTATCACTGCAACAAGCCATGCTTGGGTAGCCACTACATGATTAAATAGAAACTTACCATATCATAGCAGCTCCTTGTCGGTTGGGGCAGATATCCGGTAATGCTGAGGCTGATGCAGAGGTTGGTAGGATTACTCTCCTGGGTATGTGTCCAGAGTGAGGAGGTGGCGCCAAATGTTCCTGATAATAACAAAAATATATTAAAAATAAACTCTGTGCCGGGCTGTTGTGGTGGGAGTCGAGATGTCTGCCAGTGCAGTGAAGACAGCGGATCCAGCCAAGGAATCACTAAGGACAGTCTAAGTAGCGGTCTCAGGTAAGAAGATTACTTGTCTGACACTTTGTGCCTCTCTGTCCTTCCACAGAGGTACTGTCACCTTTCCCCCACAGAGTGCCTATCACCTTCTGTACCCATTTCCCCCACGCCTACAAAGGCTACTCCCCATCAAGAAGTCCTTGCAACTCTCTGTATCCTGAAACCCAGCAGACCCACTGCCAACATATGTCTCCCTGACCCCTAGGGCCCCTGTCACATTCTGTTCCCCTGAACTCTTCCCCTAAGGCACTGTACCCCTACCACCTTCTCCCTCCTCCTCTAACAGAGCCCTTACAAACTTACCTTCCATCGTAATCCATGGCCCCAGCTCCCCTTCAAGACTTCTTGCCTCCTTCTGAGCCCCGGTCCTAGGTAGAGCCATAGCCACCTACTTTCCCCTCTTTCTCATACCACACACAGTACCCCCTACCACTTTCTGTATCCCCTGCCCTAACAGCGGCCCTTCCACCTTTCTGCCTTCCAAATTCACAACTCCCTCTGGCATCTGTTTCAACCAACCTACCCCTACAAGCCCCCCCTCCACCCACAGAGCCCCTGACTCCTTCTGACTTCCCACAACAGAACCCTTGTCCCCTAATGTATTCCATGTCTCAGACCTGGGGGGGAAGGACCGCGACATGGAACACAAAAGGAGGCAAGGGCTTTGTTGGGGAAAGTCAAAAGATGCCAGTGGCTCTGTGAGTGGGCTTTGTGAGGGTAGGGGGCTAGAGGAAGAAGCCAGGAAGGGTTGGGGATCTAGAAGGCAGAAAGGTTGAAGGAATGTTAGGAGAGGGGGTACAGAAGGTGGCAGGGGTACTGTGTGTGGTATGGGAAAGGGGGAGAGTAGGTGGCTAGAACTTTGTCTAGGGCAGAGGCTCAGAAAGTGGTAGGCAGTCTTGAAGGGGAGGTGGGGACATGGATAGCGATGGAAGGTAAGAGGACGAAAGAGCTCTGTTAGAGGAAGGGCGGGGGAAGCAGTAGGGTGGAAGAGTACAGGGGGGTAATATGTGGCAGAAACAACAGTCTTCCACTCATCCACAGCCCAGAATGGCTTGGATTCACAATGAGTGGCAAAGGGTTAATGGCGGCTGTAATCATTAGGCTATGTTGCAGCAGCTAAGGGATAATGTGGCAGAGACTCTACTGGGTTCAAGGGTACAGAGAATTGCGAGAACTATTCGATGGGGTGTAGCCTCCGTATGGGTAGGGAAGAATGGTGCAGAAGATGGAAGGCACCCTGCGGGGGAAAGGTGACATGGTCTCTGTGGAAGGACAGGGGGGCACAAAGTGACAGGACAGCAGTCTTCCGGCCTGGGACAGCTGCTTAGCCTGTCCTTAGTGACATCTTAGCAGGAACTGCTGTCCTCACTGCACAGGCAGACATCCGGACATCCACCACCGCTACCCAGCAGAGAGCGCTCCCCCTCCACACACAGATGCACATTGCATCACAATGAGGACAAGGAGAGTCTAGGGGTTAGCTAACTATTAAAGCTACTGACACATGGTGCCACAATGATAACCCCCCCATTATCACTGCAACAAGCCATGCTTGGGTAGCCACTACATGATTAAATAGAAACTTACCATATCATAGCAGCTCCTTGTCGGTTGGGGCAGATATCCGGTAATGCTGAGGCTGATGCAGAGGTTGGTAGGATTACTCTCCTGGGTATGTGTCCAGAGTGAGGAGGTGGCGCCAAATGTTCCTGATAATAACAAAAATATATTAAAAATAAACTCTGTGCCGGGCTGTTGTGGTGGGAGTCGAGATGTCTGCCAGTGCAGTGAAGACAGCGGATCCAGCCAAGGAATCACTAAGGACAGTCTAAGTAGCGGTCTCAGGTAAGAAGATTACTTGTCTGACACTTTGTGCCTCTCTGTCCTTCCACAGAGGTACTGTCACCTTTCCCCCACAGAGTGCCTATCACCTTCTGTACCCATTTCCCCCACGCCTACAAAGGCTACTCCCCATCAAGAAGTCCTTGCAACTCTCTGTATCCTGAAACCCAGCAGACCCACTGCCAACATATGTCTCCCTGACCCCTAGGGCCCCTGTCACATTCTGTTCCCCTGAACTCTTCCCCTAAGGCACTGTACCCCTACCACCTTCTCCCTCCTCCTCTAACAGAGCCCTTACAAACTTACCTTCCATCGTAATCCATGGCCCCAGCTCCCCTTCAAGACCTCTTGCCTCCTTCTGAGCCCCGGTCCTAGGTAGAGCCATAGCCACCTACTTTCCCCTCTTTCTTATACCACACACAGTACCCCCTACCACTTTCTGTATCCCCTGCCCTAACAGCGGCCCTTCCACCTTTCTGCCTTCCAAGTCCACAACTCCCTCTGGCATCTGTTTCAACCAACCTACCCCTACAAGCCCCCCCTCCAACCACAGGGCCCCTGACTCCTTCTGACTTCCCACAACAGAACCCTTGTCCCCTAATGTATTCCATGTCTCAGACCTGGGGGGGGAAGGACCGCGACATGGAACACAAAAGGAGGCAAGGGCTTTGTTGGGGAAAGTCAAAAGATGCCAGTGGCTCTGTGAGTGGGCTTTGTGAGGGTAGGGGGCTAGAGGCAGAAGCCAGGAAGGGTTGGGGATCTAGAAGGCAGAAAGGTTGAAGGAATGTTAGGAGAGGGGGTACAGAAGGTGGCAGGGGTACTGTGTGTGGTACGGGAAAGGGGGAGAGTAGGTGGCTAGAACTTTGTCTAGGGCAGAGGCTCAGAAGGTGGTAGGCAGTCTTGAAGGGGAGGTGGGGACATGGATAGCGATGGAAGGTAAGAGGACGAAAGAGCTCTGTTAGAGGAAGGGGGGGGAAGCAGTAGGGTTACAGTACTTTAGGGGAAGAGTACAGGGGGGTAATATGTGGCAGAAACAACAGTCTTCCACTCATCCACAGCCCAGAATGGCTTGGATTCACGAGTGGCAAAGGGTTAATGGCGGCTGTAATCATTAGGCTATGTTGCAGCAGCTAAGGGATAATGTGGCAGAGACTCTACTGGGTTCAAGGGTACAGAGAATTGCGAGAAATATTCGATGGGGTGTAGCCTCTGTGGGGGTAGGGAAGAATGGTGCAGAAGATGGAAGGCACCCTGTGGGGGAAAGGTGACATGATCTGTGTGGAAGGACGGGGGGGGGGGGGCACAAAGTGACAGGACAGCAGTCTTCCGGCCTGGGACAGCTGCTTAGCCTGTCCTTAGTGACATCTTAGCAGGAACTGCTGTCCTCACTGCACAGGCAGACATCCGGACATCAACCACCGCTACCCAGCAGAGAGCGCTCCCCCTCCACACACAGATGCACATTGCATCACAATGAGGACAAGGAGAGTCTAGGGGTTAGCTAACTATTAAAGCTACTGACACATGGTGCCACAATGATAACCCCCCCATTATCACTGCAACAAGCCATGCTTGGGTAGCCACTACATGATTAAATAGAAACTTACCATATCATAGCAGCTCCTTGTCGGTTGGGGCAGATATCCGGTAATGCTTAGGCTGATGCAGAGGTTGGTAGGATTACTCTCCTGGGTATGTGTCCAGAGTGAGGAGGTGGCGCCAAATGTTCCTGATAATAACAAAAATATATTAAAAATAAACTCTGTGCCGGGCTGTTGTGGAGGGAGTCGAGATGTCTGCCAGTGCAGTGAAGACAGCGGATCCAGCCAAGGAATCACTAAGGACAGTCTAAGTAGCGGTCTCAGGTAAGAAGATTACTTGTCTGACACTTCGTGCCTCTCTGTCCTTCCACAGAGGTACTGTCACCTTTCCCCCACAGAGTGCCTATCACCTTCTGTACCCATTTCCCCCACGCCTACAAAGGCTACTCCCCATCAAGAAGTCCTTGCAACTCTCTGTATCCTGAAACCCAGCAGACCCACTGCCAACATATGTCTCCCTGACCCCTAGGGCCCCTGTCACATTCTGTTCCCCTGAACTCTTCCCCTAAGGCACTGTACCCCTACCACCTTCTCCCTCCTCCTCTAACAGAGCCCTTACAAACTTACCTTCCATCGTAATCCATGGCCCCAGCTCCCCTTCAAGACTTCTTGCCTCCTTCTGAGCCCCGGTCCTAGGTAGAGCCATAGCCACCTACTTTCCCCTCTTTCTCATACCACACACAGTACCCCCTACCACTTTCTGTATCCCCTGCCCTAACAGCGGCCCTTCCACCTTTCTGCCTTCCAAATCCACAACTCCCTCTGGCATCTGTTTCAACCAACCTACCCCTACAAGCCCCCCCTCCACCCACAGGGCCCCTGACTCCTTCTGACTTCCCACAACAGAACCCTTGTCCCCTAATGTATTCCATGTCTCAGACCTGGGGGGGAAGGACCGCGACATGGAACACAAAAGGAGGCAAGGGCTTTGTTGGGGAAAGTCAAAAGATGCCAGTGGCTCTGTGAGTGGGCTTTGTGAGGGTAGGGGGCTAGAGGCAGAAGCCAGGAAGGGTTGGGGATCTAGAAGGCAGAAAGGTTGAAGGAATGTTAGGAGAGGGGGTACAGAAGGTGGCAGGGGTACTGTGTGTGGTACGGGAAAGGGGGAGAGTAGGTGGCTAGAACTTTGTCTAGGGCAGAGGCTCAGAAGGTGGTAGGCAGTCTTGAAGGGGAGGTGGGGACATGGATAGCGATGGAAGGTAAGAGGACGAAAGAGCTCTGTTAGAGGAAGGGGGGGGAAGCAGTAGGGTTACAGTACTTTAGGGGAAGAGTACAGGGGGGTAATATGTGGCAGAAACAACAGTCTTCCACTCATCCACAGCCCAGAATGGCTTGGATTCACAATGAGTGGTGAAGGGTTAATGGCGGCTGTAATCATTAGGCTATGTTGCAGCAGCTAAGGGATAATGTGGCAGAGACTCTACTGGGTTCAAGGGTACAGAGAATTGCGAGAACTATTCGATGGGGTGCAGCCTCTGTTGGGGTAGGGAAGAATGGTGCAGAAGATGGAAGGCACCCTGTGGGGGAAAGGTGACATGGTCTGTGTGGAAGGACAGGGGGGGGGGGGGGCACAAAGTGACAGGACAGCAGTCTTCCGGCCTGGGACAGCTGCTTAGCCTGTCCTTAGTGACATCTTAGCAGGAACTGCTGTCCTCACTGCACAGGCAGACATCCGGACATCCATCACCGCTACCCAGCAGAGAGCGCTCCCCCTCCACACACAGATGCACATTGCATCACAATGAGGACAAGGAGAGTCTAGGGGTTAGCTAATTATTAAAGCTACTGACACATGGTGCCACAATGATAACCCCCCCATTATCACTGCAACAAGCCATGCTTGGGTAGCCACTACATGATTAAATAGAAACTTACCATATCATAGCAGCTCCTTGTCGGTTGGGGCAGATATCCGGTAATGCTGAGGCTGATGCAGAGGTTGGTAGGATTACTCTCCTGGGTATGTGTCCAGAGTGAGGAGGTGGCGCCAAATGTTCCTGATAATAACAAAAATATATTAAAAATAAACTCTGTGCCGGGCTGTTGTGGCGGGAGTCGAGATGTCTGCCAGTGCAGTGAAGACAGCGGATCCAGCCAAGGAATCACTAAGGACAGTCTAAGTAGCGGTCCCCGGTTAAGAAAATTACTTGTCTGACACTTCGTGCCTCTCTGTCCTTCCACAGAGGTACTGTCACCTTTCCCCCACAGAGTGCCTATCACCTTCTGTACCCATTTCCCCCACGCCTACAAAGGCTACTCCCCATCAAGAAGTCCTTGCAACTCTCTGTATCCTGAAACCCAGCAGACCCACTGCCAACATATGTCTCCCTGACCCCTAGGGCCCCTGTCACATTCTGTTCCCCTGAACTCTTCCCCTAAGGCACTGTACCCCTACCACCTTCTTCCTCCTCCTCTAACAGAGCCCTTACAAACTTACCTTCAATCGTAATCCATGGCCCCAGCTCCCCTTCAAGACTTCTTGCCTCCTTCTAAGCCCCAGTCCTAGGTAGAGCCATAGCCACCTACTTTCCCCTCTTTCTTATACCACACACAGTACCCCCTACCACTTTCTGTATCCCCTGCCCTAACAGCGGCCCTTCCACCTTTCTGCCTTCCAAATTCACAACTCCCTCTGGCATCTGTTTCAACCAACCTACCCCTACAAGCCCCCCCTCCACCCACAGAGCCCCTGACTCCTTCTGACTTCCCACAACAGAACCCTTGTCCCCTAATGTATTCCATGTCTCAGACCTGGGGGGGAAGGACCGCGACATGGAACACAAAAGGAGGCAAGAGCTTTGTTGGGGAAAGTCAAAAGATGCCAGTGGCTCTGTGAGTGGGCTTTGTGAGGGTAGGGGGCTAGAGGCAGAAGCCAGGAAGGGTTGGGGATCTAGAAGGCAGAAAGGTTGAAGGAATGTTAGGAGAGGGGGTACAGAAGGTGGCAGGGGTACTGTGTGTGGTATGGGAAAGGGGGAGAGTAGGTGGCTAGAACTTTGTCTAGGGCAGAGGCTCAGAAAGTGGTAGGCAGTCTTGAAGGGGAGGTGGGGACATGGATAGCGATGGAAGGTAAGAGGACGAAAGAGCTCTGTTAGAGGAAGGGCGGGGGAAGCAGTAGGGTTACAGTACTTTAGTGGAAGAGTACAGGGGGGTAATATGTGGCAGAAACAACAGTCTTCCACTCATCCACAGCCCAGAATGGCTTGGATTCACAATGAGTGGTGAAGGGTTAATGGCGGCTGTAATCATTAGGCTATGTTGCAGCAGCTAAGGGATAATGTGGCAGAGACTCTACTGGGTTCAAGGGTACAGAGAATTGCGAGAACTATTCGATGGGGTGTAGCCTCCGTATGGGTAGGGAAGAATGGTGCAGAAGATGGAAGGCACCCTGCGGGGGAATGGTGACATGGTCTCTGTGGAAGGACAGGGGGGGGGGGGCACAAAGTGACAGGACAGCAGTCTTCCGGCCTGGGACAGCTGCTTAGCCTGTCCTTAGTGACATCTTAGCAGGAACTGCTGTCCTCACTGCACAGGCAGACATCCGGACATCCACCACCGCTACCCAGCAGAGAGCGCTCCCCCTCCACACACAGATGCACATTGCATCACAATGAGGACAAGGAGAGTCTAGGGGTTAGCTAACTATTAAAGCTACTGACACATGGTGCCACAATGATAACCCCCCCATTATCACTGCAACAAGCCATGCTTGGGTAGCCACTACATGATTAAATAGAAACTTACCATATCATAGCAGCTCCTTGTCGGTTGGGGCAGATATCCGGTAATGCTGAGGCTGATGCAGAGGTTGGTAGGATTACTCTCCTGGGTATGTGTCCAGAGTGAGGAGGTGGCGCCAAATGTTCCTGATAATAACAAAAATATATTAAAAATAAACTCTGTGCCGGGCTGTTGTGGCGGGAGTCGAGATGTCTGCCAGTGCAGTGAAGACAGCGGATCCAGCCAAGGAATCACTAAGGACAGTCTAAGTAGCGGTCTCAGGTAAGAAGATTACTTGTCTGACACTTCGTGCCTCTCTGTCCTTCCACAGAGGTACTGTCAAGTTTCCCCCACAGAGTGCCTATCACCTTCTGTACCCATTTCCCCCACGCCTACAAAGGCTACTCCCCATCAAGAAGTCCTTGCAACTCTCTGTATCCTGAAACCCAGCAGACCCACTGCCAACATATGTCTCCCTGACCCCTAGGGCCCCTGTCACATTCTGTTCCCCTGAACTCTTCCCCTAAGGCACTGTACCCCTACCACCTTCTCCCTCCTCCTCTAACAGAGCCCTTACAAACTTACCTTCCATCGTAATCCATGGCCCCAGCTCCCCTTCAAGATTTCTTGCCTCCTTCTGAGCCCCGGTCCTAGGTAGAGCCATAGCCACCTACTTTCCCCTCTTTCTCATACCACACACAGTACCCCCTACCACTTTCTGTATCCCCTGCCCTAACAGCGGCCCTTCCACCTTTCTGCCTTCCAAATCCACAACTCCCTCTGGCATCTGTTTCAACCAACCTACCCCTACAAGCCCCCCCTCCACCCACAGGGCCCCTGACTCCTTCTGACTTCCCACAACAGAACCCTTGTCCCCTAATGTATTCCATGTCTCAGACCTGGGGGGGAAGGACCGCGACATGGAACACAAAAGGAGGCAAGGGCTTTGTTGGGGAAAGTCAAAAGATGCCAGTGGCTCTGTGAGTGGGCTTTGTGAGGGTAGGGGGCTAGAGGCAGAAGCCAGGAAGGGTTGGGGATCTAGAAGGCAGAAAGGTTGAAGGAATGTTAGGAGAGGGGGTACAGAAGGTGGCAGGGGTACTGTGTGTGGTACGGGAAAGGGGGAGAGTAGGTGGCTAGAACTTTGTCTATGGCAGAGGCTCAGAAGGTGGTAGGCAGTCTTGAAGGGGAGGTGGGGACATGGATAGCGATGGAAGGTAAGAGGACGAAAGAGCTCTGTTAGAGGAAGGGGGGGGAAGCAGTAGGGTTACAGTACTTTAGGGGAAGAGTACAGGGGGGTAATATGTGGCAGAAACAACAGTCTTCCACTCATCCACAGCCCAGAATGGCTTGGATTCACGAGTGGCAAAGGGTTAATGGCGGCTGTAATCATTAGGCTATGTTGCAGCAGCTAAGGGATAATGTGGCAGAGACTCTACTGGGTTCAAGGGTACAGAGAATTGCGAGAAATATTCGATGGGGTGTAGCCTCTGTGGGGGTAGGGAAGAATGGTGCAGAAGATGGAAGGCACCCTGTGGGGGAAAGGTGACATGATCTGTGTGGAAGGACAGGGGGGGGGGGGGCACAAAGTGACAGGACAGCAGTCTTCCGGCCTGGGACAGCTGCTTAGCCTGTCCTTAGTGACATCTTAGCAGGAACTGCTGTCCTCACTGCACAGGCAGACATCCGGACATCCACCACCGCTACCCAGCAGAGAGCGCTCCCCCTCCACACACAGATGCACATTGCATCACAATGAGGACAAGGAGAGTCTAGGGGTTAGCTAACTATTAAAGCTACTGACACATGGTGCCACAATGATAACCCCCCCATTATCACTGCAACAAGCCATGCTTGGGTAGCCACTACATGATTAAATAGAAACTTACCATATCATAGCAGCTCCTTGTCGGTTGGGGCAGATATCCGGTAATGCTGAGGCTGATGCAGAGGTTGGTAGGATTACTCTCCTGGGTATGTGTCCAGAGTGAGGAGGTGGCGCCAAATGTTCCTGATAATAACAAAAATATATTAAAAATAAACTCTGTGCCGGGCTGTTGTGGTGGGAGTCGAGATGTCTGCCAGTGCAGTGAAGACAGCGGATCCAGCCAAGGAATCACTAAGGACAGTCTAAGTAGCGGTCTCAGGTAAGAAGATTACTTGTCTGACACTTTGTGCCTCTCTGTCCTTCCACAGAGGTACTGTCACCTTTCCCCCACAGAGTGCCTATCACCTTCTGTACCCATTTCCCCCACGCCTACAAAGGCTACTCCCCATCAAGAAGTCCTTGCAACTCTCTGTATCCTGAAACCCAGCAGACCCACTGCCAACATATGTCTCCCTGACCCCTAGGGCCCCTGTCACATTCTGTTCCCCTGAACTCTTCCCCTAAGGCACTGTACCCCTACCACCTTCTCCCTCCTCCTCTAACAGAGCCCTTACAAACTTACCTTCCATCGTAATCCATGGCCCCAGCTCCCCTTCAAGACTTCTTGCCTCCTTCTGAGCCCCGGTCCTAGGTAGAGCCATAGCCACCTACTTTCCCCTCTTTCTCATACCACACACAGTACCCCCTACCACTTTCTGTATCCCCTGCCCTAACAGCGGCCCTTCCACCTTTCTGCCTTCCAAATTCACAACTCCCTCTGGCATCTGTTTCAACCAACCTACCCCTACAAGCCCCCCCTCCACCCACAGGGCCCCTGACTCCTTCTGACTTCCCACAACAGAACCCTTGTCCCCTAATGTATTCCATGTCTCAGACCTGGGGGGGGAAGGACCGCGACATGGAACACAAAAGGAGGCAAGGGCTTTGTTGGGGAAAGTCAAAAGATGCCAGTGGCTCTGTGAGTGGGCTTTGTGAGGGTAGGGGGCTAGAGGCAGAAGCCAGGAAGGGTTGGGGATCTAGAAGGCAGAAAGGTTGAAGGAATGTTAGGAGAGGGGGTACAGAAGGTGGCAGGGGTACTGTGTGTGGTATGGGAAAGGGGGAGAGTAGGTGGCTAGAACTTTGTCTAGGGCAGAGGCTCAGAAAGTGGTAGGCAGTCTTGAAGGGGAGGTGGGGACATGGATAGCGATGGAAGGTAAGAGGACGAAAGAGCTCTGTTAGAGGAAGGGCGGGGGAAGCAGTAGGGTTACAGTACTTTAGGGGAAGAGTACAGGGGGGTAATATGTGGCAGAAACAACAGTCTTCCACTCATCCACAGCCCAGAATGGCTTGGATTCACGAGTGGCAAAGGGTTAATGGCGGCTGTAATCATTAGGCTATGTTGCAGCAGCTAAGGGATAATGTGGCAGAGACTCTACTGGGTTCAAGGGTACAGAGAATTGCGAGAAATATTCGATGGGGTGTAGCCTCTGTGGGGGTAGGGAAGAATGGTGCAGAAGATGGAAGGCACCCTGTGGGGGAATGGTGACATGGTCTCTGTGGAAGGACAGGGGGGGGGGGGCACAAAGTGACAGGACAGCAGTCTTCCGGCCTGGGACAGCTGCTTAGCCTGTCCTTAGTGACATCTTAGCAGGAACTGCTGTCCTCACTGCACAGGCAGACATCCGGACATCCACCACCGCTACCCAGCAGAGAGCGCTCCCCCTCCACACACAGATGCACATTGCATCACAATGAGGACAAGGAGAGTCTAGGGGTTAGCTAACTATTAAAGCTACTGACACATGGTGCCACAATGATAACCCCCCCATTATCACTGCAACAAGCCATGCTTGGGTAGCCACTACATGATTAAATAGAAACTTACCATATCATAGCAGCTCCTTGTCGGTTGGG
This sequence comes from Hyla sarda, assembly GCF_029499605.1. Classification (NCBI taxonomy): domain Eukaryota; kingdom Metazoa; phylum Chordata; class Amphibia; order Anura; family Hylidae; genus Hyla; species Hyla sarda. Next base: position 79,969,232 of record NC_079195.1, on the reverse strand, counting down.
GCAGATATCCGGTAATGCTGAGGCTGATGCAGAGGTTGGTAGGATTACTCTCCTGGGTATGTGTCCAGAGTGAGGAGGTGGCGCCAAATGTTCCTGATAATAACAAAAATATATTAAAAATAAACTCTGTGCCGGGCTGTTGTGGTGGGAGTCGAGATGTCTGCCAGTGCAGTGAAGACAGCGGATCCAGCCAAGGAATCACTAAGGACAGTCTAAGTAGCGGTCTCAGGTAAGAAGATTACTTGTCTGACACTTTGTGCCTCTCTGTCCTTCCACAGAGGTACTGTCACCTTTCCCCCTGCAGAGTGCCTATCACCTTCTGTACCCATTTCCCCCACGCCTACAAAGGCTACTCCCCATCAAGAAGTCCTTGCAACTCTCTGTATCCTGAAACCCAGCAGACCCACTGCCAACATATGTCTCCCTGACCCCTAGGGCCCCTGTCACATTCTGTTCCCCTGAACTCTTCCCCTAAGGCACTGTACCCCTACCACCTTCTCCCTCCTCCTCTAACAGAGCCCTTACAAACTTACCTTCCATCGTAATCCATGGCCCCAGCTCCCCTTCAAGACTTCTTGCCTCCTTCTGAGCCCCGGTCCTAGGTAGAGCCATAGCCACCTACTTTCCCCTCTTTCTCATACCACACACAGTACCCCCTACCACTTTCTGTATCCCCTGCCCTAACAGCGGCCCTTCCACCTTTCTGCCTTCCAAATTCACAACTCCCTCTGGCATCTGTTTCAACCAACCTACCCCTACAAGCCCCCCCTCCACCCACAGAGCCCCTGACTCCTTCTGACTTCCCACAACAGAACCCTTGTCCCCTAATGTATTCCATGTCTCAGACCTGGGGGGGAAGGACCGCGACATGGAACACAAAAGGAGGCAAGGGCTTTGTTGGGGAAAGTCAAAAGATGCCAGTGGCTCTGTGAGTGGGCTTTGTGAGGGTAGGGGGCTAGAGGCAGAAGCCAGGAAGGGTTGGGGATCTAGAAGGCAGAAAGGTTGAAGGAATGTTAGGAGAGGGGGTACAGAAGGTGGCAGGGGTACTGTGTGTGGTATGGGAAAGGGGGAGAGTAGGTGGCTAGAACTTTGTCTAGGGCAGAGGCTCAGAAAGTGGTAGGCAGTCTTGAAGGGGAGGTGGGGACATGGATAGCGATGGAAGGTAAGAGGACGAAAGAGCTCTGTTAGAGGAAGGGCGGGGGAAGCAGTAGGGTGGAAGAGTACAGGGGGGTAATATGTGGCAGAAACAACAGTCTTCCACTCATCCACAGCCCAGAATGGCTTGGATTCACAATGAGTGGCAAAGGGTTAATGGCGGCTGTAATCATTAGGCTATGTTGCAGCAGCTAAGGGATAATGTGGCAGAGACTCTACTGGGTTCAAGGGTACAGAGAATTGCGAGAACTATTCGATGGGGTGTAGCCTCCGTATGGGTAGGGAAGAATGGTGCAGAAGATGGAAGGCACCCTGCGGGGGAAAGGTGACATGGTCTCTGTGGAAGGACAGGGGGGGGGGGCACAAAGTGACAGGACAGCAGTCTTCCGGCCTGGGACAGCTGCTTAGCCTGTCCTTAGTGACATCTTAGCAGGAACTGCTGTCCTCACTGCACAGGCAGACATCCGGACATCCACCACCGCTACCCAGCAGAGAGCGCTCCCCCTCCACACACAGATGCACATTGCATCACAATGAGGACAAGGAGAGTCTAGGGGTTAGCTAACTATTAAAGCTACTGACACATGGTGCCACAATGATAACCCCCCCATTATCACTGCAACAAGCCATGCTTGGGTAGCCACTACATGATTAAATAGAAACTTACCATATCATAGCAGCTCCTTGTCGGTTGGGGCAGATATCCGGTAATGCTGAGGCTGATGCAGAGGTTGGTAGGATTACTCTCCTGGGTATGTGTCCAGAGTGAGGAGGTGGCGCCAAATGTTCCTGATAATAACAAAAATATATTAAAAATAAACTCTGTGCCGGGCTGTTGTGGTGGGAGTCGAGATGTCTGCCAGTGCAGTGAAGACAGCGGATCCAGCCAAGGAATCACTAAGGACAGTCTAAGTAGCGGTCTCAGGTAAGAAGATTACTTGTCTGACACTTTGTGCCTCTCTGTCCTTCCACAGAGGTACTGTCACCTTTCCCCCACAGAGTGCCTATCACCTTCTGTACCCATTTCCCCCACGCCTACAAAGGCTACTCCCCATCAAGAAGTCCTTGCAACTCTCTGTATCCTGAAACCCAGCAGACCCACTTCCAACATATGTCTCCCTGACCCCTAGGGCCCCTGTCACATTCTGTTCCCCTGAACTCTTCCCCTAAGGCACTGTACCCCTACCACCTTCTCCCTCCTCCTCTAACAGAGCCCTTACAAACTTACCTTCCATCGTAATCCATGGCCCCAGCTCCCCTTCAAGACTTCTTGCCTCCTTCTGAGCCCCGGTCCTAGGTAGAGCCATAGCCACCTACTTTCCCCTCTTTCTCATACCACACACAGTACCCCCTACCACTTTCTGTATCCCCTGCCCTAACAGCGGCCCTTCCACCTTTCTGCCTTCCAAATTCACAACTCCCTCTGGCATCTGTTTCAACCAACCTACCCCTACAAGCCCCCCCTCCACCCACAGAGCCCCTGACTCCTTCTGACTTCCCACAACAGAACCCTTGTCCCCTAATGTATTCCATGTCTCAGACCTGGGGGGGAAGGACCGCGACATGGAACACAAAAGGAGGCAAGGGCTTTGTTGGGGAAAGTCAAAAGATGCCAGTGGCTCTGTGAGTGGGCTTTGTGAGGGTAGGGGGCTAGAGGCAGAAGCCAGGAAGGGTTGGGGATCTAGAAGGCAGAAAGGTTGAAGGAATGTTAGCAGAGGGGGTACAGAAGGTGGCAGGGGTACTGTGTGTGGTACGGGAAAGGGGGAGAGTAGGTGGCTAGAACTTTGTCTAGGGCAGAGGCTCAGAAGGTGGTAGGCAGTCTTGAAGGGGAGGTGGGGACATGGATAGCGATGGAAGGTAAGAGGACGAAAGAGCTCTGTTAGAGGAAGGGGGGGGAAGCAGTAGGGTTACAGTACTTTAGGGGAAGAGTACAGGGGGGTAATATGTGGCAGAAACAACAGTCTTCCACTCATCCACAGCCCAGAATGGCTTGGATTCACGAGTGGCAAAGGGTTAATGGCGGCTGTAATCATTAGGCTATGTTGCAGCAGCTAAGGGATAATGTGGCAGAGACTCTACTGGGTTCAAGGGTACAGAGAATTGCGAGAAATATTCGATGGGGTGTAGCCTCTGTGGGGGTAGGGAAGAATGGTGCAGAAGATGGAAGGCACCCTGTGGGGGAAAGGTGACATGATCTGTGTGGAAGGACAGGGGGGGGGGGGGGGGGGCACAAAGTGACAGGACAGCAGTCTTCCGGCCTGGGACAGCTGCTTAGCCTGTCCTTAGTGACATCTTAGCAGGAACTGCTGTCCTCACTGCACAGGCAGACATCCGGACATCCACCACCGCTACCCAGCAGAGAGCGCTCCCCCTCCACACACAGATGCACATTGCATCACAATGAGGACAAGGAGAGTCTAGGGGTTAGCTAACTATTAAAGCTACTGACACATGGTGCCACAATGATAACCCCCCCATTATCACTGCAACAAGCCATGCTTGGGTAGCCACTACATGATTAAATAGAAACTTACCATATCCTAGCAGCTCCTTGTCGGTTGGGGCAGATATCCGGTAATGCTGAGGCTGATGCAGAGGTTGGTAGGATTACTCTCCTGGGTATGTGTCCAGAGTGAGGAGGTGGCGCCAAATGTTCCTGATAATAACAAAAATATATTAAAAATAAACTCTGTGCCGGGCTGTTGTGGTGGGAGTCGAGATGTCTGCCAGTGCAGTGAAGACAGCGGATCCAGCCAAGGAATCACTAAGGACAGTCTAAGTAGCGGTCTCAGGTAAGAAGATTACTTGTCTGACACTTTGTGCCTCTCTGTCCTTCCACAGAGGTACTGTCACCTTTCCCCCACAGAGTGCCTATCACCTTCTGTACCCATTTCCCCCACGCCTACAAAGGCTACTCCCCATCAAGAAGTCCTTGCAACTCTCTGTATCCTGAAACCCAGCAGACCCACTGCCAACATATGTCTCCCTGACCCCTAGGGCCCCTGTCACATTCTGTTCCCCTGAACTCTTCCCCTAAGGCACTGCACCCCTACCACCTTCTCCCTCCTCCTCTAACAGAGCCCTTACAAACTTACCTTCCATCGTAATCCATGGCCCCAGCTCCCCTTCAAGACTTCTTGCCTCCTTCTGAGCCCCGGTCCTAGGTAGAGCCATAGCCACCTACTTTCCCCTCTTTCTCATACCACACACAGTACCCCCTACCACTTTCTGTATCCCCTGCCCTAACAGCGGCCCTTCCACCTTTCTGCCTTCCAAATCCACAACTCCCTCTGGCATCTGTTTCAACCAACCTACCCCTACAAGCCCCCCCTCCACCCACAGGGCCCCTGACTCCTTCTGACTTCCCACAACAGAACCCTTGTCCCCTAATGTATTCCATGTCTCAGACCTGGGGGGGAAGGACCGCGACATGGAACACAAAAGGAGGCAAGGGCTTTGTTGGGGAAAGTCAAAAGATGCCAGTGGCTCTGTGAGTGGGCTTTGTGAGGGTAGGGGGCTAGAGGCAGAAGCCAGGAAGGGTTGGGGATCTAGAAGGCAGAAAGGTTGAAGGAATGTTAGGAGAGGGGGTACAGAAGGTGGCAGGGGTACTGTGTGTGGTACGGGAAAGGGGGAGAGTAGGTGGCTAGAACTTTGTCTAGGGCAGAGGCTCAGAAGGTGGTAGGCAGTCTTGAAGGGGAGGTGGGGACATGGATAGCGATGGAAGGTAAGAGGACGAAAGAGCTCTGTTAGAGGAAGGGGGGGGAAGCAGTAGGGTTACAGTACTTTAGGGGAAGAGTACAGGGGGGTAATATGTGGCAGAAACAACAGTCTTCCACTCATCCACAGCCCAGAATGGCTTGGATTCACGAGTGGCAAAGGGTTAATGGCGGCTGTAATCATTAGGCTATGTTGCAGCAGCTAAGGGATAATGTGGCAGAGACTCTACTGGGTTCAAGGGTACAGAGAATTGCGAGAACTATTCGATGGGGTGTAGCCTCCGTGGGGGTAGGGAAGAATGGTGCAGAAGATGGAAGGCACCCTGTGGGGGAAAGGTGACATGATCTGTGTGGAAGGACAGGGGGGGGGGGGGGCACAAAGTGACAGGACAGCAGTCTTCCGGCCTGGGACAGCTGCTTAGCCTGTCCTTAGTGACATCTTAGCAGGAACTGCTGTCCTCACTGCACAGGCAGACATCCGGACATCCACCACCGCTACCCAGCAGAGAGCGCTCCCCCTCCACACACAGATGCACATTGCATCACAATGAGGACAAGGAGAGTCTAGGGGTTAGCTAACTATTAAAGCTACTGACACATGGTGCCACAATGATAACCCCCCCATTATCACTGCAACAAGCCATGCTTGGGTAGCCACTACATGATTAAATAGAAACTTACCATATCATAGCAGCTCCTTGTCGGTTGGGGCAGATATCCGGTAATGCTGAGGCTGATGCAGAGGTTGGTAGGATTACTCTCCTGGATATGTGTCCAGAGTGAGGAGGTGGCGCCAAATGTTCCTGATAATAACAAAAATATATTAAAAATAAACTCTGTGCCGGGCTGTTGTGGCGGGAGTCGAGATGTCTGCCAGTGCAGTGAAGACAGCGGATCCAGCCAAGGAATCACTAAGGACAGTCTAAGTAGCGGTCTCAGGTAAGAAGATTACTTGTCTGACACTTTGTGCCTCTCTGTCCTTCCACAGAGGTACTGTCACCTTTCCCCCTGCAGAGTGCCTATCACCTTCTGTACCCATTTCCCCCACGCCTACAAAGGCTACTCCCCATCAAGAAGTCCTTGCAACTCTCTGTATCCTGAAACCCAGCAGACCCACTGCCAACATATGTCTCCCTGACCCCTAGGGCCCCTGTCACATTCTGTTCCCCTGAACTCTTCCCCTAAGGCACTGTACCCCTACCACCTTCTCCCTCCTCCTCTAACAGAGCCCTTACAAACTTACCTTCCATCGTAATCCATGGCCCCAGCTCCCCTTCAAGACTTCTTGCCTCCCTCTGAGCCCCGGTCCTAGGTAGAGCCATAGCCACCTACTTTCCCCTCTTTCTCATACCACACACAGTACCCCCTACCACTTTCTGTATCCCCTGCCCTAACAGCGGCCCTTCCACCTTTCTGCCTTCCAAATCCACAACTCCCTCTGGCATCTGTTTCAACCAACCTACCCCTACAAGCCCCCCCTCCACCCACAGGGCCCCTGACTCCATCTGACTTCCCACAACAGAACTCTTGTCCCCTAATGTATTCCATGTCTCAGACCTGGGGGGGAAGGACCGCGACATGGAACACATAAGGAGGCAAGGGCTTTGTTGGGGAAAGTCAAAAGATGCCAGTGGCTCTGTGAGTGGGCTTTGTGAGGGTAGGGGGCTAGAGGCAGAAGCCAGGAAGGGTTGGGGATCTAGAAGGCAGAAAGGTTGAAGGAATGTTAGGAGATGGGGTACAGAAGGTGGCAGGGGTACTGTGTGTGGTACGGGAAAGGGGGAGAGTAGGTGGCTAGAACTTTGTCTAGGGCAGAGGCTCAGAAGGTGGTAGGCAGTCTTGAAGGGGAGGTGGGGACATGGATAGCGATGGAAGGTAAGAGGACGAAAGAGCTCTGTTAGAGGAAGGGGGGGGGGAAGCAGTAGGGTTACAGTACTTTAGGGGAAGAGTACAGGGGGGTAATATGTGGCAGAAACAACAGTCTTCCACTCATCCACAGCCCAGAATGGCTTGGATTCACGAGTGGCAAAGGGTTAATGGCGGCTGTAATCATTAGGCTATGTTGCAGCAGCTAAGGGATAATGTGGCAGAGACTCTACTGGGTTCAAGGGTACAGAGAATTGCGAGAACTATTCGATGGGGTGTAGCCTCCGTGGGGGTAGGGAAGAATGGTGCAGAAGATGGAAGGCACCCTGTGGGGGAAAGGTGACATGATCTGTGTGGAAGGACAGGGGGGGGGGGCACAAAGTGACAGGACAGCAGTCTTCCGGCCTGGGACAGCTGCTTAGCCTGTCCTTAGTGACATCTTAGCAGGAACTGCTGTCCTCACTGCACAGGCAGACATCCGGACATCCACCACCGCTACCCAGCAGAGAGCGCTCCCCCTCCACACACAGATGCACATTGCATCACAATGAGGACAAGGAGAGTCTAGGGGTTAGCTAACTATTAAAGCTACTGACACATGGTGCCACAATGATAACCCCCCCATTATCACTGCAACAAGCCATGCTTGGGTAGCCACTACATGATTAAATAGAAACTTACCATATCATAGCAGCTCCTTGTCGGTTGGGGCAGATATCCGGTAATGCTGAGGCTGATGCAGAGGTTGGTAGGATTACTCTCCTGGGTATGTGTCCAGAGTGAGGAGGTGGCGCCAAATGTTCCTGATAATAACAAAAATATATTAAAAATAAACTCTGTGCCGGGCTGTTGTGGCGGGAGTGGAGATGTCTGCCAGTGCAGTGAAGACAGCGGATCCAGCCAAGGAATCACTAAGGACAGTCTAAGTAGCGGTCTCAGGTAAGAAGATTACTTGTCTGACACTTTGTGCCTCTCTGTCCTTCCACAGAGGTACTGTCACCTTTCCCCCACAGAGTGCCTATCACCTTCTGTACCCATTTCCCCCATGCCTACAAAGGCTACTCCCCATCAAGAAGTCCTTGCAACTCTCTGTATCCTGAAACCCAGCAGACCCACTGCCAACATATGTCTCCCTGACCCCTAGGGCCCCTGTCACATTCTGTTCCCCTGAACTCTTCCCCTAAGGCACTGTACCCCTACCACCTTCTCCCTCCTCCTCTAACAGAGCCCTTACAAACTTACCTTCCATCGTAATCCATGGCCCCAGCTCCCCTTCAAGACTTCTTGCCTCCTTCTGAGCCCCGGTCCTAGGTAGAGCCATAGCCACCTACTTTCCCCTCTTTCTCATACCACACACAGTACCCCCTACCACTTTCTGTATCCCCTGCCCTAACAGTGGCCCTTCCACCTTTCTGCCTTCCAAATCCACAACTCCCTCTGGCATCTGTTTCAACCAACCTACCCCTACAAGCCCCCCCTCCACCCACAGGGCCCCTGACTCCATCTGACTTCCCACAACAGAACTCTTGTCCCCTAATGTATTCCATGTCTCAGACCTGGGGGGGAAGGACCGCGACATGGAACACATAAGGAGGCAAGGGCTTTGTTGGGGAAAGTCAAAAGATGCCAGTGGCTCTGTGAGTGGGCTTTGTGAGGGTAGGGGGCTAGAGGCAGAAGCCAGGAAGGGTTGGGGATCTAGAAGGCAGAAAGGTTGAAGGAATGTTAGGAGAGGGGGTACAGAAGGTGGCAGGGGTACTGTGTGTGGTACGGGAAAGGGGGAGAGTAGGTGGCTAGAACTTTGTCTAGGGCAGAGGCTCAGAAGGTGGTAGGCAGTCTTGAAGGGGAGGTGGGGACATGGAAAGCGATGGAAGGTAAGAGGACGAAAGAGCTCTGTTAGAGGAAGGGGGGGAAGCAGTAGGGTTACAGTACTTTAGGGGAAGAGTACAGGGGGGTAATATGTGGCAGAAACAACAGTCTTCCACTCATCCACAGCCCAGAATGGCTTGGATTCACAATGAGTGGTGAAGGGTTAATGGCGGCTGTAATCATTAGGCTATGTTGCAGCAGCTAAGGGATAATGTGGCAGAGACTCTACTGGGTTCAAGGGTACAGAGAATTGCGAGAACTATTCGATGGGGTGTAGCCTCTGTGGGGGTAGGGAAGAATGGTGCAGAAGATGGAAGGCACCCTGTGGGGGAAAGGTGACATGGTCTGTGTGGAAGGACAGGGAGGGGGGGGGGGCACAAAGTGACAGGACAGCAGTCTTCCGGCCTGGGACAGCTGCTTAGCCTGTCCTTAGTGACATCTTAGCAGGAACTGCTGTCCTCACTGCACAGGCAGACATCCGGACATCCACCACCACTACCCAGCAGAGAGCGCTCCCCCTCCACACACAGATGCACAGTGCATCACAATGAGGACAAGGAGAGTCTAGGGGTTAGCTAACTATTAAAGCTACTGACACATGGTGCCACAATGATAACCCCCCCATTATCACTGCAACAAGCCATGCTTGGGTAGCCACTACATGATTAAATAGAAACTTACCATATCATAGCAGCTCCTTGTCGGTTGGGGCAGATATCCGGTAATGCTGAGGCTGATGCAGAGGTTGGTAGGATTACTCTCCTGGGTATGTGTCCAGAGTGAGGAGGTGGCGCCAAATGTTCCTGATAATAACAAAAATATATTAAAAATAAACTCTTTCCCGGGCTGTTGTGGCGGAAGTTGAGATGTCTGCCAGTGCAGTGAAGACAGCGGATCCAGCCAAGGAATCACTAAGGACAGTCTAAGTAGCGGTCTCAGGTTAGAAGATTACTTGTCTGTCACTTTGTGCCTCTCTGTCCTTCCCCAGAGGTACTGTCACCTTTCCCCCACAGAGTGCCTATCACCTTCTTTACCCATTTCTCCCACCCCTACAGAGGCTACTCCCCATCAAGAAGTCTTTGCAACTCTCTGTATCCTAGAACCCTGCAGACCCACTGCCAGCATATGTCTGCCTTAGGGGAAGAGTTCACATTCTGTTCCCCTGAACTCTTCCCTTAAGGCACTGTATCCCTACCACCTTCTCCCTCCTCCTCTAACAGAGCCCCTACAAACTTACCTTCCATCATAATCCAAAGTGAAAAAAAAAAGTGAATAAAGATCATTTAACCCCTCCCCTATTAAAAGTTTGAATCACCCCCCTTTTCCCATAAAAAAAAATGAAAAATAAAAAGAAATAATAATAAACATATGTGGTATCGCTGCGTGCGGAAATGTCCGAATTATAAAAAATATATCATTAATTAAACCGCACGGTCAATGGCGTGCGCGCAAAAAAATTCAAAAGTCCAAAATAGTGAATTTTTGGTCACTTTTTATATCATGAAAAACTGAATAAAAAGTCCTATCAATGCAAAAATGGTACCACTAAAAACTTCAGATAACGGTGCAAAAAATTAGCCCTCATACCGCCCCATACGCGGAAAAATGAAAAAGTTATAGGGGTCAGAAGATGACAATTTTAAACGTATAAATTTTCCTGCATGTAGTTTTGATTTTTTCCAGAAGTACAACAAAATCAAACCTACATAAGTAGGATATAATTTTAACTGTATGGATCTACAGAATAAAGATAAGGTGTCATTTTTACTGGAAAATGTACTGTGCAGAAACGGAAGCCCCCAAAAGTTACAAAATGGTGTTTTTATTTTTTTTTATTTTGTCTCACATTGATTTTTTTTTTACTGTTTTGCCGTAGATTTTTGGGTAAAATGACTGACGTCATTGCAAAGTAGAATTGGTGGCACAAAAATAAGCCATCATATGGATTTTTAGGTGAAAGATTGAAAGAGTTATGATTTTTTTAAGTTAAGGAGGAAAAAATGGAAATGCAAAAACGGAAAAACCCTGATTCCTTAAGAGGTTAAGGACCACAGGTTTTTCCGTTTTTGCATTCGTTTTTTCCTCCTCACCTTTTAAAAATCCTAACCCTTTCAATTTTGCACCTAAAAATCCATATACGGCGAAATGGAGAGGCACCACTTCTGGTATAAAGAAGGAGATTCAAGTAGGCCATTTAGCACTCTGCTGGCTTCTGGGTACAAAAACATGCAAATTAGCTCACCACCTTCACAGGTAGTGCGTCCTGCAAAACAGCTCAGGCTCCAATTAAGAAGTCTCAGAACTGATTGGGATTCATGCCAAGCCAGAACTCTCTTTCCAGAAGAAAAGAGGACCCATCTGCAGACAGCTGTTTCGGGTTTATTGAAAGAGCTTTATTATCCGTTCAGTCATTACAAGTCATACAATAAATTGCAATCACACAAAGCATGACAGTACAATACACAGCAAAGGTTCCCTAAGCTATATATCACACATCATGATACTCTAACACTCCGCTCAATCCTGTAATAGAAAAGCACAAGAGATCGAATAACAAAACAACACAATCTGTGATCGGGGTAGGGGCGTGGGCTGTGGGGTGGAGGCATGGGGGTATGGGCGACTATGTGGGGGTGGGGAGGGGGCGGATCACAGGGCCAAACTGCTGGCTGTATCTTCAAGGATACATGGGAGAAGGCGAGGGGTCTTCCCTCCTCTTCTTCCTCTTCGACGGCCGGGCTGTCCAAGATGGAATAGTCTCTAAGCAGGCTCTTGATGAACCTGCGGCAGTCCCGGACGGACATGTTCTCCCTGTTGATCAGGAGGCGGTTCCTGGCAAGCCACACTGTGTCCTTAAAACAGTTCATAAGGCGCCAGGCCTCATGGATGGCCTCCACGTCGTGGGTCCCAGGGAACAGACAGTAAAGCACCGAATGGTACGATAGGCAGTTCCTGGGTACAGAGTCTCTGAGTTCATGTTTCAGGGCGTCCAACAGACCCTGTGCAAAGGGGCACTGCCAAAACACGTGCAAAGATGTTTCCTCCACATAGGGGCACCGGGAGCAGTACCTGGTTGTGCACAGGTTGCGGGCATGCATGAACGACCTGCTGTTTCGGGGTGTTTGCCCCTCGTCAGTACAGAGCAGGGTAATCTGGCTTGGCTGAGGTGAGAGGCCTGTGACTAGTTAAATGGGGTCAGTATTTTCCTCAGGGAGAGGCACCACTTCTGGTGTAAAGACAGAGATTCAAGTAGGCCATTAGCACTCCGCGGGTTTCTGGGTACAAAAACATGCAAATTAGCTCACCACACCACCTTCATAGGTAATGCATTCTGCAAAACAGCTCAGGCTCCAATTAAGAAGTCTCAGAACTGATTGGGATTCATGCCAAGCCAGAACTCTCTCTCCAGAAGGAAAGAGGACCCACCTGCAGACAGCTGTTTCGGGGTGCTTGTCCCTCGTCAGTACAGAGCAGGGTAATCTATATATATATATATATATATATATATATATATATATATATATATATATAAAATGTACAAACAAGAAAGTTGCAACAGCACTCTAGGTCAAAAAATGGAGGCTCTCAGCGCACTTTTTGATCAAAATGTGTCCCCCCATCCACCACGCGGAGGTGGCCTCATATCGGATGGGACCCTAACATGATAACTCACCTCTGCTGTGCATATAGCCTCTGACTGTGTGACATGTTGGATCAGCCATTGACTAAACCACCTCCAGTCTGAGAGGGGTGGGGTGCACGGCTAAAGAGGGTGCCACACCCCCCAATTTACAAAGGAAAAACAAAAAGGAAAAATAGCCAGCACAACAACCTAATACACAGGTGCCCGCTGCTGTGGCAAATACAAAATGTACAAACAAGAAAGTTGCAACAGCACTCTAGGTCAAAAAATGGAGGCTCTCAGCGCACTTTTTGATCAAAATGTGTCCCCCCCATCCACCACGCGGAGGTGGCCTCATATCGGATGGGACCCTAACATGATAAATCACCTCTGCTGTGCATATAGCCTCTGACTGTGTGACATGTTGGATCAGCCATTGACTAAACCACCTCCAGTCTGAGAGGGGTGGGGTGCACGGCTAAAGAGGGTGCCACACCCCCCAATTTACAAAGGAAAAACAAAAAGGAAAAATAGCCAGCACAACAACCTAATACACAGGTGCCCGCTGCTGTGGCAAATACAAAATGTACAAACAAGAAAGTTGCAACAGCACTCTAGGTCAAAAAATGGAGGCTCTCAGCGCACTTTTTGATCAAAATGTGTCCCCCCCATCCACCACGCGGAGGTGGCCTCATATCGGATGGGACCCTAACATGATAAATCACCTCTGCTGTGCATATAGCCTCTGACTGTGTGACATGTTGGATCAGCCATTGACTAAACCACCTCCAGTCTGAGAGGGGTGGGGTGCACGGCTAAAGAGGGTGCCACACCCCCCAATTTACAAAGTAAAAACAAAAAGGAAAAATAGCCAGCACAACAACCTAATACACAGGTGCCCGCTGCTGTATCACTGTATCTATATCTATCTATCTATATATACACAAAAAAAAATATTTATATATCAGTGTTTTACTAGCAGGGTGCCTCCAGCTGTTGCAAAACAGCTAGAAAAACACTGATACATGCACACATATATATATATATATATATATATATTTATTTATTTTTTTCTTGTATGTGTATGTATATATATAAATATATATATATATATATATATATATATATATATATAAATATATATATTGTGCATGAGGGGGCTCGGTACCTACAATAGGGAGAAAAACTGTATGCTTTATTTATTACATTTTTGGTCCACAAAAAAATAAAAAACATATTTTATATATGTACCTTTTATGACTAATATACTGTAACGTTCCCGTTATCCTCTTCTGCCTTCTTTCTTCTCTCTGTCTGGTGAAGACGCACTCGCAGGACAGTTCCCGGGACCAGAGGCAGAGAGGAACCGTGCTCTCTGCCTCTAGCACTGCGCAGGCGCACTGAGGAGGCAGACGGCGGCGGGAGCAAGCGCTCACTAGGGGAGCAAGCGCTTGCCTGGATAACACGCGGCTGTGCGCACATTAGATGAGCTGAGGGGGGCATGCGCTGGGCCCTGTGTCAATCACACAGCGGTCTCAGCGCTGACACAGGGGGTGGGCGTGGCGGCGGCGGGTCATAGCGTACCTCACGCCACATCTATCCGACTGTGTGTGACTGTGATCAAAAGCATTTTTAGGGTGATGAAAGGCTGCAAAAATAAGGTAAAAACAATGCTGTACACAGTACAAAGGCTGTGTGTAGGTTATAGCACCCAGAGTTCATGAGAGTTGCGCTTTAAGGACTGCCATGCACAGTCCCGAGCTTAATTAAACTTTTGTACTTTTTTTACAGACCAGAAATTCATTGCTTCCTGTATTAATAAACCGAATATTCTTCATTATTCTCGCCTAAGAATTTATATTCGAACAAACCCCCTTGAATATCCCTGCCTGAATTTTCCCTGCCTTTCTGACCGCTAAGTTATATATTAAATACTTAAAAGATGTAGGGATAGTAGAGATGAGCGAATTTACAGTAAATTCAATTTGTCACGAACTTCTCGGCTTAGCAGTTGATGACTTATCCTGCATAAATGAGTTCAGCTTTCAGGTGCTCCCGTGGGCTGGAAAAGGTGGATACAGTCCCAGGAGACTATTTCCTAGGAATGTATCCACCTTTTCCAGCCCACGGGAGCACCTGAAAGCTGAACTAATTTATGCAGGATAAGTCATCAACTGCCGAGCCGAGAAGTTCGTGACAAATCGAATTTACTGTAAGTTCGCTCATCTCTAAGGGATAGTGTAGGGAAAGTAAAATGAATAAACTATATAAATTTTCGCTTACCGCATGGGGTTGTGTAACCCATACCCAACAGAGGTACTGGCGAGTATAGGTAGCGGTATCATTGTGAACTGCAGCTTTCCTGCCAAAAACAATCACAATTAACCAGAAGGAGTACTTCTCAAAGTATGGCAGAAATGGAACTGGACATGACCACCAGGTAAAAGGAACAGGAATGTTTATTAGACCATCATGCAACATGTTTCACTGCGCTCAGGCAGCTTCATCAGGCATTTGAGTAACTTGATGTAACTAATCACTTATATGGTCTGCAGAGCCTGTGTAGAGCTGGCATCTACCTTACTGCATGAAAGAATATTGCTCTGTAAATAGTGGATTTTATTCTATAACTGTATAGCTGTATTATCCAATACTTATATGGTGTAATGGTAGTGGTCATATTGTGTTCCTTTGCCGAGTAAAAGATGTAGATGATCTGCTAGTTGAAAGCTAGGGATCTAGTGATCACTAGTCCGTGTGTTTTAAAGGGGTAAAAAACATATATTTTTTTTTTTATCAACTGGTGCCAGAAAGTTTAACAGATTTGTAAGTTACTTCTATTAAAAAAAATATTTGTCCTTCCAGCACCTATTAGCATTAACTGGAAGGGTTAAGATTTTTTAATAGAAGTATTTTACAAATCTGTTCAATACCTTAAGGACGCAGGACGTACATTTACGTCCTGATGCGGTGGTACTTAACGCGCCAGGACGTACATTTACATCCTGTGCATAACCGCGGGCATCGGAGCGATGCCCGTGTCATGCGCGGCTGATCCCGGCTGCTGATCGCAGCCAGGAACCCGCCGGCAATGGCCGACGCCCGCAATCTCGGGCGTCCGCCATTAACCCCTCAGGTGCCGGGATTAATACAGATCCCGGCATCTGTGGCAGTGCGCGATTTCAATGAATTATTGGATCGCCCGCAGCGCTGCTGCGGGGATCTGATCATTCAGAACGCCGCACGGAGGTCCCCTCACCTTCCTCCTTCCGGCGTCTCCTGCTCTGGTCTGAGATCGAGCAGACCAGAGCAGAAGATGACTGATAACACTGATCTGTTCTATGTCCTATACATAGAACAGATCAGTATTAGCAATCATGGTATTGCTATGAATAGTCCCCTATGGGGACTATTCAAGTGTAAAAAAAAATGTGAAAAAATGTAAAAGTAAAAGTAAAAAAAAAATTAAAAATCCCCTCCCCAATAAAAAAGTAAAACGTCAGTTTTTTCCTATTTTACCCCCAAAAAGTGTAAAAAAATAAATTTAATAGACATATTTGGTATCGCCGCGTGCGTAAATGTCCGAACTATTAAAGAAAAATGTTAATGATCCCGTACGGTAAACGGCGTGAACGTAAAAGTAAAGATCATGGCGCAAAAAATGAGGCCTCATACCGCCGCTTATACGGAAAAATAAAAAAGTTAGAGGTCATCAAAATAAAGGGATTATAAATGTACTAATTTGGTTAAAAAGTTTGTGATTTTTTTTAAGCACAACAATAATTGAAAAGTATGTAATAATGGGTATCATTTTAATTGTATTGACCCTCAGAATAAAGAACACACGTCATTTTTACCGTAAATTGTACGTCGTGAAAACGAAACCTTCCAAAATTAGCAAAATTGCGTTTTTCTTTTTCATTTTCCCACAAAAATAGTGTTTTTTGGTTGCGCCATACATTTTATGATATAATGAGTTATGTCATTACAAAGGACAACTGGTCGCGCAAAAAACAAGCCCTCATACTAGTCTGTGGATGAAAATATAAAAGAGTTATGATTTTTAGAAGTCGAGGAGGAAAAAATGAAATTAAATTGTCTGAGTCCTTAAGGCCAAAATGGGCTGAGTCCTTAACCCCTTAAGGACCCAGGACGTACTAGAACGTCCTGGCACCCTGGGCTTTAAGGACCCAGGACGTCCCCGTATGTCTTGGTGTTTCTCCGGTCTCTGCCGCGCCCCGGGCAGAGATCGGAAGCGGAAGCCTGCTGAAATCCTTCAGCAGGCATCCAGGGCAATCGCCGCAAATCGCAAGGGAAAATCGCCCTTGTGATCTGCGGCGATACAGGGCTGATCGGGTCTATGGGACCCGACCGCCTGGTAATTTTGCATGATCCCGGCTGTCACAGACAGCCAAGACCATGCTGAACGAGGTGGCAAGCCTGCCGGCGGAGATCGGAAGCGGATCCCTGCTGAAATCCTTCAGCAGGGATCCAGGGCAAACGCCGAGGGGGGCCATGTAGGAAATCGCCCTTGCGATCTGCAGCGATACCGGGCTGATCGGGTCTCTGGAACCCGACCGCCCAGTAATTTTGCATGATTCCGGTTGTCACAGACAGCCAGGACCATGCTAAAGTATAGGAGTGAGGTGGCAAACCTGCCACTTCCTCCTATACCCTGCGATTCTTCGGTTAGTTAACCGACCAATCGCAGGGGGGGGGCGGTTACTTCCTCCCGTCCTGCCCGGCCCCTTGAAGTCCGGAGAGGACGGGAGGAAGACCGGAGGACGCGGCGGGGGACGGGGGAGTGCTGGGGCCCGGCCCCGGTACTTACCTCGTCCCTGAAGACCCGGATCCCGGCGATGAAGACGGCGGCGGCGGCGACAGGTGAGTGGATCTTCAGCCGCGGTCGGGCCCTTTACAGCAATGCACGTCGCCGTAAAACGACATGCATTGCTGTATTGGGACCCTGTATACTACAACTCCCAGCATGCCCAGACAGCCCTTGGCATCTGGGCATGCTGGGAGTTGCAGTTTTGCAACATCTGGAGGTCCGCAGTTTTGGGACCACTGTGCCCTTCCAGATGTTGCAAAACTACACATCCTCAGCATGCCCTTACTGTCCAGGCATGCTGGGAGTTGTAGTTCTGTAACATCTGGCCCTTCAGATGTTGCAGAACTACAACTCCTAGCATGCCTGGACAGTTTTGGCATACTGGGAGTTGTAGTTTTGCAACATATGGAAGGGCACAGATTGGGAACCACTGTATTAGTGGTCTGCAAACTGTAGTCCTCCAGATGTTGCAAACTACAACTCCAAGCATGCTGGAAGTTGTAGTTCGGCAACATCTGGCTCTAAAGATGTTGCCGAACTACTACTTCCAGCATGCCTGAGAATGTTTGGGAGTTGTGGTTTTGCAACAGCTGGAGGCACACTGGTTGGGAAACATTGTCTGTTTCCTAACTCAGTGTTTCCCAACCCGTGTGCCTCCAGCTGTTGCAAAACTATAATTACCAGCATGCACTGATAGACTGTGCATGCTGGGAGTTGTAGTTTTGCAACAGCTGGAGGTCCCCCCCCCCCCCCCAGTGAATTTACAGGGTACATTCACATGGGCAGGGGGCTTACAGTGAGTATCCGGCTGCAAGTCCAGTATCCGATGCAGCAAATTTTGTGCCGCAGCTCAAACTCGCTGTAACCCCCCGCCCGTGTTGCTGTCCTCTAAAAACACTACACTACACGAACACAAAATAAAATTAAAAGTAAAAAACACTACATATACACAGCCCCCTACACAGTCCCCCTCCCCAATAAAAATGAAAAACGTCTATTACGCCACTGTTTTCAAAATGGAGCCTCCAGCTGTTGCAAAACAACAACTCCCAGTATTGCCGGACAGCCGTTGACTGTCCAAGCATGCTGGGAGTTTTGCAACAGCTGGAGGCACCCTGTTTGGGAATCACTGGCGTAGGATACCCCTATGTCCACCCCTATGCAAATCCCTAATTCAGGCCTCAAATGCACATGGTGCTCTCACTTTGGAGCCCTGTCGTATTTCAAGGCAACAGTTTAGGGCCACATATGGGGTATCGTCGTACTCGGGAGAAATTGCCTTACAAATTTTGGGGGGCTTTTTCTCCTTTCACCCCTTATGAAAAGGTGAAGTTGGGGTCTACACCAGCATGTTAGTGTAAAAAAATAAATTTTTTACACTAACATGCTGGTGTTGCCCTATACTTTTCATTTTGACAAGAGGTAAAAGGGAAAAAAGACCCCCAAAATTTGTAATACAATTTCTCCCGACTACGGAGATACCCCATATGTGGGCGCAAAGTGCTCTGGGGGCGCACAATAAGGCCCAGAAGGGAGAGTGTGCCATGTACATTTGAGGTGATTTGCACAGGGGTGGCTGATTGTTACAGCGGTTTTGACAAACGCAAAAAAAAAAAAAAAAAAAACACCACATTTGACCCCATTTCGGAAACTACACCCCTCACGGAATGTAATGAGGGGTGCAGTGAGAATTTACACCCCACTGGTGTCTGACAGATCTTTGGAACAGTGGGCTATGCAAATTAAAAAATTTGTACAGCCCACTGTTCCAAAGATCTGACAGACACCAGTGGGGGGTAAATGCTCACTGCTTTTTTTTTTACGTATGCAAAAGTCGTGAAACCCCTGTGGGGTATTAACACTCACTTTATTCCTTGTTACGTTCCTCAAGGGGTCTAGTTTCCAAAATGGTATGGCATGTGGGTATTTTTTGCTGTCTTGGCACCATAGGGGCTTCCTAAATGCGACATGCCCCCGAGCAAAATTTGCTCTCAAAAAGCCAAATAGGACTCCTTCTTTTCTGAGCATTGTTGTTCGCCCGTAGTGCACTTCAGGTCAACTTATGGGGTACCTCCATACTCAGAAGAGATGGGGTTACAAATTTTGGGGGGTATTTTCTGCTATTAACCCTTGCAAAAATGTGAAATTTGGAGGGAAACACACATTTTATTGAAATTTTTTTTAAAATTGTTTTACATATGCAAAAGTTGTGAAACACCTGTGGGGTATTAAGGCTCATTTTATTCCTTATTACGTTCCTCAAGGGGTCTAGTTTCCAAAATGGTATGCCATGTGTTTTTTTTTCCTGTTCTGGCACCATAGGGGATTCCTAAATGCAACATGCCCCCCAAAAACCATTTCAGAAAAACGTACTCTCCAAAATCCCCTTGTCGCTCCTTCCCTTCTGAGCCCTCTACTGCGCCCACCGAACACTTTACATAGACATATGAGGTATGTGCTTACTCGAGAGAAATTGGGCTACAAATAGATGTATACATTTTCTCCTTTTACCCCTTGTAAAAATTAAAAAATTGGGTCTACAAGAACATGCGAGTGTAAAAAATTAAGATTGTGAATTTTCTCCTTCACTTTGCTGCTATTCCTGTGAAACACCTAAAGGGTTAAAATGCTGACTGAATGTCATTTTGAATACTTTGGGGGGTGCAGTTTTTATAATGGGGTCATTTGTGGGGTATTTCTAAGATGAAGACCCTTCAAATCCACTTCAAACCTGAACTGGTCCCTGAAAAATTGTGATTTTGGAAATTTTGTGAAAAATTGGAAAATTGCTGCTGAACTTTGAAGCCCTCTGGTGTCTTCCAAAAGTAAAAACACGTCAATTTTATGATGCAAATATAAAGTAGACATATTTTATATGTGAATAAAAAAAAATATTTGGAATATCCATTTTCCTTACAAGCAGAGAGCTTCAAAGTTAGAAAAATGCTAAATTTACCAAAAAAATTTTGGTAAAGAGCTCTTGCGAATATTTGCAATACGAATATTCGCATGCATAAACCTTTCGCATCATAGTCTCATCCCTGGGTCTTTAATGAAATAATACAAGCATTGCATTTATCAGTCGAAGGAGATCCCTACAATGTGCTCAGTTTTTAAAACAGTTTGAAAAAAAGACGAATATTCGTAATAGCGAATTTTAATCGTGAAATTCGTAATATTCACGAATATGCGATATTCATGATGAATTTTCGAATTGCGAATATTCGTGAACAACACTAGTTGAATGTGCTGACAAAAAAAATCACACAAAAAAATTATCAATGGAAATCAAATTTATCAACCATCAACCCATGGAGGTCTGGATATGGAGTCACACTCAAAATCAAAAAAGTAGACCCAACTACAGGCTGATCCAACTTTGATATAATGTCCTTAAAAAAAGTCAAAATGAGGGTCAATAATGTGTGTGGCCTCCACGTGCCCATATGACCTCTCTACAATGCCTGGGCATGTTCCTGATGAGGTGGTAGATGGTCTCCTGAGGGATGTCCTACCAGACCTGGACTAAAGCATCCGCCAACTCCTGGACAGTCTGTGGTGCAACGTCGAATTGGTGGATGGAGCAAGACATGATGTCCCAGATGTTCTCAGTTGGATTCAGGTCTGAGGTACGGGCGGGCCAGTCCATAGCATGAATGCCTTCCTCTTGCATTAACTGCTGACGCATTCCAGCCACATGAAGTCTAGCATTGTCTTGCATTGGGAGGAACCCAGGGCCAACCGCACCAGCATATGGTCTCACAAGGGGTCTGAGGATCTCATCTCGGTAACTAATGGCAGTCAGGCTACCTCTGGTAAGCATATGGAGAGCTGTGCAGCCCCCAAAGAAATGCCATCCCACGCCATTACTGACCCACCCCGTCAAACCAGTCATGCTGGTGGATGTTGCAGGCCGCAAAACGTTCTCCATGGAGTCTCCAGACACAACCCCCACCTGTGGACGTTGGGCCCTCATACCACCCTCATGTAGTCTGTTTCTAACGGTTTTAGTGAACACATGCACATTTGTGGACTGCTGGAGGTCATTTTGCAGGGCTCTGGCAGTGCTCCTCCTTGCAAAAAGGGGGAGGTAGCGGTCCTTCTGCTGGATTGTTGCTCTCCTACGGCTTCCTCCACGTCTCCTGGTAGTGCCTCCATGCTCTGGACACTACGCTAACAGACACAGCAAACCTTCTTGCAACAGCTCGAATTGATGTGCCATCCTGGATGAGCTGCACTACCTGAGCCACTTGTGTGGGTTGTAGACTCCGTCTCATGCTACCACTAGAGTGAAAGCACCGCCAGCATTCAAAAGGGACCAAAACATCAGCAAGGAAGCATAGGAAATGAGAAGTGGTCTGTGGTCACCACCTGCAGAACCACTACTTTATTGGGAGGTGTCTTGCTAATTGCCTATAATTTCCACCTGTTGTCTGTTCCATTTGCACAACAGCATGTGAAATTGATTGTCAATCAGTGTTGCTTCCTGAGTGGATGTCACAGTGTGATTTCACAGAAGTGTGATTGACTTGGAGTTACATTGTGTTGTTTAAGTGTTCCCTTTACTTTTTTTGGGCAGTGTATATGTGTATATATATATATATATATATATATATATATATATATATATATATTTCTCCAAGACTCCCTCTGCTCTCCCACACTCCCTCTTTATTCTGACCAAGCTAAGTCTTTTGGGCACCCTCCGCTCTCCCACATACCCTCTCCCTCTTTAACCTGATCACGCCAAGTCTCTTGGGCGCCCTCTGATTTCCCACACTCCGTCTCCTGACCACGCTATTGTCTCTTGGGCACCCTCCGCTCACCCACACACCTTCTACCTCTTTCTTCTGACCATGATAATGTCTCTTGGGCACCCTCTACTCTCCCACACTGTTTTTTCAATTTATTTTGACGAGTTAAATTTTTTTTAAACAGTCTGATGAAGAAATAGTTTTTGATGAGCAATCCATTGGCCCTGGAACAGTTACAACTTCACTAGAATGGAATTCAGGTTAAATAAGTATCTATAATTTTTATTGCATAAAACATATTTCTATCTTTTTATATATTTACAGTATATCTAAATCATTTTTTTTTTGTATTTACTATTGTTCATGCTAGTTGTCTGAAGATAGTGAAGAGGATCAAGGAGAAAATGTAGGCACTACATCATCTCGTCGACTAAGAATAGTAACATAGTAATATAGTAACATAGTTCATAAGGTTGAAAAAAGACCAGAGTCCATCAAGTTCAACCTATAACCCTAATAAGTCCCTTTTGAGTTGATCCAGAGGAAGGCAAAAAACCCTCATACTAGAGGTAAAATTTCCTTCCCGACTCCAAATATGGCAGTCAGAATAAATCCCTGGATCAACCTTCTGTCCTTATAAATCTAGTATACTTAACCAGTAATGTTATTACTCTCCAAAAATGCATCCAGCCCCTTTTAGAACTCTATTACAGAGTTCACCATGGGAGAGAATTCCACAGTCCCACTGCTCTTACAGTAAAGAACCCCGTCTGTGCTGGTGTAGAAACCTTCTTTCCTCTAGATGTAGTGGATTCCCCCTTGTTATAGATACAGTCCTGGGTATAAATAGATCATAGGAGAGATCTCTGATATATTTATACAGTTATTAGGTCTCCCCTAAGCCTTCTTTTTTCTAAACTAAATAACCCTAATTCTGATAATCTTTCCCATTCCCCGTATTACCCTGGTTGCCCGTCTTTGAACCCTCTCCAGCTCCACTATATCTTTCTTGTACACTGGTGCCCAGTATTGTACACAGCATTCTATGTCATGTTTTAGTAATTTAAATGCTTTATTTTTGTCATTTATTGCCCCCTTAACATTTTATTCATCCATATTGGTTTTCTTTTATTTCTGACCCTTTTATTCCCATAAGGGGATAATAGGGACAGTGAAAATATAAGATATTTTTCCAATTTAGCCTCCAATTTAGTGTCAGTATTGTTCTTTTTGAGGAAATTATCCCATTTTATATTAAGGGCTTCTCTGAGTTGATCGAACTTTGCCTTCCTAAAGTTCATTGTTTTTGTGGCCCCTCGAGAGATTCCCTTATTGAAGAACAAGTTATAATGTAATATATTATGATCACTATTTCCTAGGTGTCCTTCTACTTGCACATTAATTACTCTTTCAGGTACGTTGGTTAATAAGTCTAGTAAGGCGCCCCCTCAGGTCGGGCCCTGCACCATTTGGGACAGATAATTGTCTTTAGCTATAGTCAGAAACCTGTTTCCTTTGAGATTCACAGGTCTCAGTCTTCCAGTTTATATCAGGATGGTTAAAGTCCCCCATTATTATCACCTCATTCTTATTTTCTGCTTGTTTATTTGCCTCAGTAATTGATCTTCTGGCTCTTCCATTATGTTTGGTGGCTTATAGCAAACCCCTATCAGAATTTTTTTTTTATCTCCATATATTTCTTCCACTTTCTGTTTTGTCCGATCCTTCCTGAATAGACTATAACTCTGTATGTTGACCGCCCAGTCACAGTTATCGTCCAACCAAGTCTCTGTTATACCGACTATGTCATAATCCTCCTCAGAAATTTTCAACTCCAGTTCGTCAGTTTTATTGGACAGACTTCTGGCATTAGTCAACATGCACTTCAATGGTGTATGTGTTTTTTTTTCCTATGATGCCTATCCCTATAAACTATTCTAACCCCTCCCTCCGCTCCACCCCCAGGAACATTATTAAGTTCCCCCCCTTTATCTACACTGTATTCCCCCTCTATGTTGTAGCTTCCCTCCCCCCCAGTCCCTAGTTTAAACACTCTTCCACCCTTCTAGCCATCTTCTCCCCAAGCACAGCTGCACCGTCCCCCTTGAGGTGCAGTCCATCCCTACGGTAGAGCTGGTAACCGACAGCGAAGTCGGCCCAGTTCTCCATGAACCCAAACCCCTCCTTCCTACATCAGCTTCTGAGCCACTTGTTTACCTCCCTAATCTCCCGCTGCCTTTCTGGTGTGGCTCGTGGTACAGGTAATATTTCAGAAAATACTACCTTGGAGGTCCTTGCCTTAAGCTTGCAGCCTAAGTCCCTGAAATCATTTATAAGAACACTCCACCTACCTCTTACTTTGTCATTGGTGCCAATATGTACCTCTTCAGCCCCACCCAGCAACCTGTCAACCCGATCCGCGATGTGCCAAACTCGACCACCAGGAAGACAACACACTGTTCAGCGATCCCGGTCTTTGTGACAGATCGCCCTGTCTGTCCCCCACTACCAGTATCTGTCTGGCCTGCCCTGCACTCCTCCCTCCTTACTGGAGCAGACAACCCCCTGCTGCAGTACCGCTAGCTCTGAAATGGCATCTCCCTCATCTGCCAACCGAGCAAACTTGTTGGGGTGTGCCAGTTCAGGACTAGCCTCCCTGACACTTTTCCCTCTACCCGTTTTCTAACTGTAACCCACTCCGTCCCACTATCCTCCCCCACCTCCACCCCCGAGAGTACTTGCTCACTGAGCAGGAGACTCCTATGCGGGTTGTCAATGCATCTCAGTGTTGCCAGTTGCTCCTCTAGATCCAGGATCTGGGCTTCCAAATGAACAACTCGCACACATCTCCCAAAACAATATGCCCCCTCAAACTGTTGTTCAAGGATTGCATACATTGTGCAAGATGCACACTGGACTGTATTTTCCAACATGCAGGCCATACTAGATTTGGGGATAGAAAAAATTAACAGAAAAAAAATAAAAATAAAATCATATATTTCAATTTAAACTTCCTGAATTTAAAGTCCCTTAATTTTAAGTCCCCTCACTTTTATACTCACTCACTTGTATACTTCCCACTCTTGTATACAGACAATCACAAGATATACTTGGTTTTATAGTTACCAAACAGCACCTCTTTCTTCACAGTTGAAAACACGGCAAAATCAGTTTTTGTTCATTACTAATTTTATTTACAATGTCCATCATCTATCATATTTACAAGTTACAATGATCTGTTGTGGACCATTGAAACTTGAATACATAGTGAACATAAACATATTTACATAGTATATATCTGTCAAATGTGTCAAGGTGTGGAAGAACATAAAAATCCTAATCTGCATTTTAACATAACAAGTGTACAAGTATATGTACTTACTGACGGTCTCATAATAAATCTATGTATTTCTTTTTTTTAATAGCATATATGTATTAAAGTTTTCATGAAAGCATAACCATAAGACAAAAGCAGTCATAGTCATGAAATGTCAGGTAACAAATAGGTAGAACATGACCGCACATGGGAATGGTAAAAAGGACCCGAATAAAATGCGGCCAAGTGTGTGACAAACAAATAGGTAACATATCAAAACGATAACAGGAATATACAGTCATGGCCGTAAATGTTGGCACCCCCTTCATTTTTGAAGTTTGGTGTGACATTATGTCCGATTTGCTTTTTTTCCTCTTTTTGGTTTAGTTCTAATACACACAAAGGGAATAAACATGTGTATAGCAAAACATGTGTTACTGCAATGCTTTTCAGTGAGAAATACTTTTCTTGAAAAATTTCTGCCTTTTCTTGAAAAATTTCAGGGGTGCCAACATTTACGGCCATGACTAATAGCACAGTAAACCTATCTTGGATAAAAGCCACGCATGTATAACAGGCATTAATAAAGGGAGCAGAGGGTGAATTTGTGTAACCAATAGAAAAAAATATATAAAAACAAGAAATGAGAAGACTGGGAGCGAGTAGAAAAGACAGGGGGGAAACGAGGAGGGAAGCAGGGGCAGAAGGGAGGGACAAGGGAGAAGAGTCAGAAAGGGTACGTACCTCAGGAGGACAGCGGACACAGGCGGGGGCCAAGGGAGGCGGGCAGGCTGGTTCTACAGGTCTGGCAACACGCACGAGAAAGGCAAGGGGGAAATCAGGAGGGGATCAAGACACTAAATGTAGGGATCTGTAACCGTCTGAGGAGAGAAAATTGGTCCAAGGTCCCCAGATCATGTGGTGTTTCATCAAATGTTGTCTGGAGTCAGCAATAAGTTTCTTCATTCTGTGTACATGCGAGAGTTCCTGAACCCATGAGGAGAAGGAAGGGGCAGATTTCCACTGTCTCGGAATAACTGACCTGGCTGCAAGAAGCATAAATCTGACCAGGCGGGTGTTCCATTTAGAGGAGGAGCCGGGGCTACACTAAGTCACACTGAGGTTAGTTTACGAATAGTATCTAGAATATGATTCCAGAAGGGGGTCAGTGAGGCACACTGTAACTAAATACGAGACATTGTACCACCAACCGTCTCGCCACACCTCCAATAAGCTTCCTGCACACCAGGGTAAAAGCGGGATAATAGGGCCGGAACTCTGTACCATCTCGTCAGAACTTTGTAGTTCGTTTCTTGAGCCTTACATGATATAGATGTGTTATGGCACATGAGAACCGCTGTGTTCCACTCCTCTTCCGTAAACTTACAGTTTAGTTCCCTCTCCCAACCCATCCAGAAGGGCAGGTGGTCAGTACTGAGAGAATCAAGAAAGAGAGCATAAATAGTACTTTTCGGGTGATTCACCCTGGAGGTAGAGATAGTCTCTCTCGATAGGGCGATAGCTCTGGCACAAGATTGGATTCCCTCTTTTGAGATCACAGTGATAAAGGCACGTGGAAAAGACTGTGATGAAGGGGATGAGTCGGATAGTGTTGAAAGCAGAAAGAAGAGGAGAAGTCAGCTCTGACCGGAGGAGCTTGTAAAACTTGGCTGTATAGCCATCTGGTCCCGGGCTCTTGCCTGCAGAGAGGAAATTACATCTTCAGAGAGGGTAGGTAGGGCAGTTGAATCAAATGACTGAAGGGAAGGGAAGGGAAGGGTATGCATACCAGTCTGGGAATTGGCACCAGGGGCAGGTAAGACATTTATGTATTTCATGTAAATACTACATGGTGTGTATTGAGGTTTCCCAGTGCAAGGGTTACATTCTCCTTTGGGCAACTGGCGACAGTGTATAATTTTTTTTTTTTTGTATTTGACACTGTGTGTACTGTATAGGACACATGCAGTAGCTAATGTCAAGGGGAGTCATTTATATGTTTAGATCCCCAATGCAAATTCTACAACAGGGTACAATTTTATAATTATAATATTAGTCTCTTATGGGTCAGATTTCCTTTTGGGCCCCTTTTGCTACATGTACACCCCGAATGGCTATGCAATCATGTTACCCGCAGGCGCTGCTTTACTTTTCCTCATGTGAGCCGCGGTGCTGGAAATGAATGAGTTGTGAGCCAAGGATTCAGGATGGAGAACGGAAGCCGTCACCTCCCCCTGCAAGCGCTGAAAGCCAGCTTCTGATCAGAAGCTCTGCAGCACCCATTGCCCACTGGCTTTCAGCGCTTGCAGGGGGAGGTGACAGCTTCAGTTCCCTGTCCTGCGCCCGCATCTCACAACTCATTCATTTCCAGCGCCGCGGCTCACAGGAGGAAAAGGAAAGCAGCGGCTGCGGGTAACATGATTAGTCCCCCGATGTGGGGACAGCGCTGCGGCTGATAATTCATTCATTCGGGGGGGGGGGGGGAGGAAAAGTAGAGCAGCGCCTTCGGGTCATATATGATTAGTTCCCCAGCGCACTGCAACTGATAATTCATTCGATAGGGGGGGGGGGGTTAGGGGGAAATGAGTGGAAAAAGAATACAGTCAAATACCATGGAACACATTTTTGGTCATACCGCCCAGCACTAGTGTGTGTATTTAAAATTATTTTAATTAGCAGGTGACTGCATAAGGGTTTCCTCCTACCATTCACATTGGTGTGGTTCTCTGTGGCAGTCATTGTTTCTGTGATGGAGTGGCCCAGAGCCAGGGGCTTGGTCGGGCAGCAGTGGGGTTGCCTGGCCACTGGGTCACTCCCCCTGTGGGCATGGTGTCTCGGAGGTGGTGGTCTCAGCCCAGCGCTACGCCAGTGTAAGGTTAGGGACCCACTCTGACTAGGTAGCCTTGACGTGGCGAGTGGGCTTGTACTTTTAGATCAAAATGTATAATAACAACCTGTTAGTTTTTGGAATTATGCTGAGAAGCAAGTAGATCAAAATACAAATGGTGGATGTGCGGCTGTGTTTCTCTATTTGTGTTGTATATAAGTGTGTATTTATACCCACAATTTACAAGTTTATACCCACAATTTACTAACCAAGAAATCTCTATACTTATACATGGTATTAGTTAACCAGATAACGGCGACGGAATTTAACAGAGATGCCAATAGGTAATATTTTTTATTATTCCTATAATAATTGTAATTTACATTTTTTAAATTATCTTTCTAGGTTGAGATTTATCAAAACCTGTCCAGATGAAAAGTTGATGAGTTACTCCTAGCAACCAATCACATTGCTTTTTTCATCATTCTGAGGCATTTAAAAAAACATAAGAAGCATACTGATTAGTTTCTATGGGAAACTCAGCAAATTTTCCTCTGGACAGGTTTTGATATATCTCGTCACTAGTGTTTTACAGCTCCCAGTTGCACTGGTATGTTAATGGACATAGTTGTTAGATCAAAACAGTTAAGGGGTAATGCATCCAAATGTGAAAGATCACCTTATATTTTATATATATATATATATATATATATATATATATATATATATATATATATATATATATAAAACTCAACGTGTGTGTGTGTATGTATGTTCCACAAAAACTTTCAAACGGATATTAACATGAAACTTGGCACACATGTTACTTATATGTCAACAACAAACATAGGATAGGTGATTTAACCCTTACTCACCCCCATTTGCCAGGGGCGGGGTTTTTGTTCAAAGTCCCATACAAGTCTATGGGAAATATATGTTACTGCATAACTTCCAAACGGCTGGAGATATTTCGATAATACTTGGTCACACGTTACTTATATGTCCACTTAAAATATAGGATAGTTAATTTAACCCTTAACTACCCCCATTTGTGAGGGTCAGGGTTTTTTTTTTTTTTTAAGTCCCATGCAAATCAATGGGAAATGTATGTTCCCATATAATTTCCGTACAGCTGGAACTATTTCATTACCTGGTACACATATTACGAGTCGGGATAGGACGACGGGATAGGAGGACAGGATGGGAGGTCGGGATAGGAGGACGGATATAAGGTCGGGATAGGAGGACAAGATAGGAGGACGGGATAGGAGGTCGAGATAGGACAACGGGATAGGAGGTCAAGATAGGAGGTCGAGATATGAGGACGGGATAGGAGGTCGAGATAGGAGGACGGGATAGAAGGTCGAGATAGGAGGACGGGATAGGAGGACGAGATAGGAGGAGATAGAAGCTTGCTCTTCTGAGTGTTGCTGTGTAAGAGGGGGCGTGAAAGAGGAGTTACAAAAACTGTGATTATCTGTTGTGTGGAGTGAATCTGTGGAGTGGGTGCGACTGCCTATAGTCCACATTCATATTTTGGATAAGTCTTTCTCTTTTGCACATAGTGGGATAACTGTTTAAACACCCTTTTTCATTTTTTTTTTCTCTGTTCCACCTCTAGGGGGAGGAGGAGTAGATTGGGCTCAGGTGTATAAATATTAGCTTGGGATTCTTATTGAGAGCTTGCTCTTCTGAGTGTTGCTGTGTAAGAGGGGGCGTGAAAGAGGAGTTACAAAAACAGGAGGTTGAAAGCAGGAGGTTGAGATCGCTGCGAGTGTTAATTTCTGAACCCACAAGGTCTACAAAAAATTTTAAGTGTAATTTTGACAGTTTTTTCCTATACATTTGTGAAATCCCCATAACTAGATGGCCTCCATGTTGGAAAATGCAGTCCAATGTACATCCTGTTCAATGTATGCAATCCTTGAACAACAGTTTGAGGGTGCATATTGTTGTGCGAGATGTGTGCTAGTTGTCCGTTTGGAAGCCCAGATCCTGCATCTAGAGGGGCGACTGGCAACAATGAGAAGCATTAACAACATGGAGAGGAGTCTCGTGCTCACTGAGCAGGCACTCTCGGGAATAGAGGTGGGGGAGGACAGTGGGACGGAGTTGCAGGACAGTCAGGCAGTTAGCTGGGTTACAGTAAGAAAGTGGGGTAGGGGAAAAAGTGTCAGGGAGGCTAGTCCTGAACTGGCACACCCCGACAAGTTTGCCCGCTTGGCAGATGAGGGGGATGCCATTACAGAGCTAGCAGAACTGCAGCAGGATACCGCCTCTGACCGCCAGGGGGGTGTCTGCTTCAGTAAGGAGGGAGGGAGGAGTACAGGGCAGGCCAGACAGGTACTAGTGGTGGGGGACTCAATTATTAGGGGGACAGACAGGGCAATCTGTCACAAAGACCGGGATCGCCGAACAGTGTGTTGTCTGCCTGGCGCACGAGTTCGGCACATCGCGGATCGGGTTGACAGGTTGCTGGGCGGGGCTGGAGAGGACCCAGCAGTCATGGTACATATTGGCACCAATGACAAAGTAAGGTAGGTAGTGAGGTAGGTGGAGTGTCCTTAAAAATGATTTCAGGGACTTAGGCCGCAAGCTTAAGGCAAGGACCTCCAAGGTAGTATTTTCTGAAATACTACCAGTACCACGAGCC
Source organism: Hyla sarda (assembly GCF_029499605.1). Taxonomy (NCBI): domain Eukaryota; kingdom Metazoa; phylum Chordata; class Amphibia; order Anura; family Hylidae; genus Hyla; species Hyla sarda. The sequence goes on along the minus strand of NC_079195.1, from coordinate 79,938,629 downwards.
ACATCAGAGAGGCAGCGGGAGATCAGGGAGGTAAACAAGTGGCTCAGAAGCTGGTGTAGGAAGGAAGGGTTTGGGTTCATGGAGAACTGGGCTGACTTCGCTGTCAGTTACCGGCTCTACCGTAAGGACGGGCTGCACCTCAATGGGGAGGGTGCAGCTTTGCTTGGGGAGAAGATGGCTAGAAGGGTGGAGGAGAGTTTAAACTAGGGACTTGGGGGGAGGGAACCTACAGCAAAGAGGGGGAAGATAGTGTAGATAGAGAGGTGGGAATTATAAATGTACCTGGGGGTGGAGCGGAGGGAGGGGTTAGAATAGTTAATAGGAATAGGCTTCATAGGAAAATAAAACTTACACCCTTGAATTCCATTAACCCCAATAACATAAAGGATGGAAATGTAAAGTGTATGTTCACAAATGCCAGAAGCCTAGCAAATAAAATGGGGGAGCTTGAGGCCTTGATACTGGAGGAACATATTGATATAGTTGGGGTCACTGAGACATGGCTGGACTCCTCGCATGACTGGGCTGTCAATCTGCAGGGGTTTACATTGTTTCGCAAGGATAGAATGAACAGAAAAGGTGGTGGAGTCTGTCTGTATGTAAGAAGTGGTATGAAAGCCAGTGTGAACGATGCCATAGTGTGTGATGATTTTGAGGAGGTGGAATCACTGTGGGTACAATTACAAAAGGAGGGAAATACTGAAAAAATAATACTTGGTGTAATCTACAGACCCCCTAATATCACTGAAGAGATAGAAGTTCGGCTTCATAAACAAATAGAGAGGGCCGCCCGGGCAGGTACAGTGGTAATAATGGGAGATTTTAACTATCCAGATATAGATTGGGGCCGGGGGCTGGCTAAAACTACAAAGGGGCGACAATTCCTAAATTTATTGCAGGATAATTTTATGGGCCAGTTTGTGGAGGACCCAACAAGAAGTGATGCCTTGTTGGATCTGATCATTTCCAACAACGCAGAGCTGGTTGGTAATGTAACTGTGCGGGAAAACCTTGGGAATAGCGACCACAATATAGTTACTTTTGACTTAAAATGTAGAAAACAAAGACAGGCGGGAAAGGCAAAAACATATAACTTTAAAAAGGCAAATTTCCCTGGGCTGAGGGCTGCACTACAGGACATAGACTGGGGGGAGGTGTTCTCAAATACTGATACAGAAGGTAAATGGGACATCTTTAAATCAACTCTAAATAACTATACAGCTAAATATATACCAAAGGGGAACAAATATAAACGATTAAAACTAAATCCTACATGGCTGACACATGATGTTAAAAGAGCAATAAACAACAAAAAAATAGCCTTCAAAAAATACAAATCTGATGGGTCAGCGATAACATTTAAACAGTACAAAGAGCTTAATAAAATCTGTAAACATGTAATAAAAACAGCAAAAATTCAAAACGAGAGACAGGTGGCCAAAGAAAGCAAAACTAATCCTAAATATTTTTTTAGATATATAAATGCAAAAAAAACAAGGACAGATCATGTAGGACCCCTTAATAAGCCAAGAGTTCTTAGAGAGGTAAGTTCAGTAATATCTGTACCCCTGTTCATGATATTTAGAGATTCTCTGGTGTTTGGTATTGTGCCAAGGGACTGGCGCAAGGCGAATGTGGTGCCAATCTTCAAAAAGGGCTCTAGGTCTTCCCCAGGAAACTATAGACCGGTAAGTTTAACGTGCATTGTGGGTAAATTGTTTGAAGGACTTATAAGGGATTACATACAGGAATACATAGGGGATAATAGTATTATAAGTGATAGCCAGCATGGGTTTACTAAGGATAGAAGTTGTCAAACCAATCTAATTTGCTTTTATGAAGAGGTGAGTAGAAGCCTTGACAGAGGAATGGCTGTGGATATAGTGTTTCTGGATTTTGCTAAAGCATTTGAAACTGTCCCTCATAGACGTCTGACAGGTAAGTTAAGGTCTTTGGGTTTGGAAATTTTAGTTTGTAACTGGATTGAACACTGGCTCATGGATCGTACCCAGAGAGTGGTGGTCAATGATTCGTACTCTGATTGGTCCCCGGTTATTAGTGGTGTACCCCAAGGTTCAGTACTGGGCCCGCTGTTGTTTAATTTATTTATCAATGATATAGAGGATGGTATTAACAGCTCTGTTTCTATCTTTGCAGATGACACCAAGCTTTGTAGCACAGTACAGTCTATAGAGGATGTGCATAACTTACAGGATGACTTGGATAGACTAAGTGTATGGGCATCCACTTGGCAAATGAGGTTCAATGTGGATAAATGTAAAGTTATGCATCTGGGTACTAATAACCTGCATGCGTCGTATGTCTTAGGGGGGATTAAACTGGCAGAGTCACTGGTAGAGAAAGATCTGGGTGTACTTGTAGATCACAGACTACAGAATAGCATGCAATGTCAGGCTGCTGCTTCCAAAGCCGGCAGGATATTGTCATGTATCAAAAGAGGCATGGACTCAAGGGACAGGGACATAATACTCCCCCTTTATAAAGCATTGGTACGGCCTCACCTGGAATATGCTGTTCAGTTTTGGGCACCTGTCCATAAAAGGGACACTGCGGAGTTGGAAAGGGTGCAGAGACGCGCGACTAAGCTAATATGGGGCATGGATCATCTTAGCTATGAGGAGCGATTAAAGGAGTTACAATTGTTTAGTCTTGAGAAGAGACGTTTGAGGGGGGATATGATAAACGTAAATAAGTATATTAATGGCCCATACAAAAAATATGGAGAAAAACTGTTCCAGGTTAAACCCCCCTAAAGGACGAGGGGGCACTCCCTCCGTCTGGAGAAGAAAAAGTTTAGTCTCAAGGGGCGACACGCCTTCTTTACCGTGAGGACTGTGAATTTATGGAACGGTCTACCTCAGGAACTGGTCACAGCAGGAACAATTAACAGCTTTAAAACAGGATTAGATACATTCCTGGAACAAAATAACATTAATGCTTATGAAGAAATATAAAATCCCATCCCTTCCCCAATATCGCGCCACACCCCTACCCCTTAATTCCCTGGTTGAACTTGATGGACATATGTCTTTTTTCGACCGTACTAACTATGTAACTATGACTGGATAGGAGGACTGGATATGACAACAATATATGGGGATGGGATTTGAAGTCAAACGCTTCCTCCTTTGTTGATTTTCCTCCCCAACAAGGATGAGGAAGGAAAAACCGGGCAATGCCGGGTACTCCGCTAGTCCATGGATAAAAGGGAAATTTACTTTTTGTTGCTGTCCGCCAATTTCAATTGTAAACGATTGTTTAATTGTGTTGGCTATGTTCACACTCCAGAATGTCCACATGTTCTTCCAAATGAAAGTAGCGCATGAATTCATAATCAATACACTTCAATGATATTCTGCTTTAAGATTCACATAGCATCATTTTGTCTGCCTAATTACAATTTAAATATATTATAAAAATTCATGCAGAATTCAGCGCTGAACTTATGGTGTGTAAAAATAGCTTTGTGAGAATTTGACATGTGGTTAAGAAAGGAAAATCACTTAAAGGGATACTCCCATGGAAAACTTTTTTTTTTTTTTTTTTTTTTTAAATCAACTGGTGACAGAAAGTTAAACAGATTTGTAAATTACTTCTATTAATAAAAAAATATATATAAAATCTTAATCCTTCGAGGACTTATTAGGGGCTATATACTACAGAGGAAATTAGAGATGAGCGAACTTACAGTAAATTCGATTTGTCACAAACTTCTCGGCTCGGCAGTTGATGACTTTTCCTGCATAAATTAGTTCAGCTTTCAGGTGCTCCCGTGGGCTGGAAAAGGTGGATACAGTCCTAAGAGACTCTTTCCTAGGACTGAATCCACCTTTTCCAGCCCACCGGAACACCTGAAGGCTGAACTAATTTACGCAGGAAAAGTCATCAACTGCCGAGCCGAGAAGTTCGTGACGAATCGAATTTACTGTAAGTTCGCTCATCTCTAGAGGAAATGTTTATCTTTTTAGATTTCTCTGATGTCATGACCACGGTGCTCTCTGCCGACCTCTGCTATCCATTTTAGGAACTGCCCAGAGCAGCATATGTTTGCTATGGGGATTTTCTCCTGCTCTGAAAAGTTCCTAAAATGGACAGCTGAGGTCAGCAGAGAAATCTAAAAATAGAGAAATCTAAAAATGTAAGCATTTCCTCTTTATTATATATCCCCTAAAAAGTACTGGAAGGATTAAGATTTTTTAATAGAAGTATTTTACAAATCTGTTTAACTTTCTGGCACCAGTTGATTATAAAAAAAAAATTTCCACGGGAGTACCCCTTTTAGGACCAAGGGCGTACAGGTATGCCCTGATGTCCTGGTACTTAAGGACCGGGCGGGGACCGGATCCTGAGACCCCCCCCCCATGTTGGCAAATTTGCGGTGATTCCGGGTCAATCCGGTCTCCGGAAAAAAAGGTTAATGGGGCTGTCCGAGACAGCCCCATTCACCCTTACCCAGCAGGTGGCACAGGTGCCACCTCACGATCACGTGATTGGTTGGTCGGAATGACCCTGCTGGGCAAGGATGGGAGTGGAGATTGGGTCCGGCAGGGGTCTCCTACCTTTACCTGGCCCGGCCGGGGTACCCTCAGAAGCGGCGGCGGACAGGAGCAGCAGAAGCGGTGGTAGCAGCGGCGGTGGTCCCGCCGGCAGGATACAGCAGGTGGTGAGGCCTATTCAGCTTCTGCTGTTGCTTAGCAACATCTCTCAGCATGCACAGCCAAAGGGCATGCTGGGAGTTGTAGTTTTGCAACAACTGGAGTTCCAACTACAACTCTACGCATGCCCTCTGGTATTCTGTGCATGCTGGGGGGGGTGAAGTTATGCAACAGCAGGAGGCACATTTTTTTCTATGAAAAAGTGTGCCTCCAGCTGTTGCATAATTACAACTTCCAGCATGCACTGAGAGAACGTACATGATGGGAGTTCAAGTTTTGCAACAGCTGGAGGGACATTGTTACTTAACTCTGTTTCGCAACCAATGCGCCTCCAGCTGTTGCATAACTACAACTTCCAGCATGTATGGTCTGTCAGTGCAAGCTGGGAGTTGTAGTTTTGCAACAGCTGAAGTTTTGCCTCCCCCCCCCCCCTCCATGTGAATGTACAGGGTGCATTAACATGGGCAGGGGTTTACAGCGAGTTTTCTGCTTCAAGTTTGAGATGGGGCACTGTAAACCCTCAACCGTGTGAATGTACCCTAAAGATACTACACAAAATAAAAGGGTAAAACACTACATACACACACATGTCTCTCCCCCCAAATAAAAATGTCTTGTACAGCACCGTTTCCATTTCCACATATCTTGAGTATGGAAATACCCCATAAGTGGATGTAAAGTGGTCTGCGGGCCCACTGCAATGCTCAGAAGAGAAGGAGCGCCATTGGGCTTTTGGAGAGAGAATGTGTCAAAAATTGAAGGCCACGTGTGTTTACAAAGCACCCCCCCCCCCCCCGATTTCTCTCATTTTACCCCTTGAGAAAATTCTAAATCTTCACTTTGCTGCTATTCCTGTGAAACACCTAAAGGATTAACACACTTTCTGAATGTCATTTTCAATACTGATTTTGAAAATGTTGTGAAAAAGTAGACATATTGTATATGTGAATATATAATTTATTTGATATGTCTATTTTCCTTACAAGCAGAGAACTTCAAAGTAAAAAAAAATATGTCACATTTTAAAAATTTTCATGAAATTTTGGAATTTTTCACCAAGAAATGATACAAGTATCGACGAAAATTTACCACTATGTTAAAGTAGAATATGTCATAAAAAAACTCTCTGAATCAAATTCATAAGTAAAAGTATCCCACAGTCACTAATGCTTAAAGTGACAGTGGTCAGATGTGCAAAAAAATGCTCTGGTCCTTAAAGGGGTTATCCAGGAAAAAAACTTTATATATATATATATATATATATATATATAACTGGCTCCAGAAAGTTAAACAGATTTGTAAATTAAAATGTAAAAACAGATCAGTCCTCAGTGTCCCACCCACAACTGTGAGTGTGTAGTGGATATCTGGTAAGGATACTAGTAAAGCCAGTTACAAATCAATGTATTTTTTTTATATATTTATTTACTAGCGGAGTACCCGACGTTGCCCGGTTTTTCCTTCCTAATCCTTGTTGGGGAGGAAAATCAACAAAGGAGGAAGCTTTTGACTTCATATCCCAACCTCCTATTCCGTCATTGTATCCTGACCTCCTATCCCGTCCTCATATCTCAACCTCCTATCCCATCCTAATATCTCGACCTCCCATCCCGTCCTCATATCCCGTTCTCCTATCTCGACCTCCAATCCCGTCCTCATATCCCGACCTGTAATATGTGTACCAGTTATTGAAATATCTCCAGCTGTACGGAAGTTATGTGGGAACATACATTTCCCATTGATTTGCATGGGACTTTAAACAAAAACCCCGACCCTCACAAATGGAGGTAGTTAAGGGTTAAATTAACTATCCTATATTTGTTGTTGACATATTTGTAACATGTGTGCCAAGTTTCATGTTAATATCTTTAGCCGTTTGGACGTGATGCTGGAACACACACACACACACGTTGAGATATAGATATATATATTCCTTGAGTGAAGGAATTCAGTTAACCTCATGTCCCTTAGTGTGATCTCCACATACCATTTTCTCTTCCTTTCTAGATTTGTAAATTACTTCTATTAACCCCTTAAGGACTTTTTTTTTCCGTTTTTGCATTTTCATTTTTTGCTCCTTGCCTTTAAAAAACCATAACCCTTTCAATTTTGCACCTTAAAATCCAAAGGATGGCCAATTCTACCTTGTAATGTAATGTAAAATCTACAGTGAAACGGGAAAAAAAACACCGTCTTGTAACTTTTGGGGACTTTCGTTTCTACATAGTACATTTTTTGGTAAAAATGACACCTTATTATTCTGTAGGTCCATACGATTAAAATGATACCCTACTTATATAGGTTTGATTTTGTCGTACTTCTAGAAAAAATCATAACTTTATGCAGGAAAATTTATACGTTTAAAATTGTCATCTTCTAACCCCTATAACTTTTTATTTTTCCACGTATAGGGCAGTATGAGGGTTCATTTTTTGCGCCGTTATCTGAAGTTTTTAACGGTACCATTTTTGATAGGACTTCTTGATCGCTTTTTATTCATTTTTTCATGATATAAAAAGTGACCAAAAATGCACTATTTTGGACTTCGGAATTTTTTTGCGCGTACGCCATTGACCGTGCGGTTTAATTAATGATATATTTTTATAATTCGGACATTTCTGCACGCGGCGATACCATATATGTTTATTTTTATTTACACTGTTTTTTTATGGGAAAAGGGGGGGCGATTCAAACTTTTAATAGGGAAGGGGTTAAATGATCTTTAATCACTTTTTTTTGCAGTGTTATAGCTCCCATAGGGACCTATAACACTGCACACACTGATCTTTTACATTGATCACTGGTTTCTCATAGGAAACCAGTGATCGGTGATTCTGCCGCTTGACTGCTCATGCCTGGATCTCAGGCATTGAGCAGTCATTCGGCGATCAGACAGCGAGGAGGCAGGTAGGGACCCTCCTGCTGCCCTGTAAGCTGTTGGGGATGCCGCGATTTCGCCACGACTATCCCGAACAGCCCACTGATATAACCGGCATGGTTTCACTTTCATTTTAGACGCGGCGTTAGACTTTGAACGCCGCGTCTAAAAGGTTAATAGCGTGCGGCAACGCGATCAATGCCGCGCGCTATCGTTGTTAGAGGCCGGGCCCGACCCGCTATGATGCCGTGGCCCCGCGTTATAGATTGTGAGCGGACACATGACATTCCAGTACGTCATGTGTCTTTAAGGGGTTAAAAAATCTTAATCCTTTCAGTCCTTATGAGCTTCTGAAGTTAAGATTGTTCTTTTCTGTCTAAAAGCTCTCTGATGACACGTGTCTCGGGAACCGCCCAGTTTAGAAGCAAATTCCCATTGCAAACCTCTACTAAACTGGGCGGTTCCCGAGACAGGTGTCATCAGAAAGCACTTAGACAGAAAAGAACAACCTTAACTTCAGAAGCTCATAAGTACTGAAATGATTAAGATTTTTTAATAGAAGTAATTTACAAATCTGTTTAACTTGTCCTGATGTCCATTCAAATAACACTGGATTTTAACGGTTTGGCGATTACAACAATAATAGTGCTCCTTATGGACAAAATTTTAACACTTTGCACACAATAGTTTAGTATTTTTAATAATTTTTTTTTTAAACCTACGGTGTTGACACAATACTTATCCACTTTCCTTTAGATACCGTGTTTCTCCGAAAATAAGACCGAGTCTTATATTAATTTTAGTCACAAAAAACACACTAGGGCTTATTTTCAGGGTAGGGCTTATTTATTTATGGGGGCTGCAGGAGTGTGGAGGATGGGGGGCTGTGGGAGTGTGGAGGATGGGGGGCTGTAGCAGTGTGGAGGATGGGGGGCTGTAGCAGTGTGGAGGATGCCGCACCCCCCCCCATCTTCCACACTGCTACAGCCCCCCATCCTCCCACAGCCCCCCATCCTCCACACTCCTGCTGCCCCCCCATCCTCCACACAGCGTTCCAGTCCTCATTACTGGTGGCCACGGTCCGGATCTGGGCTGCCAGTTGAGTACCCCTGGCCTAGGTCTTATATTGCAGCGCAACCCGATAATCCAGCTAGGGCTTATTTTCCGAATAGGGTGTATTTTCGGGGAAACAGGGTAGTTAATGTCATTCCAAGGGGGCACACACGCTGTGTCTCGTAGCAATCGCATTATCAGCAATCAGCTTTTCAACAAAGGCGAGATACGTTTATCTATCCGATAAAGCTAGTCAGATATAGATGAAAGTTTTGTACAGGGGAGTTCACTTTTCCTTCACGCTGACAACAAAGATTCAATAAATGAGATTGTAGCGGGTAACAGCGTGGCAGCCCCCACCCACTCTGTAATCACACACTTATCCACTTTCCATCAGATAATTGATAAGTCTTCACGCACAATACTATTACTTTTATTACAAAACCTCATTTGAAATTCTATCTGTATAAGATCGCTTACTAAAGTCTTCTGTGACAAAGTTATATAACACATATTTTTGCGTTATACACTTTTTATAGTAAAACTTTATAATTTGATTGTTATTCTGGTTATATTTTTATTAAACTGTTAAGGATGAAGGGCGTACCTTCACGCCCTGTGCCCGCAATATAATGTGGGGTCACGGGTCATGGCCGGGACCCGTGGCTAATACTGGACATCAACGATTGCGGCCATGTGGCGATCAAAGTTGATTGCAGTGTCTAAAATTGAAGAAAAAAATACATCACGGCAGCTTA